>NC_143045.1:14060000-14777500 GCF_057628025.1 Oncorhynchus mykiss
TTGGTTAGGAAATAGAAAGGGGAAAGAATTTGAGGTGAGGGGTAAGGTGTGGTGGCACGTGGCGGTCCTCTCCACCCAAACCAAAACAACAATGTTATCCTTCATAAGGGCCGAGGTTAAAGAGTCAGTGAAGACCTGTGTGCTTCAGAGGCTGTGAAATCATTTACCTCATAGGAAAGGTACTTTAATGCACACATATGTTTAGTACTGCATTCACATTTGTAAAGGCCTATAGGACACTCATGTCTGAGAAAATATATACATTTATTCAGACACACGAGCACAGATCCAGTCAGCTGTGGGTAGACGGTGTGCTCAGTAGTGAAGCTATGTTGTGACATGCAGCGCCCCTCCCATCACTCACATACCAGTGGAAGAGCAGGGAGATAGGGAGGGAGGAGCTCGGCCTGAAGCTACATGTATATAAACATACACACCAGAGGAGGCTGCTGAGGGGAGGACGGCTCATAATAATGTCTGGAACAAACCATGTGTTTGATACCATTCCACTATTTCGCTCCAGCCATTACCACGAGCCACCAACCTCCTGTGGTACACACACATACACCAGATATGCAAGTCTGCACGCACACACACATAATGTATTCAGTGCAACATGGCTCAGCATGTGTTCCAACTTCAGTTTTGTGTGACACACACACACACACAATCATACTTGTACATATTTTCAACAGAATGTGCCTTTGAGCTAAATCCCTCAGCATGTATTGCAAGCATCAGCACAAGGCTAGCACATAGAGAAAAACACTCAGCGACTGTTCAACATGCGAACACACGTTTCTGTCTGATTGTACCTCTGCATGTGCAGCAACATATCTCACAGGACTCACATCCGTAGCATATCACCACACGGCAAAGAAATGAAAAGGCACACTGGCTAATGCTTCCCGATGAGATCAAAAAACATTGCACATTGACTTGACCACACACCACCCACATCTACCCACATGCACTGAGACACACGTTTCTGGCAGGGCAGGTGGCATCACTGTGTTTCTCTGTCAGGTTTTATCACCGGATCAGAGGAGGGATAAAAATATCAGCATTTACCATTGACCCTGTTAGATCAGCTCTGTGGCTGACTAAAGTAATGGAACAACGTTTTCCTCAAGCTGTCGCTATCTACAAGCACGCAGCAGAGACAAAGCCTGAATCAACAGAGGAAGAGTGGAACAAGCTGTCCTAGATAAGCTCACATGGCTGAGGAAACAGAAGTATGTAACAGAGATAGTGTGTTAAAGCAAGGGAAGAGAGAGAGGTGGAAAATAGAGCCGTGGAAGTGAGAGATTTGAAGGGCTTGCCTTCTCTCAATCTCTCCTTCTCTTTTTTTCTCTCGGCCTCTCCCTATCTCTCTCTCTCTGTTTGGACTCTGTGATTATGTGGTTGTTGTTCTGTGTCTGAACTCTGCCCTGAGCGCTCCAGTACTAACCACTACCCTCAGACTGCAGTCAGCCCTGTGCCACGTTGAGAGAGAGAGAGGCGGGGGGAGAAGATTGTAGGGTAAGAGAAGTTTCTAGTGCAGGCACTCATAGAGGATATATAGAACCACAAGCAAAACACTGGGGAATGATGATAGAGTAGAGGGAAAGATAGAGAGGGGGAAAAGAAAGAATGGAAGTTGGGGAGAGAGAGAGAGAGAGAGAGATTAAGTGGTAGAGAGATAGGGCAGTAGAGAGTGGATGGGATTGGGTAGAGAGCAGCAGAGAGTGGATGGGATTGGGTAGAGGGCAGCAGAGAATGGATGGGGGTTGGGTAGAGGGCAGCAGAGAGTAGATTGGGATTGGTTAGAGAGCAGCAGAGAGTGGATTAGGGTTGGGTAGAGGGCAGCAGAGAGTGGATGGGGATTGGGTGGAGGGCAGCAGAGAGTGGATTAGGGTTGGGTAGAGGGCAGCAGAGAGTGGATGGGGATTGGGTAGAGGGCAGCAGAGAGTGGATTGGGATTGGGTAGAGAGCAGCATGAGAGTGGATTAGGGTTGGGTAGAGGGCAGCAGAGAGTGGATTGGGATTGGGTAGAGAGCAGCAGAGAGTGGATTAGGGTTGGGTAGAGGGCAGCAGAGAGTGGATGGGGTTGGGTGGAGGGCAGCAGAGAGTGGATTGGGATTGGGTAGAGAGCAGCAGAGAGTGGATTAGGGTTGGGTAAAGGGCAGCAGAGAGTGGATTAGGGTTGGGTAGAGAGCACCAGAGAGTGGATTAGGGTTGGGTAGAGGGCAGCAGAGAGTGGATGGGGTTGGGTGGAGGGCAGCAGAGAGTATATGGGGGTTGGGTAGAGGGCAGCAGAGAGTGGATGGGGTTGGGTGGAGGGCAGCAGAGAGTGGATGGGTTTGGGTGGAGGGCAGCAGAGAGTGGTTGGGGTTGGGTGGAGGGCAGCAGAGGGTGAATGGGGTTGGGTGGAGGGCAGCAGAGAGTGGATGGGGTTGGGTGGAGGGCAGCAGAGAGTACATGGGGGTTGGGTAGAGAGCAGCACAGAGTGTCTGGGGGTTGGGTGGAGGTGTTTGGTGACAGGGTTAAGAGGTGGGAGTGGATAGGCTAGGAGGGAGGGAAAGGGAGGGAAAGATTCAGACCAGGGGAGGGCAAGGGGGGTTAGAGGTGGGCAGGGCCATGGCCAGGTGCTGGGGCTCCGGTGTCTGGTTCAGCCCCCAAGCGTCTGGGACTCTCCCTAACCCGCCTGTGTGTGTCAGTACCCGCTCCAGCACGCCAGGCCTCCTACACAGCTCTCACACACTCGCGCTGTGGGCAGACCGTGCTGTCCAGGCTTCAAAGTCGGACTGTTTTCTCTCTCCTGCTGTCGCTCTACACACGTTTCTGTTACTGCTTCAAGGTTCTGGCTTTTCTCCAATTTTCCTGTGAGCGATCGCCAGCGGCTGGGAAGATCGTTTTTTTAATTAGTGGAATAGTTTGCAGCTTAACCTTGGATTCCACACAGCAAGTTGGGCAGTACACCCAGGTAAAAGTCCACTCCTCTCATATCAGGGGTGGTCACCTTAGTATAAACGTTGTACTTTGGATTGTAACTTGAAGTTTAGATCGTTTTGCACACTTTATTGTGCTTATCCTTTTTGACAAATGATACTGTCAGTTACTTTAATGTGTTATTGTACATAGAACATGTAGAGGACTGCAGGTTTTACTCTTTCATAGACCCACTTCAGTGATGATACAGTCCAGCGGTCCACAGTACAAACACAGAGAGAACGAAGAGCCTGTGTGTTTCACCATAGACCCAGCACAGAGGAAGACCACGTGCCTTTCAGTAGCCGGAGGGGTGTTTTAGATTCTCCACCACTGTCTGCTATGTGGCGTCTAACAAAGAGCAGGTGTGTCTTGGAGGAGGAGAGAAGAGGGGGGGGGGGGGGTGATCCCAGCCATCATGCCTTATTACTACCTGATACTCGCTGTTCTCTCTCTCTCTCTCTCTCTCTCTCTCTCTCTCTCTCTCTGTCTTACTCAGAAACCACCCCTGTCATCATACTTAGTTTCCTGTGCTAATGACTACTCTTTCATGCCATGTTTCCACCTGAGAGAGTTTGACCTGACTAAGATCCAGTTTGAACCAATACTTTGTGACAATCCGGCAACATTGTAACTCTGTGGTAATATAGTCAGTCAGGCAGGCTCTGTCCTCTTGTCTCTGTCCTCTCTGCTCTGTCCTCTCTGCTCTGTCCTCTCTGCTCTGTCCTCTCTGCTCTGTCCTCTCTGCTCTGTCCTCTCTGTCTGGCGGTCGTGACTTTGCATTGGACATAATCAGAGGTTTGTTCTGTTCAGCGGGGGGTCTGATTTAGCTGTTGGCCTGGAGCAGTGTTGTCTTGTTGTGGAGGAAATGTGCTTGAGGACTAAACCACCTGGCAGCTACAACAGGGAGTTAGACTGCGTCCCAGTGACTTGGTTTGTCTGGTGCTAATGCCGTTGGCTCTCTAACCGTGTGTGGTCAGCCCTGTATAAGTTCAGCTCGTGTGGTTTGGTCAGGACCCTGTACGGTCATTGATGTTGTGTGGGCATGTTTTAGGAACCCTTAACACTTATTTTAACTTAATATAAAACATCAACATCAATTTAGCCTCAAATAAATAATGAAACATGTTCAATTTGGTTTAAATAATGCAAAAACAAAGTGTTGGAGAAGAAAGTAATATGTGCCATGTAAAAATGTGTGCCATGTAAAATATGTGCCATGTAAAATATGTGTGCCATGTAAAAATGTGTGCCATGTAAAATATGTGTGCCATGTAAAAATGTGTGCCATGTAAAAAAGCTAAAGTTTAAGTTCCTTGCTCAGAACATGAGAACATATGAAAGTTGGTGGTTCCTTTTAACATGAAACTTCAATATTCCAAGGTAAGAGGTTTTAGGTTGTAGTTAATATAGTATTTATAGGACTATTTCTCTCGATACCATTTGTATTTCATATACCTTTGACTATTGGATGTTCTTCTAGGCACTATAGTATGGCCAGTGTAACAGTATAGCTTCCGTCCCCCTCCTCGCCCCTACCTGGGCTCGAACCAGGAACACATCGACAACAGCCACACTCGAAGCAGCGTTACCCATCGCTCCACAAAAGCCGAGGCAAAACGCACGAAAGTGCTGTTTGAATGAATGATTACGGGCCTGCTGCTGCTCAGTCAGACCGCTCTATCAAATCAGACTTAATTATAACATAATAACACACAGAAATACGAGCCTTTGGTCATTAATATGATCGAATCCAGAAACGATCATTTCGAAAACAAAATGTTTATTATTTCAGTGAAATACGGAACCATTCTGTATTTTATCTAACGGGTGGCATCCCTAAGTCTAAATATTCTTGTTACATTGCACAACCTTCAATGTTATGTCATAATTACGTAAAGTTCTGGCAAATTAGTTCGCAATAAGCCAGGCAGCCCAAACTGTTGCATATACCCTGACTCTGCGTGCAATGAACGCAAGAGAAATGACACAATTTCACCTGGTTAATATTGCCTGCTAAACTGGATTAGTAGTTATAACTAGTGATTATGATTGATTGTTTTTTATAAGATAAGTTTAATGCTAGCTAGCAATTTACCTTGGCTTCTACTGCATTCGCGTAACAGGCAGGCTACTCGTGGAGTGCAATGGTTAGAGCGTTGGACTAGTTAACTGTGCGGTTGCAAGATTGGAACCCCTGAGCTGACAAGGTGAAAATCTGTCGTTCTGCCCCTGAACAAGGCAGTTAACCCACAGTTCCTAGGCAGTCATTGAAAATAAGAATGTGTTCTTAACTGACTTGCCTAGTTAAATAAAGGTGTAAAAAATGTAAATACATTTTTTTTGTAAATAATTGGAAATCGGCGCCCAAAAATACAGATTTCCGATTGTTATGAAAACTTGAAATCGGCCCTAATTAATCGGCCATTTCGATTAATCGGTCGACCTCTAATCACAACCACCATCTCTGCGTCACACACACACCTGGCCCTGACATTTACAAACTTTCATTGATACAATATATAGAGAGCGAGCAGAATACTGTTCACACACACGTACTGTACAACACAGGGAAACAAATACGTTGCAAGGTCATCAGGTTTGGCTCTGGTGTAAGCAGCCAGACAGGACTGTCACAGGAAACACATTCACATCCGCTCTCAGTAGATGTTAACGTGCAGTTCTATCAGTGACGGTCTCGATGACCCCACTTAGTAATGACATGCTAACAAACACACACACACACACACACACACACACACACACACACACACACACACACACACACACACACACACACACACACACACACACACACACACACAGCTTGACTGCTCTTCCCTCCCTTCTACATTCAATCTATCTCCCTGGGTATCAGTTCAGTGTACGCCACATAGCCTAGATAGCCTGGGATAAGCAGTTAGGTGTGATGTCATCAAGGCGAGCCAGCTGCAGTGCGGGGTCCAGGTCGGTGTGGAGGGAGACCAGGGCTACGCATTCCATCAGTGTCTCTCATACACACACACACACACACACACACACACACACACACACACACACCCTTCCTCTGATTAAGTCACGGTGAGTCACTGAGCTAACCTCACACCTACCCTTGACCCAATGTATTGTACCTAGATCATCCACCCTACTGTATGCTCGCCCTCTGGCCAAATACCCTTTCCCCCGACTCCCAATTTCCTCCAGTTCCATACTGTTTTCCACCTGGTTCTCTCCCCCTCCCTGTCTCCCCCTTTCTCCCAGTCCTGTTCCCGGCTAATTGTCTTTTTCCTCAAGCTGTCAGAGGACATTACGTCCCCCTGTTCTCAGAACAAGCTGAATACAGCAGGAGACCATTTTCTCTGCCTACCCTGCCTCCCCTGCCCTCCCCTCTCCCCCCTAAGAAAACGTGGGCTGGTGTGATGAAAGGGCGGAGGGGCTGAGAGTTGCAGAGCATGGTGCAGAGGAAATGGGGATTTATGTTGCCGTTAAGAGCTGGGTTATTGCTCTGTGTCTGTCACTCAGCGTTCTGCACAGTCACGGCAGACCAGAGAGAGAGAGAAACAGAGAGAGGGAGAGAGAGTACTGTTTTATTGCTTGAACAAGAGAGGGAGGGACCATAGATTAACATCACAAAATATGAGAGGAAAAGAGCAAGACCCTGTAGCTTTATAGCATGGGAAAAGAAAGAGCAAGGCCCTGTACCTTTACCTTTATAGCATGGGAAAAGAAAGAGCAAAGCAGAAGGAGAGAATGGCAGCATGGTTTTAGCTCAAAGACAGAGTTGAAACAGTCATCCATCACCTTGCTGTCAGTGGGTATACCACTAGAATAAAGGGCAGTCAGGCACAGTGGTTTGTGTGTGTTTGTTCTCTCTCTCTCCGCTCTCACCCCCCCCCCCTCTCTTTCCGTCCCTCCCTCCTCCATGGGCGGGGCGCGGCAACACTGGTGAATTGGTGTGGTTGTGTGTGTGTGTGTGTGTGTGTGTGTGTGTGTGTGTGTGTGCTTGAGCTGAGGTGGGCTGAGGACCGGGCACTAGACAGGGCCTCCCAACTGGGTCTGTTTATACCAGGCTAAAAATAAAAGTCCTGTTCAGAGCAGACACACACACAGACTCTATCCCTGCCAGAATGCATTGCTAACGCAGGGCAACTCTTTAAAGAGAGAGTGTCCTTTTCTTAAGCACAAACTCATTAGATGTTTTCTATCTCTTTCTGTCTCTCAACAAGATCTCATATTTTTCCTTCCAAATTTGACACATTATGGATGAATGTCTATTTTTGACGCATTCATTCTCCGTGGTTACAGGGTTAATTGTGGTGGGTAGTCTGGGGGACCATGAACCTTTAAGCTCCCACTTCCCTATTGTGGGATGGTTATTTGTAACGGCTTTCAATGGTATTACATGCCGAAAATTGAGCTCTCTCTCTCCCTCTCTCTCGCTCTGTCTGTGACTGTGTCTGTTCTTTCGTCCTCTCCTTCCCTGTGTGTGACAGCATGTGAATGAGGCTGGTAGCCAGGTCATGTGGAGAACATCATCTGTCACTGCCACACTGAACACACAGAGCTGTAGCCCTGACACATCCTCAGCATGACTATACAGCCTGTTGACCAGAAAGAGACATTCTGACAGACTGGCACCCAGTCTATACAGACTGACTATACACCCAGGTTATACAGATTGACTATACACCTAGGCTGTACAGAGTAGACTGACAATACACCCAGTCTATACAGACTGACAATACACCCAGTCTATACAGATTGACTATACACCTCGGTTATACAGATTGACTATACACCCAGGCTATACAGACTGACGATACACCCAGGCTATACAGACTGACAATACACCCAGGCTATACAGACTGACTATACACATAGGTTATACAGATTGACAATACACCTAGGCTATACAGACTGACTATACACCTAGGTTATACAGACTGACTATATAGTCAGGCTATACAGACTGACAATACACCCAGGCTATACAGACTGACAATACACCCAGGCTATACAGACTGACTATACACCTAGGTTATACAGATTGACTATACACCCAGGCTATACAGACTGACTATATTCCTAGGTTATACAAACTGACTATACACCTAGGCTATACAGACTGACTTTACACCTAGGTTATACAGACTGACTATACACCTAGGCTATACAGACTGACTATACATCTAGGTTATACAGATTGACTATACACCCAGGCTATACAGACTGACCCCTCTGACTCTTACTCCCCATAACATAACTTAACAGGGAGTTTACAGGGACACTGGGAGTTTCTCAATTGGTTTTGCTATCTCCTCCGTCCTTTCCTTGCCTTATTTTGAAGGTCAAAGGTAGTCGAGTAAGGGAGGAGAGGAAACGTGGAAACGCGCTTGTATGAAACGAGACTCCCTCTCCATTCGCGTCATCAGGCAAATTACATTTACAGGAGTGGAATCCCAAAATAAACGTGTAAAGTGCTAAAACAAGTGTTGCTAGTTGTGGCAGGCATTTTACAGATAAAACACTAACCAGTTTCTGGTTTTTAAACCTGTGCATCCTTTTCTCCTTTGAGAAAACAACAGCTGATTCAAAGAGGGTGTGGCGGATTCTAAAACACTTCTGTGCCTCCTGCTGCGAGAGGCATCCTCTGTCGAAGTAAGTAATCAAGGAGGTGAGCAGCCTCCTTCATTCACCTACTAACGAATTGAAACTCTCCTCGACCACTCGACCACTTATCGGTTTTCAGGTCGCGGTTTGGGGTTTTAGGCTGGGTTTCTGTACAGCACTTTGAGATATCGGCTGATGTAAGAAGGGCTATATAAATAACTTTGATTATTTATCTGTAGCCCACTTCCAACAACATAACGAACCCACAACTGCTAATGAGGGGGAAAAAATGATATTATTTTGTCAGATGGACAATCCTCTATTTTATGTCCCATTGTGCCACCTTTATGTATAGAGGGTCTCTTCCAGAGACATAGACATTGAGATCAATGATCTCTCCTCTGTAGTCCTAGCCAGGCTCTACCTGAAGCTACATGATCAGAGACAGAGGGAGCGAGGGAGAGAGAGAGAGAGCTCATTACTGAGGGGGTCTCAGTCAGGCTCCTCTCCTCCTGCTGAGACCCACTGGTTAAATATTCAGTGTTTTTACACTGACAGAAAATGTCAGCTCTAAAAGCATCTGTGCTCCTCTCATCCAGCTGTGAGGAAGGACGGAGGGAGGGAGACTGGGGGAGAGGGGGTGGGAGGGAGGGGAGGGTGGGGTGGGGGGAGGGAGGGAGGGTGACTGGGTGGGTTGTAGGGAGGGAGGGTGGGGGAGGGAGGTCGGGAGACTGGGTGGGGTGTAGGGAGGGAGGGAGGGAGGGAGGGAGGGAGGGAGGGAGGGAGGGAGGGAGGGAGGGAGGGAGGGAGGGAGGGAGGGAGGGAGGGAGGGCAAGAAGATGCAGAAGGAGATAAACAGAGAGAGAGAGGAAACTTCGTTCAATAAATGAATTAGATATGCCCTCCATTATGTTACCCTACTGACTGACCTGGGATCAGAGCCAACTGTCTCTGTCCTCTCATCTGATCCTCAGTTTTATGTCATGGGGCCATCGATCAGGTCAGATCAGATTGTAGGTATTTCTTATTTCCGCTTGAATGTGTGTATCTGTGTCACACCCTCAGGGACAGCAAACACACACACACACACACACACACACACACACACACACACACACACACACACACACACACACACATATGTACACACACTCTCAAAGAGATTTAAACTCACTCTAACACACATACCTTACAGTGCACAATATGATGATATTCACATATTCTAAATGACTTCTCTTGTGGCCAGGTCTGAAAAGCCACATGGAAATTCTGTAGCAGTTTGAGTCAGAATCTACAGATTATAATCTCTAGATTATAACCTCTATCTAGGCTACTCCCTGTTGGTTTTGGATGGGTTGGGCCGTAATCTGCTGCCAATAGGTATAGTAGATAATCAGATCTTTGGATATTTGTCCTGTGTGTGTGTGTGTGTGTGTGTGTGTGTGTGTGTGTGTGTGTGTGTGGGCACGTGCGTGGGTGCGTATGTCCGCACATATATGTGTGTGTGCATGTGTGAGTTAACAGTCTCATATGCGCGTGGATGTGCTTTGTGTGTCCACCTTGCCCTTGATTCAGATTTACAAAACCTTGACAACCAACAGAAGGTCAGCAGGAAGTGTCTGCTACCATGGTGATGGAGCGGAGAGAGGTGGGGGCTGGATCCTCTCATGTCAAAACATAGCTCAGGGAGCGTGTGTCTGTCCGTGCGCGTGTGTGTGTGTGTGTTTAGGATTTATATTCCTACTGTGTTTTATTAGTGTGGTATTGATATTCCAGAAAGGGAGCAGGGAGCCTTTTGAAGTTGTAAAAGACAGTGTGATGGTTAATACTACTGAAACACTGGATCCGTCCTAATACACCTGTAGTGTGTAGGGTTCCTCTCTACTCTGTCTTATTGGACTTTCTACCATAAGCCCAGAGGGCCACTGTTAACCCTGTTGACCCTTCCAGACCAGAGTCAACGATCCAGAGCCTGGCCACTCGGATCAGACCGGGAACAACATCGATCTACTTCCAGGTCATTAAACCCTGGACTGGGCTTATCGATAAACGCCACCGTTGCACAACAGAGATCAATAACGGACAGAGATCAGCGATCTCTCAATCACATACACTGTTCCAGTGAGGGCATACAGTCTGAGAGACATCTGTCTATCTCTGACCGGGGAGAGGAGGGTGAGAGGAGGGAGAGAGAGAGAGAGATCAGTGGGAGAGAGATATTGATGGATGGAGAGAGCGTTCTGTCCTTCTACACAGTAGCCAAGCTATTGTTTCATCATGGACAACCAATACCAAACAATATACTTTGATCTAGAATATTTGTGGAATACTCTGAAATCCCTGTGGCATAGCGGGCATGTTTATTCGGTGAGAGTGTTGTCACATGCATGCCATTGACTTGTCGGGGACAGAGAGACAGAGAAACACAAAGAGACGGAGGGATAGAGGGAACGGTAGAGCGAGAAGAGTTCATCCTGGGCGGCCTTCCCTGCTGGTGGATTATAGAGAGGCCATCTGTTCCAGACAGATTATAATCCTGTACCACAGGGGGACACAGACGAGGGAGGACGGACAGAGAGGAAAGGAGCTACGCACAAACAGACACACACATTCTGTCATACTCATACACACCAACGCTGAGAAAATAGTCAACTGTTCACAAGTTGTGAAAACCTATGAATATGAATATGTGCTTCTTGGCATTAGTCATACATTCAAACAGTTTTTAGTTTGTAAAGACGCCCTGCAGACTTTTTATACTCCCCAAATACTGTAATTAGGTCATAGATAAAAGTATAGCGAGTGGATTACTCAGCAGAGTATGGAAAATACCCCTGTAACTCACCAAAAGGACTGCTTATAGTTAAGATAGTTCTCTTCAAATTGCAACCATTAAGATAGTGTCTCAACACTTAGAGAAGATTTAGGGATTGAGATGAAAGGGTGTTTGGTATGGGAGTCACTTCTCTTCCTCCCCTCTCTCATCCCCCTTTCTTTTTCTGTCTCCCCCTCCTCCCCCTTTTGTTCTCTCTCTCTCTCTCTCTCTCTCTCTCTCTCTCTCTGTGGGGCGTTTCCACCTCGGTGCTCTAGCTCTGTAGACCAGCGGAAGGTCACCTCCCCCTCTGATCCCTCACCCCGCCCCCTGTCTCCCCCACCCTGTTCTATCACCCCATTGGCTGACTGTGTCTGTGATGAGTCAGTCTGCCCCTTCCCCGTTCCGGCAGGGAGAGAGACGGCCACGGAATTCACTCTCCCTTTCTGTTTCTCCTCCTCTTTCTCACTCCCCTCCCTTTTTGAGTTCTCTCCCCCTCCCTCTCTTTTGGAAAATAAGTGATCAGACCCTGACAGAGCAACAGAGGGAAAAAGAAAGAGAGGACACTACAGAGGAGAGGAGCAGCCATATCAGTAGCAGCAGGATCAGTAGAGAGTGACACCAGAACGCAGACATACAGTCAGTCTCTCTCTCTCTCTGGTCTCTCTTTCCGTTTTGGGGCTGGATCTCTTCCCCCTCTCCTCCCCCTGTGTCTCAGTCGGAAAACCGCAGCAGCTTTGGGAACCCACTCCCACTCACGTTGTCATTACCGAGGCGCAGCAAGCCCGCGCCTGTCTAGGATGCTGTGAAGAATGGTTCACCAGGAAAACTGTTCTCACCAGGTAAGACAGGACACTGACTGATACTAGCTGGGACTAGTGCTGAGACTAGCTGGGACTAATGCTGAGACTAGCTGGGACTAGTGCTGAGACTAGCTGGGACTAGGGCTGAGACTAGCTGGGACTAGTGCTGAGACTAGCTGGGACTAGTGCTGAGACTAGCTGGGACTAGTTCTGAGGCTAGCTGGGACTAGTGCTGAGACTAGCTGGGACTAGTGCTGAGACTAGCTGGGACTAGTGCTGAGACTAGCTGGGACTAGTGCTGAGGCTAGCTGGGACTAGTGCTGAGACTAGCTGGGACTAGTGCTGAGACTAGCTGGGACTAGTGCTGAGACTAGCTGGGACTAGTGCTGAGACTAGCTGGGACTAGTGCTGAGGCTAGCTGGGACTAGTGTTGAGAATAGCTGGGACTAGTGCTGAGACTAGCTGGGACTAGTGCTGAGACTAGCTGGAACTAGTGCTGAGGCTAGCTGGGACTAGTGCTGAGACTAGCTAGGACTAGTGCTGAGGCTAGCTGGGACGAGTGCTGAGGCTAGCTGGGACTAGTACTGAGGCTAGCTGGGACTAGTGCTGAGACTAGCTGGGACTAGTGCTGGGGCTAGCTGGGACTAGTGCTGAGACTAGCTGGGACTAGTGCTGAGACTAGCTGGGACTAGTGCTGAGGCTAGCTGGGACTAGTACTGAGGCTAGCTGGGACTAGTGCTGAGACTAGCTGGGACTAGTGCTGAGGCTAGCTGGGACTAGTGCTGAGGCTAGCTGGGAC
This sequence comes from Oncorhynchus mykiss, assembly GCF_057628025.1. NCBI lineage: Eukaryota > Metazoa > Chordata > Actinopteri > Salmoniformes > Salmonidae > Oncorhynchus > Oncorhynchus mykiss. Next base: position 14,072,995 of record NC_143045.1, read on the forward strand.
TAGTGCTGAGACTAGCTGGGACTAGTGCTGAGGCTAGCTGGGACTAGTGCTGAGACTAGCTGGGACTAGTGCTGAGACTAGCTGGGACTAGTGCTGAGGCTAGCTGGGACTAGTGCTGAGACTAGCTGGGACTAGTGCTGAGACTAGCTGGGACTAGTGCTGAGACTAGCTGGGACTAGTGCTGGGGCTAGCTGGGACTAGTACTGAGGCTAGCTGGGACTAGTGCTGAGACTAGCTGGGACTAGTGCTGGGGCTAGCTGGGACTAGTGCTGAGACTAGCTGGGACTAGTGCTGAGACTAGCTGGGACTAGTGCTGAGGCTAGCTGGGACTAGTACTGAGGCTAGCTGGGACTAGTGCTGAGACTAGCTGGGACTAGTGCTGAGACTAGCTGGGACTAGTGCTGGGGCTAGATGGGACTAGTGCTGAGACTAGCTGGGACTAGTGCTGGGGCTAGCGCTCTCAACTAGGGCTCCTAAAGCACTGCATCTCAGTGCTAGAGGCATCATTACAGACCCTGATTCGATTCCAGGCTGTCTCACAACCATAGGGCGGCGCACAATTGACCCAGCGTTGGCCGGGTTTGGCCGCGGTAGGCCGTCTTTGCAAATAAGAAATTGTTTTTAAATGACTTGCCTAGTTAAATAAAGGTTCCATTTTAATAAATGTGCTGAGGCTAGACAGAGTTAGTAGAGTAGAGGATGTGTTATGTTAGCTGTTGTGGAGCAACAGGGGCTGAGATACTGCAGTAGGACTGGTATGCATGTGTGTATTCCCATAGGTTTCCATCATGTAATACTGACTGACTGTCATTAGTGGTTGTCGTATCTTGCAGGGGTTTGTGTTTCATGGCTGTCAGGCACATCCCAGTGGGTTTGGTGTTTGTATTATGGGATGGGTCTGGGAATCAGATGACTAAGGCGGTTGCTAAGCGCACATTTGACTTCAGGGAATAATGTCCCTCCTCCTCCCCCCTTCCCCTGGGCTGAGCCTGATCAATAGATGTCTGGGAAGGGTGAGCTGTTTCTGTCTCTCTCTTTCTGTGTGTGTGTGTGTGTGTGTGTGTGTGTGTGTGTGTGTGTGTGTGTGCATAACATATTTAAGGGTTTATGTATATTATCATGTTTTATTGAGTATATTCTTGAGATGCAATGTGTTTATTGCACACTGTAGCGCACAACAGCCAGTAAATGTAAAAGTGTGTGTGATGTGAGAGAGTGCGTGGGCGGGTGGATTGGAAACGGCATCTCTAGACTGCGACAGAAGTGTCCCACTTTACTTAATGAGGAATGGGAGGAATGATGACGAGTGGAGTGTTGAAGTAGTACAGTACATCAGAGCTTTACTCCCCTCGTACTCACCGAGAATATAGACAATATGACTGTAATGCAGGGAGAGGAGGAGGACGAAAGAGAAGTACGTAGATGGAAAAATAAAATGGAGATGATGGAGGAGGGGAGAGGGGTGCAGCAATGAAGGAGGTGGAACAGGAGGGGGAGAGGGGGAGAAGGAGGTGGAACAGGAGGAGTAGAGGGGGAGAAGGAGGTGAAACAGGAGGAGTAGAGGGGGAGAAGGAGGTGGAACAGGAGGGGTAGAGGGGGAGAAGGAGGTGGAACAGGAGGGGTAGAGGGGGAGAAGGAGGTGTAACAGGAGGAGTAGAGGGGGAGAAGGAGGTGAAACAGGAGGGGGAGAGGGGGAGAAGGAGGTGGAACAGGAGGAGTAGAGGGGGAGAAGGAGGTGGAACGGGAGGAGTAGAGGGGGAGAAGGAGGTAAAACAGGAGGAGTAGAGGGGGAGAAGGAGGTGGAACAGGAGGGGTAGAGGGGGAGAAGGAGGTGGAACAGGAGGGGTAGAGGGGGAGAAGGAGGTGTAACAGGAGGAGTAGAGGGGGAGAAGGAGGTGAAACAGGAGGGGGAGAGGGGGAGAAGGAGGTGGAACAGGAGGAGTAGAGGGGGAGAAGGAGGTGGAACGGGAGGAGTAGAGGGGGAGAAGGAGGTAAAACAGGAGGAGTAGAGGGGGAGAAGGAGGTGGAAGAGAGGAAGTGGAGAGGAAGGAGGAAGAGAGGAAATAGAGAGGAAGGAGTAGAGAGGAAGTAGAGAGGAAGGAGTAAGAGAGGAAGGAGTAGAGAGGAAGTGGAGAGGAAGGAGGAAGAGGGGAAGGAGTAGAGAAGAAGGAGGAAGAGAGGAAGGAGTAGAGAGGAAGTAGAGAGGAAGGAGTAGAGAGGAAGGAGGAAGAGAGGAAGGATTAGAGAGGAAGTGGAGTGGAAGGAGGAAGAGAGGAAGGAGTAGAGAGGAAGTAGAGAGGAAGGAGGAAGAGAGGAAGGAGTAGAGGGGAAGGAGTAGAGAGGAAGGAGTAGAGAGGAAGTATAGAGGAAGGAGTAGAGAGGAAGGAGGAAGAGAGGAAGGAGTAGAGAGGAAGTGGAGAGGAAGGAGGAAGAGAGGAAGGAGTAGAGGGGAAGGAGTAGAGAGGAAGGAGTAGAGAGGAAGTATAGAGGAAGGAGTAGAGAGGAAGGAGTAGAGGAAGGAGTAGAGAGGAAGAGAGGAAGGTGTAGAGAGGAAGTGGAGAGGAAGGAGGAAGAGAGGAAGGAGTAGAGAGGAAGTAGAGAGGAAGGAGGAAGAGAGGAAGGAGTAGAGGGGAAGGAGTAGAAAGGAAGGAGTAGAGAGAAAGTATAGAGGAAGGAGTAGAGAGGAATTAGAGAAGAAGGAGTAGAGAGGAAGTAGAGCGGAAGGAGTAGAGAGGAAGTAGAGAGGAAGGACTAGTGAGGAAGTAGAGAGGAAGGAGTAGAGAGGAAGTGGAGAGGAAGGAGTAGAGAGGAAGTAGAGAGGAAGGAGTAGAGAGGAAGTGGAGAGGAAGGAGTAGAGAGGAAGGAGTAGAGAGGAAGTAGAGAGGAAGGAGTAGAGAGGAAGTGGAGAGGAAGGAGTAGAGAGGAAGTAGAGAGGAAGGAGTAGAGAGGAAGTAGAGGAAGGAGTAGAGAGGAAGTAGAGAAGAAGTAGTAGAGAGGAAGGTGTAGAGAGGAAGTAGAGAGGAAGTAGAGAGGAAGGAGTAGAGAGGAAGTAGAGAGGAAGGAGTAGAGAGGAAGTGGAGAGGAAGGAGTAGAGAGGAAGGAGTAGAGAGGACGTAGAGAGGAAGTAGAGAGGAAGGAGTAGAGAGGAAGTAGAGAGGAAGGAGTAGAGAGGAAGTGGAGAGGAAGGAGTAGAGAGGAAGGAGTAGAGAGGAAGTAGAGAGGAAGTGGAGAGGAAGGAGTAGAGAGGAAGGAGTAGAGAGGAAGTAGAGAGGAAGGAGTAGAGAGGAAGTAGAGGAAGGAGTAGAGAGGAAGTAGAGAGGAAGTAGTAGAGAGGAAGGTGTAGAGAGGAAGTAGAGAGGAAGTAGAGAGGAAGGAGTAGAGAAGAAGTAGAGAGGAAGGAGTAGAGAGGAAGTGGAGAGGAAGGAGTAGAGGGGAAGGAGTAGAGAGGAAGTAGAGAGGAAGGAGTAGAGAGGAAGTAGAGGAAGGAGTAGAGGGGAAGGAGTAGAGAGGAAGTAGAGAGGAAGGTGTAGAGAGGAAGTAGAGAGGAAGGAGTAGAGAGGAAGTAGAGAGGAAGGAGTAGAGAGGAAGTGTAGATAGGAAGTAGAGAGGAAGTAGAGAGGAAGGAGTAGAGAAGAAGTAGAGAGGAAGGAGTAGAGAGGAAGTGGAGAGGAAGGAGTAGAGGGGAAGGAGTAGAGAGGAAGTAGAGAGGAAGGAGTAGAGAGGAAGTAGAGGAAGGAGTAGAGGGGAAGGAGTAGAGAGGAAGTAGAGAGGAAGGTGTAGAGAGGAAGTAGAGAGGAAGGAGTAGAGAGGAAGTAGAGAGGAAGGAGTAGAGAGGAAGTAGAGAGGAAGGAGTAGAGAGGAAGTGGAGAGGAAGGAGTAGAGAGGAAGTAGAGAAGAAGGAGTAGAGAGGAAGTAGAGGAAGGAGTAGAGAGGAAGTAGAGAAGAAGTAGTAGAGAGGAAGGTGTAGAGAGGAAGTAGAGAGGAAGTAGAGAGGAAGGAGTAGAGAGGAAGTAGAGAGGAAGGAGTAGAGAGGAAGTGGAGAGGAAGGAGTAGAGAGGAAGGAGTAGAGAGGAAGTAGAGAGGAAGTAGAGAGGAAGTAGAGAGGAAGGAGTAGAGAGGAAGTGGAGAGGAAGGAGTAGAGAGGAAGGAGTAGAGAGGAAGTAGAGAGGAAGTGGAGAGGAAGGAGTAGAGAGGAAGGAGTAGAGAGGAAGTAGAGAGGAAGGAGTAGAGAGGAAGTAGAGGAAGGAGTAGAGAGGAAGTAGAGAGGAAGTAGTAGAGAGGAAGTAGAGAGGAAGGAGTAGAGAAGAAGGAGTAGAGAGGAAGTGGAGAGGAAGGAGTAGAGGGGAAGGAGTAGAGAGGAAGTAGAGAGGAAGGAGTAGAGAGGAAGTAGAGGGGAAGGAGTAGAGAGGAAGTAGAGAGGAAGGTGTAGAGAGGAAGTAGAGAGGAAGGAGTAGAGAGGAAGTAGAGAGGAAGGAGTAGAGAGGAAGTGGAGAGGAAGGAGTAGAGGGGAAGGAGTAGAGAGGAAGTAGAGAGGAAGGTGTAGAGAGGAAGGAGTAGAGAGGAAGTAGAGAGGAAGGAGTAGAGAGGAAGTGGAGAGGAAGGAGTAGAGGGGAAGGAGTAGAGAGGAAGTAGAGAGGAAGGAGTCGAGAGGAAGGAGTAGAGAGGAGTACAGGGTATAGGCGAAGAGCTGTGTGTGTGTGGGCCTCTCCTCTGACTGTCCCTGTTAGGGTAAGAAACCATACTGGCCAGTGAAGGCATCTCCGCAGCTGCTCTGATCTGCTCTATTGATCGTTACGTGACATTACACACTGAGCTAAGAGCTGATCCACAGTCAGTTTAGTCTGCTACCTTCTAATGTTTGGGAGAAGGATTGGGGAAGAGTAAGCTGATTCCAGATCAGTGATTATGGGGTTTCTCTCAGAGCAGTGAACAGACGCACTGCTTCAAACATGGCATATTTATCTGTTATGCATTGTTAATCCCCCATGTGGCTCATATCACAGCGGTGTGTGTGTGTGTACGCCCGTGCGTGTGTGCACGTGTGTGCGTGTGTGTGCGAGTGTGTGTGTGTGTGTTTGCGTGCGTGTGTGCAGGCGTGTGTGTGGCGTATAATGTCTTCAGTAAGTATGCCATGTTTATTTGGAGATAAAAGATAGTTTAGGAAATGGAGGGGTGAAGAGGGGGAACAGAGACCAGAGAAGACAGAGGGACTGCAGAGGGAAAACAGATCAAAGAAAAATAGGAAAAAGAAACAGAAGAGGAATACGCATAGAGCGAGAGAGAGACGACAAACAGAGACAGAGAGAGACAGACAGACAGACAGACAGACAGAGAGAGCGCGAGAGAGAGAGAGAGAGAGTGAGAGAGAGAGAGAGAGAGAGAGAGAGAGAGAGTGGCACACGATTAAAAAATGATAAAAACAGAAATAACGAGAGATACAGAACAGACATAAAGAGAGAGAGACATAGAGAGAGACAGAGAGAGACATAGAGAGAGACAGAGAGAGACATAGAGAGAGAGACATAAAGAGAGACAGAGAGAGACATAGAGAGAGAGACAGAGAGACAGAGAGAGAGACAGCGAGAGACATAGAGAGACATAGAGAGAGAGAGAGAGAGAGAGAGAGAGAGACATAGAGAGAGAGAGAGAGAGAGAGAGACAGAGAGAGAGAGACAGAGAGAGAGACAGAGAGAGAGAGACAGAGAGACATAGAGAGAGAGACATAGAGAGAGAGAGAGAGAGACAGAGAGAGAGACAGAGAGAGAGACAGAGAGAGAGAGAAAGAGACAGAGAGACATAGAGAGAGAGAGACAGAGAGAGAGAGAGAGACAGAGAGAGACAGAGAGAGAGAGACAGAGCGAGAGGGAGAGAGACATAGAGAGAGAGACAGAGAGAGAGAGACAGAGAGAGGGAGAGAGAGAGAGCGAGAGAGACATAGAGAGAGAGTTATCTTGTGTCCTTTACCATTTGTACATTGTTAAAACACTGTATACAGTGCCTTGCGAAAGTATTCGGCTCCCTTGAACTTTGCGACCTTTTGCCACATTTCAGGCTTCAAACATAAAGATATAAACTGTATTTTTTTGTGAAGAATCAACAACAAGTGGGACACAATCATGAAGTGGAACGACATTTATTGGATATTTCAGATATCTCCAGATATCTTCAGATATCTCCAGAAGTTCAGTGAGGATCTCTGAATGATCCAATGTTGACCTAAATGACTAATTATGATAAATACAATCCACCTGTGTGTAATCAAGTCTCCGTATAAATGCACCTGCACTGTGATAGTCTCAGAGGTCCGTCAAAAGCGCAGAGAGCATCATGAAGAACAAGGAACACACCAGGCAGGTCCGAGATACTGTTGTGAAGAAGTTTAAAGCCGGATTTGGATACAAAAAGATTTCCCAAGCTTTAAACATCCCAAGGAGCACTGTGCAAGCAATAATATTGAAATGGAAGGAGTATCAGACCACTGCAAATCTACCAAGACCTGGCCGTCCCTCTAAACTTTCAGCTCATACAAGGAGAAGACTGATCAGAGATGCAGCCAAGAGGCCCATGATCACTCTGGATGTGGTGGGAGAGGTGGGAGACTCTGTCCATAGGACAACAATCAGTCGTATATTGCACAAATCTGGCCTTTATGGAAGAGTGGCAAGAAGAAAGACATTTCTTAAAGATATCCATAAAAAGTGTCGTTCAAAGTTTGCCACAAGCCACCTGGGAGACACACCAAACAAGTGGAAGAAGGTGCTCTGGTCAGATGAAACCAAAATTGAACTTTTTGGCAACAATGCAAAACGTTATGTTTGGCGTAAAAGCAACATAGCTCATCACCCTGAACACACCATCCCCACTGTCAAACATGGTGGTGGCAGCATCATGGTTTGGGCCTGCTTTTCTGGTTAAAATTGATGGGAAGATGGATGGAGCCAAATACAGGACCATTCTGGAAGAAAACCTGATGGAGTCTGCAAAAGACCTGAGACTGGGACGGAGATTTGTCTTCCAACAAGACAATGATCCAAAACATAAAGCAAAATCTACAATGGAATGGTTCAAAAATAAACATATCCAGGTGTTAGAATGGCCAAGTCAATGTCCAGACCTGAATCCAATCGAGAATCTGTGGAAAGAACTGAAAACTACTGTTCACAAATGCTCTCCATCCAACCTCACTGAGCTCGAGCTGTTTTGCAAGGAGGAATGGGAAAAAATGTCAGTCTCTCAATGTGCAAAACTGATAGAGACATACCCCAAGCGACTTACAGCTGTAATCGCAGCAAAAGGTGGCGCTACAAAGTATTAACTTAAGGGGGCTGAATAATTTTGCACGCCCAATTTTTCAGTTTTTGATTTGTTAAAAATTTTTGAAATATCCAATAAATGTCGTTCCACTTCATGATTGTGTCCCACTTGTTGTTGATTCTTCACAAAAAAAATACAGTTTTATATCTTTATGTTTGAAGCCTGAAATGTGGCAAAAGGTCGCAAAGTTCAAGGGGGCCGAATACTTTCGCAAGGCACTGTATATATATAATTTGACATTTGTAATGTCTTTATTGTTTTGAAACTTCTGTATGTGTAATGTTTACTGTTAATTTGTATTGTTTATTTCACTTTATATATTCACTTTATATATTATCTAACTCACTTGCTTTGGCAATGTTAACACATGTTTCCCATGCCAATAAAGCCCTTGAATTGAATTGAATTGAATTGAGAGAGAGAGAGAGAGAGAGACATAGAGAGAGAGACAGAGCGAGAGAGAGAGAGAGAGAGACATAGAGAGAGAGACAGAGAGAGAGAGAGACAGAGAAAGAGAGAGAGAGAGACAGAGAGAGAGACAGAGAGAGAGTGAGAGAGACATAGAGAGAGAGACATAGAGAGAGAGAGAGCGAGAGAGAGAGAGAGACAGAGAGAGAGAGACAGAGAGAGAGAGACATAGAGAGAGAGACATAGAGAGAGACATAGAGAGAGAGAGAGCGAGAGAGAGAGAGAGAGAGAGAGAGACATAGAGAGAGAGACATAGAGAGACAGAGAGAGAGAGAGAGAGAGAGAGACATAGAGAGAGAGAGAGACATAGAGAGAGAGACAGAGAGAGAGTGAGAGAGACATAGAGAGAGAGAGAGAGAGAGAGAGAGAGAGAGAGAGAGATATAGAGAGAGAGCGAGAGAGAGAAAGAGAGAGAGAGAGAGAGAGAGACAGAGAGAGAGAGAGAAAGAGAGGTACTATATATCAAGAGGACTAATGGTGAGACAGAAAGAAGGAGGGATGGAAAGGAGAGATACTGTCTATCCAACAACGGGAAGCAGGTTGTACAAGTGACACCATTTATCAGAATGCAGCAGCCACTACTCTAAAACCCTGAGATGCAGTCTACCGTATCGCACTTCACACAGGTCTAATACTCATCACTGCATCCTTTATCAGCAGGTTGGCTGGACCTCTATAAATTCATGTAGATTTCTCCCTTTTTGTTTACCAAACTCTGCTGCACAAGCTTTATCCAACAAATCTCACTTTTCTACTGAAGTATGAAAATACCACGCACCAAACAGGCTCACAGGGTTGGTTAACTGTTGAGTTCCCTCGTGTCTCTACCAACCGAGGTACATCAGCCTTTAGTTTTAACGCCCTCCATGTTTGGAATAATCTACAAGCCTCATTACATCTTGAATCCAACAGGGCAGAACGCTGATGAGGGAGGACTTCACTGAGGTTCACCAAGTGTTCTGGTTGATAGTAATCATTGTTGAACTGTAGAAATCTGTAACTGCTGCATCTTGCACTTTATTTTTTTGCGTTTTTATTGAATTATCATGTTGATTTGGGACAAACACACATAAAACTTGAAAAAGCCATGCATGCACATGAGTAGAATCATGGAGGATAACAGACAATAAAGAATAGAAAGATAGAATAGAGAGAGAAGGCAGTCTGGAACAGAACAGGGGACTCCAGCTCGGATAACACTAACTCTCTAGAGACCCCTCAATTAGACTGGTTACCAGGCAACCGCCAGCGCCCCTCTCACTAGCCCCATCACACACACACTGGTGAGAGGGGGGGGGGGGGGGTAGATGAGAGAAGGTGGGAAGAGGACAGAGGAGAGGAAGGAAGGAGAGAGGGGACGGGTTAGAGACAGAGGGGACAGGGACTGGTTGTCTCTTCTCTTGTGTCCGTCTCTGATTGGTTGGTGGTGGTGACTAAGCTCTTGTTGTCAGAGGGGTCAGGAGGAGGGGTCAGCCTTTCTTCTTCACTTTCTTTCATCTCCTTCTGTTTTGACTGCTGTTGTGTTTTGGAGAGGGGGAGGAGGGCGATAGCAGCATGTGTCCTGTGGTGTTTTGTCTGGGACGATTGTTGTGCTCCCCTGCTGTGTCTTGATGTCTGGTTTTCTACTGCAATTATCTCACTGAGAAGGAGGAAGTTCCTTTACAATGTCGGGGACCATTAGCCAATAGGGTCACAGGCTGACCTGCAGATAACCAATTATGTTACTGTTTGACCCACGATTAGCTAATAAGTGTCATCGATTACATATCTGTCAAGTCAAGGCAGTAATAGGGGAATGGAGCTACTGCATCACCATACCCCATTCACACACACAAACACACATACACACGCACACACGGATACTCAATGATAAGTATAACTCCCTTAGCCTTAATTATCTAACAGAAGCAGCTAGCGCTAATCCGTGCGTGCTTGTGTGCGTGTGTGCCTGTGTATGTGTGTGTGAAACGCCCCAGTGAGCTGGGTGGATTAGGCCAGCTGTGAGACCATATTTCTCCCAGCAGTAGCTCCAGGGCAGGGGTGATGGGGAGATGTATCACCCCAGCGTCAGTGTGCCGTCCTGGGCCTCACGACCTGAGCCAAGGGCCCTGGAGCTCCAGTTACCCAATCTACCGGGCCAGCTCCCTGGGTAGCAGAGCTGTGTGTGTGTGTGTGTGTGGGGGGGGCTCTTTGATCGATTTAGATCATCTCAGTGTGTGTGTGTGTGTGTGTGTGTGTGTGTGTGTGTGTGTGTGTGTGTGTGTGTGTGTGTGTGTGTGTGTGTGTGTGTGTGTGTGTGTGTGTGTGTGTGTGTGTGTGTGTGTAGTTTACTGTAGAGCAGTTGCTCATATGAAACGTTATCCGTGTGTTCCACTGTGTGGGCTGACGGCTGATGAATTAGTAATGATGATGAGATAACACTACTGCATCTCACTATACTGACAGATCGCAGATAGTCTATGATGGGGAAGATACCTGTGTCTCAGACTAGAAAGGGAGTGCTGCAGTTACTCTGTCTCACACACTCATACACAAGAGACACACACCCCCCCGTGTGTGTGGGGATGTTTGTTAACAGACTTCCCACTGGGCCCCTGCTCCTTTTTCCACCCCAATTTGTTTGGAACACGGGCCATTGCCATGGAGAAATGCACTGGGTTGGTATGACAGCAGCGTTCTTTTCTCCCTCATCCCAAAATAAGTCTTTCTTGTTGTGGTCAAACTTTAAATTCTCTTAGAAATGTGAATTCTAATGTGGGGCAATAAAGTCTCATACTCACACACTTTGCCCGTCTCCTCAATGGCTGTGAACTTGGATCCCAGGCCTATTGGAGGTGCCAGGAGTCTTCTCTCCCACAGTCCCCTCTATTCTACTGGAACAATGAACTTCTCTTTCACTCTGTCTCTCTCTCTTTCTCTCTCTTCCTCTAGCTCAGCTGACCTCACAATTGAGTCATTGTCAACTGCAGAATTAGTCACTTTTAGAGGATGACCTGGCCTGGTGTCACTGTGGGTTGTCAGCCATTCACTAGATGTGTCTATGTTATTGGATGTCTTCTTCTGCTCATTGTGCTGCTCTGTCTATGCTGTTCAGGAGGAGAGAGAGACAATGCTGTGACCTTGAGCTGAGACTGATGTAATGAGGGTTTAATCTGTGTGTTTATCATTTCTAGTCACGATCGTCCCCGTGTTACCCTCATCTTCCTCACCCTCTACCTCCCTGTCCCTCCCTCCCCCTCAACCTCCCTCCCCCTCCAGCCCACTGTACCTCCCTCCCCCTCTACCTCCCTGTCCCTCCCTCCCCCTCAACCTCCCTCCCCCACCCTCCCCCTCTACCTCCCTGTCCCTCCCTATCGCTCAACCTCCCTCCCCCTCCCTCCCCCTCTACCTCCCTCCAGCCCCCTCTACCACACTCCCCCTACCTCCCTGTCCCTTCCTCCCCCTCTACCTCCCTCCCCCTCTACCTCCCTGTCCCTCCCTCTCTCCCCCTCTACCTCCCTGTCCCTCCCTCCCTCTCTACCTCCCTCCCTCTCTACCTCCCTGTCCCTCCCTCCCCCTCTACCTCCCTGTCCCTCTACCTTCCAGTCCCTCCCTCCCCCTCTACCTCCCTGTCCCTCCCTCCCCCTCTACCTCCCTCCCCCTCTACCTCCCTCCCCCTCCCTCCCCCTCTACCTTCCAGTCCCTCCCTCCCCCTCTACCTCCCTGTCCCTCCCTCCCCCTCTACCTCCCTCCCCCTCTACCTCCCTGTCCCTCCCTCCCCCTCTACCTTCCAGTCCCCCCCTCCCCCTCTACCTCCCTCCCCCTCGACCTTCCAGTCCCTCCCTCCCCCTCTACCTCCCTGTCCCTCCCTGTCCCTCCCTGTCCTTCTAACTACCTCCCCCTCTACCTCCCTCCCCCTCTACCTCCCTCCCCCTCTACCTTCCAGTCCCTCCCTCCCCCTCTACCTTCCAGTCCCTCCCTCCCCGTCAACTTCCCTTCCCCTTTACCTCCCTCCCCCTCTACCTCCCCCCCTGTTCCTCCCTCCCCCTTTACCTCCCGCCCCCGCTGAGTCAGCGATGAGGTCAGCTTCACTAATGGGTCACAGAGCCTGGGCATCATCAGTTCATGATGTGGAGGGTTCTGAAGGGTTCAGTGTTTACCAACATACAGCCCTCAGCACCACTGGGAGTGGGTTTGTGTGCATGTGACTGTGCGTTTGAGAGAGAGAGAGAGTGTGTGTGTGTGTGTGTGTGTGCGTGTGTGTGTGTGTGTGTGTGTGTGTGTGTGTGTGTGTGTGTGTGTGTGTGTGTGTGTGTGTGTGTGTGTGTGTTTGTGTGTGTGTGTGTGTGTGTGTGTGAGTGTGTGTGTGTGTGTGTGTGTGTGTGAGAGTGAGTATGTATGACTGTACGTCCCCTCCATGTGGAGGTCTGTGTGTGTGTGTGTGAGTGTGTGTGTGTGTGTGTGTGTGAGTGAGTATTTATGACTGTACGTCCGCTCCATGTGGAGGTCTGTGTGTGTGTGTGTGTGTGTGTGAGTGTGTGTATGTGTGTGTGTGAGTGAGTATGTATGACTGTACGTCCCCTCCATGTGGAGGTCTGTGTGTGTGTGTGTGTGTGTGTGTGTGTGTGTGTGTGTGTGTGTGTGAGTGAGTATGTATGACTGTACGTCCCCTCCATGTGGAGGTCTGTGTGTGTGTGTGTGTGTGAGTGTGTGTGTGTGTGTGAGAGTGAGTATGTATGACTGTACGTCCCCTCCATGTGGAGGTCTGTGTGTGTGTGAGTGAGTATGTATGACTGTACGTCCCCTCCATGTGGAGGTCTGTGTGTGTGTGAGTGAGTATGTATGACTGTACGTCCCCTCCATGTGGAGGTCTGTGTGTGCAGTATGTTTTGTATTTAACCAGAGTGACAGTTTTTAGGTTTAACTTCACCTGTTGAAGTTTCAGAGCTGCTGCTTTTCCTCCACCTTCATACTATGACACTACATGATGTTTTACTGGACATCCTGCTCACTGTCCTGGGACTCTGAGTGGCTTAAAGGCAGTCTAGGCTGCTATGACAGAGCTGTGAATCACAGGTCCATAGCGTCTCAGTCAGACGAGATCATTACACTACGCTGTGGAGCAGTGGAGGCTGGTGAGGGGAGGATGACTTATAATAATGGCTGGAGCGGCACGAATGGGATGGCATGAACCACATGGAAACCATGTGTTTGATGTTGTTGATACCTTTCCACTGCATCCATCCCCACGTGCCTGTCCTCCCCAATTAAGGTGCCACCAACCTCCTGTGCTGTGGAGAGATGAGACTGAAAATGTAACAAATTGAAGAATGAAAGTCATGTTTTTTTTACCTGACAAATATCTCCATGGTCCGGAACATTCATTTACTTTTTATTTAACTATTGTCCCTCCCTCCCAACATTCCAACCTTCACCGTGACTTAGTGGTTAAAGGAGGTCAGTCAGCACCTGGGAGAGAGAGATTGGTCAGTGTTTGAGAGGGGAATCATTTTCTTCAGCTTTCCCAAGCCAAAGGAAAAAGTTAGGGGAAGCTCTCCTTTGTGTTTGAGGTTCAATTCCAGTCAATTCAGAAAGTCAACCACATTCCAATTCCATATTTTCCTCATTAAAAAGCATTGACGAATTCGTGTACTTCCTGAATTGACCCCAAATCTGACACACACACACACACACACACACACACACACACACACTCTCTCTCTCTCTCTATTGAGCTTGAACAGATGCTGTACACCTCTGGATTGTGTGTGTTGTCTCGTGTTCATGTGTAATTATATTCCTTCTGCTCACTTTATTTCAGTGGGTTGGACAGACAGTGGTTTTGGATCAGGGTCAATTCTCCAGTTTTACCTTGACTGTGAGGGAACACAACTTCCTCTGTCCTCAGTCTCCTTGTCAGTCATTCACACAGACACAAAAACATACACTGATGTGCCAACTCAAATGTGCGGTCCTGATACTGTATGCACTCAATTTCACCCACGTACTGTACTGTGGGCCTGCTCTCTCATACACACATGATAGGTTTATATGAATGGAGCACTAGAGTTTGGTAGCTTATTCAGCTTTTTAAGAGGGCAAAGTCAAGGACTGTGTGAAGTAACAAACACTGGACGCAGTCACTCACTCACACACACTCACTCACATACACTCACTCACACACACTCATTGCTTTCCAACTGTCCCGGGGAGCAGCAGCTGTCCTCACATTAGAGTGTGAGAGCAGAAAAAACACCAGTGTGTGCCCTCTCTCTCTCTCTGTCTCTCTCTCTCTCTCTCTCTCTCTCTCTCTCTCTCTCTCTCTGTCTCTGTCTCTGTCTCTGTCTGTATCTGTCTCTCTCTCTCTGTCTCTCTCCCTCTCTGTCTCTCTCTCGCTCTCTCTGTCTCTCTCACGCTCTGTCTGTCTCTCTCTAGCTTCGGTTCTGAGGGAGGCTAGGTTACACGTTAACCAGCGTATACTGACCCACTAGCTAGGTGTGTGGTAGAGGGGGAGCGAGAGGGGGGGAGTGAGAGAGACGGAGGGAGGGAGGGAGGGAGGGAGGGAGGGAGGGAGGGAGGGAGGGAGGGAGGGAGGGAGGGAGGGAGGGAGGGAGGGAGGGAGGGAGGGAGGGAGGGAGGGAGGGAAGCTCTGGGGAACACAGACTGTGCTGGAATGGATGACGTCATCTGTCAAGCCTCTTGCCCTTTACCTCACTGATGACTACAAACTCAAAGAGGTAAAGCACATGGAAGTAATGTTGTCTGTGGTTATCTATCTTTCTGGTATTGTAGTACTACATGTTTTACCAGTGTAATGGCACTCGTATAAACAGTGTGTGTGAAGTGAACAGAAGGGTCTCTTGCTGACTGAAAAAAATGCTCTTAGTTTCCTTCCTGAGTTTGTGAGTTTGACCCCCCCACACACACACTCTACAGTCAAGGCATCAGCGTGCTGAGACACTGGTATGGTGTTGGTGTGGGACGTAATGTGATGATTGTGGATGACAATGTGGACGTAGTGGAGACACTGTAATGCGTAGGTGATGTGGGACGTAATGTGAGGATTGTGGATGACAATGTGGACGTAGTGGAGACACTGTAATGCGTAGGTGATGTGGGACGTAATGTGAGAATTGTGGATGACAATGTGGATGTAGTGGAGACACTGTAATGCGTAGGTGATGTGGGGTGTAATGTGGTGTTAGTATGTGATGTAATGCTGTGATAGTGGTATTGGTTCTCGTACAGCAGAAATCTCTAACACACTATGGGTTCATTCCTGGTCATGCTGCTAGTCTCTCTGAGGAGGCAGCGTTGCACGAATCTGAGAGTCTTGGCTCTCAGATTCGTGTTGAAGCATGCTCTCATTGTACTCTCAGGTCAAACACACACACGTGACTCTCTGGGTTATTGTCCTGGCCAAATCCTCTCCACCAAACACCCCCTTCAATACCCCTCCCCTCACATCTCTCTCACCTTCTCTCTCTCTCCATTCCTGTGATACGCTCCCCCCTTCTCCCTCCTCCCTCTCTACTGCTGAGCTCCTGCTGCGTTCTGTTCAGACTGACAGGGCCAGCTTGGCGTGACCTGTGTTTGAACTGTACCAGGGTTCAGAGGCCAAGTCCCCTATCAGGAGAGGAATGCAGAAACCAGCAGGTCTCACATCTCAGATAGCAGACACGGAGAGGTTACAGACACACACTCACACACACACACACACACCATTGTGACCTAGGATATCTGGAGGGTTGTTATTGGGTCAACTGTAGATATGCAAGGTCTCTTGTAAGGCCACCGGACAAAAACGTGGATGAAGGTTTGACTTAAACAAGGGTTTCCTTAAGAACTGTGCAAAAAGAGTGTTTTGAAGTAATTAAGGACCATATTTTACACCCTCACACACATTCTCAGTGGACATACTGACCTGATTGGTGTGTTTATGTGTGAGGTCAGTGCTCACGCCTGGGAAACTCCTCATAGTGAATCCTCTGAGCCAACAACACTGCCACGCTGATTGAAACTGCATTACACAAACGGGCATACTATTTCTCTCAGTCACACCATCAACTGTACTTTTGCAGCATTTGTTTATTTTCTGTCCAACACTCACACACACACACACACACACACACACACACACACACGCTCCCTCACACCCTCACGGGACCTGGCGTGTGCGGGTGAACAGGCGGTGCCTGTCTCAGACTGGGGTGCGAGGCCAATGGTAAGCCCCCCTCTCCTCCAATGAAAGGCCTCCATTGTCCAGAGTGAGGGAGCGCTGTGGCAGAAGAATGAAGGAAAGCAGGAAAGGAGAGGATGGTAGAGACGGAGGGGAGAGCAGGGGAGGAGAGGATGGTAGAGACGGAGGAGAGAGCAGGAAAGGAGAGGATGGTAGAGACGGAGGGGAGAGCAGGAAAGGAGAGGATGGTAGAGACGGAGGGGAGAGCAGGGGATGAAAGGATGGTAGAGACGGAGAGGAGAGCAGGGGAGGAGAGGATGGTAGAGATGGAGGGGAGAGCAGGAAAGGAGAGGATGGTAGAGACGGAGGGGAGAGCAGGGGAGGAGAGGATGGTAGAGAAGGAGGGGAGAGCAGGGGAGGAGAGGATGGAAGAGACGGAGGGGAGAGCAGGGGAGGAGAGGATGGTAGAGACGGAGGGGAGAGCAGGGGAGGAGAGGATGGTAGAGACGGAGGGGAGAGCAGGGGAGGAGAGGATGGTAGAGACGGAGGGGAGAGCAGGCGAGGAGAGGATGGTAGAGACGGAGGGGAGAGCAGGAAAGGAGAGGATGGTAGAGACGGAGGGGAGAGCAGGAGAGGAGAGGATGGTAGAGACGGAGGGGAGAGCAGGGGAGGAGAGGATGGTAGAGACGGATTGGAGAGCAGGAAAGGAGAGGATGGTAGAGACGGAGGGGAGAGCAGGAAAGGAGAGGATGGTAGAGACGGAGAGGAGAGCAGGGGAGGAGAGGATGGTAGAGACGGAGGGGAGAGCAGGAAAGGAGAGGATGGTAGAGACGGAGGGGAGAGCAGGGGAGGAGAGGATGGTAGAGACGGAGGGGAGAGCAGGGGAGGAGAGGATGGTAGAGACGGAGGGGAGAGCATGGGAGGAGAGGATGGTAGAGACGGAGGGGAGAGCAGGAAAGGAGAGGATGGTAGAGACGGAGGGGAGAGCAGGAGAGGAGAGGATGGTAGAGACGGAGGGGAGAGCAGGGGAGGAGAGGATGGTAGAGACGGATTGGAGAGCAGGAAAGGAGAGGATGGTAGAGACGGAGGGGAGAGCAGGAAAGGAGAGGATGGTAGAGACGGAGAGGAGAGCAGGGGAGGAGATGATGGTAGAGACGGAGGGGAGAGCAGGAAAGGAGAGGATGGTAGAGACGGAGGGGAGAGCAGGGGAGGAGAGGATGGTAGAGACGGAGGGGAGAGCAGGGGAGGAGAGGATGGTAGAGACGGAGGGGAGAGCAGGGGAGGAGAGGATGGTAGAGACGGAGGGGAGAGCAGGGGAGGAGAGGATGGTAGAGACGGAGAGGAGAGCAGGGGAGGAGAGGATCGTAGAGACGGAGGGGAGAGCAGGGGAGGAGAGGATGGTAGAGACAAAGGGGAGAGCAGGGGATGAGAGGATGGTAGAGAGGGAGGGGAGAGCAGGGGAGGAGAGGATGGTAGAGACGGAGGGGAGAGCAGGAAAGAAGAGGATGGAAGAGACGGAGAGGAGAGCAGGGGAGGAGAGGATGGTAGAGACGGAGAGGAGAGCAGGGGAGGAGAGGATGGTAGAGACGGAGGGGAGAGCAGGGGAGGAGAGGATGGTAGAGACGGAGAGGAGAGCAGGGGAGGAGAGGATGGTAGAGACGGAGAGGAGAGCAGGGGAGGAGAGGATGGTAGAGACTGAGGGGAGAGCAGGGGAGGAGAGGATGGTAGAGACGGAGGGGAGAGCAGGGGAGGAGAGGATGGTAGAGACGGAGGGGAGAGCAGGGGAGGAGAGGATGGTAGAGACGGAGGGGAGAGCAGGGGAGGAGAGGATGGTATAGAAGGAGGGGAGAGCAGGGGAGGAGAGGATGGTAGAGACGGAGGGGAGAGCAGGGGAGGAGAGGATGGTAGAGACGGAGGGGAGAGCAGGGGAGGAGAGGATGGTAGAGACGGAGGGGAGAGCAGGGGAGGAATGGATGGTAAAGACGGAGGGGAGAGCAGGGGAGGAGAGGATGGTAGAGACGGAGGGGAGAGCAGGAAAGGAGAGGATGGTAGAGACGGAGGGGAGAGCAGGGGAGGAGAGGATGGTAGAGACGGAGGGGAGAGCAGGGGAGGAGAGGATGGTAGAGACGGAGGGGAGAGCATGGGAGGAGAGGATGGTAGAGACGGAGGGGAGAGCAGGAAAGGAGAGGATGGTAGAGACGGAGGGGAGAGCAGGAGAGGAGAGGATGGTAGAGACGGAGGGGAGAGCAGGGGAGGAGAGGATGGTAGAGACGGATTGGAGAGCAGGAAAGGAGAGGATGGTAGAGACGGAGGGGAGAGCAGGAAAGGAGAGGATGGTAGAGACGGAGAGGAGAGCAGGGGAGGAGATGATGGTAGAGACGGAGGGGAGAGCAGGAAAGGAGAGGATGGTAGAGACGGAGGGGAGAGCAGGGGAGGAGAGGATGGTAGAGACGGAGGGGAGAGCAGGGGAGGAGAGGATGGTAGAGACGGAGGGGAGAGCAGGGGAGGAGAGGATGGTAGAGACGGAGGGGAGAGCAGGGGAGGAGAGGATGGTAGAGACGGAGAGGAGAGCAGGGGAGGAGAGGATCGTAGAGACGGAGGGGAGAGCAGGGGAGGAGAGGATGGTAGAGACAAAGGGGAGAGCAGGGGATGAGAGGATGGTAGAGAGGGAGGGGAGAGCAGGGGAGGAGAGGATGGTAGAGACGGAGGGGAGAGCAGGAAAGAAGAGGATGGAAGAGACGGAGAGGAGAGCAGGGGAGGAGAGGATGGTAGAGACGGAGAGGAGAGCAGGGGAGGAGAGGATGGTAGAGACGGAGGGGAGAGCAGGGGAGGAGAGGATGGTAGAGACGGAGAGGAGAGCAGGGGAGGAGAGGATGGTAGAGACGGAGAGGAGAGCAGGGGAGGAGAGGATGGTAGAGACTGAGGGGAGAGCAGGGGAGGAGAGGATGGTAGAGACGGAGGGGAGAGCAGGGGAGGAGAGGATGGTAGAGACGGAGGGGAGAGCAGGGGAGGAGAGGATGGTAGAGACGGAGGGGAGAGCAGGGGAGGAGAGGATGGTATAGAAGGAGGGGAGAGCAGGGGAGGAGAGGATGGTAGAGACGGAGGGGAGAGCAGGGGAGGAGAGGATGGTAGAGACGGAGGGGAGAGCAGGGGAGGAGAGGATGGTAGAGACGGAGGGGAGAGCAGGGGAGGAATGGATGGTAAAGACGGAGGGGAGAGCAGGGGAGGAGAGGATGGTAGAGACGGAGGGGAGAGCATGGTAGGAGAGGATGGTAGAGAGGGAGGGGAGAGCAGGGGAGTAGAGGATGGTAGAGAAGGAGGGGAGAGCAGGGGAGGAGAGGATGGTAGAGACGGAGGGGAGAGCAGGGTAGGAGAGTATGGTAGAGACGGAGGGGAGAGCAGAGGAGGAGAGGATGGTAGAGACGGAGGGGAGAGCAGGGGAGGAGAGGATGGTATAGAAGGAGGGGAGAGCAGGGGAGGAGAGGATGGTAGAGACGGAGGGGAGAGCAGGGGAGGAGAGGATGGTATAGAAGGAGGGGAGAGCAGGGGAGGAGAGGATGGTAGAGACGGAGGGGAGAGCAGGGGAGGAGAAGAACATATCTTATCAATGAGGGTTTTCACAAGAGAAAATTGCTTCTCAAATTTAAGGAAAAACACAATTTAGCACAGTGGTGTTCCTCAAAATCTAATTTAGGAGCTGTAGCACATTTCAAAGGACCAGGAAATGAAGTCATTTAACAGAACTTTGGGGACTGGGGGCATGTACGACTCTCTGATAGATACACACATATACACACACACGTACACACACACAATGTCAAGCACTTCGGAGGGGAGGCTTTGCACACAAGTCATTTTGGTAACAACACAGACCATTGCAGGGAATGTTTGTTTGACGGAGAAGGAGAGGAAAGCTCTGTGGCAAACCTTAATTGACTGACAGGAAAGGAGAGAGGTTCAAGTGAGAGAGATGGGTCCATTTGCTACCCCCACGGTCACAGACATCTATGTGGAGTACTCGCCACCTCTTTGAGGGGTTTATGATGCTGAACATGATGATATCTGAACCCGTTCTCTCTCACGCCTCCGTCCATCAGCGATGACATAGTTAGCTAGTTAGTTATGGGGCTTAACGTGAAGGAAGGTAGTCCTGTTGGAAGGTGTGACGTGTAGAGGGGTTCTACTATGGTAGAGTGTTGTTCTTCCAGAAGGGGTCTGCTTGCTTCCCATCTGAAACAGTTCAGAACAGTTTGTGAATATATCATGACAACATTTTGTAACGTTTTGGGGGGGCTGTTTGTGCACACAACATTTTACCCCGAGGCAATCTGAAGTTCGGTAACCGAAGTCTACGCCCCTTCGTCGGTGATTGGTCAACAGTAGGGATTCTTCAATTAAGTGTTTGTTGTCATTCAAAGATAGACGACTCATTTTCATGTTTTAAAAAATTATAATAATAGGATTGTAGGAATGTAGGCTATCCCTATGCCAACACAACACATACAGTACAAACACACACACTCACACCAAACCCCCACATTACAACCTGACATTCCAATACAAATACCACCTACCACCTAACATAAGTATCCCCACCACCCATGAGGCTAACACTACAATGGCTACTGTCACTAACACCTCTCTGTTGTAACTCAAGAGCCCTTGTCTGTTATTATGGCAATCACAGCAACTCAGGAGCACCTCCACTCAGCACTGACACCTGCTGGTCAGACATGGAACAGCAGCCACTCAGTGTTACAACACCACGGCACTGTCCTGTACAGGGAGTTAGAAGGGGTTTGTGTGTGCATGTGTGTTTATTTGCTGTCAAACAGACTGTGATTGTTAGTATCTGAGGAGTGGTAAAGTGATGCTGTTAAGTGTCCTCATCTTGCCTCCCCCAGTACCCCTCGTCACACTCAGTCACACACACACACATACAAGCACACAAATGCCATGCCATGCCTCCCTAACCATGCCAGGGAGGGAGGGAGGGAGGGAGGGAGGGAGGGAGGAATAAAGGGTTGGAGAAGGCCTGTGAGATCAAGAAAGAGAAAGGGTGAGAAATGGAAGAGAGATGGAGAAAGAGAACCCATGTTTATGCTTATTTATTTTCCCTTCTGTACTTTAACCATTTGTACATCGTTACAACACATAATACATAACACATATAAATAATATGATATTTGTAATCTTTTGGAAGTTCTGTGAGTGTAATGTTTACTGTTAATTTTTATTGTTTATTTCACTTTTGTATATTATCTACTTCACTTGCTTTGGCATTGTTAACATGTGTTTCCCTTGGCAATAAAGCCCCTTGAATTGAATTTAATTGAAATGGAGAGAGGTTGAGGACAGAGTTAAAGAGAGGGATAACACTCAAGGCTTCTGCCATCTTCTCCGTTGCTCCCCTCACCTCCTTCCCCCTCTCCTCCTTCCCACTCACCTCCTTCCCCCTCTCCTCCAAAGCCTTCTCTAAAAGCTCTCCTCTCCACCTTTCTCTGAACCTCTCCCCTCTCTCCTGTTGTCTGAAAGGCCTGCTCTTTCTCAGGGCCTTTAGAGAGGGTCAATATTTCCCCCCAGACACTCCTCATCCTCGAGGAGTCCCAGCCCCGGCACCAACACATACACACTGCACTCTGTATCTGACTCTGGTACCCATTTGACTTCCCATCACCACCTGTAACAACAACAGTCCTGTAGTGGCCTTGAACAGTCTAAACTCTCCCACTGTGTTGTCTGTCTGCTGATAGGCCAGGTTACTGTGGCTGAAAGCCTAGCCCAAGGAGTGTGAGAGAAGGCCTGTCTCTACACAATTCTCTACACACTTTTTCTCAGGTGTGTGCTCAGCAGGGTGCAGGGTGCCATTCACAGGCGACTGGTGGCACCTTAATTGGGGAGGAGGGGTCATAGTAATGGCTGGAATGGAATATATCAGAGGGTAGTGCGAACGGCCCAGTACATCACTAGGGCCAAGCTTCCTGCCATCCAGGACCTCTATACCAGACGGTATCAGAGGAAGGCCCTGAAAATTGTCAAAGACTCCAGCCACCCTAGTCATAGATTGTTTTCACTGCTACCACAGGGCAAGCTGTACCGGACTGCCAAGTCTAGGTCCAAGAGGCTTCTAAACAGTTTCTACCCCCAAGCCATAAGACTCCTGAAATGGCTACCCAGACTATTCACATTGCGTGTGTCCCCCCCCCCCCCCCCCCCTCTCTCCACACCACTGCCACTCCCCAGACTGAAGAAATGGCATCAGTTTTACGGGCTCCTAACCAATTGTGCTATTATGTGGGGGGTTTTCCGCATCATTTGTAACTTATTTTGTACATAATATTTCTGCCACCGTATCTTGAGAGCTTCTGGATTACAGGACAGCGACCACTCACCTCGGATTAGACAAAGATTTTTTCTTCAACAAGCAGGAAGCACAGGATGTACTTCAGACACCCGACAAGGCCAACATCCCTGTCATTGGCAAGAGGAAGAGACGCAGGTACAGGGGGCACAGAAAGCTGCCTTTACCGTCAATATTACTTGCCAACGTGCAATCATTGGACAATAAATTAGACGAGGTACGATCACAAATATCCTACCAACGGGACATCAAAAACTGTAATATCCTATGTTTCACAGAATCGTGGCTGAATGACGACATGGCTATTCAGCTAGCGGGATATACGCTGCACCGTCAAGATAGAACAGTAAGACGAGGGGGGACGATCTGTGCATATTTGTAAACAACAGCGGGTGCACGAAATCTAAGGAAGTCTCTAGATTTTGCTTGCCTGAAGTAGAGTATCTTATGATAAACTGCAGACCACAATATTTGCCAAGAGAGTTTTCAGCTATACTTTTCGTGGCAGTTTATTTACCAACACAGACAGATGCTGGCACTAAGACCGCACTCAGCCAGCTGTATAAGGAAATAAGCAAACAGGAAACCGCTCATCCAGAGGCGGTGCTCCTAGTGGCCGGAGACTTTAATGCAGGGAAACTTAAATCAGTTCTGCCTAATTCTTCCGATGACATTGAGGAGTACACCACATCAATCACTGGCTTTATCAATGCATCGAGGACGTCGTCCCCACAGTGACTGTACGTACATACCCCAACCAGAAGCCATGGATTAAGGCAACATTCACACTGAGCTGAAGGGTAGAGCTGCCACTTTCTAGGTGTGGGACTCTAACCCGGAAGCTTATAAGAAATCCCGCTATGCCCTCTGACGAACCATCAAACAGGCAAAGCAAAAAGTAAATACAGGTCTAGGATCGAATCGTACTACACCGGCTCCGACGCTTGACGAATGTGGCAGGGCTTGCAAACTGTTACAGACGACAAAGGGAAGCACAGCCACGAGCTGCCCAGTGACACGAGCCTACCAGACAAGATAAATCACTTCTATGCTCGCTTCGAGGCAAGCAACACTGAGGCATGCATGAGAGCATCAGCTGTTCCGGATGACTGTGTGATCACACTCTCCGTAGCCGATGTGAGTAAGACCTTTGAACAGGTCAACATTCACAAGGCTGCGGGGCCAGACAGATTACCAGGATGTGTGTTCCGGGCATGTGCTGATCAACTGGCAGGTGTCTTCACTGACATTTTCAACATGTCTCTGATTGAGTCTGTAATACCAACATGTTTCAAGAAGACCACCATAGTCCCTGTGCCCAAGAACACTAAGGCAACCTACCTAAATTACTACAGAAACTGCTACTCTCTGTTTATCATATATGCATGGTCACTTTAACCATACCTACATGTACATACTACCTCAATCAGCCAGACTAACTGATGCTTGTCTGTAGCCTCGCTACTGCTATCGCCTCGATACTGTATATAGCCTCGCTACTGTATATAGCCTCTCTACTGTATATAGCCTCGATACTGTATATAGCCTCGATACTGTATATAGCCTCGCTACTGTATATAGCCTCGCTACTGTAAATAGCCTCTCTACTGTATATAGCCTCTCTACTGTATATAGCCTCTCTACTGTATATAGCCTCTCTACTGTATATAGCCTCTCTACTGTTATAGCCTCGCTACTGTTATAGCCTCTCTACTGTATATAGCCTCGCTACTGTATATAGCCTCTCTACTGTATATAGCCTCTCTACTGTATATATCCTCTCTACTGTATATAGGCCCTCTACTGTATATAGCCTCGCTACTGTATATAGCCTCTCTACTGTATATAGCCTCGCTACTGTATATAGCCTCGCTACTGTATATAGCCTCTCTACTGTATATAGCCTCGATACTGTATATAGCCTCGCTACTGTATATAGCCTCGCTACTGTATATAGCCTCGCTACTGTATATAGCCTCTCTACTGTATATAGCCTCGCTACTGTATATAGCCTCGCTACTGTATATAGCCTCTACTGTAAATAGCCTCTCTACTGTATATATCCTCTCTACTGTATATAGCCTCGATACTGTATATAGCCTCGCTACTGTATATAGCCTCTCTACTGTATATAGCCTCGATACTGTATATAGCCTCGATACTGTATATAGCCTCGCTACTGTATATAGCCTCGCTACTGTAAATAGCCTCTCTACTGTATATAGCCTCTCTACTGTATATAGCCTCTCTACTGTATATAGCCTCGCTACTGTATATAGCCTCTCTACTGTATATAGCCTCGCTACTGTATATAGCCTCGCTACTGTATATAGCCTCTCTACTGTATATAGCCTCTCTACTGTATATAGCCTCTCTACTGTATATAGCCTCTCTACTGTTATTATTCACTGTCTTTTTTACTGTTGTTTTATTTCTTTACTGATCTATTGTTCACCTAATACCTTTTTTTTTACTTAGAAATTGCACTGTTGGTTAGAGCCTGTAAGTAAGCATTTCACTGTAAGTGAAATTGGAGGAATCACCTGTTGTATTCGGAGCACGTGACAAATAACCTTTGATTTGATTTGTTGTCATCTATGCATAGTCACTTTAATTAACTCTACCTACATGTACATAGTACCTCAACTAACCAGGGCCCCCACACATCGATTCTGTACCGGCTCCCCCCTGTATATATTGTTATATTTTACTGCTGCTCTTTAATTACTTGTTACTTTTATCTCTTATTCTTATCCATATTTTTTAAAACTGCACTGTCGGTTAGGGGCTCGTAAGTAAGCATTTCACTGTTGTATTCGGCGCATGTGACTAATTTGATTTGATTTGAACACATGGTTTCCATGTGTTTGACACAAATCTATTCACTTCATTCCAGCCATATGAGCCGTCCTCCCCTCACCAGCCTCCTGTGGTCCCATTAGCACATATGAGTGTTCCTCCGGGTGTGAGTGTGTTAAGTGCTGCCAAGGCTGTCTGGGTCAAAGGTGGGAATTCCTACTGGAAAACAGGCCCAAGAGGCAGACATGCTTATAGTGCTATTAGACAGGGATGCTCTGTGGTTTTGGGAGGTGTGTGTTTGACTGCATGAGAGTCTGCGTGTGTAAGATGGAGAGGGAGAGAGTGCCCGGTGAAATTGTGTTGGACTATCTTTCTCACATACATCTGCACCACCTAGTGGTGAATATTATAACTGTCAGTTTCCCTCCTCACAACCTGGTTACTGCTAAACTCATGGGGAAGTCTTCCGTCCTATTATTAGCCTCCTTAACCCTCTGCCTCTCCCCTCCAGGCCCAAAAGAATGAGAGGGAGTCCATCCGGCAGAAGCTGGCCCTGGGTAGTTTTTTTGACGATGGGCCGGGTATCTATACCAGCTGCAGCAAGAGTGGCAAGCCCAGTCTGTCCTCACGGTAAGAGACATCATGTGACCTCTATAATAAGCTGTACGTCAATCCCACAACGTCAACAATACACACAGACACAAGCATGTACACAAACACAGAAGCACACACACACACACACACACACACACACTACTACCCTATGTACATAGACATGGAATCACTGGTCACTTTAATAATGGAACACTAGTCACTTTAATAATGTTTACACAGTTTTACTCTTTTCATATGTACAGTATATACTGTATTTTAGTCAATGTCCCCCCGACATTGCTCGTCCTAATATTTATATTTTTCCTTAATTCCATTGTTTTACAATTAGATGTGTGTGTGTATTGTTGTGAATTGTTAGATGCTACAGCACTGTTGGAGGTAGGAACACAAACATTTCGCGACATTCTCAATTGCATCTGCTAAACATATGCATGTGACCAATAAAATGTGATTTGACTCAACAATTCCCATATAACCGTGTAACCGACAGTTAATGAAGAAGGCTGTCATGAAATGACATAACCATTATAACCATTTAAAAACTACCAGCTGCCTGAAGACAGGAAGGACGGCCGGGCATTCGTGCGGTTTCCGCCGTCAAGTGGACTCTTAACAACGTTAGGTTTCTTGCTGAAACAAGTCAATTCATCTTCGGGAAGACTAGGCAATGCCCCCCCACAATGCAACAACAGCACACGTAGAAATAGAACGAATAGAACGGGCTTGGAACCTCTCACCATGACTGAAACACTCAGGGGTACACTCGCAATGGCTGCCTGTTATTGTGATGCAATACTTTCCATGGTAATGTAGAATGTTCATTCAAACGATGCTAACTTATGTGGCTCATGCAATTCAATGTTTTTTTTTGTAATGTCAGTTGAGTTGAATCAACAAATCACAGCACATATTTGATTTATTTCCTGTTTTGCTCCTATGGTTACACTCACAATTGCCGCCAGTTCAGCCATTATGCCATCATTGACTACATCATTGAACATTCATTACAGTGCCTTGCGAAAGTATTCGACCCCCTTGAACTTTGCGAACTTATGCCACATTTCAGGCTTCAAACATAAAGATATAAAACTGTATTTTTTTGTGAAGAATCAACAACAAGTGGGACACAATCATGAAGTGGAACGATATTTATTGGATATTTCAAACTTTTTTAACAAATCAAAAACTGAAAAATTGGGCGTGCAAAATTATTCAGCCCCTTTACTTTCAGTGCAGCAAACTCTCTCCAGAAGTTCAGTGAGGATCTCTGAATGATCCAATGTCGACCTAAATGACTAATGACGATAAATACAATCCACCTGTGTGTAATCAAGTCTCCGTATAAATGCACCTGCACTGTGATAGTCTCAGAGGTCCGTTAAAAGCGCAGAGAGCATCATGAAGAACAAGGAACACACCAGGCAGGTCCGAGATACTGTTGTGAAGAAGTTTAAAGCTGGATTTGGATACAAAAAGATTTCCCAAGCTTTAAACATCCCAAGGAGCACTGTGAATGCAATAATATTGAAATGGAAGGAGTATCAGACCACTGCAAATCTACCAAGACCTGGCCGTCCCTCTAAACTTTCAGCTCATACAAGGAGAAGACTGATCAGAGATGCAGCCAAGAGGCCAATGATCACGCTGGATGAACTGCAGAGATCTACAGCTGAGGTGGGAGACTCTGTCCATAGGACAACAATCAGTCGTATATTGCACAAATCTGGCCTTTATGGAAGAGTGGCAAGAAGAAAGCCATTTCTTAAAGATATCCATAAAAAGTGTTGTTTAAAGTTTGCCACAAGCCACCTGGGAGACACACCAAACATGTGGAAGAAGGTGCTCTGGTCAGATGAAACCAAAATTGAACTTTTTGGCAACAATGCAAAACGTTATGTTTAGCGTAAAAGCAACACAGCTGAACACACCATCCCCACTGTCAAACATGGTGGTGTAAGCATCATGGTTTGGGCCTGCTTTTCTTCAGCAGGGACAGGGAAGATGGTTAAAATTGATGGGAAGATGGATGGAGCCAAATACAGGACCATTCTGGAAGAAAACCTGATGGAGTCTGCAAAAGACCTGAGACTGGGACGGAGATTTGTCTTCCAACAAGACAATGATCCAAAACATAAAGCAAAATCTACAATGGAATGGTTCAAAAATAAACATATCCAGGTGTTAGAATGGCCAAGTCAAAGTCCAGACCTGAATCCAATCGAGAATCTGTGGAAAGAACTGAAAACTGCTGTTCAGAAATGCTCTCCATCCAACCTCACTGAGCTCGAGCTGTTTTGCAAGGAGGAATGGGAAAAAATGTCAGTCTCTCGATGTGCAAAACTGATAGAGACATACCCCAAGCGACTTACAGCTGTAATCGCAGCAAAAGGTGGCGCTACAAAGTATTAACTTAAGGGGGCTGAATAATTTTGCACGTCCAATTTTTCAGTTTTTTATTTGTTAAAAATTTTTGAAATATCCAATAAATGTCGTTCCACTTCATGATTGTGTCCCACTTGTTGTTGATTCTTCACAAAAAAATACATTTTAGTTTTAGTTTTATATCTTTATGTTTGAAGCCTGAAATGTGGTAAAAGGTCGCAAAGTTCAAGGGGGCCGAATACTTTCGCAAGGCACTGTATATTTCTATGGCAGCACACAGAGCAGAGTAGAGGAGAAAATGTGTGGTGGGGCCATTTGAACGGTTTTAACGATGACCGCGGTCATTTGGCTGGCCAATTACGTCATCCAAAATTCCATGACAGTCACAGCCCTACCCACACGCACACATACAGACACAGATCAGTTTCACCCTCAGTCCCAGTCCCTGTTCTTGAGAAGCAATGGCATCGCTCTCTTTATGTGGGTGGGCACTGTCACTAGAGTGAAATTGCAGGTTACTGGACATTACTCTGACAGAGTCAGATTTGACCTTTTCTTAATGCCTGTAACTATGTCTGTCTCCTGGAACTCTGTATAGGGCCATCTCCCCAACACAGACAGACTCCTGCTCTCTCCCTCTGAAACCACTGTTCACTGTTGAGAGTAAGGGACATTTCCTCTCTCTTTCTCTGCATCCCGGCACTGTGGATTTCACTTCCCAAAATGCACTCCTACACACACCATCAACCTTACTGTTAGCAGCCTTCCATGATACACACACATGCAGTCATACACACAGAGACACTCGCACAGTTCATTCATCTGAAACTATGAAATAAGCATATGAGAATTCTCACTAAAGCAACTCTTATGGGGTGCACTCACGGATGGATAAGTTAGATACGTCCATGAACTGCTTAACTAATTCCAAGGATCATTTTGATGCTCCTTCCTCTGAAACTACCAATCGATTACTCTGGTCTGGTTAAATCTGGACTGATTGGATCCAGGCTGTTTAATCGATCAGGTTTTCTCTACATGTGTTTGTAATTACTGCTTGAAAGAAGCCGATTATTGATCCAGAGTGGTTTGATCCAGATCTTACAGGACTCAGGTCTTCTGAGGTCTAGAGAGCCGTCGGAGTCTAGCTGATTGGATCGAACCCAAGTTAGAGCAAGAGAGGGAGGAACGGAGTAGACACAGACATACTTATTAATGCTATGCAAGGCTAGCCACTATTACAGTTCTATCACAGACACACTGAGACATCAGTGGAGAGTTAGAGGAGGGTTTGGCCTGAGTGGAAAACTAGATGGGACTGTTATTGAGTTTCTTTCTCACCCGCGGTGCCTAGATGCATGTTATCTGGGTCAATAAAACCCTACAAGCAATTATTGCTGAGCTAACTTTCCTTAACCCATAGAACTTTCCCCCCTCCGTTAGCCCATAGTAATGACACATCCTCTCCCTCCTCTTCCTCCCCCTCCCCCTCTCCCTCTCTCTCCCTCCTCTTTCTCCCCCTCTTCCTCCCCCTCTCCCTCTCTCTCCCTCCTCTTTCTCCCCCTCTCTCCCTCCTCTTCCTCCCACTCTCTCTCCCTCCTCTTCCTCCCCCTCTTCCTCCCCCTCTCCCTCTCCCTCTCCCTCTCTCTCCCTCCTCTTTCTCCCCCTCTTCCTCTCCCTCTCTCTCCCTCCTCTTTCTCCCCCTCTCTCTCCCTCTCTCTCCCTCCTCTTTCTCTCCCTCTCTCTCCCTCCTCTTCCTCCCCCTCTTCCTCTCCCTCTCTCTCCCTCCTCTTTCCTCCTCTCTCCAGGCTGCAGAGTGGGATGAACCTGCAGATCTGTTTTGTCAATGACAGCGGCAGCGACAAGGACAGCGATGCAGACGACAGCAAGACAGAGACCAGTCTGGACACACCGCTGTCCCCCATGGTACAGACCGACCACACACACACAAACACATATACATTAAGAAGAAATATGTATTCTTAGAGAGAGAGAGATATCTACTGTGTGACTCATATAGGTAACCCTCAGTGAGACTGTCTGAGAGAAAGAGAGAAAGGGACAGATTGGGTATGAATCAGAGCGATAGCCCTGGGTTAGCGTGTGGGGGAGAGTGAATGACCATACTCACGTTTTCTGTCCTGTTAACCAATACACCGGCAGCAAATGAAGGTTGAATATGAACACGCTCTCTGATAGACATGGATGAGTGGCCACTCGGCCTGTCTGACAGACACGGACACCGTTACTAGAGGGAGGGGGGGGGGGGGGGGGGTAATCCCAGTATTTATAACCATCTGTTATAGCTCTGAGCTGTTTCCCTGTCTGACCTCTGTGTTCAATTAATGACCTATCAATGACTACACTAGAAGAACGAAGAGCCAATGGGAATAAACCACTAACTTTTCCTTATTTCCACTCTCCCCACGTCCCTGTCCCCCAGTCGAAGCAGAGTTCGTCCTACTCTGACCGGGACACTACAGAGGAAGACAGTGAGTCTCTGGAGGACATGGACTTTCTGAGCAGACAGAAGAAGTTGCAGGCCGAGGCTAAGCTAGCCCTGGCGATGGCCAAACCCATGGCCAAGATGCAGGTGGAGGTGGAAAAACAGAACCGCAAGAAGTCCCCTGTGGCAGACCTGGTCAGTACCGTCGCTATAGGCAATGGGCCTGTAACCTCAGCCTCTAGTCAGCGTTTCTAACCCCAGGTCTTTTCAGAGCAAACCAACCACACTGGTCTTCTTTAACATTGTGATGATGTCACAGAGTAGACATGATTATTATTTTAACATTCTCATCTGCATCAGTGCCCCCCAAGCACACACACACAAACACACACACACACACACACAAAGAGAGATACAGTGGCTTGTGAAAGTATTCACCCCCCTTGGCATTTTCCTATTCTGTTGCCTTACAACCTGGAATTCAAATTGAATTTTGGTGGGTTTGTATCACTTGATTTACACAACATGCCGACCACTTTGAAGATGGAAAATATTTTTTATTGTGAAACAAACAAGAAATAAGACAAAAAACTGAAAACTTGAGCGTGCATAACTATTCACCCCCCAAAGTCAACACTTTGTAGAGCCACTTTTTGCAGCAATTACAGCTGCAAGTCTCTTGGGGTTTGTCTCTATAAGCTTGGCACATCTAGCCACTGGGATTGTTGTCCATTCTTCAAGGCAATTTTAGTCTCATCTGACCCGACCATGTTCCATATGTTTGGGGAGTCTCCAACATGCCTCTTGGCTAACACCAAATGTGTTTACTTATTTTTTTTCTATAAGCAATGGCTTTTTCTGTCCACTCTTCTGTAAAGCCCAGCTCTGTGGAGTGTATGGCTTAA
Organism: Oncorhynchus mykiss; assembly: GCF_057628025.1. Taxonomy (NCBI): domain Eukaryota; kingdom Metazoa; phylum Chordata; class Actinopteri; order Salmoniformes; family Salmonidae; genus Oncorhynchus; species Oncorhynchus mykiss. The sequence goes on from NC_143045.1 coordinate 14,104,443, forward strand.
AGTGGTCCTATGGACAGATACTCCAATCTCCGCTGTGGAGCTTTGCAGCTCTTTCAGGGTTATCTTTGGTCTCTTTGTTGCCTCTCTGATTAACTCCCTCCTTGCCTGGTCTTTGAGTTTTGGTGGGAGGCCCTCTCTTGGCAGGTTTGTTCTGCTGCCATATTCTTTCCATTTTTTAAATAATGGATTTAATGGTGCTCCGTAGGATGTTCAAAGTTTCTGATATTTTTTTATAACCCAACCCTGATCTGTACTTCTCCACAACTTTGTCCCTGACCTGTTTGGAGAGCTCCTTGGTCTTCGTGGTGTCACTTGCTTGGTGGTGCACCTTGTTTAGTGGTATTGCAGACTCGGGGGCCTTTCAGAATAAGTGTATGTATACTGAGATCAAGTGACAGGTCCTGTGACACTTAGATTGCACACAGGTGGACTTTATTTAACTAATTATGTGACTTCTGAAGGTAATTGGTTGCACCAGATCTGATTTAGGGGCTTCATAGCAAAGGGGGTGAATACATATGCACGCAGCATTTTGCAATTTTTACTTTTTTGGGGTTATTTTTTTCATTTCACCAATTTTGTCTATTTTGTGTATGTCCATTACATGAAATCCAAATAAAAATGTATTTAAATTACAGGTTTTAATGCAACAAAATAGGAAAAACACCAAGGGGGATGAATACTTTTTCAAGGCACCCGACACACACACCAATATCTCCACCTGGGCAGAAGATGTTACTTATTCAGTAAAGAGGGGGTGGTTGGGTTCGAGCAATCTATTATTCATATCCCAGAATGCACTGGGTGACGTGTTTGGGGATGCAGTTGTGCCCAGCAGTCAGAAGAGATGAGTTTCACATCTGAGGCCCTGTCACTAAACTAACAGACTGCTGTACTGAACACAGGGGCAGATCTGAGGCCCTGTCGCTAAGCTAACACACTGCTGTACTGAACACAGGGGCAGATCTGAGGCCCTGTCGCTAAGCTAACACACTGCTGTACTGAACACAGGGGCAGATCTGAAGCCCTGTCGCTAAGCTAACACACTGCTGTACTGAACACAGGGGCAGATCTGAGGCCCTGTCGCTAAGCTAACACACTGCTGTACCAAACATATATAGTCAGAGTGCAGGCTGGCACCAGGCCAGTGTGTTAAGCCAGCGGCCAGGTGTTTGGGTGCCAGGGGCTCTTGCGTAAGCCACTAATGACAGGAGAAATGAGGGGAATGTGTGTGAGGAGATGTGGTTTTATACCATTTACCACGCTTTAATCCACTAAAGCCATGTGGCTTTACAAAGAATTTACACAACAATTCACACAACACTCCCACCAAGAATTTTTCCCCATTCATATCATGCCTAATCTAAGAGAATACTGATATGATGAAATACTTTGGTATTGTTGTTGGCGGTATCCTTATTCATATTGCCACTAACCTAAGTAACCAAGACTCATTGAGAAACCAATCCAGTAATATAACTGAGGGAGGAAACTCCACCTCGGACAAACACAATGAGGCCAAGCACATATCATGACCAAAACACTACCACTCGCGGTGGCCGGCTCTCCCCACATCTCCGCATCTCTCACTCTCTATCTCTCTCGCTCTCTTTTCTCACACCCCTGTCTCTCTCTGTGTGTCACTGACTTACATGCTCCCTCTCCGAACTGAAACGGTGGCCTATGACAGAGGGGAAACATGGCTACTAGTGGGTTCCAATGTGAAAGTGAAAGAGGAGAGAGAAACTGTGACAGGAAGAACCAGCTGAGCGATCACGCACACTCACAAGTCATACAGAAAAAGTGCAATGAAAGGAGCACATATTTATAATGAGTATGAATTCGGAGGGCAGAAATGATTAAATATGAAAGCATCAAACCTCTCACTAAAAGCTTCAGTCATACAAAAGTTATACTTAGTTCCGAACTGGTTCTCTATCAGATTAGTAAGGATGTCTCACCCCATGTTGAAGAATGTCCGTTTTCCCTTTATTCAGATTACAACCTCTCGCTTTCAATCATTTGAAAATGAAATAATATCACCATTTATATAATATCACTACAAAATATCACAATTTTTAAACAAGCCATAGAAAGTTGGTTGCAATTTCAGTTTAATCCACCAGAAAAGAGAGAACAAATATTATGGTTAAACTGAAATATACTAATTAATTAAAAAACATCATTTTATGATAAAAAATGTTTTAAGTATAATCTTTGTAAATTATATCATAAATAGGACTGGTGGAGTTATCTCACACATGCAGCTAACACAGACATATGGAAATGTCTGCTCTACCCAAAATTACAACCAACTAATTGCAGCATTACCCCAAAAATGGAAGAGGCAAGTAGAAGTTGGAAAAAGGAAAAATTCTGATAAAAAAAAGTATACCAATTCAATTTCAGGACCAAAAAATTGACAACTGTGCCATATTAAATGCAAAATAGGTGGGAAGAGATTTTCGATATACCGATTCCCTGGCACATGGTTTATGAACTGAACAAGATTATGTCGGATTCAAAACTTATAATTGTTTTATTTCAATTATTATACAAAATTATTGCAACCAATAGAATGTTATATATATGGAATGTTATTTATATGTATATATATATATACAGTGGAAGTCGGAAGTTTACATACACTTAGGTTTGAGTCATTAAAACCACTCCACAAATGTCTTGTTAACAAACTATAGTTTTGGTAAGTCTGTTACTACATCTACTTTGTGCATTACACAACAATTTTTTTCCAACAAATGTTTACAGACAGATTTCACTTATAATTCACTGTATGACAATTCCAGTGGGTCAGAAGTTACACTAAGTTACACTAAGTCGACTGTGCCTTTAAACAGCTTGGAAAATTCCAGAAAATATTGTCATGGCTTTAGAAGCTTCTGATAGGCTAATTGACATCATTTGAGTCAATTGAAGGTGTACCTGTGGATGTATTTCAAGGCCAACCTTCAAACTCAGTGCCTCTTTGCTTGACATCATGGGAAAATCAAATGAAATCAGTCAAGACCTCAGAAAGAAAATTGTAGACCTCCACAAGTCTGGTTCAACCTTGGGAGCAATTTCCAAACGCTTGAAGGTACCATGTTCATCTGTACAAACAATAGTACACAAGTATAAACACCTTGGGACCGCGCAGCCGTCATACCGCTCAGGAAGGAGACGCGTTCTGTCTCCTAGAGCTGAACGTACTTTGGTGCGAAAAGTGCAAATCAATCCCAGAAGGACAATTATGTGGATATATTGAAGCAACATCTCACGACATCAGTCAGGAAGTTAAAGCTTGGTCGCAAATGGGTCTTCCAAATGGACAATGACCCCAAGCATACTTCCAAAGTTGTGGCAAAATGGCTTAAGGACAACAAAGTCAAGGTATTGGAGTGGCCATCACAAAGCCCGGACCTCAATCCCATAGAAAATTTGTGGGGAGAACTGAAAAAGTGTGTGCGAGCAAGGAGGCCTACAAACCTGACTCAGTTACACCAGCTCTGTCAGAAGGAATGGGCCAAAATTCACCCAACTTATTGTGGGAAGCTTGTGGAAGGCTTCCTGAAATGTCTGACCCAAGTAAAAAAATTTAAAGGCAATGCTACCAAACACTAATTGAGCGTATGTAAACTTCTGACCCACTGGGAATGTGATGAAAGAAATAAAAGCTGAAATAAATCAGTCTCTCTACTATTATTCTGACATTTCACATTCTTAAAATAAAGTGGTGATCCTAACTGACCTAAGACAGGGGATTTTTGCTAAGATGAAATGTCAGGAATTGTGAAAAACTGAGTTTAAATGTATTTATATATATATATATTTATCCCAGCTCTGCATATTTTGCTGTGAAGAGACAGAATCATTAGATCACTTGTTTTGGTACTGTCCATATATAGCTTGTTTCTGGTCACAGGTTCAGGAATGGCTGAAGAATTGCAACATTTACCTGGAGCTAACTCTGCAAATAGCACTCCTGGGTGATTTGAAAAGTCTTAGTCAATCGATCAATAATATAATAATACTTTTAGTAAAAACATTTATCTTTATTTCACAATCTGTAGAAACTATGAGGTTCAGAACTTTTGTGAAACATCACAGCACAGTTGAAAAATATATAGCAAATAGAAATCAAAACTGGATGGTGTTAAAAGATACAGTAGGGAGAAGTATTTGATACACTGCCGATTTTGCAGGTTTTCCTACTTACAAAGCATGTAGAGGTCTGTCATTTTTTATCATAGGTACACTTCAACTGTGAGAGAATCAAAAATCCAGAAAATCACATTGTATGATTTTTAAGTAATTAATTTGCATTTTATTGCATGACACAAGTATTTGATACATCAGAAAAGCAGAACTTAATATTTGGTACAAAAACCTTTGTTTGCAATTACAGAGATCATACGTTTCCTGTAGTTCTTGACCAGGTTTGCACACACTGCAGCAGGGTCTTTTGTCCCACTCCTCCATACAGACCTTCTCCAGATCCTTCAGGTTTCGGGGCTGTCGCTGGGCAAGACGGACTTTCAGCTCCCTCCAAAGATTTTCTCTTTGGGTTCAGGTCTGGAGACTGGCTAGGCCACTCCAGGACCTTGAGATGCTTCTTACGGCCACTCCTTAGTTGCCCTGGCTGTGTGTTTCGGGTAAGGGGAGGGGTGGTAGGGTTACAGGAAAATAATAAAGAGAAATATATTTAAAATATGAGGGATTGGAAATGATGCAGACAATTACATTGGTGGAAGCTACAATCTATCTGCAATATTAAATTTGATCTACCCCCTAAAAACAATGTATATATTTTAAAAAGGACCACGTTTTCTCACCCTGAGACAGTTCCTTGAAGTGAAGAATGTCAGACCGAGAGAGAGAGGATGTATTTGAAGGAGATGTACACAGATAGAAATAACTTGAACAAGGGATCGAGGGACATTCTCATACCCAGCGAGCCTGATGAAAGTGATGCTTTGGGATTCACCTTGGTTACTCTCTAGGGTTAATGTCAAACCTGCCCCTATGGAACCCAACAAAGGTGTGGTGAGTAACATAGAGAGAGAGAGAGAGAGAGAGAGAGAGAGAGAGAGAGAGAGAGAGAGAGAGAGAAGGGGAGAGGTGGATGAGAGGAAGCAGAGCTGAAAATCTTGAAGGAAACACAAATGACATCACCACAGTAAAAGGCTGCGTGTTGATTTGACAAGAACAAACAGTCAAATAATTCAGGAAGACAAAGAGTAGAGTGTGTTGCTTACTGCCAGGAGCATAGCCGCAGGAAGTAGTTTGGAGGTGTGTGTGCTGCAATTTTTTGACTGACTGGGGAGATGATGCTGAAAAAAATGCTTTGCCCGCAATACAGGCAGCAAAATCTGTCTGCTAATACAGGACTAGTAAAGGCTCAGTGCACTACTTTTTCACAACAACAACAAAAAATATTCTGATTATTCAGTGGGTAATGCAGCACCCTCAGCACCCCTACTTCCCGTGGCTATGGCCAGGAGGAAGGAGACAGAGTTGTTTCCTGTAGCTCTCTATGACCAGGGTCAGGCCAGGGGCCACTGCTGTACTGTATGTTGCTGTAACAGTTAAATTGCGAGGCTGACCCCTGCTGGAGAGATTGGGCTTTGCATCATATTACAGTCTTGGCAGCTCTGTAGCATTGGGCTGCTTTCAGTGGCTGGATTTATTTGAGATGCAGATTAAATTGAAATGACGCCTTTCCTCAAGAATCTGCACCATCTTGCACACGCAAACACACATAGGCCTACACACACTCACGCCAACACACTGTAGTGTCTTAGGAATCTAGTGCCCAGGAATCCATATGTGAGTGTACATATTTGTGTACTTGTACATTTCCAATGTGCTGTAGGTTTCTGTAAATGTGTGTGTGTGTGTGTGTGTGTGTGTGTGTGTGTGTGTGTGTGTGTGTGTGTGTGTGTGTGTGTGTGTGTGTGTGTGTGTGTGTGTGTGTGTGTGTGTGTGTGTGTGTGTGTGTGTGTGTGTGTATTTCTAATTGGTGATGTGTGTGTTTCTCTCTAGCTGCCCCACATGCCCCACATCAATGAGTGTCTGATGAAGAGGAGCCTGAAGACTACAGACTTGAGGGACATGACCCTGGGACAACTACAGGTTATAGTCAACGACCTGCACTCCCAGATAGAGAGTGAGAACCACACACACACTTATTTTTATCCTCGTGGGGACCTAAAATTGATTTCCATTCAAAATCCTATTTTCCCTGACCCCTAAACCTTACCCTAACCTTAACCCCTAAACCTAACTTTAACCCTGATCTTAACCCCTAAACCTAACCCTAATTTTAACCCTAACCTTAACCACAAAAACTGAACTTTAACCCTAACCTTAACCCCTAAACCTAACCCTAACCATTAACCGCTAAGCTTAAAATATCCTTTGTCCTTGTGGGGGTGTGGGAAATGTCCCTAAGAGGGAGAATTTTCCTTGTTTTACTATCCTTGTGGGGACTTTTGGAGATTTCAGGTCCCCACGAGGATACACACACATGCGCACACGCACACAGTGTTAGTTCGGGTATCTTTCATATTGAAAGTCATTTCAGGCCATGTAAGTTGGATGCATGTGTGACAATACTAGTGAAAGATGAACAATACCTCACCTTACACAGAAGGCAAAAAAAAAATCCCCCACAAAAACGTTGTTATAGAATCTTGTCTTTTACTGGCATGGTTTAAAAATATGCTCCATTTGAAATCTGCATCTCATATGACTTGGGGCTGGATTCAACCCGTATCGCAGAAGTATCGCCGGAAGATCCGTGTTATAGCTTGTTTGAAATGATATATAAAGGCAATGTTCCCGCGTTTGTGGAAACTGCATTCACGGTAACCACTGTATATATCGGCTCAATCCTAAATGACCTTTAGATTTTAATGCAGATCTTCCGCGATACTTCAGCAATATGCATTGAATCCAGCCCCTGTATGTTAGTGTTCTAATGGCGTTGGTTTTCTACCGTTGTTCTGATGTTTGTCTTCTCCAGGTCTGAATGAGGAGCTGGTGCAGCTGCTGCTGATCAGGGATGAACTGCACATGGAGCAGGATGCCATGCTGGTGGACATAGAGGACCTGACCAGGTGGGGATGCTATCTAACACACACACACACACACACACACACACACACACACACACACACACACACACACACACACACACACACACACACACACACACACACACACACACACACACACACACACACACACACACACACACACACACACACACACACACACACACACACACACACACATACACAGCCTCTTGGACTATGACTGCAAACAGGCCAGGAATGATTGTGGGAACTCTGTCTTTGGGACGTTTAGCAGTGTGAAATTTGCATGATTTTCATACAGCAGCAGGTGATAAAGAATAGTTTGTCTAATCATCATTTTGTTTTTACTCAGGCATGCTGAGAGCCAGCAGAAACACATGGCTGAGAAGACACCATCCAAATGAGACACCCCACCCAACCTCGCCCCCTTCCCATCCCTTTACTCCACCCCTGCCCCACTTTGGTCCCCATGCCCTGCCCCATGTCTCTCGCTGCACCCCCTCTGCCTGCCCCTTTCACCCTCTCCCATGGTGGCAGCAGCCAGAGGAAGGCCACCCTTTCATTTGCTTCTGTGGTTGTCCCAGCGCTAAAGACAGAGCATTTCCTGCTTCCTGGGAGAAGAGGAAACTGATTGTGTGTTGTCATGGATACTGTCCCCGGCTTCCTGTGCAGTGATCGGCCTTGCTTCGCTATTGTTTATTTTTAACTTTTTACATTCGCCACTAAATTATAACTGTCAATACAAAATGGTGGAGAAAAAAAAAATAATAGTGAGAAATTAGTAGAAAGTCAGTAAAGAAAATGTAAGAAAAAAACATTGTATAAAACTATGAAGACTAATTTCAAACCATTTTAAGTTGGAAAGTAATTTTTAAGTATTTCAAAGTTGACCTCTTTTTATTCTGCACAAATGGTAGTTTTCAACTGAGAAATGTTTATTTGAAGGTGCTAAAAGAGTGTAAAGGTAACATGCCTGCCTTGTAGTGGAGTTATAGCTTTTGGTAATACGCTCACTCTGATCGGTCTTCAACATTTTGTGAATGTTGATTTTCTGACACTTTAAATGAAATTAATAAATGTGTTAATATCATTTTCATCCTATTGTATTCAGAATTTTTATTTGAGGGAAGAAATGTTTATGTACAGATATGTAAAATAAAAAATAAACTTTGTTTCATATGTTGTGGTTTGGTGTGCAGTCTGTTAAGAAAAGTGGACAGAGATGGACATGTTGTTGTAAATATTATAAGTGGGGAACTACTGTATGTCCATATGGCATAACACAGTACATTAACAGTACATTTATAACTATTTTATAATTATGTAATACTAATACTGACAAGCGCATTGCAGGATTTTGGAAATAATTGATACATTAATAACCATACGAACATCACTGCCACCTGGGAAGAGAAAAGCTAATCACTCCACTGAATCGTTTATTCAGAGGCAACAACAGTATGAAGTATGAAGTATGAAGGATGCATACGTTTTTATATTATAACATTTTTCCATAAACAGTCACCTTATTTTAAAGAGTATAATGTTAAACCTTAGGCCTAAGCTTGCTCTGCACGTTATTGTGATTGTGGTTTTGAAAGGTCTGATATATCAATGGTCACAACCACAAGTATCATCCACTTCTGTGAAACTCTCCCCTGCAGATTGTCACACCATGGCCACTCTCTTTCTACAGGCCCAGTGAGAGTCAGTCTTTACAAGAAGAGAAGTATTTCTTAACTAAACAGGCCAATGGTAGACATTCAAAATGCCAGGGTTCAAATTGTGTGGGTGTGCAGGGGTCATGGGCAATCACATTACAATTTAGTCATTTAGCAGACTATCCAGAGTGACTTAACAGTACTGAGAGCATACATTTTGGTACTTGTCCGCCCCTATGCCACTGTCACAGGGGGATTTATGCCTGATTTAAGATGAAATCCTCAACCCTTTTATGGTCAACTATGTCACTTTGGCACCTTTTTTATCTCTTGAGATGGAAAAACATGTTTTTTATGAAATTGAACAAGTGCTCTTTTTGACAGAATATACAAATTAGCAGAAATCTTAAGTATTTTTATTTATTTTTACAAGTTACTTCTCAAAAGGCACTGAATTGGTGGAAGGTCCGCTTTATTCTGACCCCCTGGGTCAATCAAACATTGAGAAATTAAACCTTTTTCAAATATACATTGTTTTTCATTCTTACGAAATGTATGTTCATGATGCACAATTAAAAGCATGTAAAGCTTTGCAGAAACAACAACTGTGAATGTAGTTTAAGACAACCAGCCTTCTAAAGAAGAGGCTAAAGCCAACGCAGGCTAAAGGCTACTTACTACCCACAACATCTGTAGGCCTATAGCAAAAACATTTAGAAAATGCTTTCTAACATTATTCTTTGTGTCATCTGTCTATTTTTGACAATTACAAAGGCTAGAAAAAATAAGCAGCAAAAGTGAAATATTGACATCGGAATGCACACGTCTCACGTAGTTTTCTGGCAATCGGTGCTGAAGGTGTCTGGATATAATTGTGCTACGCAGTGAGATGCTACCCACAACCAGTGGGAGAATGTGACTGTCAGTTATATGGTTTATTGCATTACTTTAACTATAATGTAAACATTTAAAAAATAGATATGTATTGTATCATTTTTTCATTTCTAGACATTGGTTTCCTCGTGAGCCAACTCATGCAAATCGAAACGAGGGCATGACTCATTGGCCTGAGTTGCAAAAACAACTCAGGAAATTACACACGACTGACGCGTCACTTTCATTTCGGTGGCGCTTGATCTAGTGCTGTATGTAGCTTCGTGTTTCAACATGGCCAGGGAATTCCCTCTAGGAGCGCTGCATGGCTATATAATGATCAGATGAGGCAACGATGACAACACACCTATCAGTTTACGCCACACCTGAGTCAAAGATCTCGGAATCATGCTGCCAAACTTTTATTTATGTGAGTATTCATTTTATTTGTACCTAATTTTATTGTGAGTTTTTGATAAACTAACCCTGTGAAATGATATGCCTCAAACTTTACATAGTCTTCCATTTTAATTTATTGATTTGAAATTGGAGTTAAATAATGACATTTTTTATCATTAGTTTGTTTAGAGGATTATTGGGGTGATACATTGGTTGGTGCTGACTGACATTGTGTCCTCCCTCCACACAGACCTTGCCAGCTGTGTGCTGCTGCTCGCCTTGTCCTGCCAAGTCTCTATGGGAACTCCAATGCGCATGCCGCGGAGTTTAGACTCTGGGAAATGCTCGCAGTGCGCTGACCTCTCCAGAGAGCTCGTCAAGAATGTTAAAAAGCTCCTGGACAACGTAAGTGACAGTTATAACGAATTCCTTTGAACATTTAATTCAAATCTAATGTATCCCTCATTCAGTCAGTCTGTCTGTATCTTTGATAGGCTTACAGTTTGTTCACACCGTTTGTGATTCATGTATCCACTTACTAATTGAATAATTTTCCCTTCATAGGAAAACCTGTTTGGGGGTTTAAACTGCTCGGAGCAGCGCGTGGAGGTGAACAGTAAGACCCAGACAGTCCTAGCCTGCGAACCCAACACGGACATGGTAAGTCATACAACAGTAATTTTCTACATTCATATTACCACTATTAATTTAAAATATATATAATTTCTCTGCATTTTATGTAGTAATTTAAATGAATACCTCGGATTTACAGAATAGTGATATAAATCAGTCTATTGATGCATCATTTTGTTGTATTTCCTCAGAACACAAGATGCTCTGGTCAACGGAACACCACATTCAGTGAGGTAACTATTGTGTTCTTACAATATTGCATAATTGTTTAGGGAATGCTATTTAAATCCACAGATATAAAAATAAATAGATCTTTAGACAGTCTATGGATTTAATAGTGACTGCATTTCACATAATTCACCCATTCTTACCTCACCCATTTCATCTGCTTCCTATATGTCTGATTGGCTGATCTCTGTCCATTTTTATGGTTTCTTCTGACAGAGTGAGTGTCTGAGGAACATCCGAGCAGACCTAGAACATTATGCTGCCTCACTACAGGCTTACAAACAGGCCGACCTCAGCTCCACTGCCCAGGACACCCAGAACCTACTCAATATTTGTCCATCCACACAATGGGTGTCTTCCTCACAGGTAATTCGATTTTTCTATTTTATCTTTTGTACAGAAAACATTTATTTTTCTTTTGATACAGTTGTCTAATGACAACAACCTCGTGTAGACAATTGCAAAACTGTACACAAAAATGTGTTCCTCTGTGTTTGAGACAGTACAAATGTCACTGCTAATAGACATTCACAACTATGGACTTAAAGTTTGCATTTTTATAAAGTTAAGTTTTGTTTCCTTTTGCCCTGCAGGTTGCAGACCCTAAGCTGACTAGTGGTGACCCTGTGGACCAGAGGGTCCATCTGTGCAAGGTACTGAAGGGCTTCCACCTCCGGGTCATCACCATCAGCAGAGCCATGGGATACATCTCTGCTGGGGACCACAGGAAGTAAACCCTCATCTTCAACACCATCCGATTCCTCATCATCATCAACTATAACAAGTATTGACAATCATCTTCATCATCACCTACAACTGTAACAAGTTAATCATCAGAAACACTGATTGTTATCTTCATCATCATCATCAACTACTTTGTCATCAAAACTGCATCATCAACTATAACAAATATTGACAATCATCATCATCATCATCACCTACAACTGTACCAAGTTAATTATCAGCAACACTGACTGTTATCTTCATCATCAGACATCATCATCAACTACTTTGTCATCATAACTGTTGAATACTGCACTACACTGTGTATGAAAAGATGAGTAAGACATAAGCTAGCTAAACTCTTTTTGGCTCAGTTAGTGCTGAATGACAGTAGGTTTAGTTCGAAGCTAATCAATGAACATCATGTTGGTCAAACTATTTATTTATTTATTCCTTTATTTAGGGACTGGGGTTTATTTATTTGATGAATGCAATATTATTTATTTGATGTATGAAATATATGTATTTATTTAACAATATGTTATTGATGTTATTTATTTGAATATTTATAATAAAGTATTTATTACAAGCTTACCAAGACTGATTGTGTTAATGTTAGCTATGTTGTATGTGTTGCTCTGTAGGTTTAAACATTCTACCCATGAATAGGCTAAATACGTTTTTGTTTGTGGTAAAATATATATATATATATATATATCTTTATGGAACATGTTGAAATATAATATCATTCAGACGGGAGGGAGAGCAGTGTGATTAATAGTCGCATAAGACTTGAAAAATACATTTTCTGCGTCTTCAAGCGGGTCTCCACATGGAACCCCATGTCCAATTTGGCATGTGGGCACACTGGCGGCCATTACGCATAATGAAACCATGCCACCCAGGGCGAACATCCCTGCCTGGTAGACCACCTTCTGTAGCCCCCCGGGCAGCCTTCTCATCACCCAGCTCTGGGTCGGAGTGGTTGAAACCTCCACTTTCTCCTCACTTATCTCTTCATCAACAGAGTTCAGGTTACATTGAGCAAGTTCCTCAGCGAAGGAATGGGCCATTTTCCCGCGCGCAATGGAACTGTTATCTGTCATCTCATGTTCTTTGCCAGCGTTCCTGGCTTCTGCGATTTGCTCCTCCAAATCCTGCACCCTTTCCTGAAACTCCAGGACGCGGGATGTGCTTTCGGCCAAGGAGCTTTGCATCTCCTCAATAAGGGAAGTTTTCATCTGGATCAACTCCTCCCTGTGAAGAAAAGTGATTCGGCCGTCATCGACCTGGAACTGCATCAGGCCGATGCAGCGGTTCAGATCCCGCAACTTTACCCTATCCTCTGCTCTCTCGTGCATAAGGGTGGACAGCTCACCATTCAGACTTTCAATCGTATCCCTGAAGGCGTCATTCTGCTGTTGGAGCTGCAGACGTCGAGTCTCCAGCCGTGCAGTGGTGCTGTTGCTCTCCTCCAGGGATTTGCGCATCTCCAGGACCATGTCCTCCAGGGTATCCATGTCTTCCACGGAGCTCGTCAGGCTTCTCATCCGGTTCTTCAGACCAACGTTTTCTTTACGCAGAGCTTCGTTCCTCTCCTCGGCTATCTCCTGGGCCAGTTCAGCGGCCGCGGCTTCCGTAGCGTACAGGTTCTTGGTGTATGTGAATTTGGCTGTCAGGACGCTCTTGTCGTCCACATCCGGCTCATGTGATGTGAACATTTCTGCCCCATCTACAGTGTCTCCCTGAGGGTGGCAAGAGTCCTTGTTATCATCGTGCCCATTAGTCAACTGCGACACCGTGTGAATGGTGTCGGACTTTGATTTCAGCCATCTGCCCGGAGGTCGTGAGCGACCGACAGGTGTAATAATGAGCTGCCCACCCTCATCCTCCCACACGTCTCCGGTAGTCTCGCGGGTCCAGTCTGCCGAGACCTGGGAAAGTCTTGACGGGTCCAGGGAGGGTTCACCCACCTTTGGCCGCAGCTCATGACCCGAGGTCCTGCGATTGTCATTTTTGCGCTGCATCCTGGTCAGTATTTACCTTCGTTTTCAGTATTCCGTGCAGTATCAGGATCTGTGTGATATCTGTAGTTGCGGATATTTCGGTAATACTGGTCAAGGTGCTTTTATAACCCTAGGTTCAGATGACAACTTGATTGTAAACCACATCACTTAGCATCATTTCAATGAGCATTCTACATTACCATGGCAACCCAGCAGCAGTTGATAGAACATTCCAAATTGCCATGGACATTTTGCATCACAATACCAGCCATAAGGAGTGTACCCATGAGTTTACCAGTCTAAATAAGCCCCTTCTCGGGATTCTATTTTTATGGTTATTGCCGTGGAATTAAAACGATTCTTCGTTATATTTATACGGTTAAATAACTAACGGAATGCAGAGGCAAGGTCCAGTGGTGGAAAAAGTACTCAATTGTCAAACATGAATTAAAGTAAAGATACCTTAACAGAAAATGACTCAAGTAAAAGTGAAAGTCACTGAGTAAAATACTATTTGAGTAAAAGTATCTGGTTTGAAATGTACAGTGTTGTATAGTGGTGGAAAAAGGACTCAATTGTCACACTTGAGTAAAAGTAAAAAAGTACAAGTAAATGCTATAAAAATCCCTTATATTATGCAAACTAGATGGCACAATTGTCTTGTTTTTTTATTTATTTATGGATAGCCAGGGGCACACTCACCTCACTCAGACAACATTTCCAAACACCATATTTGTGTTTAGTGAGTCCACCAGATCAGAGACAGTAGAGATGACAACACGTTATATTGATAGGTGCATGAATTGGATTATATTGCTGTCCTTCCTGAGCATTTGAAATGTAAGGAGTACTTTTGGGTGTCAGTGAAAATACATGAGTAAAAAAAAAGTACATTATTTTCTTTAGGAATGTAGTGAAGTAAAAGTTCTCAAAAATATAAGTAGTAAAGTACAGATACCCAAGAAAACTACTTAAGTAGTTCTTCAGGGTATTTTTACTTAACACCACTGGCAAATTAAATCATAATCAAATCACTTTTTTTTGTCACATGCTTATGGGCCCTTTCTAACAATGCAGAGAAACATTTTTGAAAAATGAATAGAAAAATAACACAAGAAACAAGTACATAGTCAATGTGAAGGGGTACAAGGTAATTGAGGTAGATATGTACATATAGGTAGGGATAAAGTGACTAGTCAACAGGATAGATACACTGCTGTTGCTGTTTTATGTCATGAGTCAAAAGAGTTAGTGCAGAAAGGGTAAATGCAGATATTCCTGGCTATTGGTTAACTATTTAACTAACTATTTAACAGTCTTATAGCTTGGGGGTGGAAGCTGTTCAGGGTCCTGTTGGTTCCCAACTTGGCATGGTCATTATTAGTCAAGCAACTCTGTTAAGGCCACTGAACCTGTAGGCTATGACTTAATTATACATGTGTTTACTAACAGTCATGAAGACCTCATCAAGCTGTAGGTCTACCTCTACTAGCTGAAAACTATTTGCAATGAAATAAATGAAATTCATCTTTCCAAAAAAATATTTTATTCAGTCACAGATTTGTAATCTTAGGCACCATACCCAGAGCCCTACGAAGGCCCATACCTGAAGTGTAACATTACAGAAGTGCACATGTAAGAACTGGAGTATTAAATGATGGATTTTGAGAGATCATTCTGAGTGTAAACATATGTACACACTTGCAAATGGCATCCAATACCCAATTTACCACTGAACTCATGGTTTTCCCATTCATAATTTCAACAGTTAATCGTTGTTACTCTCCCTAAGGTATTTGGATCCCAGTATCTGCAACAGTGACATCCCTATTGAAAGGTGTTTTAAATGAGTTAGTACCCATTTTTATTAACTAAAAATACTCTCCTAAATTAGTGGTTTCTGGAATTCATTCAATCCCACCATGTTCAAATGCACTGAGTGTGATTTCCAGGCTACAGAATGGACACGATTCAGGCTAAACAAAAGTAAATATTACCAATCTTTTCTCTGAGATGAAGCTTAGCTATAGTTTGACAGGCTCAATTTGGTCATAACACACATAAAAACTAACAAACACAAACTTTACAAAAATAAAAACAATCGCAGCATAGTTTAAATACAGAGAGGATATGTACACAGTATAAAAAGTACAGCTACACTCCTTGAGAAGTTGGTCCAATTCCATGATTAAGTGGTAATGTCTTGAATGACAAATATCAAAATACAAAATATACAATTCCCCATAAGTTTGTCAGCAGTTTCCATACTGCAGCACCATGTCTGTTACTGGCTACACTTTAGCTACCTATTTCCCAGAGCTCATCTATGACATAACAAGTCTTCTCTGCACCGCGGGTCGTAGCATTAGCTCCTGGCTGTTTGGGGTACCTCTACAGCTTCAGGTACGTCTGCATTATTCCAGGTTAATGGACCATTTGTGAACATCTAAGAGAATGACCCTTCAAGATGAAAGGCTTTGGTGAAATTGTCTTTGGGAGGGGTGAAAAGCCAGGGTCTACTAAATATCACTACTAGGTGGGGCACAAAGTTCTCTAGATCCAGCATCCAGGTCTGCAGGAATCAAACATTTCAGTTGAAGGCAATTGTCTTGGGCTGAGAGGGGGTGACAGTGCTAGGCTGGGGTGCCAGGACACATAATGCTTCTGATCTAGGATCAATGTACCCTCCTCAAATCCTCAATTTATGAAGGAGGTATGCAAAGCTGACCTTAGATCAGCCTCTAGAGCAAGGACGTGCAACACCAGTCCTCAGGGGCTGGATTGGTGTCACACTTTCGCCCCAGCTAACACACCAGACTCCCATAATCAACTAATTATGTTCTTCCATTTAGAATCCAATTAGTTTAATCAGCTGTGTTTGCTAGGGATGGGGGGGGGGGGGGGGGGGGGGGGAAGTGTGACACCAACCAGGCCCCCGAGGACTGGAGTTGCCCATATCTGGTCTAGAGAAAACATTCATCCTACGCCATACAGCCCTCAAACTCAACTCTGAACCTTGAAGCCAGTTCCACTGAATGTTGTCACTGTTCCCCTCTAATCAGGGACTGATTTAAACGTGAGTCACCAGGTGTGTGCAATTAATGATCATGTAGAACAGAAAACCAGAAGACTCTGGACCTCACAGGGTAAGAGTTGAGTACCCCAGCCATACAGCATAAAGTAGAGATTTCTGTCTTCAAGTTAAGAGTTCAAACGTCTCTCACCCATTGTCTCTCTGTCTTACTGACGACAGGGCTGCGGAAAGGCAGGGACCTAGGGAGGCTAAAGATGTCATTTGGCAGCTTTATTGTCCATCATATCTGAAGAGAACACAGACAGAGACAGACAGACAGAAATTGGTGTAGGTTAGGAGACAAGCATGAGTACACATGTGTGTGTGCAGACAGGTCAGTGAGGGTGAGTGGCTCTAGTCTAATGTGTCTCATAGGAGGATAGTGGCACCTTAATTGGGGAGGATGGGCTCATGGTTGTGGCTGGAGCGGAATAGGTGGAATGGTATCAAATAAATCAAACACATGGTTTTCATGTGTTTGATGCCATTCCATTTGCTCTATTCCAGCCAATATTATCAGCTGTTCTCCCTGCAGCAGCCTCCACTGGTGTGTCTCTAACCTTGCAGTGTCTGGTGGACCTCATTGGGCAGGTCATCCAACTCCTGTAGGCTCCTCAAGAGGTGAGCGACAGTGGCTTGACCCTTCGGCCTGCTAGTCTTCCAGCGCTCCAATGCCTTAAACCTGAAACACAAGGCAAACGGAGGTCACATTATCTAAAAAAAGAAATCTTCACCAAAAATATGAATCAAAGAAAGTAGGTTATTGTACAATTATTGTATGATTGGTTATGCCAGGAATGCTTCAATTAGAAACCCCCCAAAATAATGGCTGGCAAGTAATATAAAGTTGAGTTTTAAGGGTGCAGATACTATATCTATCTACTGTACCTCTGCATGATGACATCCTCCTCGCTGGCCTGAATATCGTCCAGCTCTTTGGAGGACAGGTCCAGGCAACCGATAGCCACCTGCTTCCACTCCTTCCCCAGCCGCTTAGCCACCTGCATCAGCTGCTTGGGCGACATGTCTGGGACCTGCACTGTCTGCACTCCGTCTGGGGACAACAGAGGAACGTTAGACTTTTAATTCTGAACAGCAACTCAACATGAATAAGACCACAGTAATAACAGCAAATTACACATTGGATGTGTTCAAACCATCACCTGACTCATCTGTGCATCGAGGTCTCTTATTGGTCATCTCTTCCTCTGATGTGCTGGTGCTTCTCTTCCTGCCTACAGAAGAGAAGAAAATCACTGTCAATCAAAAGCTACTTTTAGTGATGGATGAAAATTGCTTGTGTACAGACAAGTAGATATCTAGAACATACACTGGAATAAAGTGAACTATTGATGCCAATATTGAGAGGGGGGGGGCAAACAAAAATGACAAACTTACTATCTGTCCGTTTCCTTAGTTTTTCAACTGCATTGTCCACACAGTCACCTGAAAGGAAGACAAATGAATGTCCTGCACCTTCACTCAGAACACATTACAGACAGACGCACATCAGGTGTGTACGTACCTTCTCTGATGGTGGCGGACCACACAGTCTGGTCGGACTCTGTCTCTATGAGGGAGAGCTTGAAGGGAGGGGGCTGCTCAAAGAATGCCTCAAAATATCCCTTCAATTTAGTCACGGCCAGCGTGAACTGCAAGTCCTGCAGGACACCGCACACACACACACACGAATACACACACATAATACATCCATACACGAAGTATACAAAACATTAAGAACACCTGTTCTTTCCATGACAGACTGACAAGGTGAATCCTATTATCCCTTATTGATGTCAGCTGTTAAATGAATGTTTTAAGTATCCCTATATTTCTGTTATTACGGTGCGATCACTCTGTTATTAGTACGCTTGCGCAGTAGTCTCACTGGAGATAGACCTGGCCTGAGTGTGATGGCAACTAGTACTGTGGAAATACAGTGAAATAAAAGTTGTTTAACTGGAACCTTGTTGTTGTGTCATTTTGAATTAGCAAAATCTACTAAAATCAGTGAAGATGAAGGGGAGGAGACAGGTTGAAGAAGGATTTTTAAGCCTTGAGACAATAGACATGGATTGCGTATGTGTGCCATTCAGAGGGTGAATGGGCAAGACAAAAGAATGAAGTGCCTTTGAACAGGGTATGGTTGTAGGTGCCAGGCACACCAGTTTGTGTCAAGAACTGCAATGCTACTGGGTTTTTCACGCTCAACAGTTTCCCGTGTGTATCAAGAATGGTCCACTACCCAAAGGACATCTAGACAAATTGACACAACTGTGGGAAGCATTGGAGTCAACATGGGCCAGCATCCCTGTGGAACACTTTCGACACCTTGTAGAGTCCAGGCCCCGACAAATTGAGGCTGTTCTGAAGACAAAAGGTCATCTACAAGACCCTGCTAGGTAAAGTCTCCCCTTATCTCACCTCGCTGGTCACCATAACAGCACCCACCTGTATCACGCGCTCCAGCAGGTATATCTCTCTGGTCACCCCCAAAACCAATTCTTACTTTGGCCGCCTCGCCTTCCAGTTCTCTGTTGCCAATGACTGGAACGAACTGCAAAAATCTCTGAAACTGGAAACACTTATCCCCCTCACTAGCTTTACGCACCAGCTGTCAGAGCAGCTCACAGATTACTGCACCTGTACATAGCCCATCTATAATTTAGCCCAAACAACTACCCCTACTGTATTTATTTAGCTCCTTTGCACCCCCATTATTTATCTCTACTTTGCACATTCTTCCACTGCAAATCTACCATTCCAGTGTTAATTTTATTTATTTATTTAACTTGCTATTATTGTATTTACTTCGTCACCATGGCCTTTCTTTGCCTTTACCTCCCTTATCTCACCTCATTTGCTCACATTGTATATAGACAAATTGTTCTATTATATTATTGACTGTATGTTTGTTTTACTCCATGTGTAACTCTGTGTTGTTGTATGTGTCGAACTGCTTTGCTTTATCTTGGCCAGGTCGTAGTTGTAAATGAGAACTTGTTCTCAACTTGCCTACCTGGTTAAATAAAGGTGAAATAGAAAAGGAGGTGCAACTCAATATTAGGAAGGTGTTCTTAATGTTTTGTACACTCAGTGTACAGTACATAGGTCAGTGCTTACTGGTTATGCAGTAATGGGTGAATGAACCCTCACCGCAGGGCTGATGTCTCCCTCTGGTTCACTCATGAGGTGGTACCTCCTCTCATCCAGCTTACAGGTGGGTGGCTTCTCTACCTTCAGGTAACGCCTCTTGGAGCAACGCACCTCCTTCCCTATGTCCTGGAGTGAGGGGTGATAGAGGATGAGAAAGAGGCAGAGAGAGTAAAATAGAGTAATAGATAGAAGAGAACCAGTGATTTACCATACTGTAGGTAAGTGATGGGTAGGTAAGTGATGGGGGGGGGGGGGGGTCAGGAAACCTGGGCTCTGGTTGAGGGAGAAGATGCTTTCCATAGTCAATTTGGTCATTGTTGACTAACGGTCAACAACTCCTTTCCCTGGCCACTAAGGTAGGGTTAAATAGACTGTCCCGAAGCTGAGTGCTCTGATGTGGGTCTCTGTTGAGCTCAGTCATTTCCCTCACCACTGATACTACTACACACTACCAGGGCTCATACCACATTTCAGAAACTCGGTGACATGACCAAAAAAATTAACGTGGTCTGTATTTGATATAACATGGTGTTACTATCCCAATCTAACCCTACCAGTTGGCAAAACATTGTCATTTCAACCAGTGTTGCCCACTGGGCTAGCTTCAGATCTAATGTATTAGGATTTCCATCGGAGTTGTTCCTAGATAAAGATACACAAATCAATACACAATCACTTGTGTTCATTAATATGCACCAATGCCTTCTGATACCGTGACAAATGAACTAATCTTGATCACCACACACACACACACGCACACAGACCGCAGACTTCCAGTGTGACTTCCCTCAGTAGAGACCATAGTGAGAGAGGCACAGAGTGACAGGAAGTCAGGCCAATGGACATTACTATCTGTCTGATCATGTTCACCACTTTGCTCTGACTCAGTAACATGCTACAGTAATGACCCGCAACCCACACTGTGTCCATCTCACCTTAATGTCGGAGGAGTTGTTGGTGGCCAGGTAGATGCGAAAGGAGTAGGAGTTGTTCAGAGCCAGTTCCTTATACACCAGGACCACCCCGTGGTGCTCTACAGGCTTGCTGCTCTGGACAATGGGCCCCACCGGGGACAGGGATGACACACGCCACTTTACATGGCTGCCAGAGTGGTCAACCGAGGGCTCGATCACCGGACAGCTGTCCTTCATATGCAGGACACTGAAGGTCATTTCACTGTCAGGGTCAGCGAGGCAGAGGGAGTGAGGGAACTGGATGGAGGTGAGGACGGACGAGGGGCTGTTGACACAGTCCACGTTGAAGATGGGCCCAGCGAACCTCCAGGAGTCCCCGAGGAACATGCCAAACTTGGACCAGGACAGGACCGAGTAGCGGATCAGGACTCTCTCCGACACCTCAAACACCAGGCCGGTGACGGAGCACTCATATGCCCCCTCTCCCTCCAGCTGCACCCTGACACACAGAACCAGAAAGATTTAGAGATGGAGGAAAAAAGAGCGAGAGAAGGAGGGGCTGAGTGAGAAAGAGAAGGAACGAGGCTACAGGTAGAAGAGCTACTCACTGTAGGCGACTTTTAGAGATCTTCCTGGGAGTAACCAGATCATTGCCTTGACTCTGATAGAGAAACAGACATGGTCCTAAGATTAGCCCCTGTTCCTCTAGTGAGTCTACAGCCATACTGTACGTCTCTGAAGCTTTATTACACAATTACCATTCAATTCCACAATCCAACAAATGTGCTCACCTGCTGGACAGCCTTGCATTTTTCACATGTCTTGGGGGGCATATCTGACAAAGCAGAGGACAATAGTCAAACTAGACACTCCCTCTTGGGGAATACTCTACCTCTCAGACTTTGATTTGCAGACACATTTTCATAAACCTATGTAATGAACCCAAATATCCTCTCTCTAGAATTTCAGCCATTACAATCTCCTTTGTCTAGGATAGTTAGGCCTTAAGTGGAAGAAGCTAAACATGATAGTGGAATGACTTTTGTCAAACTGAGGATACCTTTAGCAAGGGAAACCTCTGCATCAGGTTGAGGAGCCGACTCCGATTCTGCGGAGAGAGAAGTTACTCCCCATGAAGGAAGTTAGGGGAGAGGAGCAGACATTCTACTCAGGTCATTCTGAGGTGAAAGAGCCTATTCATCTGTATTTCAGAGGCACCATGAGGCAGATGTACTCTAAGGCATTGTGCTATAGTTCCCACTCACCATTACAGGAATCCTCAACGGCAGGCTCCTCTGATTCTGCTGGGACAAGCCAAAAAAAGAATACAATTATTATTTTTAAATATCCAAACAAGCCAGGTGCTGGTGTGACCATGTATCGTCACCGCTTGGAAATGATTTTTGATGAAACAGAGAATGAGGCTGTGTTTTTCTCACCTCCTCCTTTCACAGCAGAGCCGTCTGGTGAAAGACAGACAGACAGAAGGTTATATTAGAGGATGGGATAAAGCCTGATGATTCATACTTTGATGAAGAGATTTTGTGCTCTAGCAGCCGCTCACCAGAATCCTCCTCATCTTCAGAACTCTCCTCTGTAGATGTCCCTGCGTTGTCTGTTAGGAAAGAAAATCCATAAGACATGGAGGGATGAACTTTGAAAACTTTTCTCATTCTAAACGTACTTTCGAACAGAGAGGGGTGAGGGAAATTGATTGGTAGTTCAAAAAAAACTTGGGGGGGTGGGTGGGGTTTCTATAGGCCCAAAGCAGCTCAGAGACCATTAGAGTTCTGTTTGAGTAGTGTTCACAGAGAGGACGATGTGTGTGTGTGGGGATTTCTAGAAGGATTTCTATACACGGAACATAGAAATATACTGCAAAGGTGTGCCTACCTGAGCCACTGTTATCACTTTCAGTCAGATTACCTGGAACAACAGAACTTTCATTAGAGGTATCTTGGGTAATTGATATGGGATTAGGAACTCTCCTCCCTCCATCTTTCCACCCCACTTTAACCATAATGCAGAGGTTTACAGTAACCCCAGGGGACTGGCCCTCTGTAGGACCAGCCCCAAACGACACCAGCCCAACCCCTGAGAGCTTTCTGACAAGACCTAGTAGGGGGATCTGAGAGTCTCTACTCATGTCTACCCTAACATAGGCATATTACTGAGAAGATTGTCATACATTATCGTTTTGGAGTCTCTTATTTACAGTCTGACTTATCAAAACGTTACACTTCTGCTATCTGCTGTCAAACTGTGAATAAGTTAACTCTGATGAGCTCATCAGTGTAAACCCTCTTCACTCACATCACATTGCTCATCTGAAACTTCCACTCTGGTTACTCACTAATTTATTTGAATGCACACTGTATACAGTATGTACATGAGCGTATTGTAATTCAGTGATGTCTGTGGTTTTCCTATGTATAGTGCTGAGGGCCCCTGTGTCAGTGCTGTAACTGTTTGCACTTTCATTTTAGTCATTTACAGAAACAGATACTCTCATTCAGAAATTCAGAATGACTTATAAACTGGTATGCTTCATACTGTAAGTGCATCTAAAGTAGGGCT
Source organism: Oncorhynchus mykiss (assembly GCF_057628025.1). NCBI lineage: Eukaryota > Metazoa > Chordata > Actinopteri > Salmoniformes > Salmonidae > Oncorhynchus > Oncorhynchus mykiss. The sequence continues at coordinate 14,127,786 of NC_143045.1, forward strand.
GTGATGATTATGGGTAACGATTAATTGACTTGCAAAGGCTCATAATTGTGATTTTTGTTGGATATGTTTTGATTTTGTAATGCATCTTTGAAAATAAGCTACGAGATACCTAATGAATACAACACAGCTTTGGTGAAACCATTTCTCAAAAACAAATGGTTTTGACTCCAGGGGCAGGGGGAGCTGTTTTCTATCTGTACCCAGCAGGAGTGAGTGTGGGATAGCCCTTCTGGCTGAGAGCCTGGCATTGGCAGAGAGGAAGCCCCGCTGCGCCACTTAGGAGCCCAAAGAGAGAGGAGAGAGAGACCTGGCTGGTTCTCAGTCGGAGGTGAGGCTCCCTGCCCCAGAAAGGACAGGTTGTATCACAACCGGCTGTGATTGGGAGTCCCATAGGGCGGTGCACAGTTGCCCCAGTGTCGTCCGGGTTAAAGTTTAGCCGGGGTAGGCCATCATGGTAAATAAGAATTTGTTCTAACTGACTTCCCTAGTTAAATAAAGGTTAAATAAATACATCCATCGCTCTCTCTCCCTCCATCTGTGTCCTCATATGCCTCCTATCTGCCTCATCTAACATCCACTGTCTACTCTCTGACAGCCTGCTTTAAAAATCAGCCCAATATACACCAGACAGACACACAGATCTTTTTACTGGTGTTGACTGCCATCTGCTGGACTCATTTCAGATTACATTCATTCAAGACTTTTTGCCACGAGACAAAACATGTCATAAACAAACCAAGATCGAACGGTGCTTACCCTTCTGGCCAGGGACAGGGACGTCTCCATCTCTGTAGGTTAAAAGAGAAAGAAAATGATAAGGGCATCCCAAGACGTTATCAAAATCCTGGCGTTAAGAGAATACAGCTTCAGTTTATGGACCAGTGGGGGAGGGGATTAGGGGTGTGGAGGAGACGGGGTGGAGCTAAACTGTCCAGCTGCAGACCCATCTGTGTCTGCACTTCCTCTCTCTGATATACACTCACACGCTCATTCAACTGAGGCACAAAAACAGAAAGGGCTGCCAAAAACTCAAATTCATGACACCAGCCCATCCTCCAGTGTGGTGTGGAACACCCACCCCCTACATCCTGACCCAGTTTTACACACTAATGTTGCACGGCTGGTACTGCAAAGCCATGGAAAGGTACTGGCCTCTAAACTGTAAATTCTTAAAGAGACAGTACCAGAGAACACCAAAAGTTGATCAAATGGAAAGGTTTTGTAGTCAGCAGTGTTACAGGTTTATATAACCCATGTGTATCATCCAGAAATTGTCTCTCAGACTCAGACAAAGCGTGCCACTTGTTGATTCAGTCTGTGACTTGTGTGAACACGTCTATGGGCGCCTTCCGCCCAGGGGCTCGGTGTAGAGCTAGTGACAATAGAAAGTGCATTTGTCATGGTGCCAACCTCACAAGAAGAACACGTTCAGCATGCGCAGGGAACAAGGTCAACAGTATTCTTTCTTATTTTTCTCGATCGTAAAAATACTGCACTTTAGGTCATCAAAAGCCAGAGTTGACTCAAGTGTAGTCTTTAGTGCTTTACCACAGAAGAGATGAGGAATACAGCAGAAACACTTGACTAAGTTGCAACGTTTTCATAACCTCTTTGATAATAAGAATGTAATGAATCATGATAACGGTGCATGGTAACTGCAGATAAGGTCCTAAAACAACGATTGAATTGTGACCAAAATTCATAGGCTATTTCTAGTACTGTGTATCGAAGATTGAATGAAACCTGATAAGCCAATGGTCCTCATCCTCACTGTACTCAAGACAGATGTACAGGAAAAACTTTACTTTTCAAGGTCAATGTTCACTCAGCCAACAGGTTTCTGTATCACAACACAATTGTTATACGTTTCCATGGCAGTCATATTCACAAATGTACTCTGCCTTCTCTCTGTCTATTATTTTTCTACCCTCTCTTTCTCTTTCTTTATCTCTGCCCGCTATTCAACCCTGGCCTCTCACCAACTCTTACTTCTCTCCCACTAATTTTCATATAAAACAACCCCCCCTTCCTTTTCTCTCTCGCTTCTGTCTCTGTGGTGCGATACCACAGTTTTTTGCATGTTTCCTACAGCCTTACATGAACACACTGAAAGCCTATGAACAAGAGATAGGCAATAGTCAGTTGGTGCTAGTGTTATAGTTTATGTAACAGCTCCAATGTAGCCTTGCATACCTCACTCAGCAGGTTAACATATCATACACCATTAATGCAACAGCATTAATGATACACGAAACTGTCAATAAATCTCGGGGAAAAGCGTTATGCTTTTATGGGGGATCATATATTCTGCAGGTATTGTGCATTTTATTTTTAAGGATACTGAACAAAAATATATGCAACATGCAAGAATTTCAACGATTTACTGAGTTACAGTTCATATAAGGAAATCAGTTAACTGAAATAAACTAATTAGGCCTTAATCTACAGATTTTACATGACTGGGCAGGGGTGCAGTCATAGGTGGGCCTGGGGTGGCATAGGCCCATCCACTTGGGAGCCAGCCCAGCCAATCAGAATTAGTTTTTTCACACAAAAGGGCTTTACTACAAACAGAAATACTCCTCAGTTTCATCAGCTGTCCGGGTGGCTGGTCTCAGATGATCCCACAGGTGAAGAAGCCGGGTGTGGAGGTCCTGGTCTGGTGTGGTTACACATGGTGTGTGTTTATGAGGCCGGTTGAACGTACTGCCAAATTCTCTAAAACTATGTTTGAGGCAGCTTATGGTAGAGGAATTAACATTAAATTCTCTGACAGCAGCTCTGGTGGACATTCCTGGCAGTGGCATGCCAATTGCAAACTCACTCAAAACTTGAGGCATTGTGTTGTGTAACAAAACTGCACATTTTAGAATGGCCACTAAATTGTCCCCAGCACAAGGTGAACCTGTGTAATGATCATGCTTTTTAATCAGCTTCTTTATATGCCACACCTGTCAGGTGGATTGATTGTCTTGGTAATGGAGAAATGCACACTAACAGGGATGTAAACAAATTTGTGCACAAAATTAGCTTTTTGTGCTCATGGACATTTCTGGGATCTTTTATTTCAGCTCATGAAATATAGGACCAACACTTTACATGTTGCGTTTACATTTTTGTTCAGTATAATTTTATCTATATAAATCAGCACTTCGGTGACACTCAAACCTGTTCAGTGATCTGAGCGTTGAATTGTCTAACCTAATTCAGATTATTTCAGTCAGTGGCGAAAGGGTGTGGCATGGTGGCAAGGTGCCCAACGTCTCTTGTTTCTCCGGCAGCCTCTGGCGTGATAGAAACCAGACAACCACACGAACGATAGGCCTAGCGTTTCCCTTGGATACAAGTCACCAGATTCATATCTCTCACCTTTCACTTCCCTCCGGTTCATGGTTACTCATCACACAAACACTATTCATTATTTACGACACGAAGGAGACAATGTAGAACGTTTTCTACATTTCTACGACTACATTACCATGATTGCAGTAACACGTGTGGTTACAAAAGTGATATGTTTTTTTTAAGTCCTTGATTAATAAGTTTCACTGGAAAAAGTCCCAATAGCCTATGTAATTCAAGATTATTCTATAGCTACCTTTTGGTACATATATACTACTTAATACATATAACAACAAAGCTAGATACATGCAAGTGGTTTTGCTTTCAAATTAAAAGAGAAGCTTTAATTGAGAAACCCAACATTATTGCATTTGGGTAGGCCTACAGAATAACATTATTTAGATGTAAATCGCGGTATAGCCATAATGCTTGGCGATGGGCATGCTTGTGTTATGATCAGTCAACAGAGCATCATGTGCGCTACAAAGCGATCATGGCGTCCCCTCCTTTCATTTTTGGGATCTGTGTATCCAATTACATAAAATTACATGGTTGCAACTATTTTGGGTCTTAAATGTTTCTTTGTAAATCGGGAACTAAGATCCAGCGAAGGGTAGCAAGCAACAACAAAGCAACTATTTCGGGATTAGACAAAACATTGCAGCGCGTATCCTTTGTCAGTGTGAATGCAACCTCATGCAATCATGGGCTGCTCTAAACCTCGGCGTTATTTGGCTATGTATTTACGATGCTTACCCTTCATCCAGGTGACAAGTGGCTCCGCAGCTCGCCATCCTCGCCACCATTATGTGCCCTTTGAGGAACTTTCGCTGTAGGTTTTGTTTTGGTCGTTTTGCTTCACCTCCGTGAGGTTTCGTTATAGCACCTGCTTGTATCTCTGTCAGCGGTCATCTCCTTTTAAAACCATACCTTAAAGACGACGTAAGACTCAGCGCAGCCCTCGTGGTTCACTTTGTTATGATTTACACATGTTTTTGTAGGCATAATCAAAACGGTTTATATTCAATAGGTTAAATATAATTTTACGTACAAAGTAATTTCGCCAAAAACAGAGCTCTCAAAACAAATACACTCTCCCGTAGTAGGCCTAGGCTTAGTATTTGTAACGTCGGCTAGTTTATCTAATGATAATCTAAATTTGAGTTTAGGCAAAAATATGCTGATCTTACTACCATGTTTTTCAATGGATGTCTCATTGTCAACAATTACAAATGATTTAGATCGTTGCACTAGCGCAGCCCTGGAGCAATTACTACGCTCACGAACTGCTCAGTGGGAGGAGTATATTATCCCGCCTTTAGTTTGGGTCCGCTTTTTCATCTAAACAAGACGCACGGCTGCATGGCTCTTCTTTCCCGTCAAGGCTGATCTATGACTGTCTGATTACTATGGGTGGGGTGGGGGGGGGGGGGGGGGGATAAAATATGTATCATAAGGATTATCTGGCCGGCCAATATTATTTACATGATTAAAGATGACTAATGTTTACAGCTTTCATGCTCAAATACGGCTACTGATAGGGAAATAAAGTCATCCTGCTGCCTGCATTGTATTAAATGGTCAGAACCTTTGATATCCAGGCGTTACATTGTAGATATTTCTCACAATTTGTTTGTAACATCGTATCTTTCCAAAGTAGGTCACGTCAAAAGGTAACTTTTTTTGCGGGAAAATATAAACACGTAAGGCTGCAGTTCACGAAACCAACCACTAGATCCCGCAATCTACAAAAAAAACACCAAATTGCACTATCATGTTCAGTTGCCAATGAAGGTTTCAGTCAGCTATTTCTTGATCACATGCAGGGGCGTTGCCAAAAAAACTACCGGGCCCCTAACATAGAAATCAGAATGTTTCAGATTAAAATAACGTACTGAACAATATGTGTTATTAAATGTACTAACTATAAGCTTCTGCTGCTCTATACTATAATTGTGCAGATTCAAGTTTCCACCTTCATCCTTTGCCTATATTAACAGTAATGCAAACAGTTTCGATTCCAAATGTTAACAAAAAACAGTCTGTGTCATGAGGTTTTTATTATGCTTTATTATAAATAACTACACAATTGGTGACTTATTTTTTTTACATGGTATTGTAGTCAGTTTTAATGAAGAAATTACCATTGGTCCATGTTTCAGATTAAATAATTGATTTCCAGTTCTTACAAACAAGGCTAACCCTCTTCTTCCCTATGCATAATTCCTACATATATGGCTAAATAACATACCCAAAATAAAATAAATCCTATACTATGTGGACTGCAGGCATAAATCTGGTACCTACAGAAAACAAGCATCTGTGAAATTGCAACTGTAGTATCAAGACATTCTATGGGCATTACTCTGAAATAGTATTTTGCCCATCCCCGGGCAGGCTTGGGTAGAACAGGTTAAGGCATTTGTCCTTGTGTTTGTTCCCTGTAAACAAAACTCAGGTTACACTGCACCAAGAGCCCAGTGTCAAGCCTTCTTGTGAGCAAACTCATTTATGTATTTAAAGTAACAGTTTCTAGCTAACTGGTTTTCATTTGAAAGGATGGCAAGGCGGTTCAACCGGTCTTGGCATATTGTAGATCTTAGATAGTTCTTTATAAGTTTCAGCTTACTGAAGGCACATTCACCTCCAGCAACTGTTACAGGCATTGTAAAGAATATTTGCAGTGCAATGCACACCTCTCCAAAAATGCTCTGTAGTTGCATCTTGTGGATGGCATTTAGGAGCTCTACAGGAGAAAGACCATCTGAAAACGTGGCACCATATATCTTCTTTATATGTCACACTTCATTTTCAAATCCATCAGTGAGATCTTTGGAGTACTTGTTTCTCAATTTGTGGCAAGATACATTTAGGAAAATAACAAAACCAAATGTGTGTAAGTATTTGTAAAAACTCCTTGCATATTGCTGCAATCGTGTAGAACCGCTTGTCCAAATGACTGATTATACTATCCAGAGCCACATAAAACACTGTGTTGTGAAATCCAGTGTCTGACTTCTGTTCATTTGCTATGTCATCTTCAGTCTCATCAAGGAAACGGTTTCTTTTTTCTGGCAGCTCCTCTGTTCACTGTGAAAATGAGCAGTTACACTCATTTCACTTGCCACATTGGAGGCTTCTGCCAGAAGAGCGTCCCATTGATTACGCAGAGCCTGTATTTCTTCCTGTAGTGCCTCAATGTCAGCTGCTGCAGTGTCCAGAGAAATATTTCCTGACTGAATAATTAGGCTTCTATTCTCAATACACTGCAAAACTTTAACCCAGAAAGTGAGCAGGAAGATTGCCTTGAAAGACATGAAGTAGCTTTTCAGACCATTTGCCTCAGATTTGGCTTCGTTTGTCAGGTTACAGGAGGCAAGAAGCATGTCTAGGACATTGATGATAGACGGTAAACAAGTTGCCACTGGTCGGACCGCAGCAATACGGGACCGCAGCAATACGCGCACTCCTTCACGTGTCTGAAAGACGGTTAAGACAGCAGCCAGTCTTTTCCCATCGCTCTGAGCTGGCACTGAACTGATTGTAAAGACGATACACAGCCAAAAAAGGTTGATACTTCTGGGCACAACTGAGCTGCATGTATACCCACAAGATTAAGAGTATGGGAGGCAGTGGAATCTTTTCCAGTATATGTGCTTGAACTACCTTCACTTTCCCTGACATATTTGCACCATTATCATAGCAGATTGCTGTGGTCAAGGCTATGTCAATACCATGCCCAAAATAATTTCAGAAATTTCACTGCCTGTCTTTCTATCAAAGTCTTTAAATTCAAGAAAACGTTAAATTATTTCCCATTCACCTGTTCCCTGAACTTTATCTTTGTGTACATATCTCACCAACAATACATTTAGCTCAGTATGGGAAATGTCTGGAGTTGCATCACATATAACCGAGTATGAAAGAGAAGATGCAATCTATTAAAGTATTGTTTTCCAAACCCTTTGACCACATATTCCTATGAACACGTTTTGGCTCTCAGGGCTGAGGTAATGAGTCAGTCGTGCTCCATTATTTTTGTCCCCAACTTTCTGTAAGTGCTCACATAATAGTGGGTCATCATTTGACAACAGTTCCAGTAAGTCTAGGTAATGTCCATTATGCACATCATCAAGATTGAGGGATTTCCCCCAGAATGGCTGATTCCTAGATGCTAAGTAGAGTATCACATCCAAAATCCTTTATAGAAGTGCTCTGTGTTTATACATTTCTGACTGGATTTGTTACTACAGCTGACGGTCTATACCTGTAGCTGTTGTTAGAGTATGCTACAGATTTTTCAATTTCAAGTAACAGTTCTTGTGAGACACCATCCTCATGCTCTGGTAGTTTGTCATACATTCTCCACCATTTCACTGATGATATCTTAAAGAGATCCTTACTATTCAGAGAACTGGGTGATGGTTTACTTTGCTCATGAGAAAAAAAGAACACATGGAATGCAACATAATGCCTTTACACTCTTACTATAAAAAAAAGCCAGTCCCTCTGCACCTTTTCTCTTCCGTTTGCTGACTTATTGTAAATAGTTGGGGAATGGCTTGCCTTCTGAGTCTGGGGGCATGATTTTATACAGTTCTGTCTCCTCACCACACCTGTTGGCTAGTCTGCAAACAATAGCTTCTCTTTCATGGTCTTGTACATTCTCTGGCCACAGTGTTGGATCATCTAAAACCTCATCTTCTTCACTTCGAATCTGTCCATACTCTTGCTTTGCCTTATTACTTGCTTGTTTAGTCTCTTCTGTCACTCCTTCACTGGCATTGCCTCTATTCTTTAACTCCTCTTCCTCTATCAATCTGTCTGACAGCTTTCTGCTGAGATTCTGCCTACCTGGGGCTCTCTAGGCACTAGGACGTTAGTAAACAAAGAGAATTTTAGGTATAATGTTTTCTCTTACAAAAGGTTACCATACTAAAAATATACAACTGAAATATATATTTATTTTTTAATAGTATACATATCAAATATACTACGAATTTGAGTGTGTCTTAAGTCATCATGTGCCTAACTTTACAATTAAAAAATTGTCTAGTTATGCTGCTTCTGCTACAAAACACCTGCCTAACCTCCAAGGTCTGCTGTTTCAACTTCATGTAGTAAGTTAGACACATGTTGGGATCTTTGTCTACAGCGGTAACGTTAGTAGTAGCATCTACAGTATTGATAGGTAAGCTACATGTTAGGTTTTCATTCGAGTCTAGCTAGCTAACAAATATCACGCACATGTTGGGGAATACAGTTATAATATCTAATTAGCTAGCCATAGCTGGTAGCTATCATGATCATGTTAATAATTACTGCTCTGACCGAGCCGAGTGAGTCCACAGTAGGCAGCTAGCTACGTGTAGCTATCAAGCTAGGCTACTCAGTTCGACAGGCCGTCTGCACTGACTTACCACTCAAATCCTTCTCATTTTTTTTTCTGGAGAAAAAAACGTGAGTCATTTTTTTTCTCTCCAGAATTTTGCGGTCTCTGTTTCCTTTCTTTCCTTTTCTGAAAACCCTATTTCGTTTTTGATGGGGGCATACCGGTTATCTCTCGTCAATGCTAAGCCTACATTCCGGAGCATGTCAGATCAAATGATAAACAAAGAATTATCTAAACATTTAGGGGCCTCTACCAGGCTAGGGCACATTACTTCTATAGAAAAGGCTGTGTCTGATATGTCAACAGCTCTTAATGGGGATGATCAGAAAATATATATATCTAATCATAGGCCTAGTCTATTCTACAGAGTGAGAGTGTGCTGTGTGTGGGTGCCCCCCTCCCCAGCTCTTTCCCCTGTTTCTCTGTGTGATGTCCAGGGACAGAGGAATGAGTGCAGGATCAAGGGCTTTCCTATTGATCTGGTGCTCATTTAGAGCAGATGAGTGGATCTCCTCTTCTATCTCTCCCTCTGTGGGACTACAGTTATTATTATTTGTATTTTATTTAACCGTTATTTAACTAGGCAAGTCAGTTAAGAACAAATTCTTATTTGCTATGACGGCCTACCCCGGTCAAACCCTAACGATGCTGGGCCAATTGTGCGCCCCACTATGGGACTCCCAATCACGGCCAGTTGTGATACAGCCTGGAATCTAACCAGGGTCTGAGATGCAGTGCCTTAGACCACTGTGCCATTCCGGAGCCCCAATACTTACAGATACTGTGCATGGTGTGTTTGTGTGTCTGTGTGTGCATGCGTGCATGCGTGTGTGTATGTATATATACAGTGGGGCAAAAAAGTATTTAGTCAGCCACCAATTGTGCAAGTTCTCCCACTTAAAAATATGAGAGGCCTGTAATTTTCATCATAAGTACACTTCAACTATGACAGACAAAATGAGGGGGGAAAATCCAGAAAATCACATTGTAGGATTTTTAATGAATTTATTTGCAAATTATGGTGGAAAATAAGTATATGGTCACCTACAAACAAGCAAGATTTCTGGCTCTCACAGACCTGTAACTTCTTCTTTAAGAGGCTCCTCTGTCCTCCACTCGTTACCTGTATTACTGGCACCTGTTTGAACTTGTTATCAGTATAAAAGACACCTGTCCACAACCTCAAACAGTCACACTACAAACTCCACTATGGCCAAGACCAAAGAGCTGTCAAAGGACACCAGAAACAAAACGGTAGACCTGCACCAGGCTGGGACGACTGAATCTGCAATAGGTAAACAACTTGGCTTGAAGAAATCAACTGTGGGAGCAATTATTAGGAAATGGAAGACATACAAGACCACTGATAATCTCCCTCGATCTGGGGCTCCACGCAAGATCTCACCCCGTGGGGTCAAAATGATCACAAGAACGGGGAGCAAAAATCCCAGAACCACACGGGGGGACCTAGTGAATGACCTGCAGAGAGCTGGGGCCAAAGTAACAAAGCCTACCATCAGTAACACACTACGCCGCCAGGGACTCAAATCCTGCAGTGCCAGATGTGTCCCCCTGCTTAAGCCAGTACATGTCCAGGCCTGTCTGAAGTTTGCTAGAGAGCATTTGGATGGACAAAGAATGCTGAGTTGCATCCAAAGAACACCATACCTACTGTGAAGCATGGGGGTGGAAACATCATGCTTTGGGGCTGTTTTTCTGCAAAGGGACCAGGACGACTGGTCCGTGTAAAGGAAAGAATGAATGGGGCCATGTATCGTGAGATTTTGAGTGAAAACCTCCTTCCATCAGCAAGGGCATTGGAGATGAAACGTGGCTGGGTCTTTCAGCATGACAATGATCCCAAACACACCGCCCGGGCAACGAAGGAGTGGCTTCGTAAGAAGCATTTCAAGGTCCTGGAGTGGCCTAGCCAGTCTCCATATCTCAACCCCATAGAAAATCTTTGGAGGGAGTTGAAAGTCCGTGTTGCCCAGCAACAGCCCCAAAACATCACTGTTCTAGAGGAGATCTGCATGGAGGATTGGGCCAAAATACCAGCAACAGTGTGTGAAAACCTTGTGAAGACTCACAGAAAACGTTTGACCTCTGTCATTGCCAACAAAGGGTATATAACAAAGTATTGAGATAAACTTTTGTTATTGACCAAATACTTATTTTCCACCATAATTTGCAAATAAATTCACAAAAAATCCTACAATGTGATTTTCTGGATTTTTTTTCTCTAATTTTGTCTGTCATAGTTGAAGTGTACCTATGTTGAAAATTACAGGCCTCTCTCGTCTTTTTAAGTGGGAGAACTTGCACAATTGGTGGCTGACTAAATACTTTTTTGCCCCACTGTATATGTGCGTGTGTGTGTGTGTGTGTGTGTGTGTGTGAGTGCAACGACAGGCAGTGACAGAGAGTTGGAACGAACAGGTGACCACTGATAAATTATACAGGTCTACAACCCTACAGGGAGAACTCAGCTCCTCAACGCAGGGACAAGACACACATGGAGCTGAGGCTGGATCAATACCCTGCCTGCCTGAGCTGCTGTGCTGGGGGAATCCTGAGTGGAGACCGGGGGGAGAGGGAGAGGCCTCTGAGTGCTCTGTAATCTGTGTTAATGTACAGGGGCAAGGGAGAGGGCTCTCAATCCAGTGAAGTTGCATTCAATCTCGTCCATTCATACTTCTCATCTGGTATAGAGGAACAGGGGAGAGGATTATACACAAAGGCTGGGTCTTAATCCAGTGAAGTTGTTCTCATCCACTCCCTCACCTGATGCTCACTCAGGGAAATCCACCTGTCAAACACACAGTCACAGTTGTCTGGGGGAACGTCCCTAGTATCTGCTGGTCTGGTGTAACACTACAGTAAGATTGCAATTGTTTGAGTAAATCCATGTAAAAATACCAACGGACTGGATGTGGATTGGAAACATTCTGTATTGATTCCAACAACTAAGTATGTGAGTAGGTAAGTATAATGCATTGAGACAGGACCCCTGGAACAAGGAAGAAGCCTTTCTTTATTTGAATGCTAAAGCAGCGGTGGGTAAGACAGGGCTTTTTTAGGGATGGACAGACCTGTTTGGAAAGGATGATGTCACCTACTCTAGGGGGTTCATTTGACCCTTGCCGCTATCCCATTATCACACACACACACAGGGGGTCACATGCACAGACACACGCATTATACATAACGAGGTATCCTCTTACTGTGGAGATGAGGGGTGTTGTTTCCTCTTCCATTATATAGCCCAGGGTTAATGATCACACAACACTGAATAAAAGACTCAGGCCTGCTGCACCCCTAAACACAGCTAGCTATAGACCGTCTGACAAACACCTTCACATAGACAGAGTATAGCAGAGGGTCTGGACAGGATCCAGTCTTTTTAGTATAGAGATAAGCATGAGTCATGTCTCACAGTGCTGAAGCTTACCGGTTGAGATATCCTCATAACAAAAGAGAGAGAGGGAGAGAGATACAGTACATCTTTTAAGTGTGCAGGCCCATGCATGGGCTCTTTAAGTGAGACGCCAGAGTCGGTCCCCAGATTATCTTTAAGTTATGTTACATATGTCAACTTTATGTTTATGGAGCTGACTTGTGGCATTCATGCAGTTATATGTGTGTCCCGGGGGCTGTGTGTGTGTGGATATGACACCTACACACTTGGACTTTGGCAACACTCTCTCTCCCACCACAGAGGACTGGCTTTAATTGTTGTGAATATTAACAGATTTCCTGTCTCTTGGCGTCTGTAAAAAAGGGATGGAAGGATGGAGACCGTAATTTAGGAAGGAAGAAAAAAGAGAGAAATGCAAGTCAGCATGGTCCCAAGGGAACTTTGATGTGAGTAACTCAACCCTCTCTCACCCTCCCTCACAAACACACAACTTACATTTCCCCCCCTTTCCCACTGCATCTCTCTCTCTCTCTCTCTCTCTGACTTCCTCTCCTTCTCTATCATCTCTCTCTCTCTCTCTGTTGTTGTTTCTATGTTTCTGAGCCCTCAGGGAAGTTGGTGCGTTCGTTCACAGAGGCGAACGTGGAATGAGTCCCAGTATGGGACGTGGGCGTTGGGTGGACAAGACACGGATGAGGGATGCAGTCTGGCCCCTTTGGACCCCTCCATGTGTGAGTTAACTCAGCGTAAGCAGGGGGTCAAAAGTCCCTGAATCCTGAATCCTAACACATGGGGAAGAATATCCTAAATTTAACCACCAGTGAGAATATATACACTGCTCAAAAAAATAAAGGGAACACTAAAATAACACATCCTAGACATGAATGAATGAAATATTCTTATTAAATACTTTTTTCTTTACATAGTTCAATGTGCTGACAACAAAATCACACAAAAATTATCAATGGAAATCAAATGTATCAATTCATGGAGGTCTGGATTTGGAGTCACACTCAAAACGAAAGTGGAAAACCACACTACAGGCTGATCCAACTTTGATGTAATGTCCTTAAAAAAAGTCAAAATGAGGCTCAGTAGTGTGTGTGGCCTCCACGTGCCTGTATGACTTCCCTACAACGCCTGGGCATGCTCCTGATGAGGTGGCGGATGGTCTCCTGAGGGATCTCCTCCCAGACCTGGACTAAAGCAACCACCAACTCCTGGACAGTCTGTGGTGCAACGTGGCGTTGGTGGATGGAGCGAGACATGATGTCCCAGATGTGCTCAATTGGATTCAGGTCTGGGGAACGGGTGGGCCAGTCCATAGCATCAATGCCTTCCTCTTGCAGGAACTGCTGACACACTCCAGCCACATGAGGTCTAGCATTGTCTTGCATTAGGAGGAACCCAGGGCCAACCGCACCAGCATATGGTCTCACAAGGGGTCTTAGGATCTCATCTCGGTACCTAATGGCAGTCAGGCTACCTCTGGCGAGCACATGGAGGGCTGTGCGGCCCCCCAAAGAAATGCCACCCCACACCATGACTGACCCACCACCAAACCGGTCATGCTGGAGGATGTTGCAGGCAGCAGAACGTTCTCCACGGCGTCTCCAGACTCTGTCACGTCTGTCACATGTGCTCAGTTTGAACCTGCTTTCATCTGTGAAGAGCACAGGGCGCCAGTGGCGAGTTTGCCAATCTTGGTGTTCTCTGGCAAATGCCAAACGTCCTGCACGGTGTTGGGCTGTAAGCACAACCCCCACCTGTTGACGTCGGGCCCTCATACCACCCTCATCCAGTCTGTTTCTGACAGTTTGAGCAGACACATGCACATTTGTGGCCTGCTGGAGGTCATTTTGCAGGGCTCTGGCAGTGCTCCTCCTGCTCCTCCTTGCACAAAGGCGGAGGTAGCAGTCTGGCTGCTGGGTTGTTGCCCTCCTATGGCCTCCTCCACGTCTCCTGATGTACTGGCCTGTCTCCTGGTAGCGCCTCCATGCTCTGGACACTACGCTGACAGACACAGCAAACCTTCTTGCCACAGCTCGCATTGATGTGCCATCCTGGATGAGCTGCACTATCTGAGCCACTTGTGTGGGTTGTAGACTCCGTCTCATGCTACCACTAGATTGAAAGCACCGCCAGCATTCAAAAGTGACCAAAACATCAGCCAGGAAGCATAGGAACTGAGAAGTGGTCTGTGGTCACCACCTGCAGAACCACTCCTTTATTGGGGGTGTCTTGCTAATTGCCCAGAATTTCCACCTGTTGTCTATTCCATTTGCACAACAGCATGTGAAATGTATTGTCAATCAGTGTTGCTTCCTAAGTGGACAGTTTGATTTCACAGAAGTGTGATTGACTTGGAGTTACATTGTGTTGTTTAAGTGTTCCCTTTATTTTTTGAGCAGTGTATATGCATGGGCTTACGTGTGTAGCCTAGGCTCTGAGTCATCTGCAGCTGGATGTGTAGGTAGACTGCCAGAGTACCTGATAGGGGGTGAGGGTGTTCCTGTGCTCGGGTGGTTTTAGGGGCTTTCTACGCCCCAGGACGGCTGTGTCTACTTCTGCCCACTCAACTCCCTCTGACAGGATTTCCACCCACTAAATCTATCCCGTCCCGGTGAGTTTGTGTGAGTTAGTGAATTGTTTCTCCAGGCCATGGAATCCCCCTTCGGTGGGTCTTATCTCACTGTGTGGGTGAAAGAGAGCTTCAGCAATTAAGAAGACCTGATGAGCATGTCTCTCTCCGTGTGTTCCCCCTCCCTATCATTAGGAAGTGACTCTCCACTCAGTGAGGAGTTAATAGGGTGGCTGACATGTAGGAAATTACATCATCTTATCCTATTCAATGTGCAGGAACAATGACCACAGATGATCTTTAGCAACAGGTCAGACAGGATCACCTCTTTTACCATCATGGACTGTCTTTGAGCTTCATTTTACTGTGCATATGTTCTGCCTCTTTAAAAGTGAGAAAATATCTCAAAGTACAGTAAACTCTTGAACAAACAACATTAACAAACTTATTCAATGTTTAATATGGGTAAATCTGAACAGCTTTCCCTGACAGAAAAATTGCTATTTGAGAGACAAAGAGCTTGTACTCTGTGGTTTCTGGGGGAAATCTTCAAAGAGTCTTCCCCCAACTGGGCTGTGATTCCTGGCAGGCACTGGCTGCCTGGCTCTGGCAACCCAAACAGACCAGGGAGACAAGGGAGAGAGGAGAGGATGGGAGAGAGAGAGAGGGGGGACAGCACAGACAGGTGTGGCAGGTGTGTGTGTGTGTGTGTGTGTGTCACAGTGTGTGTGTGTGTGTCCCCATGCAAAAACAGAATTTAGCCCAGCAAGGCCAGATGTGGCAGGAAGGAGAAACAGATGTGTGTGTGAGCCAGAGAGAATTGACACACTAAAAGAGAGAGAGAGAGAAACCGATAGACAGCGATAGAGAGTTTGTGTGTGTGTATGCATGCGTGTGTGAGAGAGAGAGATACTGTAATGGTTCTTTATTGAAAGAAAAATGTGTTTTACATGCTCTGTCAGGAGGAGAGCATGGTGGTGTCTCTTACAACAGAGATCAAGAGAAAGGGAAACACAGACAGATAGAGGCAGAGAGACTTTTATTGAATGTCAAGCTATCACTTCTGCTCACAACAACAAAGTTGTCACTATTCCTGTATATACAGTGCATACGGAAAGTAGTCAGACCCCTTTACTTTTCCCACATTTTGTTATGTTACAGCCGTATTCTAAAATGGTTTAAATCATTTTTTCCCCTCATCAATCTACACACAATACCTCTAATGAAAAAGCAAAAACAGGTTTTGTGAAATTTTAGCTTATTAATGTGTTTAAAAAAAGAAGGAAATATCACATTAACATAATTATTCAGACCCTTGACTGAGTACTTTGTTGAAGCACCTTGGGCAGCGATTACAGCCTCAAGTCTTCTTGGGTATGACGCTACTAGCTTAGCACACCTGTATTTGGGGAGTTTCTCCCATTCTTCTCTGCAGATCTTCTCAAGCTCTGTCCGGTTGGATGGGGAGTGTCGCTGCACAGCAATTTTCAGGTCTCTCCAGACATGTTAGATCGGGTTCAAGTCCGGGCTCTGGCTGGGTCACTCAAGGACATTCATACACTTGTCCCGAAGCCACTCCTGCTTTGTCTTGGCTGTGTGCTTCAAATCAAATGTTATTAGTCACATGCACCGAATAAAACAGGTGTAGACCTTACAGTGAAATGCTTACTTACAAGCCCCTAACCGACAGTGCAGTTAAAATCACACAGTCTTCCGGTACTGCTGGTGCTCTCATGCATGTTTCAGTGTTATTTGCCTCGAAGCGAGCATAGAAGTAGTTTAGCTCGTCCGGTAGACTTGTGTCACTGGGCAGCTCTCGGCTGGGCTTCCCTTTGTAGTCTGTAATGGTTTGCAGTCCCTGCCACATCCAACTACCATCAGGGTTGGTGTAGTACTACTCGTTCTTGGTCCTGTATTGACACTTTACCTGTTTGATGGTTCGTCGGAGGGCATAGCGGGATTTCTTATAAGCTTCCGGGTTAGAGTCCCGCTCCTTGAAAGCAGCAGCTCAAGCCTTTAGCTCAGTGCGGATGCTGCCTTTAATCCATGGTTTCTGGTTGGGGTATGTACAGTGGGGCAAAAAAGTATTTAGTCAGCCACCAATTGTGGAAGTTCTCCCACTTAAAAAGATGAGAGAGGCCTGTAATTTTCATCACTTCAACTATGACAGACAAAATAAGAAAAAAATCCAGAAAATCACATTGTAGGATTTTTAATTAATTTATTTGCAAATTATGGTGGAAAATAAGTATTTGGTCAATAACAAAAGTTTATCTCAATACTTTGTTATATACCCTTTGTTGGCAATGACAGAGGTCAAATGTTTTCTGTAAGTCTTCACAAGGTTTTCACACACTGTTGCTGTTATTTTGGCCCATTCCTCCATGCAGATCTCCTCTAGAGCAGTGATGTTTTGGGGCTGTTGCTGGGCAACACGGACTTTCAACTCCCTCCAAAGATTTTCTATGGGGTTGAGATCTGGAGACTGGCTAGGCCACTTCAGGACCTTGAAATGCTTCTTACGAAGCCACTCCTTCGTTGTCCGGGTGGTGTGTTTGGGATCATTGTCATGCTGAAAGACCCAGCCGCGTTTCATCTTCAATGCCCTTGCTGATGGAAGGCGGTTTTCACTCAAAATCTCACGATACATGGCCCCATTCATTCTTTCCTTTACACGGATCAGTCGTCCTGGTCCCTTTGCAGAAAAACAGCCCCAAAGCATGATGTTTCCACCCCCATGCTTCACAGTAGGTATGGTGTTCTTTGGATGCAACTCAGCATTCTTTGTCCTCCAAACACGACGAGTTGAGTTTTTACCAAAAAGTAATATTTTGGTTTCATCTGACCATATGACATTTTCCCAATCTTCTTCTGGATCATCCAAATGCTCTCTAGCAAACTTCAGACGGGCCTGGACATGTACTGGCTTAAGCAGGGGGACACGTCTGGCACTGCAGGATTTGAGTCCCTGGCGGCGTAGTGTGTTACTGATGGTAGGCTTTGTTACTTTGGTCCCAGCTCTCTGCAGGTCATTCACTAGGTCCCCCTGTGTGGTTCTTGGATTTTTGCTCCCCGTTCTTGTGATCATTTTGACTCCACGGGGTGAGATCTTGCGTGGAGCCCCAGATCGAGGGAGATTATCAGTGGTCTTGTATGTCTTCCATTTCCTAATAATTGCTCCCACAGTTGATTTCTTCAAACCAAGCTGCTTACCTATTGCAGATTCAGTCTTCCCAGCCTGGTGCAGGTCTACAATTTTGTTTCTGGTGTCCTTTGACAGCTCTTTGGTCTTGGCCATAGTGGAGTTTGTAGTGTGACTGTTTGAGGTTGTGGACAGGTGTCTTTTATACTGATACCAAGTTCAAACAGGTGCCATTAATACAGGTAACGAGTGGAGGACAGAGGAGCCTCTTAAAGAAGAAGTTACAGGTCTGTGAGAGCCAGAAATCTTGCTTGTTTGTAGGTGACCAAATACTTATTTTCCACCATAATTTGCAAATAAATTCATAAAAAATCCTACAATGTGATTTTCTCATTTTGTCTGTCATAGTTGAAGTGTACCTATGATGAAAATTACAGGCCTCTCTCATCTTTTTAAGTGGGAGAACTTGCACAATTGGTGGCTGACTAAATACTTTTTTGCCCCACTGCACGTACGGTCACTGTGGGAACGACATGATCGATGCACTTATTGATGACACCAATGACAGATGCGGTGTACTCCGCAATGCCATTGGAGGAATAGCGGAACATGTTCCAGTCTGTGCTAGCAAAACAGTCCTGTAGCTTAGCATCTGCTTCATCTGACCACTTTTTTATTGATCTAGTCACTGGTGCTTCCTGCTTTAATTTTTGCTTGTAAGCAGGAAACAGGAGGATAGAGTTATGGTCAGATTTGCCAAATGGAAGGCAAGGGAGAGCTTTGTATGCATTTCTGCCTGTGGAGTATAGGTGGTCCAGAGTTATTTTCCCTCTGGTTGCACATTTAACATGTTGATAGAAATTAGGTAAAACTGATATAAGTTTCCCTCCAGTAAAGTCCCCGGCTACTAGGACCGACACCTCTGGGTGAGCGTTTTCTTGTTTGCTTATGGCGGAATACAACTCATTCAATGCTATCTTGGTGCCAGCCTCTGATGGTGGTGGTTTGTAAACATCTACAAAGAATTTAGATGAAAACTCTCTTGGTAGGTAATGTGGTCTGCAGCTTATCATGATCAACTCTACCTCAGGCGATCAATGGCTTGAGACTTCCTTAGATATCATGCACCAGCTGTTGCTTACAAAAATACATAGACCGCCACCCCTTGTCTTACCAGACGCCGCTGTTCTATCCTGCAGGTACAGCTGTATGTTGATATTGTCGTCGTTCAGCCACGACTTTGTGAAGCATAAGATGTTACAGTTTTTAATGTCCCGTTTAATCTTCCCAATAACTTGTCCATTTTATTGTCCAACGATTGCATGTTTGCGAGCAGAATTGAGGGAAGTGGGGGTTTATTCGATCGCCTCCTACACCTCAGAAGGCAGCCAGCCCTCCGGCCTCTCTTCCTCAGCCTCCTCTTCACACAGATCACTGGGGTCAGGGCCTGTTCCCGAGGGAGCCGTATATCTTCCACCTCGGGTCGTGAAAGAAAAAAAAGGATTCAGCTGGTCCGTGGTGAGTAATCGCAGTCCTGATGTCTAGAAGTTATTTTCGGTCATAAGAGATAGTTGCAGCAACATTATGTACAAAAATAGTTTACAAAATAAGTTACAAACAACGCAGATAAATGAACAAAAAAACACTATTGGTTGGGGGCATTTAGGGTCATTGTCCTGTTGGAAGGTGAACATGCGCCCCCAGTCTGAGGTCCTGACTGCATTGGAGCAGGCTTCCATCTAGCCACTCTACCATAAACGCTTGAATGGTGGAGTGCTGCAGAGATGGTTGTCCTTCTGTGATTTTCTCCACAGAGGAACTCTGGAGCTCTGTCAGATTGACCATTGGGTTCTTGGGCACCTCCCTGTCCAAGGACCTTCTCCCACGATTGCTCAGTTTGGCATGGTGGCCAGCTCTAGGAAGAGTATTGGTGGTTCCAAACTTCTTCCATTTAAGAATGATGGAGGCCACTGTGTTCTTGGGGACATTCAATGCTGCAGAATTGTTTTTGTACCCAGACCTGTGCCTCGACACAATCCTGTCTCTGAGCTCTACGGACAATTCTTTCAACCTCATGGTTTGGTTTTTGCTCTGACATGCACTGTCAACTGCGGGACCTTATATAGACAGGTGTGTGCCTTTCCAAATCATGTCCAATTAATTGAATTTACCACAGGTGGACTTGTAAAACCATCTTAAGGATGATCAACGAAGACAAGACGCACCTGAGCTCAATTTCAAGTCTCATAGCAAAGGGTCTGAATACTTATGTAAATCAGCCATTTCTGTTTTTAATTTATAATATGTTAGCAAAAATAGATTGATGAGGATTTAAAAAAAAATGTAATCCATTTTAGAATGGAAAGGGGTCTCAATACTTTCCGAATGCACTGTATACAGTGGCAATTTTAGCATGTAATAAAATTTAAAAAAATACAAATAGTGGGATGCATGCCAGCAAAGCCACAACACTAAACAATATATTCATTGCACTATAACAGGGACAAACGGTGCCCATAAACTGTCAGGGCCTACATAAAGCTGTCCCAACATCAGTCCCAACATCTTACCACTGCTACACCTGGCTATCAGCTGAGCCTTGTCTGGCAGTGAAACAGTTCATTCAGCCTCATTTACTGCCTTTTAAAATCACATAGCGTATATGCCTGACTTAATTAAACAAATGTGGTTTCTAATGACAATTGATATGTACAAACTATGGCATAAGGGGACAACAAGCGAATAAGAGGCAATCCGTGATTTCGATTAAGACATTAATGAGCAATCTAGGACGGACGTAGTCAGTATAACTTTTTGTTTAGCACTTTTGAAATGCAGCTGCTCAGAATTCAGAACATGGGCCATTCTTACAGTGTTCTCCCTGTACACCAAGTCAGAACCGTAGGATACATAAAGGGGGCATATAAGCAGACAATGAAAGCTCTTACAAAATTTGATGATTACATTTCTCTAAAACAGGTTTTAGGCTACATGTGCACCACCAAGTCAGAACATTAGGCAAAATGAAGAGGGGTAAATAGACCAAATTATTAGGGTGAGGCACATGGGCTACTAACAGCTTGCTACACAATATACACTTAGTATTACTTTCTTAGCTACAGTATCTCCCTGGCATATTACATAATTTATGCAGCAGCATACAATACATTTTTGCACTCACCATGTTATGCTGTGATCACTTGAACAGGAAGGTGGCACGGCAGTCCTTCGTTGTCAAATTATTTCAAAGTCTGGCATTCTCTGGATTTATGGTGCTTTCAAGACAACTAGGAACTCTGAAAAAAACAAGTTCAACTCATGATGACGTCATTGATCTTCAGGTCATAGCTTTAGAAAGAGACCAAAGCTCCCGATTTACAGTTCCGAGTTGGATGACCGCTCAAAACGTATTTCCCAGCTGTCGGAATTCCCAGTTGTCTTGAACTCACTGATGTCATGTTTTTGCAGTTCCGAAGCACAAATCATGCTTCATTGACAGTGCGGACAATGTTGAATGTTTATAATTTTATACTTGGAAAAGAGACACTTAATCCCAGATTTGGGAACACACAGCCACTCCACTGAATAGCAGGTTTGTGATTGCTGTGCAATGCTTGCAGTTAGCCACTCACGGATTCCTTCCAAACCACTCATTGTTGAATTTGAGATTTCCAACTTGTTGTGTAATGTTTATGTCCAATTGCCGATGACCACCGATACGTTTTATCTACAATTTCTCTTCATTATTTCTCTTCATATGACAACGATTAAAAAGGATTTGCCAGTAGATTGTCAAATTGATTCATGATGATGACTGCTAGCTAAGATTTTAAAAGTATGATGTTGACATGATCAGTCCAATCCAAGCTACTGTAGATATAACGAGATTTGACATCATTTTATCTGTGACCAATGACCTTTAGCCTTCTTGGATGGGCACTTCTAATGTAACTCTATGGCAGCACCCAAGGGGCTAGAATTTCCGAGGTCTCTCCTTCGACTTGGAGGTGACGTACTGTCCCCACGAGTGACAGAACACTGAGCTAATCATGGTGCAACTAGAGAACATTACCAACACCTACACTCCATATTTTCCGGTGGCTGGCCTACTACCACAGAAAGCACCGAGTTAGACTAAAACACCTGCATTTTGGAGCTGCCTTACTCAAGAAAACAAAAAAGAGACCATGTTTGTATGCGGCTTTAGTAACTAAATAATTTTTAATTTTTTTGTATTGTTTGCAAACTGATATGTGACACGTATTAATGCCAAAATAACATGCAAAACAGGTATGTTGAACACAGAAGCATTTTTCAAAAAATGTAGGGCTCAAGATAGGGCAAAATAAGGATTTTAGTCTCCTGACTTCTAAAACAAGATTTTAGTTTCCTCTTTTCTGAAAAGAGAGTTTAGCTTCTCTTTCAAAGGAAGGCCAGGCTTTGATTAATCTCCGAGCCAAGAAACACAACTGTGAGTAGAAGAGCCACAAACACATACATACACACACACACACATGTAGCCACACACACACACACATACATGCACTCACACACAAAAATGCACGCACGCACACACACACATGCACGCACATACACAATCACGCAGACACACACACACAGCCCCAAACTCTGAGCCGGCAGGGCGATAAGGGTAGGGGAAGTATGTGGGTGTGAAATAGCTGTGGTGTGGGATTTTCTGGATTCACACAATTTACTCTGTTTTTTCTAAATGCAGGTCCTGCTTTTTATTACAGTCTAAACTGATGGGAATCTGTGTATTCACCCACGCAGCATCCTGCCATTCTTCACTTAATGCAGCACAGATATCATCCCACACACACACATTGAACAAGCAAAACAAACCCACATGAAACACAGAAACAGATATGTTCAGTATACACCCACATACACATTAAACACATATAATGCATGTTGAAGGATCTTAAACAAACACAGATTCTCTACACACATGCTCAACACATGTTTACACACACACACACACACACACACACACACACACACACACACACACACACACACACACACACACACACACACACACACACACACACACACACACACCATGCCTGACAGAGATCTCTGGGTGATGTTGAACACAGAAGCATTAGCAGAGTAACGTACAGTACTGCATTCACCCAGAGTAGTGCTGTATTCTGGGGTCCTTCAGTGGATCAGAGGGAGTAGGATGATGTTGTCCTGAGACACTGATCTGAAGTCATGTTTCCATTTCCCCCCTTGATTTAATGTCAGGATATTGGGAGCCATCTATTAGTAAGGATGATGGCCTGACAAGGCTGCCTTTGTCCATAATTAATGCAGACGTGATAAGCGTGCCATGGAACATGGAGCGGACTATACATCAATAATGGGGGTAATGGACCCTGTAAGGCAGAATTATTAAGCACAGCACAAGAGGCCCTTGTGTCAAATTAATAGCACTTATGTTTAGAGGAGTGATTTGTTTGCTTTTCACGCATTAGACAGTATAGTCCAGTGGTTCCTAACTGCGGGCGTGAGGGGTAGGCAGGGGAGAAGCGGGGGGGATTTTATCTAGTTATGGTTTTGGAGGAGTAACTCGACCAACCAGGAACAGTATTATTGTTACTATAATGGTCATAGCAGGGCCTAATCCTGATAGGACTATACAGGCCACTAAACTGTGATTGATTGTGTTTTTGTTTATCTGTTTAAAGCAGAGGGCCCTGGTATCGCATGTCCCTAATAGAGGCCGATTACTGCTAGAAATATGATGCTGCATAAATTAGGCTCGTTGATGTTCCTCTTCCACTGAATTCACGTCATAATGCTCTGGTAATTGAATTTGGTGCATTAGCTGTTGTTTATGAGAAACGGACTGGTGGGCTAGGAGTCTTTTAGAAGTAGACAACAAAAACAGATGACAGTACATTGAGGATTTGTTAAAACTGGCTTCTATAGAAAATGTATATATTTAAGGTTCTTTGACTTGAAGACTTATTTATTATTCATATTTATTTAGGCCTATTTCACAATAGGGTTAACTGAGCCTGAGATTACCAACACTTAAAATGATGGTGTTACAGTAGGCTATAGACTAAGAGGCCTACCTTCACTGTAGACTTTGTTCTAATGCGTTAAGCCAAGACTAAGTTCAGGGGCCCATTGCCATTGTTTACAGGTAGGGAATGTAGGCCTATAGGCATGAATAGAAATTGAATGAGCAACCACTGACATGACATACTGTATTAATTAATGAGCTATAGCCTCGGCTACACTTTTGGCTTAGATTAGAATATATTATATAAATGCTGTTTTATGGTTGCTCCCATAACTGTGTTCTCTGGGGTCTTCTATGTGCTAATGTGAAGTCATACACTCTCTTAATGGGACCCATTGCAAACCACACTGACAGAGCCATTCATTTTTAATGAGGCGAGCTCTGTCGCCACCCCCTTTTAATGGTTAAAGTAGATTACAATAGATGTGTACCAATCCCTTAAATACACTTTCTGCGTTAGATTTAAAAACAACTAGGGCAAATCTTTTTTAAAGTAACTATTTACCAATTGTGATGTGAAGTCCTGATTCTGTAACTCTATGAGGGGTTTCCACTGATGTAATAGAATATTCTTTACACACAAATTCACAGTTAGAAAATTAGAAAACAACCCTGTAAAATGTAATGAATAAAGAATGTAATCATGTCAACAATGCTTTAAATGACAAAATAGAGATTCAAGCATGAAAAAGACTTGATTTGTCTGTTTTACAAAGTGTCGAACGAGGCCAACAATGACTATGTATTTTAGTCCTGGCTCCTGGCATGTCTACAGCAGCCACAGATGACTCGTTTCGCAGTCCTCCAAACTCTCTTTAGCAACCCTTTCTTCTTGGGAGATTTGCGAAGGTCACCTAAAAGATAAGATGAAGCATTTTAGTATTCATCTCCAAATCCGCTACACTCGTTGGAGAGAGTGTACATGTGATTTGTTGGCCCACCTGTTTTGTTTGGAGGCTTGGTTTCTCCTGAGCTTTCAATTCTGTCTGTCCTAGTTTCAATGAGGCTGGAAAGTCTGCTGCACACTGTAAACAGACAAATATCACCACAGTTGTAACTCACTAAACCGCATCTATGTGACTTACAGACTGTAGTTGTATTCATATAATAATAATAATAATATATGCAATTCAGCACAACGCTGGCGGTGCAAGCGCCGTTCTCTACCAACCCGAACCATTCAGGATGACATAGAGCTTTCCCTTCTCCACATACAAGTGCATTTCTAGTATTTTGGTGGCCCACATCAACATTTTTTTAAATTTTACCTTTATTTAACTAGGCAAGTCAGTTAAGAACAAATTCTTATTTTCAATGGGCTTCAGTTCTGCCCCTGAACTGCCTGTTCAGGGGCAGAATGACAGATTTGTACCTTGTCAGCTCGGGGATTTGAACATGCAACCTTCCGGTCCAACGTTCTAACCCTGCCGCCCCTGCCGCTCCAGTGATACTCCTCTTTTTTGAGATAACATCTCTGGTCCAGTAGCAGCAGAGGGAACAACGTTTCAGACAAAACAACTTACATACACTAAAACAACATTAAACAAAACTATAAACACACATAAAGTACAACAATTACATATTACATTAAAAACACAAACGTCTTGACTAAAAACAGTTGGCCTAAAAACAATTACATTCTTCTATGATATATACATCGATCAAGTGTTTAAACTCCACCAACGAAACGAGATCATCACATTTTAAAATGTTCAGGAGAGAATTCCAGGACCACGGAGCTAAGTAACTAAAACTATTCTAATTAACTATTCTAAAAAACTATTCTTGTTCTAATTTTTGGTACTGTTAGAAGCAAATCAGAATGGGACCGTAATTGATATTTATCTACTGACCTGGCTAAAAAAGAACAGAGATAAAATGGCATTTTACCCAATATGGCCTTATAAATCAGTGTATACCCGTGTTTAAGCCTACACAAGGTCAATGACGACCAGCCAACAGAGCTGTAGAGATCACAATGATGTGTTAGACATTTCTGATTTGTAATGAACCTGAGGGCTGCATGATACACTGAATCAAGTGCTGTCAGGGTAGTGGCTGAGGCCTGCATATATATATATATATATATATATACAGTGGGGCAAAAAAGTATTTAATCAGCCACCAATTGTGCAAGTTCTCCCACTTAAAAAGATGAGAGAGGCCTGTAATTTTCATCATAGGTACACTTCAACTCTGACAGACAAATTGAGGGAAAAACATCCAGAAAATCACATTGTAGGATTTTTAATGAATTTATTTGCAAATGATGGTGGAAAATAAGTATTTACAACCATCCGCCATTACACATTGTGTACGATTTGATAGGTAATTTATAAACCAATCTAGAGCATGTGTCACGCCCTGACCTTAGAGAGACATTTTATTTCTCTATTTGGTTAGGTCAGGGTGTGATGTGGGGTGGGCATTCTATTTTTTGTTTTCTAGGTTTCTTTATTTCTATGTTTTGGCCGGGTATGGTTCTCAATCAGGGACAGCTGTCTATTGTTGTCTCTGATTGGGAATCATACTTAGGTAGCCCTTTTTCCCTCCTTTCAGTGTGAGTAGTTAACTTTGTTTGTGGCACTTTGCCCTGTAAGCTTCACAGTCGTTTTGTACTGTTTATTGTTTTTGTTGGCAACATTATCAAATAAAGGAAAATGTACGCTCACCACGCTGCACCTTGGTCTACTTCCCATGACGATCGTGACAGCATGACCAGTATTTCCACCACCTTTGCACTAACACAGCATGGTCCACGGTGTCAAAAGCCTTCGACAAATCAATGAAAACAGACACACAATGTAACTTCTTATCAAGAGCACAGTGGATGTCATTTAAAACCTTCAATGTTGCTGAAACAGTGCTGTGGCCAGACCTAAAACCTAATTGCATTCCATCTAAGATGTTGTTTTCTTGGAAGTAGACCTTTAGCTGCCTACTAACTAAGGACTCCAGTACCTTTGACAGTACAGACAATTTTGATAGGGGTCGATAGTTGTCAAGTAGCGAGGGATCTCCACCTTTCAGGAGAGGCAGTACAAAAGCAGATTTCCGTAACTTGGGGATTTCCTTAACATCAAGCGTGAGGGGGGAGCAATGATGTCTGTGGCTAGGTGTAGGAGGAGGGGGTCCAGTTCATCAGGGCCAGGGGATTTTTTTATATATTTTTTTATTTTTTAGCAGCAGCAGAAAGAAAAATGTGCAGCTTTAAAGCTGATTTCCTACAGTTCTACACATTTTGCCATGGGATGGAGAGAACATGTTGCAGTTTTAAAGCTAATCTCCTGAAACGTTTGACATTTTGCCATGACTTATGCCATGTTCATATGATATCTGAGTGAGAAGGACAAACTAAATCAATGGGGGCCCCCTGGAGGTCAGGACCCCTGGGCACGTGCCTTGCATGCCTCGTCAATACTTTGTGCCCGGTCAATAAAAAGGTTTAGATAGCTGAAAAGACTAACTTACCGAGCAATCTATAAAATGCTATCTGACATGAGCTAATTGAGTGACTGTCAGTGACTGACAGAACACATTTCAAAGTTGCAAGTTGTGTATTATGCTATCCTAGTGGTTCCCAAACTTTTTATAGTCCTGAACCCCTTCAAACATTCAACCTCCAGCTACGTACCCCCTCTAAGCACCAGGGTCAGCTACGTACCCCCTCTAAGCACCAGGGTCAGCTACGTACCCCCTCTAAGCACCAGGGTCAGCTACGTACCCCCTCTAAGCACCAGGGTCAGCTACGTACCCCCTCTAAGCACCAGGGTCAGCTACGTACCCCCTCTAAGCACCAGGGTCAGCTACGTACCCCCTCTAAGCACCAGGGTCAGCTATGTACCCCCTCTAAGCACCAGGGTCAGCGCACTCTCATCATTGTAAGCCTGCCACACACACTATACGATACATTTATTAAGCATAAGAATAAGTGTGAGTTTTTGTCACAACCTGGCTCGTGAGAAGTGACAAAGAACTCTTATAGGACCAGGGCACAAAAAAAATATATAATAATAATCAATGATTTTGCTCTTTATTTTAGCCATCTTACATATCTTACACCACAGGTTAATGAGAAGGGTGTGCTTGAAAGGATGCACATAACTCTGCAATGTTGGGTTGTATTGGAGAGAGTTTCAGTCTTTTTCCACACACAGTCTGTGCCTGTATTTAGTTTTCATGATAGTGAGGGCCGAGAATCCACTCTCACATAAGTACATGGTTGCAAAGGGCATCAGTGTCTTAACAGCACGATTTGCCAAGGCAAAATACTCTGAGCGCAATCAAATCGAGAAATCTGGCAGTGGCTTCTGATTAAATTACATTTTCACAGAACCGCTTGTTGCAATTTTGATGAGGCTCTCTTGTTCAGATATCGGTAAATGGACTGGAGGCAGAGCATGAAAGGGATAATCATCCGTTTCGGGAATGTACCTGTGAATTTCACACCCGACTCACTCAGGTGCTTCGCTATATCACATTTTGCATTGTCTGTAAGCTTGAGTTCATTTGCACACAAAACAATCAGACAATGATGGAAAGACCAGTGTGTTGTCCGTGTTAATGCAGACAGAGAATGGTTCCAAATTAGAATAGTTCCAACAGCACATTGAATATAGTTGCGGAGAGTCCCTGTAATCCTAGATTCATTCAGGCAAAAAAAAAACATCACCCAGATAGGCCAGTCGTGTGAGAAACTCGTCATCATGCAAGCGGTCAGACAAGTGAAAATGATGGTCAGTGAAGAAAACTTTAATCTCGTCTCTCAATTTAAAACAAATTGTCAATACTTTGCCCCTTGATAACCAGCGCACTTCTGTATGTTGTAAAAGCGTTACATGGTCTCTGCCCATATCATTGCATAGCGCAGAAAATACACAAGAGTTCAGGGGCCTTGCTTTAACAAAGTTAACCATTTTCACTGTAGTGTCCAAAATGTCATTCAAGCTGTCAGGCATTCCCTTGGCAGCAAGATCCTTGCCAAGTGGCGTCAGGAGCAATTGCTTGCACGCGTTACCACTCCACTATGTCTCCCTGTTATGGCTTTTGTGCCATCAGTACAGATACCAACACATCTTGACCACCAAAATCCATTTGATGCCACAAAGCTGTCCAGTACTTTTAAAATATCCTCTCCTGTTGTTCTAGTTTCCAGTGGTTTGCAGAAAAGGATGTCTTCCTTAATTGACCCCCCATAAACGTAATGGACATATACCAGGAGCTGTGCCAGGCCCACCACGTCTGTTGACTCATCCAGCTGTAACGCATAGAATTCACTGGCTTGTATGCGAAGCAGTAATTGTTTCAAAACATCTCCTGCCATGTCACTGACGTGTCGTGAAACAGTGTTGTTTGATGAATGCACCCCAGTTTGGGAATACATGTACTATCCTATCTACTATCTACTAACAGTAAGTTGAGACCCCAATAAAAATGTATATACATTTTGGGGGTTGGGGGCCCCGCTTCTGCCTAGAAATGGCACTGTCCCCATGACCTCTGATCCTACAACACCTGCAGGTCTGTTATCGATGGCAGATGGGGTCCAGAAATAGAGCGACTTTTCAGTCACCATACTGGAGACATTAAAGCACAGCTCCTTGTCCTCCCAAAGTGCTCAGAGCATTTCATATGATTCTGTATGTAAATCTGAGCCACTCCATTTAGTATGATATGATACGTTTCGTCTGGTATGTTTTCATTTGTGGATGTCTATCATCCATTTCACATCACATGTTACAAATTGCAATTCGTAACTACGAAATGTAATTCGTATGATATGTCATGAATTGCAATTCGTATAATATTTTATGAATGCAATTCATACAATATGTTACCAATTTTCAAAATGTACAGTATGTTACAAATTTGCAAAATGTATGATATGTTACAAATTCCAATTTGTAGGGGACACTCATGTGGACACTACGTCACCGCAAAATCTACAGGGAGAGCTAGAAAGTTCAAGCCTCCTTGGGTGCTGCCAAAGATTTACATTAGAAGTGCCCATCCATGAAGGCTCAAGGTCATTGGCCACAGATAAAATGACGTCAAATCACGTTATATAGCTTGGACTGATCATGTCAACATCATACTTTTAAAATCTTAGCTAGCAGTCATCATCATGAATCAAGTCGACAATCTACTGGCAAATCCTTTTCAATCATTGTCATATGATATAAATGATAGATAAAATGTTTCGGAGGATGCATGACTCGACCTTCGCCTCCCAAGCCCGTTAGGGAGTTGCAGCGATGAGACAAGATCGAGATTGGGAAGAAAAAGGGGGTTAACATTTTTTATAAATAAACGTATCGGTGCTCATCGGACATTGTACATAAACATTACACAACAAGTTGGAAAAGCAAAGCAATCATTATTTTGCGTCCCCTGTCTGCTATTCGGTGGAGAGGGTGTGTGGTCCAAGTCTGGGTTTAAGGGTCTCTTTTCCAAGCTTAAAAGGATAAACATTTACCAGTGGTGTAAAGTACTTCAGTAAAAATACTTTAAAGTACCACTTAATTAAGTCGTTTTTTGTGTGTCTGTACTTTTTTTCAGTTATTCGTGCTATTACTTTTAATACTTAAGTATATTTTAGCAACTACATTTACTCTTGATAATTAAGTATATTTAAAACCAAATACTTTTAGACTTGAAAGCGCCCTAAATCCAGAGAATGCCAGACTTTGATGAAAAATTTTTAATGACCGAATTTGCCGCACCAGCTTCCTGTTCAAGTTAGCACAGCACAACGCTGAGTCCAAGAGTGTCTTGGAGTATGCTGCTGCATAAATTATGTAATATGCCAGGGAGATATGTATACTGTAGCTAAGAAAGTAATACTAACATGCTGACCAAACAGGACACGTCGCGTGCGCAAGCGTTGCAAAATACATTTAGAAATCCATGTTATTCAATTATTGCACCCACACTGCTCGAGCGCGCCAATGAGCGTCTGCGACGCCAAGTGCTAAAATAGAAGTCGTTCCTATTTCTGACGCAGATTGCGCTGAAAGTCATCTCCTCATTGGTTTATAGAAGCAGGTACCCATGTGCCATCTCCTCATTGGTTGTACCCACGTGGGTGATTGAAAGATGAACTTTGTTGCCGGTTGTCGTGGTAATACAATGAAAGTTTAGATGCGATCACCATATAAGTTCAAAGATGAAAAAGCCTGGAAAGAGGAGAGATGACTAGAATCGATTCGGTTGACCGTTTTATGTGTGGATTAATTGTCGGAGTAGAGGTCCTTGTGCATTTCAGGTAAAATAACAACTCAATGTTTATATCCCAGGACAAATTAGCTAGCAACAGCAAGCTAGCTAAATAGGACAAATTAACATTAGCTAGCAAGTGCAAGCTAGCTAGCTAAATTGCCATACATGTTTAATGCTTTATGACCTGTCCCCAAATTAATGTCATTGGTTCAGAGTTTGTTTTGATATTTTAACATGCGTGTCATGATCCCGTTTGGTGTGGGGGTGCAAAATAAATGTATGCACGATAGCGCACGATGGCGAACGCGCGCAGACGGTTTGGGTTCCGTGTCAGTGTATGTTGTGTAGTAAACTGTTGGCTGCCCATGTGCCTCACCCTAATAATATGGTCCCTTTAACCTCATAACTTAGCCTACTGTTCTGAATTGGTGGTGCACATGTAGCCTATACGCTGTTTTATAGAAATGTCATCATTGGGAGCGGAGCTAGCATGTTGGAGTGAAAGGCTGTGTGTGAGAGAGGCTCCTGCAACTTTTTTGCGAAACAATCTAACTTAACCTACTTTATGGCACTTTTACGTCTCTTTCTAATACAATATTGTAACTTTCTATGTGAAAATGCAAAGTAATAAGCGACCAAAGGACAATAAATCCACATCGGAGGCCTGCTCCCCACCAAACAACGAGACAGACATGGTGGAAGGCACAGGTAACAACGTGACACTTACAGAACTTACCCGGGCTCTGGGAGAACTACGTGTTGCTATGGCTGAGGATTTTAAGGCTACTATTGCTGAACTGGACACCAAAATCGAGAGCACGATTTGAACGGTTGCTTCGCAGGGCCAGAGTATTGTGGACCTTGAGAAAGCTGCTGAATTCAACGCTGGTAGGATCTACGAGTTAGAGAAGCTATGCACGTCCTTGCAGGATAGTGTGCAGAGGCTTTCTGTGAAAGTGGTCGACCTAGAGGGCCGATCCAGACGTCATAACCTTCTCGTTGTTGGTCTGGCAGAGGGGGTGGAGGCTGGCTCTCGCCACACCGACTTCTTCGCCAAGCTATTAAGGGATGCAATGCGATCGGATGTCTTTTGTCCCCAGCTGTACCGTGCACATCGCGCTCTTGTCCCAGTGCCTGGTCCGGGCCAACGTCCTCGCCCAGTAATCATCTGTTGTCAAGACCGAGGATCTTATCCTGCGCGAGGCTCGAACGAGTGGTAATCTGTTACATAAAGGACACCCCTTCCATGTCTATGAGGATTATGTGGCAAAGCATTGCGCCGACTACAGAGATGTCATGACCAAACTCTACAAAATCCATCTTCGCCCAGCCTTGCTCTTCCCTGCAAGACTCAGAATTACCCCTCCTTCCGGTGAGAAGATTTGGCTCTCCTCAGTTTTGGACGCAGAGAAGTTTATCCGGGAATATAGAGGTTAGAGTGCCTTGTCATTGTGTGTTATGGACTGCCGATGAAACCTTATTAAACTGTCTCAGCAAGGGCTACCGAACCGGTAAGACGCTGAGCCGACCAATGGAGGGCAGTCAGAGCTCTCATTTAACGTTAATTTTACTTTGATTCCGGCTTGACGACTGACCTGTCGTTGGAGTTCAGAGAGATGCCTGTTTGGTTGGCCTTCCAGGTTTGATCATTGACACTTTCGGATGGATATATATAGTATTTAGTCAGCCACCAATTGTGCAAGTTCTCCCACTCAAAAAGCTGAGAGAGGCCTGTAATTTTCATCATAGGTACACTTCAACTATGACAGACAAAATGAGAAAAAAATCCAGAATATCACATTGTAGGATTTTTTATGAATTTATTTGCAAATTATGGTAGAAAATAAATATTTGGTCCATAACAAAAGTTTATCTCAATACTTTGTTAAATACCCTTTGTTGGCAATGACAGAGGTCAAATGTTTTCTGTAAGTCTTCACAAGGTTTTCACACACTGTTGCTGGTATTTTGGCCCATTCCTCCATGCAGATCTCCTCTCGAGCAGTGATGTTTTGGGGCTGTTGCTGGGCAACACGGACTTTCAACTCCCTCCAAAGATTTTCTATGGGGTTGAGATCTGGAGATCATTGTCATGCTGAAAGACCCAGCCACGTTTCATCTTCAATGCCCTTGCTCACTCAAAATCTCACGATGCATGGCCCCATTCATTCTTTCCTTTACACGGATCAGTCGTCCTGGTCCCTTTGCAGAAAAACAGCCCCAAAGCATGATGTTTCCACCCCCATGCTTCACAGTAGGTATGGTGTTCTTTGGATGCAACTCAGCCTTCTTTGTCCTCCAAACACGACGAGTTGAGGTTTTACAAAAAAGTTATATTTTGGTTTCATCTGACCATATGACATTCTCCCAATCTTCTTCTCAAACATGCAAATGCTCTCTAGCAAACTTCAGACGGGCCTGGACATGTACTGGCTTAAGCAGGGGGACACGTCTGGCACTGCAGGATTGAGTCCCTGGCAGGCGTAGTGTGTTACTGATGGTAGGCTTTGTTACTTTGGTCCCAGCTCTCTGCACTAGGTCATTTACTAGGTCCCCCTGTGTGGTTCTGGGATTTTTGCTCCCCGTTCTTGTGATCATTTTGACCCCACGGGGTGAGATCTTGCGTGGAGCCCCAGATCGAGGGAGATTATCAGTGGTCTTGTATGTCTTCCATTTCCTAATAATTGCTCCCACAGTTGATTTCTTCAAACCAAGCTGCTTACCTATTGCAGATTCAGTCTTCCCAGCCTGGTGCAGGTCTACAATTTTGTTTCTGGTGTCCTTTGACAGCTCTTTGGTCTTGGTCATTTTGGAGTTTGGAGTGTGACTGTTTGAGGTTGTGGACAGGTGTCTTTTATACTGATAACAAGTTCAAATAGGTGCCATTAATACAGTTAACGAGTGGAGGACAGAGGAGCCTCTTAAAGAAGAAGTTACAGGTCTGTGAGAGCCAGAAATCTTGCTTGTTTGTAGGTGACCAAATACTTATTTTCCACCATAATTTGCAAATAAATTCATTAAAAATCCTACAATGTGATATTCTGGATTTTTTTCTTCTCATTTTGTCTGTCATAGTTGAAGTGTACCTATGATGAAAATTACAGGCCTCTCTCAGCTTTTAAGTGGGAGAACTTGCACAATTGGTGGCTGACTAAATACTTTTTTTGCCCCACTGTACATGTAAAGCGGATCCTAACCCCTTAATTATGGAAAACTTTTTGGAGGACTATAATCTCCCTGTCCTGAACCAGGAAGATTCTAACTTCCTGAATAAGGAAATAGCTCTTGGAGAAATTCGAGAAACAATTAAATCTCTAAAGAGTGGCAAGACCCCGGGCCCAGATGGATACCCAGGTGAATTCTGTAAAACATTCAGCAACATGCTCTCTCCCTACCTGCATAAAATGTTGGTTCAGACTGGCTTTATCCCTAACAGAAACTCATTCTTCAATCTCAGGCGCCTCTTCAACAGTATTCTCAGAGATTACCTAACGTGGACCTTGCCATTATATCTCTTGACGCCGAAAAGGCGTTTGACCAAGTTGAGTGGTCCTATCTATTCAAGGTCCTACAGAAATGTAATATTGGAGATGGGTTCATAAATTGGATCCAGCTTTTATATTGGAACCTGTGTGCGAGAATACTCATTAACCAATCATTGTCGCCCTGATTTAACCTTTACAGAGGGACAAGGCAGGGTTGTGCGCTGTCGCCTATGCTCTTTGCCCTAATTATTGAACCTCTCCCTCAGACGATTAGATCTCATGCAACAATACACGGCTATAATACTAAAGATACTCTAAATAAGATTTCTCTATACGCAGATGACATTCTCCTCTATATAACAGAACCCCAAGCAAGTATCCCAGCTATCCTTGATGTGATTCATTTGTTTGGTAGCTTCTCGGGATACAGAATAAATTGGAACAAGAGCAAATTAATGCCCATACGGTTGCAAAACACCTCCTGGCTAAATTTCAGAATAGTTTACCTACCTAGGAATTGTAGTTACCAAACAATACTCCTCACTATTTAAAGAGAATTTCCCCTCTCTGATGCAAAAACTCAAGGCAAACATACAATTTTGGAGAACTCTCCCAATTTCTCTGCTCAGAAGAATTAATGCCATTTAAAATGGTCTTCCTCACACAACTGCTCTACCTATACCAGAACTTCCCAGTATTCATACCTAAGTCCTTTCATAAATAACTGGCATCAATTATCAAATCTTTCATCTGGGATTATAAAACACACAGGATAGGTAAAAAAACACCTCTGTAAATCCAAGATGGAAGAAGGATTGTCTCTCCCAAATGTTATATTTTACTATTGGGCCGCTAACCTCCGCACTGTTACGTTTTTCCTGGATGACGCACTTCCGTCATCCAGCTGGCTTTAGTATGGAGCGTGAGGAGTGTCATCCCGTCTCTATTGGTGCTGTGATTCTGTCGCCTGTCAATCTGGAGATGTCACTTTATCGTAACAATCCTATTATGCATAGCACAGTCCGAATCTGGAAGCAAATTAAAGTCCAAGCTTTGAGCTTAGACCAATGTCATTCATGCTCCCTGTCGCCAGGAATCCCTCCTTTGCCCCCTCTAACCTTGATAACACCTTTGAGCAATGGGGAGAGTTGGGGATAAGTACCATAGGGGATTTATACATAGAGGGGACCTTTGCTTCCTTTGAGTTGCTGAGGGAAACTTATAATATTCCCAGAAGTAATTTTTTCAGATACCGACAAATTAGAGACTACGTTAGAAAACACCTCCCGGGCCTCCCGGGTGGCGCAGTGGTTAAGGGTGCTGTACTGCAGCGCCAGCTGTGCCATCAGAGTCCCTGGGTTCGCGCCCAGGCTCTGTCGTAACCGGCCGCGACCGGGAGGTCCGTGGGGCGACGCACAATTGGCCTAGCGTCGCCCGGGTTAGGGAGGGCTTGGTTGGTAGGGGTGTCCTTGTCTCATCGCGCACCAGCGAGTCCTGTGGCGGGCCGGGCGCAGTGTGCGCTAACCAAGGTGGCCAGGTGCACAGTGTTTCCTCCGACACATTGGTGCGGCTGGCTTCCAGGTTGGATGCCCGCTGTGTTAAGAAGCAGTGCGGCTTGGTTGGGTTGTGTATCGGAGGACGCATGACTTTCCACCTTCGTCTCTCCCGAGCCCGTACGGGAGTTGTAGCGATGAGACAAGATAGTAGCTACTAACAATTGGATACCACGAAATTGGGGAGAAAAAGGGGTAAAATTCAACAAAAAAAAGAAAAGAAGAAAAAAAAAACACCTCCCAACATTTGGGAATGCTAAACCTTCCATGTTTGACGGATGCATAAAAATATACCCCACCTCAGATAAACTGATATCACATCTATATGATGCTTTTCAATCTGTTAGCAGATGCCATTAAGGCAAAATGGGAGGAAGAACTAGGGACTGACATCTCGGTGGCAGACTGGGAAGAGAGCTTGGAGTATATCCACACATGCTCCATTAATTCCAGACATTGTCTCATACAATTCAAGGTATTACACAGATTACATTATTCCAAAACTAAACTGCATAGGATATTTCCTGATACAGGCTGCACAGGGTACACTACTCCACTGCTTTGCCCTGTGCTTTAAATTGTATGGTTATTGGTGTGGAATTTTTAGGATCCTCTCTGAAGCTCTGGAGACTTCAATAGACCCAGACCCTCTTCTGATAATCCTGGGAGTGTCTGATTCCCTAAACGGATTAACCAACCCCCCAAAACAACTCATCTCTTACATTCTCATTTCGGCAAAAAAGTTGATCTTGTTGTTTTGGAAAAGGAGGGAAGCTCCCTCTACCAAATTATGTCTCAGCGAATTGGCAAACACTGTACACTTAGAAAGAATGAGATATATTCTGAACAATAAATTATCAACATTTGATCAAATCAGGCAGCCTTTCCTCTCTTGGACCAGTCGGCGCTGTGAATTTGTACTTATTAACACACTCTCAATTGTAATATCTTAATCTACCTTTGGGCAGCATGTGCTGGCCCCACCACCCGAGCAGTTGAGAGGGGAATAGGGGGGAATAAGGGGGAGGGGAATAGGGGGGAATAAGGGGGAGGGGAATAAGGGGGTGGGGGTGACATCTACCCTCTTTCTTTCTACCTGTTGTTGTTCTGTATGTCTTGTTTTATACCTAGAACTCTGGGTCTTGTTGTTTCTGTCTGCTCTTCTATGTTTAGATAAAAATTGCATACTTGTCTTTTATACCTATACACCATTATTGTGCATGTTCAATAAAAAATATTTTAACAAAAAAATGTCATCATTGAATATTGTAAGAGCTTTCATTGTCTGTTTATATGCCCCCTTTATTTATCATACGGTTCTGACTTGGTATACAGGGAGAACAATGTAAGATCGGCCCATTTAAAAAGTGCTGAATAAATAGTGATATTGACTATGTCCATCTTAGCTCAGTCATTAATGTTTTCATTGAAATACAGATTGCCTCTTATCCTGTCATCATTCCCTTATTCCATAGTTTGTACATCTCAAATGTCAGTAGAAACCACACTTGTTTAAGCAACTCAGCCATTTCAGTTATGTTTTAAAAAAAGGCGGTAACTGAGGCTGAAAGAACTGTTTCGCTGCCAGACAAGCCTCCGCTGATAGTCAGATGTAGCGGTGGCAATGATTCACTCCATGGTGCTGAAAAGAAAGCTCTGCTGTTGGGACAGCTTTATGTAGGCCCTAACAGTTTGTGGGCACCGTTTGTCCCCATCATAGTGCAATTACTGTAGTGTTGTGAAGTGTAGTGGCTTTGCTGGCATGCATCTAAAAAGAATGTTGAGTTTGCTCCATCAAGATTTCCATGCTAAAATTGCCACTGGTTAAAGGTTAGGGAAAGGGTTAACTAACATGCTAAGTAGTTCCAATGTAGCTCAAAAGTAGTAGTTACAAAATTGCTAATTAGCTAAAGTTGTCTATGATGCGAATCGAACACGCAATCTTTGGGTTGCTAGACGTTTGAGTTATACACCCCTCCATCCATTCTACATGAAGGCATCAATATTGAGTTGGTAAGCATGGAATTCTGTAACATATGTAGCTCAGAGGAAACCTGGCCCAGGTTCTCTTCACAATCCAGGTAGTTTATTCAACCCTCGCAGGAGAGCCTTGCTCTTTGGAGCTTTGGTGAACTCGTCTTCCTCACATCTTCACAATCCACATGGCAGGCTCAATTGGAAAGATGGTATGGACACATTTGTCTATGATGTCCAGAAATAGGGCATAAGGGACATTACCAGTAGACGTTAGTGTCCAGTAGCTCACAGCTTTGTGCTCTCCACAGTATCCAGGTTTTACATGTTACTGTCCATACATATTGGGAAGGAGTTTCATCATGGCTCTCACAATCAGGCAGGCGATATCTCTGGACACCATTTGGCTCCTTTGGAGACACTACACTGAAGGATCATCTTGGATTCTGAGCTCTAGGCCAGTTGATCATAGACAGAGGCTACAATCTGTTTTGCCTCTGCTGGTTTCAAGTAGAAGTTTACCTCTGTTTCTCCACTAGCCACTGACATTGGTTCTTCAGATCATCCAGAAAGGGCAAGTGCCTCAGGAAGTGTTTGGCATCCTCCTTTGGGGCACCACAGTAGATTTGGTGCAGAAGTTTGGTCACAATAGTGTGCAGAGTGGCAGAACCAATCACAAGAAGTTCTCTATAGACAAGAGGGGGCTTACTGCCAAGGTGTGTCTCGGGAGTTCTGTATATAACAAAGGTTTACACAGGAGGAGGGTCTAGTCTTGTGGCTACATGTGATAAGCTAATTGACACTTAGAGAGATCAGCTTTCATGACCGTTTCGGTAACTTTGCTATCTCCAGCACTCAAGGCTTTTCTCAAGGCAATGGGGCCACCAGCCGCACTCAGCAGGTCATTAAGTATAGAGCTCACAATCCTGAATCCCACAGGCCTGGAGAAGAGGATCTGCAGCTGCTTTGCATCAGTGAAAGTATCTGTGAAGTGCAGAGTACCAGCCAGGTCCTGCAGCACAGACATCACCACCCACGTGATCAGGTTGACCATGCAATGCTGGTGTATCCCTCTTCCTCAGAGGAGTCTGCAGGGTTGGCTCCAATGCTAAGAATCAGACTGGTGACAATTTCCACCACCACCCAAGATGAACTCTGTAGATGGGAGGCTGGGAGGTAGGTCAGTGACTGACAATGTCCTCAATGGCCTTTTGGAGTAAATTTCTGCTCATAAACCCAATTGATTTCCTTTGAGCCACAGTCTGATCTCCACTTGCAGCGTTTATGCTACAGCAAAACAGAAAATAAAGGCCACAAGTTCAGAGACTATAAAAACTACAGGAAACAATGGAACTGATAGCTAATGAACACCTGTATCAAGTGAAGTAACACACTCACGGGTTAAGGGAGGAGTACAGTGACTCTCCATGCCCATTCAGTCGCTGAGAGAATGGTCTGTCACCGTGGGATGCAGTGCAAAGTACAGAAAATGTATCTTGTACCAGGTCCAACTCCCTCTTATGGAGTTTCAGGTGAGTGTTCACCTCCCACACATTAACAGTGTTAACTTCAACAACAAAAATAGTGACAAAAATATTAGTCCCAGAATAAAATGATTTAATTTTTTGATTTAAAACGAGATGAGACAAAACTCTCTGTGACTAGAATCTGACTAAGTGGACTGGACAAGAGTTTTTGGAGAGATTTAAAGCTTTTCAGTGATAAGCACAAATAATATTAGCAGAACCGATGCACAGCGCAGTTCTGTTCAGCAGTGGGAAGGTTGTGTCCCACCTGGCAAACACAGCCTACATTAGCTGGTGAACTGCGGTGGAGCAAGCAATGAGTGTGGGCAGACCAGGCCCCCAGTGTCCGGTCTGGAGCTTGAAGTCAGGAGCTCTGCTGGTCTGCTAGCAGTGCCAGCCCTGGTCTGCCTAGAAAGCCGATGTAAATAACAATCGACAGAACGTCCAAACAAAAAAAGTCTCCCGGTTGACTCTCTCAGGCACAATGAAAACGACTACATCGACCATGATCCTTTGCTAGTTACAGCCACTTTCACCATGATCTTTTGCATTTTTTTGGTGTCATTCAGCCCCACTCAGCCCTGACCTTATTCTATTTAGTTTATTTGAGGTACTTTAACTTTTGAAACTCAATTAACGTGTTTAATTTTTTATTTTATTTATTTTTTATATTTACTTTAGTGTTATTTGATGTTTCTTTAGAGAAAATAAACATGTCGTGATGTCATATGTTTTTTAGTTTATGTATTGTAATTAGAAATGTAATAATAATATAAATATATTTAAAAAATGTGCTTCAAATTCAATGCTTCCGGCATCATGCGCCATCGGGAGTTTTACATAGGAATGATTGGATGACGTCAGCGCTATCATTATCTACTGGTTTTAATAGAGAGCAATAGTAATGCCGTCTTTTTGTAGGCACTAATTCCACTATGGTTCGTTGGACAAAGCCTACAGGAACATGAAAGGAGTTATTTTTGGAAATAAGGTCTGTGGTAAACACAGGCATTGGAGATCTTATACCTTTTGTTCTATGAGATAAATTTCATCAGCTCTTGTGAATTCTGAAGCATTTATGTAATAAAAAAAGCACAAAAGGCTTCATAATTCATAAAGGCCATGTTAATTGACTGATATTATCAAAACGTATAAGATCTCCTAAGCCTGTGTTAACCTCACACCTTATTTTTGAAGTTTATCACAAAACCCATTTTTTTTCTCCATTAATTTTCCCCATAGGAATAGAGCGCCACAGTGGACACATCATAATACCCATATAACCTAGCTGTCAAACAAGGAAATTGTTCTAAATGTTTTTTCACCTTTCATTTTTCCCATAGGGGATTTTAGAACCACTTCAAACAAGGTCTGTGTTTCATGTAGGCTTTCACTGGTGTGACATTTTGATAACTGTGTAAATGTCTCACGGACAAGTTTACTTTTATCAATATATTCGTCTCTATTTCCTCTCAGATTCGAAAATGCTAATTAGCATCAAAGTAGAAAACATGCAAGACTACAAATCTCTGCAAGCTCCTGCACGTCATCTCTAGCTGACAC
This sequence comes from Oncorhynchus mykiss, assembly GCF_057628025.1. Taxonomy (NCBI): domain Eukaryota; kingdom Metazoa; phylum Chordata; class Actinopteri; order Salmoniformes; family Salmonidae; genus Oncorhynchus; species Oncorhynchus mykiss. Next base: position 14,169,038 of record NC_143045.1, read on the forward strand.
CTTTGCTGTCAGCTAGCTAGCCACCTTGATCCAAAATGAACAATGAAAATAGAAACTCATATGTGCTGGTTTATTTATGCATTAGTCTTGCAGGAATTAAATTCCTCTGTTTTAATACCCAATTCAAATTAATCACTCTGTCAATTCATAAGAGATTGTATGACCCTTATTTGTATAAAATGGACAGAGCCCAGTCTTAAAGTCAACCAGCAGCTTTTATTCACGAGAGTACTCCCCATTACACATTTTATCACAGGTTATAAACTGAAAATGACGTCATTAGTTTTAGTACCAGCCCGTGTCATCTCCGCTCTAGTACAATGGCTGTATGGTTCTCACGTCTCTCCCTATTTAAGACAATATATGACCGAGCCAATGTCAGCTTGTGTAGATAAGCCTTCTAGCCAGTCTGGCTATAAGTTCATTCATTTCTACCATGGTACAGACAGTCATTGTTATAATTCTTGATTATATTTACACACATTATATTCAGTACTAGGATTAAAAATAAAGTTCATACATATACAGTAACATAATAGTATTCTGATTAGTACATATACAGTAACATAATAGTATTCTGATTAGTCAGTCCTGATTGAAATGTATACATAATTAGTCATCATTGATAAAAATTCCCTTAACAATTAGGTCTTCTGTCTTGTATAGAATACCATCCTAGTAGCAGTCAGGTATTTACATTGTGCCATGAATATTATTATTTTGCGAAGTAGCTAGCTACCCACCTACATGATATTAGCAACATACCCTTATTTTACCATGTCCTCTTCTCCTTCAGTCAGCGGAGGTCTTTATTTAATCCCTTATCATTTCTGCCAACTATATGAATGAGGTGAAATCTACTTCCATTCATGGTGTCGGAATCCACTGCTGTATTAAAGCTATTCATAACTAACTTGTTGCCATGTTCTGTTGCAGATTCAAAGCCAGATTAACTCATTGCAGAATGTATCCATTATCACGAATAAGCATATTTTTTTGACAAGAATGCATCTAGTCACCCATCAATCCCGTCAAACACCTGAACTCCAACAATGACATGTTAATAAACAAAAATACTAAACAATGCATACATACATAACATTTAAACATCTGACTTGAAGTAAAGATTAAATGATTTATTAATCAATGCTACAAACCTGGGACATCGAAGATCACCATATGAACTCTTATTACTATCAGAGAGCCACAGATTCTTCTGCTTTTCTATTTTAGGAATTAGACCAGCACAAATAACACAACATGTAAAACAGCATATTGTGATTGTTGGTGGGTGAGTTACAAATGGAAAAACAACTGAATGTGTAAGATAGGTTTATTATAAAATACTAGGTCAACTCCAGCAGAATGAGAAACACACTCAATAGACTCAAAACAAGGAAGCCATGCCTGAACGCAGCTATATCAACACCCTTCTTGTCAATGTAACAGGCCCATATTGCTGATGTCAGTTGTGAGCAGAACATTTACCGCTGCATTCAGTCTGAACCACAAAATAAGCAGGACAGTATTACACTGGTGAAAAAAAAGTTACAAAAACAGTGCACCGCAACACTTTGTTTACTTAGACGTTATCAAATCAGGAGAAGAACCAATGTAGGAAGCAGCATAGAGAAAATGGGTGAAGTTAGGGTGGGTTTATAGAGATAAGATGGAGAGTTCCAAAATGTCTGATGTTGAGGGACCATGGGGCATAAAAGGCACTGTGGAATAAGGGGTAGCTAGAGGGATGCTTGGTTGTGGAATAAACAAAATGGGGGCTGGTGTGCTTCTGCAGCCCTTTTAGGTCGTTGTCACAAATATCCAGTCATACACAGGGTCTCTGTGTGTCCCTCATGCCGTCTCAGTTGCAGCATTCAAATCGTGTGTTTGTGAATCACAACATTGAAGACAATGAGTGATCACAGCATTTCCAGAAATTAAGCCATACCAAATACAACTGAAGCATTGAGGACAGCCTTTTGTTGACAACATGGCGGTTTACACTATGTCTACTGTGTGTGAATGATAGAAGAATCTGACCCAAGCTGTAGGTCCATTTCAGTGTGTGGTCACTTAGGTCTGCACATCAACCAGTATTGGGATAATTGGAGACTTGGGATGCTTGCTCTCAAAGTTCTGCTTGAATGTCTTCTGGTCTGCATCTATAAAGGTCAAGTACAAAATGTAGGAAGTTAATCTGTGGATTAGATTGAATTCAAATTTGACACCAGAGGATGCTGGTGGGAGGAGCTATAAGAGGATGGGCTCATTGCAATGGCTGGAAAGGAATATTGGAACAGAGTCAAACATGTGGTTTCCATATGTTTGATACCGTTCCATTCCAGTCATAGCAATGAGCACATCCTCCTATAACTCGTCCCACCAGCCTCCACTGGTTAAAACAAATAATAAACTAGGCACACACAGTACCAACCAATACTACTCACCTGACAGCCAAGGCAGGTGTGGACCAGTGCTGCCTTCGCTGCAGTCTTCTGGTCCACAGTTGCTCCCTTAGCAGCCACTGCCTTGGCATCAGTCAACTAGTTCAACTTCAAATTGAGAGTGGAGCATGTGTTATACAGTTGAAGTCGAAAGTTTACGTACACTTAGGTTGGAGTCATTAAAACTCATTTTTCAACCACTCCACAAATTTCTTGTTAACAAAATATATTTTTGGCAAGTCGGTTAGGACATCTACTTTTAATTTTTCCAACAATTGTTTACAGACAGAGCGAAATATAAGTGAAATCTATCACAATTCCAGTGGGTCAGAAGTTTACATACACTAAGTTGATTGTGCCTTTAAACAGCTTGGAAAATTCCAGAAAATGATGTCATGGCTTTAGAAGCTTCTGATAGACTAATTGACATAATTTGAGTCAATTGGAAGGGTGTCCATCTCCAGATTTGAATTGTAGGGGTGTGAATAAGCTTTTGTTCCAGACCAGCTCATACCTGAATACAAATCATAGCCTATCACCGTGATTCAATATGTTGATTATTTAAGTCAGGTATTAGAGCTGGGCTGGGACAAAACCCTTTACACACTTTTGCTCTTCAGAACCTGCAATGATTGAGCTAATCTTACCCCACACATCTATGCTTGATTCAGATGTTGTCCGGTCTGGACCGACCTATATTTGGCCCAAACATAGACATCTATAATTGGTTCAGATTTGGTCTGGACCGGCCTATATTTGGCCCAAACATAGACATCTATAATTGGTTCAGATTTGGTCCAGACCGGCCTTGATTTGGCGCAAACAAAGACGTCTACAATTGGTTCAGATTTGGTCCTGTCCAAATCTGAGCCAATCACAGACATCTATGTTTCACAAGTTTGGACAGAACAGTACAGCACAATGCAGTACAGTAGAGCACAGCAGAGTACAGTAGGCCTACATTACAGTACATAGAGTACAGTACAATTCAGTAGAATATAGTAAATAAAGTAAATAATAGTAAAGTATTGTGTACTCTATTGTATTCTACTTTACTCTACTGTAGTCTACTCTACTGAATAAAACTCTACAATCCTGTACCATACCGTACTGTGCTCTACTGTACTGTGATGTTCAAACTTATGAAACATAGCCTAGACATCTATGACTAGTTCACTGTAGGGATGGTGCCAGGTTTCCTCCAGACGTGACGCTTGGCATTCAGGCCAAAAAGTTCGATCTTGGTTTCTTCAGACCAGAGAATCTTGTTTCTCATGGTCCAAGAGTCATTTAGGTGCCTTTTGGCAAACTACAAGCAGGCTGTCATGTGCCTTTTACTGAGGAGTGGCTTCTGTCTGGCCACTCTACCATAAAGGCTTGATTGGTGGAGTGCTGCAGAGATGGTTGTCCTTCTGCAATGTTCTCCCTTCTCCACAGAGGAACTCTGGAGCTCTGTCAGAGTGACCATCGGGTTCTTGGTCACTTCCCTGAGCAAGATCCTTCTCTCCTGATTTCTCAGTTTGGCTGGGCAGCCAGCTCTAGGAAGAGACTTGGTGTTTCCAAACTTCTTCCATTTAAGAATGATGGAGGCCACTGTGTTCTTGGGGACCTTCAATGTTGCAGACATTTTTTGTTACCCATCCCTAGGCCTGTGCCTCGACACAATCCTGTCTCGGAGCTCTCCAGACAATTCCTTCGACCTCATGGCTTGTTTTTTTGCTCTGACATGCACGTTCAACAGTGGGACCATATATGGACAGGTGTATGCCTTTCCAAATCATGTCCAATCAATTGAATTTACCACAGGTGGACTCCAAACAAATTGTAGAAACATCTCAAGGATAATCAATGGAAACAGGATGCACCTGAGCTCAATTTCAAATCTCATAGCAAAGGATCTGAATTCTTATGTAAATAAGGTACTTGTTTTTTATTTTTTATAAATTTGCAAAAATGTCTACAAACCTGATTTTTCGTTTTCATTTTGGGGTATTGTGTGTAGATTAATGAGGGGGGAAATCAATTTAATCAATTCTAGAATAAGGCTGTAATGTAACAAAATGTGGAAGAAGTCAGGGGTCTGAAAACTTTCCGAATGCACTGTATGTGCAGTTGAAATTTGTCCATAGAATTTACTGCTACTGATGTTCTATTTTCAACATCTGGAACATACATATTTTTTTACATCTGGAAAATTCCAAAAATACATATTTTCACTTTTGTTTCAGCACTTAAAATGCACTGGATTTCAACATCCCCAAAATACTTATTTAACGTCTAGAAAATACATATTTTCGACAACCGGAAAATACGTTTTCACCTTTCACTCAGCACCTAGAATGCACCTGACTTCAACGTCTGAAAAATACGTCATTTTGCTTACTGTGAGTCTTGTCCCGCGCACTCACACCCTGTGGAAGAGGCTACTCGTCTCACTCGCAGAACCGGAGGAGCTGGTGGCTATATTATTATGCAGTAGCTGTCTCCGGAGAGGATTGGAACAAACAGGCAGCATAGTACTGTTAAAACTGCTGTGGACTCTTTCTCACCAAAAGAGGAACCAGACGGCAGGCACGCACGGACGCACAGGTCTATCCTAACCGGACGAACCGACTAGTAAATGGACATAATGTTTAATCTAGCCACCGGCAGCAGAACGTGCATATACAGCATCACCTTTCTGTCCGCGGTCGTGATTTCCTCCTGCCACGCGCTCCGCCGCTGTGGGGACGTGCAGTGCGTTGAGGGCCAGCAGTGCTGTCCCCCTACGGTTACCGGCAACAGTAGCGCGAGTTCCATGGTGCGCTGCTGCAAGCTCCCACTGCATATATTCTTCGACAACGTGGGCTGGGTGACGCGCAAACTATCCGGCATCCTGATCCTGCTGCTCCTTTTCGCAATGGGCTACTTCATCCAGCGGATTATCTGCCCGCGCCCGCGCCGACACCCCCACCCAGAACACCCCGAGGAGCCCTCTCTCTTCCACGGACACGCCACTGCGTCTCAGGACTCCCTACTGGACCGGTACCCCGAATACAGTTTTGGGGACTTCACCTCGCCAGTGCTGCTACCCGCATATGATGAGGTGAAGTACCTGCCGACCTACGAAGAGACCATGCAGGAGGTGCGCAGAGACCAGTCGGATGATAACTTACTGGTCCATTCGGAGGAGCCTGCTGTGGACCGAGGGACGCGGGGAGGACCGATACCCAGAGAAGAGGGACAGGACACTTCAGGACAGAACACACGCGCGTCACGGAATTCTGTCTGACTAAATGTGATGGACTATCCAATTTAAGAATTGTTATTTTATTATGAACTAAAGGAGAGACTTACAGGCTATATTATAACAAGTGCAATTACAATCTGTTGCAATGAATGTTGAAAATAATATGAACTGGCAATTTGGTCAATGACGTGAGTTTTATATGATTGGGTGGATGATTCCCCTTTTGTATGCAAATTAAGACTTGGTATGAGAAACGGAGACAATAAAATAGATATGGCTGCTATAATTGGCGCTCTTTTGTGTATTGACAGGCAGCTAATTTGGCCCCGGTACAATCACATTAAGTTTTGCTGAGCGGTTCAATTTCCAAAGGCACCGTGAGACAGTTGGCTTTCTCCTCCATATTTTTCTTTTATGAGATGAACAGGCTGAGAATGAGTTTGAGTCTACTGGGCCTGAAAGACGTCTATTCATTCCTATATCTATATCCTAGAAATCATGTCATATAATAGTATTTGTCATTTTTCACACATGTACAACTGTGTATTAATATACATGCGAGAATTGGAAATGTTTTTTTCTTTTCTTCATATCACAACTCTCCCCAGGTCACAGGCTGGGTCTATGAGAATCACCTAGTGCAGTTTTCAGTAGCCTAGTGGGGATTCAAAAGTAATAGAATAGTCACACCATGAAATGAATACAAATACTCTCTCCAACACATCTACATAAGCTATGCCTGACATTTTGTTACATCAGCAAGTGCTTTTATCCAATGTATCAGAGAGCTCAGCTCACACACACTGCAGCATGAACACTATCTCCCCCTCCCTCCTCAATGAGAGATGAGGATGATGATCCTAAATACTGATCCAAGGTCTAGTTACCATGTGAGTGAGCAGACCACCTCTGATAGTTTATCTTTGATGTAGTGACCATAGTTGAATGACAAATCATTCACCATCATCAGCATAAGATAACTTGAATAGAGACATGCCTTACATGGAAAAAGGCAGGAAGATGACTGATAGACAATACAGACAGTCATAAAGACAGAAGTATAGAATAGACAGCAGTAAATAAAGAGCTAAGCTGGCAGACATAAAGCTGGAGCTGCAGACTGAGATAGCCGGAATACAGGAGAGATCAGTGAACAAAGATTACACCCTTGTCTGTTTATTGATTGATCTGTCATACTTACCTGTGTCTGTCTGTCTGTCTGTCTGTCTGTCGCCCAGACCAGTTAGCAGGCAGGTACATTTCAATATCTTAATGCTCAATTCTAAATCGATCTGTAGTCCAGGAACCAGAAATAATATACAGTTGAAGTCGGAAGTTTACATACACTTAGGTTGGAGTCATTAAAACTCATTTTTCAACCACTCCACAAATTTCTTGTTAACAAACTATAGTTTTGGCAAGTCGGTTAGGACAACTACTTGTAATTTTTCCAACAATTGTTTACAGACAGATTTAACTTATAATTCACTGTATCACAATTCCAGTGGGTCAGAAGTTTACATACACTAAGTTGACTTTGCCTTCAAACAGCCTGGAAAATTCCAGAAAATTATGTCATGGCTTTAGAAGTTTCTGATAGGCTAATTGACATCATTTGAGTCAATTGGAGGTGTACCTGTGGAAGTATTTCAAGGCCAACCTTCAAACTCAGTGCCTCTTTGCTTGACATCATGGGAACATCTAAAGAAATCAACCAAGACCTCAGAAAAAAGATTGTAGACCTCCACAAGTCTGGTTCATCCTTGGGAGCAATTTCCAAACGTCTGAAGGTACCACATTCATCTGTACAAACAATAATAAGCAAGTATAAACACCATGGGACCACGTAGCCGTCATACCGCTCAGGGAGGAGACGCGTTCTGTTCCTTCTCCTAGAGATTAACGTACTTTGGTGCGAAAAGTGCAAATCAATCCCAGAATAACAGCAAAGGACCTTGTGAAGATGTTGGAGGAAACAGGTACAAAGTATCTATATCCACAGTAAAACCAGTCCTATCGACATAACCTGAAAAGCCGCTCAGCAACGAACAAGCCACTGCTCCAAAAACGGCATAAAAAAAGCCAGACTGCGGTTTGCAACTGCACATGGGGACAAAGATCCTACTTTTTGGAGAAATGTCCTCTGGTCTGATGAAACAAAAATATAACTGTTTGGCCATAATGACCATCGTTATGTTTGGAGGAAAAATGGGGAGGCTTGCAAGCTGAAGAACACCATCCCAACTGAAGCACGGGGGTGGCAGCATCATGTTGTGGGGGTGCTTTGCTGCAGGAGGGACTGGTGCACTACACAAAATAGATGGCATCATGAGGATGGACAATTATGTGGATATATTGAAGCAACATCTCAAGACATCAGTCAGGAAGTTAAAGCTTGGTCGCAAATGGGTCTTCCAAATGGACAATGACCCCAAGCATACTTCCAAAGTTGTGGCAAAATGGCTTAAGGACAACAAAGTCAAGGTATTGGAGTGGCCATCACAAAGCCCTGACCTAAATCCTATAGAACATTTGTGGGCAGAACTGAAAAAGTGTGTGCGCACAAGGAGGCAGAAAAAACCTGACTCGGTTACACCAGCTCTGTCAGGAGGAATGGGCCAAAATTCACCCAACTTATTGTGGGAAGCTTGTGGAAGGCTACCCAAAACGTTTGACCCAAGTTAAACAATTTAAAGGTAATGCTACCAAATACTAATTCAGTGTATGTAAACTTCTGACCCACTGAGAATGTGATGAAAGAAATAAAAGCTGAAATAAATCATTATCTCTACTATTATTCTGACATTTCACGTTCTTAAAATAAAGTGGTGATCCTAATTGACCTAAGACGGGGAATTTTTACCAGTATTAAATGTCAAGAATTGTGAAACTGAGTATATACGTATTTGGCTACGGGGTATGTAAACTTCCGACTTCAACTGTAGCTATGTCCAGCTAAGCTTATGATAGACTAGGTGGCATATTTGGCCATATTTTATAAACCTTACCTATCCATTCTTCTCAGATCTACACAGAAAATGACACAGGAGTAGGGTTCTATTTGGAATTGGGCAATAGATTTCTACATTTACAAACTACTCCTCTGTGCACAGCCACATCCTCTCCACAGTAGGCTGGGCGAGAAAAGTCATCATTAATCTTTCTGTGGAACAGTGGACTGTTGAGATGCACCAACTCTCCAAGAACTGGTTTATCTGAAGTGCATAAGAGTGGATAAGCAATGAGAAACTAAAGGATACTCATTAGGAGTTTGGGTTACAGGAGTGATGTCAGATAAATGCTGTATGTGCTTTAGCCAGGCTTCCTAGTCTCAATGATACCATCATCTTCAATAGATTCTGACCATGGCCATTATGGATCACGATAATGGGAAAGCTAGTCTGTCTGACTGGAGGGTAATCCTATGACGTCCAGCCAGGGCCGGCCTGTTGTGTTGGGATACTGATGGATTTCCTCCACAGAGGAAATTGGTGGATAAGAGGAGTTTACACAAAAAAGCATTCAATCCACTGATGGATGAATGAGACAAGATGCAGACACATTACACATCACAGTACGTTTTAGTGTCAGAATACAGATATGGTATTAATGGAATTTGTGATTTAACAGCAGAGATCATATTTTTGCATCTTTGGCTCTGAGGCTCTCTCTCTCTCTCTCTCTCTCACTTTCACTCTCTGCAGTGGAGACAGCCTCTACAAGTCCTCTACACTCAGGCTGTGAGTTCAGGGGCCTAGGGCACGGTCCAATCCTCTAGAATCCCCAGCATTAATGTTTAATCAGATGGAGTAAATCTCTGCTATTCTGCACATTGAGGAGTCCCTCGAAGGAGATCTGAATACAATAATGAGACAGACTGCTGACATGACTTGCTGCCACCAGCATACCACCCTTCATCCCACTGCTGGCTTACTTCTGAAGCTAAGCAGGGTTGGTCCCTGGATGGAAGACCAGATGCTGCTGGAAGTGGTGTTGGAGGGCCAGTAGGAGGCACCCTTTCCCCTGGTCTAAAAAATAATATCCCAAAGCCCCAGGGAAATGATTGCCCTGTGTAGGGTGCTGTCTTACGGATGAGATGTTAAACGGGCGTTCTGACTCTCTGTGGTACCTAAAGATCCCATGGCACTTATCAGAGGAGTGTTAACCCAGGTGTCCTGGCTAAATTCCCAAGCTGGCCCCCATACCGCCACCTAATCATCCCCAGCTTACAATTGACTCACTCATCGGCCAGATCAATGTGCATTATTAAGCTCCTCATAAATCCTACATTATGCCCCGTCAGGGTCTGAGCTTTGGTAGTAGCAGCATGGTTTGGATAAAGCGTATTCAATTCAGTATGTGTGTTATCTGTGTGCTGTGTGTCTGAACATACTTATGTAAGAGTTCAGGGAACATGTGCGTGGAGGTGTGTGTTTTCCGGTGGTAACACATGAGAAACCTGACTCCTGGCTGATACAGAGTGCTGCTCGTCTTGGGTCAGAGATGACTGGAGAGCTTCCACACTACCACCGGCATCATAGCTACCTGTCCCCTTCTATCGAACTTTACTCTAGACAAGAACGGCCTGACTGCAGTTAGCTGGGGAAAGATGGAGGGAGTTCATTCTAGCCTGCACTTAGGACAATACATGGGTGAACAGGGATTGATAGGATACAAAAACAGAGAGAGAAAAAGAAAGGACATGAAGAGAAAGGGGTGTGAGAGAGGCTGAACTTAATGATTCAGTCTTGCTCTGTAATGGTGTATGACAAGCAGCCCTAGACTGCTCCTCTACTGCGCCCATTAGCCATCATCCTGTATCCATCAGGAACCCAGGAGCGCCGGTGTCCAGACCAGAATAACAGGGATCTATCCTGCTGCTCCTGGCTTCCATACTGGGGCTGTGTTTGAGTGTGTGTGTTGGAAGTGGAGATCGATAGGGTGTAATGGCAAATTATGGGCTGGACCGCTGTCAGGGGAGGAAGTTGTTTCCCACCACCACAGAGAATACATGTAAAAGCCTTAATACTTAATATAAACACAAATATCTATGATTACTCTTTTTTAAAAGGTTTTCTTTACCCCTTTTTCGCAATATCCAATTGGTAGTAGTAACAGTCTTGTCCCATCGCTGCAACGCCCGTACGGACTCGGGAGAGGCGAAGGTCAAGAGCCATGCGTCCTCCGAAACACGACCCAGCCAAGCCAAACTGCTTCTTGACACACTGCTTGCTTAACCTGGAAGCCAGCCCACCAATGTGTCGGAGGAAACACTGTACAACTGAAGTCACTGTGCATGCGCCCGGCCCGCCACAAGGAGTAGCTAGAGCGTGATGAGACAAGGACATCCCGTTCGGCCAAACCCTCCCCCAACCCGGAGAACGTTGGGCCAATTGTGCGCCGCCTCATGGTTCTTCCAGTCGCAGCCGGCTGCGACACAGCCTGGGATCGACCCCGGATCTGTAGTGACGCCTCTAGCACAGCAATGCCTTAGACCACTCCGTCCCTCGAGCAGCCTATGATTACTAGTTAAAACGGACTGGGCTGGGGCTGACTGCATTGAATTGAAATAGCAGTTGAGATAAAAATAAGTGTGAGTTGATCGATCTGATAAATATGTATTTATTAAACGTCTACATATGTACATTCTAAGAGAATAAGGCATTTAAGTTAAATTGTAAAAATTTATTTTTTATAAAAAACCCAAACACAAAAATAACACTAACCATGTTTGATAAATGACGACTTGAAAATATGTACATTTGGTCCCTGGATGAGGTCAGAGGTGTGGGGTCAAGGGTCAGAGTCGAGAGGCCAAGCTGCTCCCGACAGAGGTGATGGCAGCCTTTTCTCTCTCCTTAACCTGGATCTTTTCCCAGTTCACCTCCACCTGATCGGGGGGGGGGGATTAGAGAAGTGGGTCAGTCTAATGGGACATAGTTTGATAGAAAGTGCACATTACCTGTCTAGTTTCAAAGAGAAGAAGTCTTTACTACTACAGCTGGTTAGTGTTCACTATATGACAGTCAAAAGCAATGACATATCCTAACCTGTCAGCGTACTGCATGAACCTCTTGTTGGTCTCTTTCTTGCTAAAGTCCTGCAGGAACTTGGAGGCTGTAGGCCTGCACTGTGTCCACATGGGTCTTATGTTTTACTGCCAGCTCCAACGCCCTGAGGACACATGAAGCTTTCAGTCCCATTCACAGACGCATATGTAAGACAGACAGAGCAACAGAAAGGCATGTCAGAGAGACAGAAATATTCAAATTCACAGGCAGACAGACATTTAGAGACAGACACACACCCCCCACACCTGTCCCAGTTTTAGAGGTTGATGTGGACCTGTATGGCTTGGTAGACCAGCCTGTAGAAGAGTGGACAGTAACATGTGGGCCACTAAAGATTCCTTAGATGGCAGATCCTTGATAGAGTTAATATACTGCACCATAACCACCTGGAGAGAGAAAGAGAGAGAGAAAGAGATTGATGGGGTGTCTTACCTCTCCAATGGCAGCGTAGGCCACCTCCACTGTCGTCATCTCCCTATTGGCCATTGCCATGCCAGCGAGACACGCCCACAGCAACTGGTCCTATAGAAACAGAGACAGACATTAAGCAAATAGGAAATTACATTTGCCATGCACACATTGTCTTAGCATAAATAAACACACACACCACGTACGCATGCATACACACACGCACTCACTCACAAACAAACGCACACATCCACACATGATAGGGAGCAGGCATGAGTGCCAGGGGACAGTGAGCCGGGATATGGGGGGGGGGGGGACCTGCTGCTCAGCCTGACAGGCTGGTGGTGGCGCCGGGGCGTAGCGCGTGGCCCAGTCCTGACCACAAGGCCCTGCACAGGGGGGCTAACTTAGCCCTGCTCGCCTGGGTCATTAAAGGGACGGGGCACTGAGAGAGAGGAGGGCTGTGTGTTATTAGAGGGATGGGAGGTCCATTACACTGGCGTCTCCACATGGACACTCTTCCCATTACCAGTCTGCTCATCCTCACAACACAGGCCTCGTTAGTGTCATTCTGCAGGGCACACACACACACCCTGTAAACTGACTTCCGTTTGTGTGATTCTGATATCATACTCATTCAGGACATGGAGATGTACTTAGACAAACATGCAGGCACACACGCACACAGACATAATGTCACTATAATGTCACTCCCATTCACTCTTAGTCACACTCAAACTACGCCACTCAACATTATCGCTGAAAGCAAAGCCCAGAACAACATCCTGATGCATCCTGTCATCTGAATCCTTCATTAAGAAAAACAACATTGGCCATAAAACTGTGAAGACAACAACAAAATCATCCTTTGCTAAAGCCACTAAATGCTGGTCAGAGAGAGATGGGCCAGTATCCTCCAATCAGAGGAGAGATTGTGGTGTTGGCTGACTGTTAGAGCCTGGCTGGGGATTTAGTCACACTGCTGGGCTGCCCATGTTTGTGTGACTGTGTACAGTATGGTTGTTTGTGTACCCTGTCTATCAGCATGTGTGTGTCTATGTGTGTTGTGTGCGTGCGTCTGTTACCAACAATCAGTGCCATGAAAAGTATCCACAAGGGGCTAATCCTCCATACCTGGCTGACAGGACTTCCCCACAACACTCCTCCCACTCCGGGAAAAACCACACCAAACGGCCACAAAAGACCAAACCCTTACCAGAAATGGGGGAGGAAGGAGGAGGGGTGGCTATTTAAAGTGGTGACGCTCCTTCTTCCATACAGTGCATTCAGGAAGTATTCACACCCCTTAACTTTTTCCACATTTTGTTGTGTTACAGCCTGAATTTAAAATGGATTCAATTGAGATTTTGTGTCACTGGCCTACACACAATAACCCATCATGTCAAAGTGTAATTATGTACAAATTAATAAAACATGTAAAGCTGAAATGTCTTTACCCAATAAGTATTCAACCCTTTTGTTATGGCAAACCTAAATAAGTTCTGGAGTAAAAAATGTGCTTAACAAGTCACAATGAAGTGCATGGACTCACTCTGTGTGCAATAATAGTGTTTAACGTGATTTTTGAATGATTACCTCATCTCTGTACCCGACACATACAATCATCTGTAAGGTCCCTCAGGTTGAGTAGTGAATTTAAAACAAAGATTCAACCACAAAGACCAGGGAGGTTTTCCAATGCCTTGCAAAGAAGGGCACCTATTAAAAATACATTTAAAAAAGCAGACATTGAATATCCCTTTTAGCATGGTGAAGTTATCAATTACACTTTGGATGGTGTATCAATACACACAGTCATTACAAAGATACAGGTATCCTTCCTAACTTAGTTTCCAGAGTGGAAGGAAACCGCCCACGGATTTCACCATGAGGCCAATGGTGACTTTAAAACAGTTACAGAGTTTAATGGCTGTGATAGAAGAAAATTGAGGATGGATCAACAACATTGTTGTTACTCCACAATACTAACCTAAATGACAGAAGCATGTACAGAATATGCAAAACATGCATCCTGTTTTCAACAAGGTACTAAAGTAAAACTGCAAAAAATAGCTAAAATAGAAGTCAGTTCTAACACACCAGCCAGTTTGGGATCCGTGTTACTGTTTATTTTGGCCAATATATGCGGCTCATTGTTTAGCTCTCCCTTGATGACACGGAACCCAACCCGGCTGTGAGCATGCTCCAGCTTGCATACATTTATTTTGTCACCCCCACACCAAACGCGATCACGACACGCAGGTTAAATATCAAAACAAACTCTGAACCAATTACATTAATTTGGGGACAGGTCGAAAAGCATTAAACATTTATGGCAATTTAGCTAGCTAGCTTGCACTTGCTAGCTAATTTGTCCCATTTAGCTAGCTTGCTGTTGCTAGCTCATTTGTCCTGGGATATAAACATTGAGTTGTTATTTTACCTGAAATGCACAAGGTCCTCTACTCTGACAATTAATTCACACATAAAACGGTCGTGCGAGCGGTGTCGTCAGTCTTGCTTCCCTAATTGACACCCAAGAGACCAAACAGCCTCAGATCACGTTTGGGTCTCGGATTGGACAATGAAATACACACGCTCGCACCTGCAGGCAACGTGCAGATGTTTAATTTCTCTCTCATGCCAGCGCAAATTATGTGTCGAGGTTAAACATGGGACGTCCCTCATTATAAACAAACAGTCAGTTAAATTCATGGTGATGCCATAATTTTCAGATCTATTATAAGCGATTAAAAAGACGAAACAACAATGTAATTTAACCAATTGACTGGCCAGAGATCAGAGCATTCATCAGCAAAGACGCAGTGCAAGCTGATAGTATTTTGGATAACCAAATTGAAGTCAAAATGATTGATGAACTCGAAGTGTATCAGCTATATGGTGATTTGCAATTCATAATTTACATTTTACCGGTAGTACTAGGCCAACCGATAACACCACAATGGAATGCGTTTGAAGTGTTGGTGCACCGCCGAGAACAGCTAGCATGTCCAGCAAAGTACATCGCTAGCGGCACGCACACACTTCGTGCAGTTCAGCAAGTGGGGGCTTTTCGTGGCAGCCAGACGAGACAATTGAATGAGAATGCGGTGAGGATTTGGGCTCGAATTTAGTCACGCTTGCTCTATATATATTGATGCTTCTAATTGTGCATTTTATAAACACATTTTTTTATGATTAAAGGTTATACTCTATGGCTGGATTTATGTATTTTTGTCAATGCAACATTCATTTGGCAGACCAAACTTGATTTACTCTCTTTCTACAAGGCCTAGTCTATGAGAGGCCTAATCATATTTGATTGAATATTTTGTTAACGCCAAGGCTATATAGATGCATTCAGGTAATGAACTCATTATTATGCATCAACATTTTAATTTGATGACAATTATTTATTGTCAATAATTCTTGAATTTGTTAGGCTATACAACTGAATACAGTCATAACTTTTTTTTTTTCAAATCATTTTTGAATATGATAGAATATTGCATTCTATTATACATCCTGAATAATGTTCATTTGTTTATTATAATAATCATCTGACAATCAGTCTGAAATAGAATTTTTATCCGATTGTTCATGTCCATATAGCAGCCCAGAACAATGTGGTAAACTACTGTTATTCCTTTACCACCTAATGATTTTATTTATTTATCGCTCACCTCACTTTTCTGGGGGGAAAATCCGTGAAACAATTTTGTCCAGCCTTACATGCTGACCAGACCGGACAAGTCACAAAATAAATGTAGAAATCCATGTTATTCAATTATTGCACCCACACTGCTCGCACTCGCCAATGACCGTCTGCGTTACCAAGGGCTAAAATAGAACTCCTTTCTATTTCTGACGCAGATCACGCTGAAAGTCCTGCCTCGCAGCGCGATCTGCATCAGAAATAGAAAGGAGTTCTATTTTAGCCCTTGGTAACGCAGACGCTCGTTGGCGAGTGCGAGCAGTGTGGGTGCAATAATTGAATAACATGGATTTCTACATTTATTTTGAGACACTCGCGCTGGTCAGCAAGTTAGGCTTTCACTGGGGTTGGGGTTCAGGTGTTGGCTGTGTGTGTGTGTTGGGGAGGTTAAATACATAAATGGTGTCACCCAGGCAAATTAGAAACTAATTCAAAGCTGCTGTTCGTGTCTCGTTAAAGCTCCACTACAGTGGCTCCGTCATGGACCCTTCACCATTCCAAGGCCCAGGGCTAAAGGCGTCACTACAGACCCGGGTTCGAGCCCGGGCTGTATCACAACATGGAAAGACGTGGACATGGAAAGACGTGAACATGGAAAGACGTAAATGAACAAGAGAGACTCAACTCTTCCTCAGAGACTCAGTGGGGGGTGTGAGACACCAACACAGGAGAGGAACATCACAGCGACAGACATGATGATGGCTGCCGTCTTATCGGCTCTTAATCAACCATGCTATTTTGTTTGTTGTTTCGCATTGTTTGTAACTTGTTTTGTAATTTTTTTTATTTAACCTTTCTTTAACTAGGCAAGTCAGTTCACCTCTTACAGCTACCCCCCTACTTATGCATATTCTTGATTTCATTTGAAAGAAAACACTGAAGTTTGTGTAAATGTGAATTGAATGTAGGAGAATATAACACAATAGATCTGGTTTCGATAATACAATGAAAAAAACATAAGTTTTTTCATTTTTATTGATGTATCATCATCTTTAAAATGAACAAGACAAAACAAACATTCAGATAGGATGATGGGGACAATTTCAGTGAAAAACATAAGAGGGCAACAGTACTTGTGCAAAGTTTCAGAATGATAACTTCTAAAATGAGTGTGCTACATGACATTTATCCTGAAGTCACCCAGGTGTCCCACACAAGTAGCCCAAATGTACCCAAGTGGCCAAATTGGTGAAGTTATACATTTTGAATGGAATAACTATATACAAAATACAAAAATGGTATTCTAACCCCCCCAAACAAAAAAAATATGGAGAAAAAACATGCAAAAAATATATACAGTGGGGCAAAAAAGTATTTAGTCAGCCACCAATTGTGCAAGTTCTCCCACTTAAAAAGATGAGAGAGGCCTGTAATTTTCATCATAGGTACACTTCAACCATGACAGACAAAATTAGATTTTTTTTACAGAAAATCACATTGTAGGATTTTTAATGAATTTATTTGCAAATTATGGTGGAAAATAAGTATTTGGTCAATAACAAAAGTTTATCTCAATACCTTTTGTATACCCTTTGTTGGCAATGACAGAGGTCAAACGTTTTCTGTAAGTCTTCACAAGGTTTTCACACACTGTTGCTGGCCCACTCCTCCATGCAGATCTCCTCTAGAGCAGTGATGTTTTGGGGCTGTTGCTGGGCAACACGGACTTTCAACTCCCTTCAAAGATTTTCTATGGGGTTGAGATCTGGAGACTGGCTAGGCCACTCCAGGACCTTGAAATGCTTCTTACGAAGCCACTCCTTCGTTGCCCGGGCGGTGTGTTTGGGATCATTGTCATCCTGAAAGACCCAGCCACGTTTCATCTTCAATGCCCTTGCTGATGGAAGGAGGTTTTCACTCAAAATCTCACGATATATGGCCCCATTCATTCTTTCCTTTACACGGATCAGTCGTCCTGGTCCCTTTGCAGAAAAACAGCCCCAAAGCATGATGTTTCCACCCCCATGCTTCACAGTAGGTATGGTGTTCTTTGGATGCAACTCAGCTTTCTTTGTCCTCCAAACACGACGAGTTGAGTTTTTACCAAAAAGTTATATTTTGGTTTCATCTGACCATATGACATTCTCCCAATCTTCTTCTGGATCATCCAAATGCTCTCTAGCAAACGTCAGACGGGCCTGGACATGTACTGACTAAAGCAGGGGGACACGTCTGGCACTGCAGGATTTGAGTCCCTGGCGGCGTAGTGTGTTACTGATGGTAGGCTTTGTTACTTTGGTCCCAGCTCTCTGCAGGTCATTCACTGGATCCCCCCGTGGGGTTCTAGTATTTTTGCTCACCGTTCTTGTGATCATTTTGACCCCACGGGGTGAGATTATCAGTGGTCTTGTATGTCTTCCATTTCCTAACAATTGCTCCCACAGTTGATTTCTTCAAACCAAGCTGCTTACCTATTGCAGATGCAGTCTTCCCAGCCTGGTACAGGTCTACAATTTTGTTTCTGGTGTCCTTTGACAGCTCTTTGGTCTTGGCCATAGTGGAGTTTGGAGTGTGACTGTTTGAGGTTGTGGACAGGTGTCTTTTATACTGATAACAACTTCAAACAGGTTCCATTAATTCAGGTAACGAGTGGAGGACAGAGGAGCCTCTAAAAGAAGAAGTTACAGGTCTGTGAGAGCCAGAAATCTTGCTTGTTTGTAGGTGACCAAATACTAATTTCCCACCATAATTTGCAAATAAATTCATTAAAAATCCTACAATGTGATTTTCTGGATTTTTCTCATTTTGTCTGTCATAGTTGAAGTGTACCTATGATGAAAATTACAGGCCTCTCTCATCTTTTTAAGTGGGAGAACTTGCACAATTGGTGGCTGACTAAATACTTTTTTTCCCCACTGTATACATTTACAAAATAACACTTTCAATATTTGGAAGACCCTCAGTCCTCTACACATTGTGCTGCTGATTCCAGGTGCCATAGCAGTCTCTTTCTGCTGTAAAGCAGAAGGTCACCAAGCATGTGGTGCAGGTGATGGGGGACTTCATTTTGCAAAGAACACAGCGACGCCTCCATGCTGTGCCCTTTTTGGCCCTGAGGCACATCCATGCCTGCAGAAATACATTTGGGCAGATGAACACCACTTGTGGCAGGAGCTGGATGAACCAGCTTCAGTGGGGGATGGACACCTTGGCACTGGGGGCTCCCATTCGGAGTCAGTGTCACTGTGTAAGAAAATGTTCAGTTAGAATAGTTTCACATATGAGCCCTGTATCAACAGGTATAATAATCAGATATATATAGAGTACAGGGAACATAAGGTTGAATATATTATTATAGACCTGCTAGATCTACTGTCTCATTTATATTATGACATTTCAGCAAGATCTACTGTCTCTATTATATTATGACAGACCAGCTAGATCTACTCTTTATTATATTACAACAGACCAGCTGTATCTACTGTCTCCATTTCACTTTGGCCATTGTTGTGGGCCTGCCCTCCCCTCAACAGCCTCAAATAGGCTATTTCATTTCACAAATAATATTTTATATTATTAATTTCAAACAACGGCATTGGCATGAGAAAAACTTACCAGTCCAAAACGATGTCCTCTCTGTTCAAAAAATATTCCTCCATTTGGGAATCGCTAAATTAATCGTCCTCCAACAATCTCTGTCTCATTTTCCCGATCAATTTCTTCTAAAATTGTGTGTACATCTAGACTTAGATTTAGCTTTCCCTGACTTACTGATTGATATATAAACAGCTGAAGATGCGCTTTACAAAAACAACACTGTGCGTAACATGCTTTGCTCCTTCCGGTATGAAATTTCAATGGCGAATGACCCTCTTTACGACACAAGTTGGTCTTCCAACACATAAACATTACATATTGCCGTTTACCTCAGCTCATTGGCTATCTACCCAGCTAGATTTCAAAACGATCAGTGGTCATTGGGTTAAAATACAGCCAATCAACGAAACAACGGTCATATCATTGGTGCACAATGATGTCATTACTTGTTGTCGGTTTCTTTCAGTCAATACGTCCCGCGAAATGACCCATCTTTTTGGTTGTGTTACAAACAAACCAGTTGATTACAATGACAGATTTGTACCTTGTCAGCTCAGGGATTCGATCTATCAATCTTTCAGTTACTGGCCCAACGCTCTAACCACTAGTCTACCTGCCGCCCCGTAATGTTGCTGCTACCGTCTCTTATGACCAAAAAGAGCTTCTGGACATCAGAACAGCGATTACTCACCTCGAATTGGACAAAGAGTTTTTCTTTAATATGTCGGATGGGGAGGATATACTACAAACACCCAAACAGGCCCTGATCCACGTAATTTGCTCAAGAAGGAAACAAAGATTTTGCGGAAAGAAATCAGGGTGCCTTGTGAGGATCAGGCGACGAGTGGCTAATCTGCCTTTGCCATCCGTCCTGCTAGCTAACGTTCAATCGCTAGAAAATAAATGGGACGAACTGAAAGCATGTATGTTCTACCAACGGGACATTAAAAACTGTAATATCTTATGTTTCACTGAGTTGTGGCTGAACAACGACATTAATAACATACAGCGGGCGGGTTATACACCCTATCGGCAGGATAGAACAGCAGCCTCTGGTAAGACACGGGGCGGGGGCCGATGCATATATTTAAACGGCAGCTGGTGCACGATATCTAAAGAAGTCTCAAGGTTTTGCTCACCTGAGGAAGAGTATCTCATGATAAGCTGTAGACCACACTATCTACCTAGAGAGTTTCTGTATTTTCCGTAGTTGTCTACATACCACCACAAACCGATGCTGGCACTAAAACTGCACTCAGTCAGCTGTCTACCACCATAAGAAAACAGGAAAATGCTCATCCAGAGGTGACGCTCCTAGTTGCCGGGGGACTTTAATGCAGGGAAACTTGAATCAGTTTTACCTAATTTTTATCAGCATGTTAAATGTGCAACCAGAGGGAAAAAAAACTCTAGACCACCTATACTCCACGCACAGAGACGCTTACAAAGCTCTCCCTCGCCCTCAATTTGGCAAATCTGACCATAATTCTATCCTCCTGATTCCTGCTTACAAGCTCAAATTTAAGCAGGAAGCACCAGTGACTCGGTCTATAAAAAAGTGGTAAGATGAAGCAGATGCTAAACTACAGGACTGTTTTGCTAGCATAGACTGGAATATGTTCCGGGATTCTTCCGATGGCATTGACTAGTACACCACATCAGTCATTGGCTTTATCAATAAGTGCATCGAGGACGTCGTCCCCATAGCGACTGTACGTACATACCCAAACCAGAAGCCATGGATTACGGGCAACATTCGCACTGAGCTAAAGGGTAGCGCTGCCGCTTTCAAGGAGTGGGACTCTAACCCGGAAGCTTACAAGAAATCCCGCTCTGCCCTCCGACGGACCATCAAACAGACAAAGCGTCAATACAGGACTAAGATTGAATCGTACTACACCGGCTCCGACACTCGTCGGATGTGGCAGGGCTTGCAAACTATTACAGACTACAAAGGGAAGCACAGCTACGAGCTGCCCAGTGACACAAGCCTACCACACAAGCTAAATAACTTTGCTCGCTTCGAGGCAAGTAACACTGAAACATGCATGAAAGCATCAGCTGTTCCAGACGACTGTGTGATCACGCTCTCCGCAGCCCATGTGAGTAAGACCTTTAAACAGGTCAACAAGGCCACAGGGCCAGACGGATTACCAGGACGTGTACTCCGAGCATGCGCTGACCAACTGGCAAGTGTCTTCACTGACATTTTCAACCTCTCCCTGTCTGAGTCTGGAATACCAACATGTTTCAAGCAGACCACCATAGTCCCTGTGCCCAAAAACACGAAGGTAACCTGCTTAAATGAATACCGACCTATAGCACTCACGCCTCTAGCCATGAAATTCTTTGAAAGGCTGGTCATGGCTCACATCTACACCATTATCCCAGAAACCCTAGACCAACTCCAATTTGCATACCGCACCAACAAATCCACAGACGATGCAATCTTTATTGCACTCTACACTGCCCTTTCACCCCTAAACACCTCCCTCTGCAACTGGATCCTGGACTTCCTGACGAACTGCCCCCAGGTGGTAAGGGTAGATAACAACACATCCGCACAGGGGTGCGTGCTCAGTCCGCTCCTGTACTCCCTGTTCACTCATGACTGCACGGCCAGGCACGACTCCAACACCATCATTAAGTTTGCCGATGACACAACAGCCTGATCACCGACAACAATCCTCCTTTCGGGAGGAGGTCAGAGACCTGAGCGTGGGGTGCAAGCATAACAACCTCTCCCTCAAAGTGATCAAGACCAAGGAGATGATAGTGGACTACAGGAAAAGGAGGACCGAGCACGCCCCCATTCTCATCGACAGGGCTGTAGTGGAGCAGGTTGAGAGCTTCAAGTTCCTTGGCGTCCACATCACCAACAAACTAACATGGTCCAAGCATACCAAGACAGTCATGAAGAGGGCACGACAAAACCTATTCCGCCTCAGGAGACTGAAAAGATTTGGCATGGGTCCTCAGATCCTCAAAAGTTTTTAAAGCTGCACCATCAAGAGCATCCTGACGGGTTGCTTCACTGCCTGGTATGGCAACTGCTCTGCCTCCAACTGCAAGGCACTACAGAAGGTAGTGCGTAGGACCCAGTACATCACCGAGGCCAAGCTTCCTGCCATCCAGGACCTCTATACTAGGCGGTGTCAGTGGAACGTCCTAAAAATTGTCAAAGACTCCAGCCACCCTAGTCATAGACTGTTCTCTCTGCTACAGCACGGCAAGCTGTACTGGAGCGCCAAGTCTAGGTCCAAGAGGCTTATAAACAGCTTCTACCCCCAAGCCATAAGACTCCTGAACAGCTAATCAAATGGCTACCCAGACTCATTGCCTCCCCCACTTCTACGCTGCTGCTACTCTATGTTATTATCTATGCATAGTCACTTTAATAACTCTACCTACATGTACATAATTACCTCGACACAGGTGCCTCCACACATTGACTCTGTACCGGTACCCCCTGTATATAGCCCCGCTATTGTTATTTTCTGCTGCTCTTTATTTATTTGTTATTCTTATCTCTTACTTTAAAAAAAAAGTACTTTCTTAAAACTGCTTTGTTGGTTAGGGTCTTGTAAGTAAACATTTCACTGTAAGGTCTACTACACCTGTTGTATTCGCGCATGTGATAAATCAAATTTTATTTGAATAAACAATCGGACAGACACGAGACAACAAGACCGACATGAGACAATAGAACAGACCACACAGAAATGAGGAAAGAAATTTGACACACTGAGACCTGAGACAAGACATTGAGATACACACACACCCCACTTCCAAAGGGTGACAATGAGTTCCCACGCTGCCTGTTGTTACCACGCTATGGTGGGGGGAACCCATAAGGAGAAATCACATTCACTGATCTGTGGCCCCCCAGCCCGCGTGGCCCCTCTCGGGGGCTGAGTGTTTCCCCTGGGGCCAGGGCTCTGGTTCTGTGGTCCCTCTGGCCCTGCTTTGCTGTGCTGCAACCCACAATGTGCTAGCAATTACAGGCCGCTAATTACACCATTTATCATAAATAACTGGCTTTTAGAGAGGGCTCAGAGCTCATGGCTCAGAGCTCATGGCTCAGAGCTCATGGCTCAGAGCAGCCCTCCACTCCTGGGTAGGGTAGGGGCAGGGCCAGGGAGACAGCAGCCCTCCACTCCTGGGTAGGGTAGGGGCAGGGCCAGGGTGACAGCAGCCCTCCACTCCTGGGTAGGGTAGGGGCAGGGCCAGGGAGACCGCAGCCCTCCACTCCTGGGTAGGGTAGGGGCAGGGCCAGGGAGACAGCAGCCCTCCACTCCTGGGTAGGGTAGGGGCAGGGCCAGGGCCAGGGAGACAGCAGCCCTGCACTCTTGGGTAGGGTAGGGACAGGGCCAGGGAGACAGCAGGCCTCCACTCCTGGGTAGGATAGGGGCAGGGCCAGGGAGACCGCAGCCCTCCACCCCTGGGTAGGGTAGGGGCAGGGCCAGGGAGACAGCAGCCCTCCACTCCTGGGTAGGGTAGGGGCAGGGCCAGGGCCAGGGAGACAGCAGCCCTGCACTCTTGGGTAGGGTAGGGACAGGGCCAGGGAGACAGCAGGCCTCCACTCCTGGGTAGGGTAGGGGCAGGGCCAGGGAGACAGCAGGCCTGGTGTTAGCCATTTGGCCCTGGATTATTCCACAACATTATTCTATTTTCAACATAATGTGAAGAGTTTTTTAAAGATGTGTTTTGTACAGTATTTGGTGTTGAATATGATGTGTGCTCTGCTCTATACAGATCAGACTCATTCTGCACCGGACCAGGGAGTCACCATAGAATGTCCCCACGAGAATGTCCCCACGAGAATGTCCCCTCTCCTGTCAGGTGTGTGTTACCTTGGCAAAGCGGCAAAGGCGCAGTGCGTCCTCCCAGCGAAAGGAGGCGCTGTACTCATGCAGCACAGTGGTGTAGGTAAGCTGCTGTACACCAACGAGCCGTCACCTGGGTCCCCACATAGTTCAGGATGTGGGCCGCACGGCTGAACTCACTGTGGAGGGGGAAAGACCGACAGATATAAAAATACATTCTGTACACACAGCCACTCAGCCGAAGGGCAGCCACTCAGGAATCTCTTTTAAAACAGCTTTACCACAACATGAAAACATTTCAGATGAAGCAGTACCTTTTATTTCCGATAATGGGGAACTGATTTCTCTGTGTGTGTTTGTGTGTGTGTATGTGTGTGTGTGTGTGTGTGTGTGTGTGTGTGTGTGTGTGTGTGTGTGTGCACATGTTACCTGGCGTCTTTCATGTAGAGTGTTTTAGCCAGCAGGTCCAGTGAAGACCGCACCGGGATAGTGCCACACAGTGAACTGTGTGTCCTGAATACCACACAGGATGTTAGCGGAGTCATTCTAGGACATGGTGTGGACCTATTGAGCAGGATAGAGACAGACAACACACTCTTATTGACTACACTCAGAATAACCTACTATAAGCTCTACCACATGGTGTGTAGACCATAGTGCATGTGGGTTATGGTTAGAAAGATCTATCTGGTAGGCTTTAGGTGCTTAACAACACAAAGCAGTTTGAAATCTATCTCCCCCTCCCTTTCTCTCTTTCCCTCTCTCCTACCTATCTTGCAGATGTTGTGTTCTCTGTTGATGCGATGCACAGCGGTCAGGTACAGGTCACGGTTCTTGTCTATGACTGCGATCTTCCTCTCGCTGTACGGGCCACAGCTATCTCCACCACCTCCATCTGGAAAACACACACACACACACACACACACACACACACACACACACTGAAATGGGAGGCAGAAAGTTGTGTGAGAGAGGCCTGGTTCACATAAGCAGGGCAAACTGAACCACCAGTGTCAAACCCCACCAGTCCCCATAACACATACACTTACAATAGTGTCTTTTGATACACATCTCTTCTCAACACATGATCACCCAAATCACAGGCCCCCTCCTCTCCTCCTCCACACTCTCTAGTCCCCAGTACAGCCCTGAGTACACAGGAGGACTAGGAGGGAACAATTGAGCCCAGATCAGAGGGAAGAGACTCAACTCAGAGGGAAGAGGTGGAGGAAAGGGGAGACAAGAGGGAGAAATGGGGGAGGCAAGAGAGTGGAAGGGGGTGCCAGCAGTCTGACCCCACAGCTCCTGGCCCATACTCCCCAACAGGGGTGTATATGCGTGTGTGTGACTGTGTGTGTGTGCGTGTGTTTCAGAGCCAGCTGGCTCCAGTGCAGTGCTCCTCTGTCTTGGAGCTGTGGAGTGCTGGCAGAGACAGTAACTACTGATCCTGGCCACTGCTCCTCCTTTTCTCTCTCTCTAATTCACTCCCTCTATCTTAATCCCTTTCAGTCTTGTTCTTCCTCCATAACCCTCCCCCTTTCTCTGCATCTCTTTCTCACACACATGCACTCACTCCAATTTCCACACAGGCTGTATGTCTCCCTCTTAACTATGAAGTTTCTTCTTTCCCCTCAACACCATTAATTCTTCTCTGTCTTCTCTCCATGGCTCCCTGACCTTTTCACCCTGGCCTGTTGGGTGCACTCGAACCCATAGCTACCCTGAGGCACAGATCTAGGATCAGCTTACCCTCCCCCAATCCTAACAGGTTGCTCAATGTAACAGTATGGATTAAGACGTAGGCACGTGGAGATATGCACAGTCTTCTCATGTCAGTGTGTGCACACTAACAGGAGTGTGTAATGTGTGCTGTGACTGACTGTTGGTGTGTGTTGGTTGGTGAATCACCCAGCTTGTCAGTCAGGGGCTTCCCTTCACCCAGGGCTTTCCCCGTCAGGGCACCAAACAGAGAGATGACTGGAGGAAAAGAAGAGAGGAGAGGACGGAGGACAGAGCGAGCAGGATAATGATGGCAAATGGTCATTGTTCCAGTCCTGCTAAAGTCATTTCTCCTGCGTTTTATCTCCTGGTGAAGTGTAATCCTCTTGTTGACAAAGTGCTCCTGATGTTTCAATGTGTTTAACGGCTGTAAATGTCATTGAGTAAAAAAGCCTAAGGCAAATCTCGCCCTGCTCTGTGGACAACAAAGTTTAGTATTGTAGTAGTGAAGGGACAGCTCGGCTGGCCTTCCACTCACCCTTCTCATCGCTCTTGTCCCGGATGGCGATGGTGGCGTTGCTAAGGGAGACTGACTGGGCATTGAGGATGTCCGTTCTCATGCCGGGGAATCTGGGCGTGGAGATGAGACGGCCCTCGTAGGAGAACACATAGACCCCCGTCCCATCCACCAACAGGAAGTGTCTGAGACAGAGAGGAGCCAAAACAAAGAGGAGAAAGGGAAGGATAGAGAGATAAAGATGGGGGGTGATAGAAAGCAGGGTTAGGGACAGAGAGATGGAGAAGAGAATGAGTGAGAGAAAGGAGGGCGCAACAAAGAGGAGAGTGGGAGTGGTAGAAAGGAGAAGAGAGTAACAAACTGCAAGATGGAGCCAAGATATTACAAACATCTCACCAAATAAATAAGAGGGAGTCTGTTAATTTGATTGATATATTCATTCAGTGTATTTGTCAGGGGTCTATCAAGTTAATTTCCATCTACTGTCTCGTTCTCAATCAAATTTCATAACAGAGCGAAGAGGGGATGCCAGAAATCTAAATAGTTTATATTTCATAGGCAACTTGATGAACAAACACTGAGGAGAAATGGAGCATTAGGGTCATTCCATGTCATTTCTGCAAGCCATGACACCCACCATCTCAGATTCTTCTGATGTCTTTTCTGTATTTGGAAACAGAAAATATTAGCATTCCTGCAACATTATTTAGTTTAAATATAATTTAAGCTAATTGATTGGACCCAAATTGGCCATTTTAATTTATAGGATTCATATAATATTCAATAAATATAGTACTTAACATCCAATTTGGACCAAACCCTTTTTTTAACATGGAGTAAGACATGAGGAATCCAAAGAAATGGTCAAAAGCCCCACAGACTCCACGCGCCAATCCCATCAACGACTATACAGTATCAGTTATCTGTGTCTGACAAGCAGCACGGAACTGTGACTCAGAGTATTGTTTCTTCATCCTATGTAATGTATTCTCAGTGAATTTGGTGACGTTTTTTTCTCTGTTCAGTGAAGTCAAAGGGGGGGTGAGTGTAACCGATGTGAAATGGGAAGCTAGTTAGCGGGGTGCGTGCTAATAGTGTTTCAATCGGTGAAGTCACTCGCTCTGAGACCTTGAAGTAGTTGTTCCCTTTGCTCTGTAAGGACGATGGGTAACGATGCTTGGTGGGAGGTTGTTGATGTGTGCTGAGGAGAGGGTCCCTGGTTTGAGTCTAGGTAGGGGCGAGGAGAGGGACGGAAGCTTTATTGTTACACTTAACCTGTAAGCAGTCTATGGACAAGGTATGACAGCAACCCATGAAAGCATATTAGGTTTTGTTTACCTGTTTCAAATGCTAACTTTTAGCATTAGTGGCATGAATCCAAAATAAGTCAATGGCATCTATATTAGCATTTTTGAGCTTCATTTCCAAATCATCTATAGGTAACATCATTGAGTTACACAATCCATTTTTTTTAACATTAGGATGATTTGGATTGCTGTCAATATATAATTTTGTAAATTCAACATCTAGTGGTCAGAACCTGGTAATATCAGGATGTAGGATGATGGGACTTAACAATTTCAATGACTAATTTCTCTGAACAAGGAAAAAAACAATTTCATACTCACTGGGAATACATTACATAGGATGAACACATTACATAGGATGAACACATTACATAGGATGAATACATTACATAGGATGAACACATTACATAGGATGAATACATTACATAGGATGAACACATTACATAGGATGAACGCATTACATAGGATGAACACATTACATAGGATGAATACATTACATAGGATGAACACATTACATAGGATGAATACATTACATAGGATGAACACATTACATAGGATGAACACATTACATAGGATGAACACATTACATAGGATGAATACATGAATACATTATATAGGATGAACACATTACATAGGATGAACACATTACATAGGATGAACACATTACATAGGATGAATACATTACATAGGATGAACACATGAACACATTACATAGGATGAACACATTACATAGGATGAAAACATTATATAGGATGAATACATGAACACATTACATAGGATTAACACATTACATAGGATGAATACATTACATAGGATGAACACATTACATAGGATGAATAAATTACATAGGATAAACACATGAACACATTACATAGGATGAACACATTACATAGGATGAACACATTACATAGGATGAATACATTACATAGGATGAAAACATTACATAGGGTGAATACATGAACACATTACATAGGATGAATACATGAACACATTACATAGGATTAACACATTACATAGGCTGAACACATTACATAGGATGAATACATTACATAGGATGAACACATTACATAGGTTGAACACATGAATACATTACATAGGATGAACACATGAATACATTCCATAGGATGAACACATTACATAGGATGAACACATTACATAGGATGAATACATGAACACATTACATAGGATGAAAATATTACATAGGATGAACACATGAATACATTACATAGGATGAACACATGAGCACATTACATAGGATGAACACATTACATAGGATGAATACATTACATAGGATGAACACATTACATAGGATGAACACATGAATACATTACATAGGATGAATACATTACATAGGATGAACACATTACATAGGATGAATACATGAACACATTACATAGGATGAATACATTACATAGGTTGATTACATTACATAGGATGAACACATGAATACATTATATAGGATGAACCCATTACATAGTGGGAATACATTACATAGGATGAGCACATTACATAGGATGAACACATTACATAGGATGAACACATTACATAGGTTGAACACATGAATACATTACATAGGATGAACACATGAATACATTCCATAGGATGAACACATTACATAGGATGAACACATTACATAGGATGAATACATGAACACATTACATAGGATGAACACATTACATAGGATGAACACATTACATAGGATGAACACATTACATAGGATGAATAAATTACATAGGGTGAATACATTACATAGGATGAACACATGAATACATTATATAGGATGAACACATTACATAGTGGGAATACATTACATAGGATGAGCACATTACATAGGATGAACACATTACATAGGATGAACACATTACATTGGATGAACACATGAACACATTACATAGGATGAACACATTACATAGGATGAACACATTACATAGGATGAACACATTACATAGGATGAATAAATTACATAGGGTGAATACATTACATAGGATGAACACATGAATACATTATATAGGATGAACACATTACATAGTGGGAATACATTACATAGGATGAGCACATTACATAGGATGAACACATTACATAGGATGAACACATTACATTGGATGAACACATGAACACATTACATAGGATGAACACATTACATAGGATGAACACATTACATAGGATGAACACATTACATAGGATGAATACATTACATAGGATGAACACATTACATAGGTTGAACACATGAACACATTACATAGGAAGAACACATTACATTGGATGAACACATTACATAGGATGAACACATTACATTGGATGAACACATGAACACATTACATAGGATGAACACATTACATAGTGTGAATACATTACATAGGATGAATACATTACATAGGATGAATACATTACATCGGATGAACACATTACATAGGATGAATACATTACATAGGATGAACACATTACATAGGATGAATACATTACATAGGATGAACACATTACATAGGATGAATACATTACATAGGATGAACACATGAATACATTACATAGGATGAATACATTACATAGGATGAACACATTACATAGGTTGAACACATGAACACATTACATAGGATGAACACATTACATAGTGTGAATACATTACATAGGATGAATACATTACATAGGATGAACACATTACATAGGATGAACACATTACATAGGATGAATACATTACATAGGATGAATACATTACATCGGATGAACACATTACGTAGGATGAATACATTACATAGGATGAACACATTACATAGGATGAACACATGAATACATTACATAGGATGAATACATTACATAGGATGAACACATTACATAGGATGAATACATGAACACATTACATAGGATGAATACATTACATAGGTTGATTACATTACATAGGATGAACACATGAATACATTATATAGGATGAACCCATTACATAGTGGGAATACATTACATAGGATGAGCACATTACATAGGATGAACACATTACATAGGATGAACACATTACATTGGATGAACACATGAACACATTACATAGGATGAACACATTACATAGGATGAACACATTACATAGGATGAACACATTACATAGGATGAATAAATTACATAGGGTGAATACATTACATAGGATGAACACATGAATACATTATATAGGATGAACACATTACATAGTGGGAATACATTACATAGGATGAGCACATTACATAGGATGAACACATTACATAGGATGAACACATTACATTGGATGAACACATGAACACATTACATAGGATGAACACATTACATAGGATGAACACATTACATAGGATGAATACATTACATAGGATGAACACATTACATAGGTTGAACACATGAACACATTACATAGGAAGAACACATTACATTGGATGAACACATTACATAGGATGAAGACATTACATTGGATGAACACATGAACACATTACATAGGATGAACACATTACATAGTGTGAATACATTACATAGGATGAATACATTACATAGGATGAATACATTACATCGGATGGACACATTACATAGGAAGAATACATTACATAGGATGAACACATTACATAGGATGAATACATTACATAGGATGAACACATTACATAGGATGAATACATTACATAGGATGAATACATTACATAGGATGAACACATTACATAGGTTGAACACATGAACACATTACATAGGATGAACACATTACATAGTGTGAATACATTACATAGGATGAACACATTACATAGGATGAACACATTACATAGGATGAACACATTACATAGTGTGAATACATTACATAGGATGAATACATTACATAGGATGAACACATTACATAGGATGAACACATTACATAGGATGAATACATTACATAGGATGAATACATTACATCGGATGAACACATTACATAGGATGAATACATTACATAGGATGAACACAATACATAGGATGAACACATTACATAGGATGAACACATTACATAGTGGGAATACATTACATAGGATGAACACATTACATAGGATGAACACATTACATAGGATGAATACATTTGATAGGATGAACACATTACATAGGATGAATACATTACATATAATGAATACATTACATAGGATGAATACATTACATAGGATTAATACATTACATAGGATGAACACATTACATAGGATGAATACATTACATAGGATGAACACATTACATAGGATGAACACATTACATAGGATGAATACATTACATAGGATGAACACATTACATAGGATGAACACATTACATAGGATGAATACATTTCATATAATGAAAACATTACATAGGATGAATACATTACATAGGATGAATACATTACATATAATGAATACATTACATAAGATGAATACATTACATATGATGAATACATTACATAGGATGAACACATTACATAGGATGAATACATTACATAGGATGAATACATTACATAGGATGAACACATTACATAGGATGAACACATTACATATAATGAATACATTACATAGGATGAATACATTACATATGATGAATACATTACATAGGATGAACACATTACATAGGATGAATACATTACATAGGGTGAATACATTACATAGGATGAACACATTAAATAGGATGAATACATGAACACATTACATAGGATGATTACATTACATAGGATGAACACATGAATACATTACATAGGATAAACACATTACATAGGATGAACACATTACATAGGATGAACACATTACATAGGATGAACACATGAATACATTACATAGGATGAACACATTACATAGGATGAATAAATTACATAGGGTGAATACATTACATAGGATGAACACATGAATACATTATATAGGATGAACACATTACATAGTGGGAATACATTACATAGGATTAGCACATTACATAGGATGAACACATTACATAGGATGAACACATTACATTGGATGAACACATGAACACATTACATAGGATGAACACATTACATAGGATGAACACATTACATAGGATGAACACATTACATTGGATGAACACATGAACACATTACATAGGATGAACACATTACATAGGATGAACACATTACATAGGATGAATACATTACATAGGATGAATACATTACATAGGATGAACACATTACATAGGTTGAACACATGAACACATTACATAGGAAGAACACATTACATTGGATGAACACATTACATAGGATGAACACATTACATTGGATGAACACATGAACACATTACATAGGATGAACACATTACATAGTGTGAATACATTACATAGGATGAATACATTACATAGGATGAATACATTACATCGGATGAACACATTACATAGGATGAATACATTACATAGGATGAACACATTACATAGGATGAATACATTACATAGGATGAACACATTACATAGGATGAATACATTACATAGGATGAACACATGAATACATTACATAGGATGAATACATTACATAGGATGAACACATTACATAGGTTGAACACATGAACACATTACATAGGATGAACACATTACATAGTGTGAATACATTACATAGGATGAATACATTACATAGGATGAACACATTACATAGGATGAACACATTACATAGGATGAATACATTACATAGGATGAATACATTACATCGGATGAACACATTACATAGGATGAATACATTACATAGGATGAACACATTACATAGGATGAACACATTACATAGGATGAACACATTACATATAATGAATACATTACATAGGATGAATACATTACATAGGATGAATACATTACATAGGATGAATACATTACATAGGATGAATACATTACATAGGATGAACACATTACATAGGATGAACACATTACATAGTGGGAATACATTACATAGGATGAGCACATTAAATAGGATGAATACATTACATAGGATGAATACATTACATATAATGAATACATTACATAGGATGAATACATTACATAGGATGAATACATTACATAGGATGCATACATTACATAGGATGAATACATTACATAGGATGAATACATTACATAGGATGAATACATTACATAGTGGGAATACATTACATAGGATGAATACATTACATAGGATGAACACATTACATAGGATGAACACATTATATAGGATGAACACATTACATAGTGGGAATACATTACATAGGATGAATACATTACATAGGATGAACACATGAATACATTATATAGGATGAACACATTACATAGTGGGAATACATTACATAGGATGAGCACATTAAATAGGATGAACACATTACATAGGATGAACACATTACATTGGATGAACACATGAACACATTACATAGGATGAACACATTACATAGGATGAACACATTACATAGGATGAACACATGAATACATTACATAGGATGAATACATTACATAGGATGAACATATTACATAGGTTGAACACATGAATACATTATAGGATGAACACATGAACACATTACATAGGATGAATACATTACATAGGATGAATACATTACATAGGATGAACACATTACATAGGATGAACACATTACATAGGATGAATACATTACATATGATGAATACATTGCATAGGATGAACACATTACATAGGATGAACACATTACATAGGATGAATACATTACATAGGATGAACACATTACATAGGATGAACACATTACATAGGATGAACACATTACATATAATGAATACATTACATAGGATGAACAAACAATACTCTGAGCCACAGCTCCATATTACTTGTCAGAGAGCTGACGCTATAACCTCCTTGTTGGGGTGGGATTGGCGTGGGGTGTGGGGGGTCCGAGTGGGGCTTTTGACAATTACTTTGGATCCTCGTCTCTTACTCATTGTTATAAAAAAGTTTGGTCCAAATCAGATGTTAGGTACTATATTTATTTAATATATTAAAAACATTACATAAGATGATTACATTATATCAGGTGAATACATTACATAGGATGAATACATTACATAGGATGAACACATTACATAGGATGAACGCATTACATAGGATGAACACATTACATAGGTTGAACACATTACATAGGGTGAATACATTACATAGGATGAACACATGAATAACACATTATATAGGATGAATACATTACATACATTACATTAAAATGGACAATTTGGGTGCAATGAATTATCGTAATTTCTCAGAGATCAAATTATATTTCAACAAAGTAATGATGCAGGAATGCTCATCTTATCTGTTTCTATCAGCAGAAACTATTTCAGAACAATCTGAGATGGTGGGAGTTGAAATCCTCTTTCTGGTGCTTTAAGAGGTGGAACAACCCAGAGGAGAGAATGATAAATGTCCATCTCTTTGTTCCCCACTGCAGTCAGGCTTCCATAGCCAGACCTGCTCTGCTAATGGCACACACTCGCACTCTCACACACAGTTCTCACAAACACACACACACACACAGACGCACACACACAGAGTGAGAGAGGGGGAGGGAAAGAAAAGGAGAGGGGGTCCAGAGATCGGCGCAACAGGGAGATACAGTGCCTTGCGAAAGTATTCGGCCCCCTTGAACTTTGCGACCTTTTGCCACATTTCAGGCTTCAAACATAAAGATATAAAACTGTATTTTTTTGTGAAGAATCAACAACAAGTGGGACACAATCATGAAGTGGAACGACATTTATTGGATATTTCAAACTTTTTTAACAAATCAAAAACTGAAAAATTGGGCGTACAAAATTATTCAGCCCCCTTAAGTTAATACTTTGTAGCGCCACCTTTTGCTGTGATTACAGCTGTAAGTCGCTTGGGGTATGTCTCTATCAGTTTTGCACATCGAGAGACTGAATTTTTTTCCCATTCCTCCTTGCAAAACAGCTCGAGCTCAGTGAGGTTGGATGGAGAGCATTTGTGAACAGCAGTTTTCAGTTCTTTCCACAGATTCTCGATTGGATTCAGGTCTGGACTTTGACTTGGCCATTCTAACACCTGGATATGTTTATTTTTGAACCATTCCATTGTAGATTTTGCTTTATGTTTTGGATCATTGTCTTGTTGGAAGACAAATCTCCGTCCCAGTCTCAGGTCTTTTGCAGACTCCATCAGGTTTTCTTCCAGAATGGTCCTGTATTTGGCTCCATCCATCTTCCCATCAATTTTAACCATCTTCCCTGTCCCTGCTGAAGAAAAGCAGGCCCAAACCATGATGCTGCCACCACCATGTTTGACAGTGGGGATGGTGTGTTCTGCTGTGTTGCTTTTACGCCAAACATAACGTTTTGCATTGTTGCCAAAAAGTTCAATTTTGGTTTCATCTGACCAGAGCACCTTCTTCCACATGTTTGGTGTGTCTCCCAGGTGGCTTGTGGCAAATTTTAAACAACACTTTTTATGGATATCTTTAAGAAATGGCTTTCTTCTTGCCACTCTTCCATAAAGGCCAGATTTGTGCAATATGCGACTGATTGTTGTCCTATGGACAGAGTCTCCCACCTCAGCTGTAGATCTCTGCAGTTCATCCAGAGTGATCATGGGCCTCTTGGCTGCATCTCTGATCAGTCTTCTCCTTGTATGAGCTGAAAGTTTAGAGGGACGGCCAGGTCTTGGTAGATTTGCAGTGGTCTGATACTCCTTACATTTCAATATTATCGCTTGCACAGTGCTCCTTGGGATGTTTAAAGCTTGGGAAATCTTTTTGTATCCAAATCCGGCTTTAAACTTCTTCACAACAGTATCTCGGACCTGCCTGGTGTGTTCCTTGTTCTTCATGATTGTGTCCCACTTGTTGTTGATTCTTCACAAAAAAATACAGTTTTATATCTTTATGTTTGAAGCCTGAAATGTGGCAAAAGGTCGCAAAGTTCAAGGGGGCCGAATACTTTCGCAAGGCACTGTAGGTGCAACAGGGAGATAGGCGCAACAGGGAGATAGGTGCAACACGGATAGGCAATATGGGAAAGACTAAGAAATGGAGGAGGGACAGAATGAGATACAAGGATAAAGAGAGACTTACCTCTCAGCCTGTATAATGAGGCTGACGGTCCCCTCCTTCAGGTCAAAAATGAGAGGTGTGTTCCAGTT
The DNA here is from genome assembly GCF_057628025.1 of Oncorhynchus mykiss. Classification (NCBI taxonomy): domain Eukaryota; kingdom Metazoa; phylum Chordata; class Actinopteri; order Salmoniformes; family Salmonidae; genus Oncorhynchus; species Oncorhynchus mykiss. The sequence goes on from NC_143045.1 coordinate 14,205,854, forward strand.
CTTAGCACTGGAGGCGTAGCACTGGAGAGAGGTGGTGACCACTAGGTGACCGTGGGCCGGAGAGGCTTTGGTGACCTGGTCCCTGAACTCCAGAACATCCCCCGCATCATTCACCACGTTCCTTACCTGGGTGATGGATAGAGAGAGAGAGAGAGAGAGAGAGAGGGACAGTTTAGGAACACACACACACACACACCCACACACACACACACAGGAACATGCACATGTCGCTCAGATCTTGACCCACAAACACATTGAGTAACAAATCATCTGAAATACTAACAAACTAATTGTAACAAACAGACTAGAGCATACACACACAATACCTATTTTCTGAGACACTCATAGATGTTTCGTCGGTATGGAGGCACTCACGTAAACTCCAGAGTGGATTAACTGTTGATATACACAGGAAACAGCCCATGTCTAAGCATAGGACAGGAGGGGACAGAAATGCCTGGTGTGGAAACGTATGTCCGCGTGTGTTAGGGTTAGGGTTAGGACAGGAGGGTTAGGGTTAGGGTTAGGACAGGAGGGTTAGGGTTAGGGTTAGGACAGGAGGGTTAGGGTTAGGGTTAGGACAGGAGGGTTAGGGTTAGGGTTAGGACAGGAGAGTTAGGGTTAGGGTTAGGACAGGAGGGTTAGGGTTAGGGTTAGGACAGGAGGGTTAGGGTTAGGGTTAGGGTTAGGGTTAGGACAGGAGGGGACAGAAATGCCTGGTGTGGAAACGTACGTCCGCGTGTGTGTTAGGGATAGGGTTAGGACAGGAGGGTTAGGGTTAGGGTTAGGGTTAGGACAGGAGGGTTAGGGTTAGGGTTAGGGTTAGGACAGGAGGGTTAGGGTTAGGGTTAGGGTTAGGACAGGAGGGGACAGAAATGCCTGGTGTGGGTTAGGGTTAGGGTTAGGGTTAGGACAGGAGGGGACAGAAATGCCTGGTGTGGGTTAGGGTTAGGGTTAGGGTTAGGACAGGAGGGTTAGGGTTAGGGTTAGGGTTAGGGTTAGGACAGGAGGGTTAGGGTTAGGGTTAGGGTTAGGACAGGAGGGTTAGGGTTAGGGTTAGGGTTAGGACAGGAGGGTTAGGGTTAGGGTTAGGGTTAGGACAGGAGGGTTAGGGTTAGGGTTAGGACAGGAGGGTTAGGGTTAGGGTTAGGGTTAGGACAGGAGGGTTAGGGTTAGGGTTAGGACAGAAGGTTAGGGTTAGGGTTAGGGTTAGGACAGGAGGGGACAGAAATGCCTGGTGTGGAAACGTACGTCCGCGTGTGTGTTTCTACTTTTTCACCCGTTAGGATAAAAATGTTCTTCCACATTTCCCCTGTGAATGAATGAATGAAATGTGGTTTTCCACCAGCAGGTAAAAGGTGTGGTGGGTATTTATTTAACGGTTTAAACATCATCCTTCTTTAACCCCCACTAACAACCCAAATTTACTCACCAAACAACCAGGAATAAAAATGTTTAACCGCGAAGTGGTAAATTTAGCCGCCTGATTCACAAACCATTGGCAGATGTGCACTTTTAAAAAAAAGAGAGGGAGAGAAAAAAAACCTGCAAGCCTGAAAATAAATGGCTGAAGACACAGGTTTGTTTGGTTAACGCAAACAGTGCTCAGTGAGGGTTGTCTATGGTGAGAGTGCACGTGTGTGTGCGTATGCGCTTATCCACGTGTGTGTGTCCGTTACAGTGTGTGTGCGCATGGGGGTGTGTTGACCGCGTGTAAACGCTACCTTGTGGTTTCTGAAGTTTAAACACACTCTGTGACGGAGGCTGCTATACAGGCTAGCCATTGTCACTGGTCCACACTGGGAGGCTTATAGCATAATGTATAGCCACAAGTACCCAGGCCTGGGGAATAGTCTGGCCCTTTAAAATAGCCTGTTAACTTCACCTCACTTGCGTCTGCCTCTCACACCGGCCCATTCACCCTCAGTTAGCTGTCTCATTAATTCATTTAGGCTCGGGGACTGTTTGGCTTCTTAGGTGAAGTAAAGATTAAGACTTTTTCTGGAGGTTTAAACAATCATATGGCATAAGGAACCGAAACACCTGCATGGTTCTCCTCTTGGTGAGGGTGATATGTGTGTTCTACCTGCATGGTCCACCTCTTGGTGAGAGTGATCTGTGTGTTCTGCCTGCATGGTTCACCTCTTGGTGAGGGTGATCTGTGTGTTCTACCTGCATGGTCCTCCTATTGGTGAGGGTGATCTGTGTGTTCTACCTGCATGGTCCACCTCTTGGTGAGGGTGATCTGTGTGTTCTGCCTGCATGGTTCACCTCTTGGTGAGGGTGATCTGTGTATTCTAGCTGCATGGTCCTCCTCGTGGTGAGAGTGATCTGTGTGTTCTACCTGCATGGTCCTCCTCTTGGTGAGAGTGATCTGTGTGTTCTACCTGCATGGTCCTCCTCTTGGTGAGGGTGATCTGTGTGTTCTACCTGCATGGTCCTCCTCGTGGTGAGGGTGATCTGTGTGTTCTACCTGCATGGTCCACCTCTTGGTGAGAGTGATCTGTGTGTTCTACCTGCATGGTCCTCCTCTTGGTGAGGGTGATCTGTGTGTTCTACCTGCATGGTCCTCCTCGTGGTGAGGGTGATCTGTGTGTTCTACCTGCATGGTCCTCCTCGTGGTGAGGGTGATCTGTGTGTTCTACCTGCATGGTCCTCCTCTTGGTGAGGGTCCGTGTGAGCTGCGTGCCGTCTGCTGACCAGTGTTAGGCTTCTCCAACACATACGACCACTAGAGAGAGACAGAGAGAGAGAGAGACAAAGCGAGAGAGAGACAGACAGACAAAGAAAGAGAGAGAGACAAAGCGAGAGAGAGACAGACAAAGCGAGAGAGAGAGACAAAGCGAGAGAAAGACAGACAAAGAAAGAGAGAGAGAGAGACAAACAAAGCGAGAGAGAGACAGACAAAGAAAGAGAGAGAGAGACAGACAGGCAAAGAAAGAGAGACAGACAGACAAAGAAAGAGAGAGACATACAAAGAAAGAGAGAGAGACAGACAAAGAAAGAGAGAGAGACAGACAAAGAAAGAGAGACAGACAAAGAAAGAGAGACAGACAAAGAAAGAGAGACAGACAAAGAAAGAGAGAGAGAGAGACAGACAAAGAAAGAGAGACAGACAAAGAAAGAGAGAGAGAGAGACAGACAAAGAAAGAGAGAGACATACAAAGAAAGAGAGAGAGACAGACAAAGAAAGAGAGACAGACAAAGAAAGAGAGAGAGAGAGACAGACAAAGAAAGAGAGAGACAGACAAAGAAAGAGAGAGACATACAAAGAAAGAGAGAGACAGACAAAGAAAGAGAGACAGACAAAGAAAGAGAGAGAGAGAGAGAGAGAGAGAGACAGACAAAGAAAGAAAGAGAGAGACAGACAGACAGAGAGACAGAGAAGGAAAGAGGAAGTTAGAGAGAGACAGAAAGAGATTGTTGAGTAAATGGCAAAAAAATTGTATTTGGTAGTACTGTACTTAATCAATGCACAATTTCAAACAATAAGACAGATACTGTGCAGCCACAAAGGGCTATAAGGGGTACAGTAAGCCAGGGCGGTTAGGGATAGAGAGAGGGGTGGGGGTGAACAGGGATAGGTGCAGTATGGGGGTAGTGGGGGGTTTGGTTGGGTGCATGACAGCCCCCCCCCCCCCCCCACCCCCCCCCCCATGTAAACTGTGTGTAAGAGACACGGGTTGAGTCAGGGCCCAGACACTGAGCTGTGATGAACTGTGAGACACTGAAGGAGCGTTCAGGCCTGCCAAGTCCAGCACTCGCGCTCGTAAACATGCACTCTGCTATCCTCATCTATTACAACTAGCCAGAGTTATGGGGGTGGGGTGGGGTGGGGTGGGGGGGGTGGGTGGGTGGGTGGGGGGGGGGGGTGCATGAGCACACAATCAAGAGCCAAAGAGTGATTACCCAAACCTTTTCCTTTCTTTCAAAAGTTATATTTTACTTGTGTGTGTGTGTATGTGTGTGTGTGTGTGTGTGTGTGTGTGTGTAGTGGAGTTATTTTGGTGTATTGGTGTGAGTCAGTGACACCCATCGAGGCAGCTGAGAAGAGGCTGCAGCTCCTACCAACTCCCCAGCCTGCCGTTTGGAACACACCACACCACCACGACAACAGTTACTCACTAAGGCCACTAGAACCCCCCCCCCCCCCCTCTCCAAGATTTTCCTTCGCACTCTTTTCTTCTCTCACTGCTCTCTCTCTCCTCTCTCTTAGCGTTCTGCAGAGTATCACACAAAGCCTATTCTGTTATTTGGCTTCTGGTTTAGAAATCCAGCCTGTCAGAGGGCTTATGATTGAGTTGAGATAGTTTGAGCTTGCAGTTGTGTTTTTTCAACCTGTTAGGGTGCGTGTGAGAGAGAGATCTCAGTGTTGATGGATGATATTTGGGGCTTGATTTATGGAGGTCAGATTAGCAATGCCAAACTTAAACAGCTAGCTACACAAGAACCAGGACTGTAGTGTGTTAAAGGGAACTCTCCTGCTTCCCCACTCAGTCTCGTCTGTCGCTCTTTACCCTTCTTACTCAACTATGTCTCTCATTCTCCACCGTCTCTCTCTTTACCCCTCACTACCCTGTCTCTGAACCCCTATCTAGCCCCCCTCTGTCTCTTCTTTACTCCTCCCTAACTCCTTTCACCCCTTCCCTCTCTCCTGTCTTTGTCCACAGTATAAATTAGGGACATTCCTCCATGTGCACCCAAAGACAGCGATGACCTTCCCTTGGTGATCTTTAACCGCTGACCCCTCTGCCTCAGCCCCTTCCATTGTGCAGGTGGCTGGCAGGGCTCACCAGCTTTACCAGCCATCCCTTTTTTCTGTCCACCCCTCTCCTCTGGTCTAGTCTGTGACCCCTGACCTCTATGCCTCAGTTCTTCCCTGTGTGCAGGTGGCTGGCAGGGCGGAGGCTGCTTGCAGAGGGAGAAACTGCTAACACTAACATTACCCTAACGCTGCCTGTTAGAGATTGGACGGGACGCCAAGTGCTGCGCTGCACAAATAAGGTCTGTGTTGGTTTCATGTGCTGAGGTGTGGCTTTATATACGGTCTCAACCAGCAGGTTGGGGCTCACTCTCTCTCTCTCTCTCTCAGAGTGGCCGGTGGCCACGGTCAAAGCAGAGGATTTCCTTGGTCAGCTTCCTCCCTAGTAGTAAAATTAAGAGACTCTCTTTACCAAAAAAAAAAAGACTCTCTTTACCAATCTGGACAATACATTTCTTGTTAAACTCATATCAAATGGTGGTGTTTTCTGTCATTTCGCTTCTGCACGGCCTGCCCCTTTTACCTCTACCTCTCCCTCCTTCCTCATAAATCCTGCCATAGAAATGACTTTCCTTATTTTTCGCTGTGCGCGTGCGTGTGTCTGCTGCAAAGATAAACAGGGTCCGGCCACATAAAGGCCGCTGCAGGGCTTTGAAGTGTACTTTCATATACCTTTCGTCCAAACATCAGCGCCGTGCTTGGACAGGCTCCACCGCCAACGAGAGCATACACGCTTCAAATAATAATACCCCATCTATTCTTCAGCAAAAATCCAAGCCGCTCCATTTTAGAGCTCCCCTGAGGGAGAGGAGGGGGCGGAGGGGGGAGAGGAGGGGGCGGAGGGGGGAGAGGGGGGTCAGAGATGCAGCTGAATGTATACACATGATATCAGCCTGAGAAGCATTTTTGGATTTGTGCTTACCTAATACTTTTAACACATTGGGCCATTTGACTCCTGCTGCAGCAAGCATACGTTTGTGCGTGTATGAGAAAGAGAGAACACGGGTGTAGATTTAAATGTATATAAGACAGATGGTGGGGTGTGTAAATGTAATGTATTCACAGTGTGAGTTAGTGTGTGTGTGTGAGATGTGTGTGTGTGTGTGTATGTGTGTGTCTAAAAGGTGAGAATCCCCGGGATCTCAGTTGCACTTTTGTCTGAGTTGTCAGGCAGTGAGTGAGTTTAGGACACTGGGGGGAGTCCTGTAGCTCTCGTGAGAGAAGAGTTTACTCTACCTCTTTCTGCTCCCTTCTCATTCTACCCTCCTCCCCTCCCCCTCATAACCTCCCTTTCACTCTCCTTTCTCTACCTTTATCTTTCCCCAGGACTAGTCCCCCTATCACTCTCTCTCTTTCTCTCACAAAAGGTGTCAGCATTAGGTAGTACTGTAGCAAGTGTTTCCCAAAAGCACAGAGTCCAATTATGGCCCTCTTTAAGATCCCGGGGGTCCACTCCACAACATAGATCTGTCGACATACTGTCTCCAGACTGCAGGAGTAAATCAGGACCTGTCCAGACCTGGAGCACTGCTGGTTCACCTCTGGGCCACAGAGCTCCACTCCAGGACTCTCTGCTCTCAACCACAATTCACTATTAGGAAGGTCTAAGCCATAGACAACCATAGAGAGCTTGAGCCATAGACAACCTTAGAGAGCTTCAGCCATAGACAACTATAGAGAGCTTCAGCCATAGACAACTATAGAGAGCTTCAGCCATAGACAACCATAGAGAGCTTCAGCCATAGACAACCGTAGAGAGCTTCAGCCATAGACAACCATAGAGTGCTTCAGCCATAGACAACCATAGAGAGCTTCAGCCATAGACAACTATAGAGAGCTTCAGCCATAGACAACCATAGAGAGCTTCAGCCATAGACAACCGTAGAGAGCTTCAGCCATAGACAACCATAGAGTGCTTCAGCCATAGACAACCATAGAGAGCTTCAGCCATAGAGAGATGAGTGATAGAGGGTGAAATAGGGAAGAGAGGAGCGAGGGAAGGGGAGAGAAGGATGAGAGGAGGGATATAAGGGCTGAAAGGGGATGAGAGGAGCGATGGAGGCGGATCAGTCAGCAGCAGATTTGCTGACTAGTTTGATTGGAGCCAAAAGGGATGATCCTGGCCCTGCTTCAACCACTCTGCTCTCTCCTTGAGAACACTGGACTAGCTAGGGGATATTCACAATCACTCTGGAAACTGGGGAGGGAGAGAGAGGGGGGAGCAGCAGGAGAAGGGGAAAGCCCTGTGAAGAAGAAGGGTGGAGGGGTGCTGGTAAGGGTCTGCTCTGGTCACTGAGCCCTGTCTATAATGGGCAGCTTTGTGGCCAGAGGGAAGGTGACAGACATGACGTGGAGCTCTGCTGAGGTCTGTGGGAGAGAGGGGGGAGGAGAGAAAGAGAGACCCCTAGCTCTTACAATGAGCTCATGCACACAGACAGCACACAGCAGCATAGCACTATACAACATACACACAGCAGCATAACACTATACAACATACAGTTGAAGTCAAAAGTTTACACACACTTAGGTAGGAGTCATTAAAACTCGTTTTTCAACCACTCCACAAATTTCTTGTTAACAAACTACAGTTTTGGTAAGTCGGTTAGGACATCTACTTTGTGCATGACACAAGTAATGTTTCCAACAATTGTTTACAGACAGATTATTTCACTTATAATTCACTGTATTACAATTCCAGTGGATCAGAAGTTTACATACACTAAGTTGACTGTGCCTTTAAACAGCTTGGAAAATTCCAGAAAATGATGTCATGGCTTTAGTTTAATTTACATCATTTGTCAATTGGAGGTGTACCTGTGGATGTATTTCAAGACCTACCTTCAAATGCAGTGCGTCTTTGCTTGACATCATGGGAAAATCCAAGAAATCAGCCAGTCAACCTCAGAAAAAAAATGGTAGACCTCCACAAGTCTGGTTCATCCTTGGGAGCAATTTCCAAACGCCTGAAGGTACCACGTTCATCTGTACAAACAATAGTATGCAAGTATAAATACCATGGGACCACGCAGCCGTCATACCGCTCAGGAAGGAGACGCCTTCTGTCTGTTACGGTGCGTGAATGAGGACCCAAAAGCGAATCAACTTAAACAGAGCTTCTTTAATTACCAAACATAGGTAGGCTCAGATGGACCGGCAGATTCCGACAGGACAGGACAAGGTTACAGCAAACATGACGACAGTCTGGTTCAGGCATGAATGACACAAACAAACAAGAATCCGACAAGGACAGGAGCAGAAACAGAGAGAGATATAGGGACCTAATCAGAGGGAAAAAGGGAACAGGTGGGGAACGGGGTGAATGGGTAGTTAGAGGAGACAAGGGACAGCTGGGGGAAAGCGGGGGAGAAAAGGTAACCTAACACGACCAGCAGAGGGAGACAGGGTGAAGGGAAAGGACAGAGACAAGACAACATGACAGTACATGACAGTACCCCCCCACTCACCGAGCGCCTCCTGGCGCACTCGAGGAGGAAACCTGGCGGCAACGGAGGAAATCATCAATCAGCGCACGGTCCAGCACGTCCCGAGAGGGAACCCAACTCCTCTCCTCAGGACCGTACCCCTCCCAGTCAACTAGGTACTGATGACCACGGCCCCGAGGACGCATGTCCAAGATTTTACGGACCCTGTAGATAGGTGCGCCCTCGACAAGGATGGGGGGGGGGGGGGAAGACGAGCGGGGGCGCGAAGAACGGGCTTAACACAGGAGACATGGAAGACCGGGTGGACGCGACGAAGATATCGCGGAAGAAGAAGTCGCACTGCGACAGGATTAATGACCTGAGAGATACGGAATGGACCAATGAACCGCGGGGTCAACTTGCGAGAAGCCGTCTTAAGGGGAAGGTTCTGAGTGGAGAGCCAAACTCTCTGACCGCGACAATATCTAGGGCTCTTAGTTCTACGCTTATTAGCAGCTCTCACAGTCTGCGCCCTATAACGGCAAAGTGCAGACCTGACCCTCTTCCAGGTGCGCTCGCAACGTTGGACAAAAGCCTGAGCGGAGGGGACGCTGGACTCGGCGAACTGAGATGAGAACAACGGAGGCTGGTACCCGAGGCTACTCTGAAAAGGAGATAGCCCGGTCGCAGACGAAGGAAGCGAGTTGTGGGCGTATTCTGCCCAGGGGAGCTGTTCTGACCAAGACGCAGGGTTGCGAAAAGAAAGACTGCGTAAGATGCGACCAATAGTCTGATTGGCCCGTTCTGCTTGACCGTTAGACTGGGGGTGAAAGCCGGAAGAGAGACTGACGGAAGCCCCAATCAAACGGCAAAACTCCCTCCAAAATTGAGACGTGAATTGCGGACCTCTGTCCGAAACGACGTCTGACGGAAGGCCATGAATTCTGAAAACATTCTCGATGATGATTTGTGCCGTCTCTTTAGCAGAAGGAAGCTTAGCAAGGGGAATGAAATGAGCCGCCTTAGAGAACCTATCGACAACCGTAAGAATAACAGTCTTCCCCGCTGACGAAGGCAGTCCGGTGACAAAATCTAAGGCGATGTGAGACCACGGTCGAGAGGGAATAGGAAGCGGCCTGAGACGGCCGGCAGGAGGAGAGTTACCGGACTTAGTCTGCGCGCAGACCGAACAAGCAGCCACGAAACGACGCGTGTCATGCTCCCGGGTGGGCCACCAGAAACGCTGGCGAATGGAAGCAAGCGTACCCCGAACGCCAGGGTGGCCGGCTAACTTGGCAGAGTGAGCCCACTGAAGAACGGCCAGACGAGTAGGAACGGGAACGAAAAGAAGGTTCCTAGGACAAGCGCGCGGCGACGGAGTTTGAGTGAGTGCTTGCTTTACCTGCCTCTCAATTCCCCAGACAGTCAACCCGACAACACGCCCCTCAGGGAGAATCCCCTCGGGGTCAGTGGAGGCTACTGAAGAACTGAAGAGACGAGACAAAGCATCAGGCTTGGTGTTCTTAGAGCCCGGACGATAAGAAATCACGAACTCGAAACGAGCGAAAAACAGCGCCCAACGCGCCTGACGCGCATTAAGTCGTTTGGCAGAACGGATGTACTCAAGGTTCCTATGGTCAGTCCAAACGACAAAAGGAACGGTCGCCCCCTCCAACCACTGTCGCCATTCGCCTAGGGCTAACCGGATGGCGAGCAGTTCGCGGTTACCCACATCATAGTTACGTTCCGACGGCGACAGGCGATGAGAAAAATACGCGCATGGGTGGACCTTGTCGTCAGAGAGGGAGCGCTGAGAAAGGATGGCTCCCACTCCCACCTCTGACGCGTCAACCTCGACAACGAACTGTCTAGAGACGTCAGGTGTAACAAGGATAGGAGCGGATGTAAAACGATTCTTGAGGAGATCAAAAGCTCCCTGGGCGGAAACGGACCACTTAAAGCACGTCTTGACAGAAGTAAGGGCTGTGAGAGGAGCTGCCACCTGACCGAAATTACGGATGAAACGACGATAGAAGTTCGCGAAGCCGAGAAAGCGCTGCAGCTCGACGCGTGACTTAGGGACGGGCCAATCAATGACAGCTTGGACCTTAGCGGGATCCATCTTAATGCCTTCAGCGGAAATAACAGAACCGAGAAATGTGACGGAGGAGGCATGAAAAGTGCACTTCTCAGCCTTCACAAAAAGACAATTCTCTAAAAGGCGCTGGAGGACACGTCGAACGTGCTGAACATGAATCTGGAGTGACGGTGAAAAAATCAGGATATCGTCAAGGTAAACGAAAACAAAGATGTTCAGCATGTCTCTCAGGACATCATTGACTAATGCCTGAAAGACAGCTGGAGCGTTAGCGAGGCCGAAAGGAAGAACCCGGTATTCAAAGTGCCCTAACGGAGTGTTAAACGCCGTCTTCCACTCGTCCCCCTCCCTGATGCGCACGAGATGGTAAGCGTTACGAAGGTCCAACTTAGTGAAAAACCTGGCTCCCTGCAGGATCTCGAAGGCTGAAGACATAAGAGGAAGCGGATAACGATTCTTCACTGTTATGTCATTCAGCCCTCGATAATCTATGCAGGGGCGCAGAGACCCGTCCTTCTTCTTGACAAAAAAAAACCCCGCTCCGGCGGGAGAGGAGGAGGGGACTATGGTACCGGCGTCAAGAGCTACAGACAAATAATCTTCGAGAGCCTTACGTTCGGGAGCCGACAGAGAGTATAGTCTACCCCGGGGGGGGGTGGTTCCCGGAAGGAGATCAATACTACAATCATACGACCGGTGTGGAGGAAGAGAGGTGGCCCTGGACCGACTGAACACCGTGCGCAGATCGTGATATTCCTCCGGCACCCCTGTCAAATCACCAGGCTCCTCCTGTGAAGAAGAGACAGAGGAAACAGGAGGGATAGCAGACATTAAACATTTCACATGACAAGAGACGTTCCAGGAGAGGATAGAATTACTAGACCAATTAATGGAAGGATTATGACAAACTAGCCAGGGATGGCCCAAAACAACAGGTGTAAAAGGTGAACGAAAAATTAAAAAAGAAATGGTTTCACTATGATTACCAGAAACAGTGAGGGTTAAAGGTAGCGTCTCACGCTGAATCCTGGGGAGAGGACTACCATCCAGGGCGAACAAGGCCGTGGGCTCCTTTAACTGTCTGAGAGGAATGTCATGTTCCCGAGCCCAGGTCTCGTCCATAAAACAGCCCTCCGCCCCAGAGTCTATTAAGGCACTGCAGGAAGCTGACGAACCGGTCCAGCGTAGATGGACCGACAAGGTAGTGCAGGATCTTGAAGGAGAGACAGGAGTAGTAGCGCTCACCAGTAGCCCTCCGCTTACTGACGAGCTCTGGCCTTTTACTGGACATGAAGTGACAAAATGACCAGCGGAACCGCAATAGAGACAGAGGCGGTTGGTGATTCTCCGTTCCCTCTCCTCAGTCGAGATGCGGATACCTCCCAGCTGCATGGACTCAGCACCCGAGCCGGCAGAGGAAGATGGTAGTGATGCGGAGAGGGAGGCGACGGAGAGCGCGAGCTCCTTTCCACGAGCTCGGTGACGAAGATCAACCCGTCGCTCAATGCGAATAGCGAGTTCAATCAAGGAATCCACGCTGGAAGGAACCTCCCGGGAGAGAATCTCATCCTTTACCTCTGCGCGGAAACCCTCCAGAAGACGAGCGAGCAAGGCCGGCTCGTTCCAGCCACTGGAGACAGCAAGAGTGCGAAACTCAATAGAGTAGTCTGTTATGGATCGATTGCCTTGACATAGGGAAGACAGGGCCCTGGAAGCCTCCTCCCCAAAAACAGATCGATCAAAAACCCGTATCATCTCCTCCTTAAAGTCTTGATACTGGTTAGTACACTCAGCCCTTGCCTCCCAGATTGCCGTGCCCCACTCACGAGCCCGTCCAATAAGGAGAGATATGACGTAGGCGACACGAGCAGTGCTCCTGGAGTAAGTGTTGGGCTGGAGAGAAAACACAATATCACACTGGGTGAGGAACGAGCGGCATTCAGTGGGCTCCCCAGAGTAACACGGCGGGTTATTGATTCTGGGCTCCGGAGATTCGAAAGCCCTGGAAGTGGCCGGTGGATCGAGGCGGAGATGGTGAACCTGTTCTGTGAGGTTGGAGACTTGGGTGGCCAGGGTCTCAACGGCATGTCGAGCAGCAGACAATTCCTGCTTGTGTCTGCCTAGCATCGCTCCCTGGATCTCGACGGCTGAGTGGAGAGGATCCGAAGTCGCTGGGTCCATTCTTGGTCGGATTCTTCTGTTACGGTGCGTGAATGAGGACCCAAAAGCGAATCAACTTAAACAGAGCTTCTTTAATTACCAAACATAGGTAGGCTCAGATGGACCGGCAGATTCCGACAGGACAGGACAAGGTTACAGCAAACATGACGACAGTCTGGTTCAGGCATGAATGACACAAACAAACAAGAATCCGACAAGGACAGGAGCAGAAACAGAGAGAGATATAGGGACCTAATCAGAGGGAAAAAGGGAACAGGTGGGGAACGGGGTGAATGGGTAGTTAGAGGAGACAAGGGACAGCTGGGGGAAAGCGGGGGAGAAAAGGTAACCTAACACGACCAGCAGAGGGAGACAGGGTGAAGGGAAAGGACAGAGACAAGACAACATGACAGTACATGACACTGTCTCCTAGAGATGAACGTACTTTGGTGCGAAAAGTGCAAATCAATGCCAGAACAACAGCAAAGGACATTGTGAAGATGCTGGAGGAAACAGGTACAGAAGTATCTATATCCACAGTAAAACGAGTCCTATATCGACATAACCTGAAAGGCCGCTCAGCAAGGAAGAAGCCATTGCTCCAAAACCGCCATAAAAAAAGCCAGACTACGGTTTGCAACTGCATATGGGGTCAAAGATCGTACTTTTTGGAGAAATGTCCTCTGGTCTGATGAAACAAAAATATAACTGTTTGGCCATAATGACCGTCGTTATGTTTGGAGGAAAAAGGGGAAGGCTTGCAAACTGAAGAACACCATCCCAACTGTGAAGCACGGGGGTGGCAGCATCATGTTGTGGGGCCGCTCAGCAAGGAACACAATACAACATATACTGCTCGCATGATCATTCAAAGAAGTAAAGGATATACACACACCTGTCTAGAGAGTTAACATGGGTGTGTTAACCTGATTCACCTCACTGACTTGTTCTTTCCCTCTTTAACGTCACTGACTTGTTCTACTGACTTGTTCTACTGACTTGTTCTTTCCCTCTTTAACGTCACTGACCTGTTCTACTGACTTGTTCTACTGACTTGTTCTACTGACTTGTTCTTTCCCTCTTTAACGTCACTGACTTGTTCTACTGACTTGTTCTACTGACTTGTTCTTTCCCTCTTTAACGTCACTGACTTGTTCTACTGACTTGTTCTACTGACTTGTTCTACTGACTTGTTCTTTCCCTCTTTAACGTCACTGACTTGTTCTTTCCCTCTTTAACGTCACTGACTTGTTCTACTGACTTGTTCTTTCCCTCTTTAACGTCAATGACTTGTTCTACTGACTTGTTCTTTCCCTCTTTAACATCACTGACTTGTTCTACTGACTTGTTCTTTCCCTCTTTAACGTCACTGACCGCTATCATTTATGAAAGTAGCACTTTGTCCCCTCCCCCTTGTCTTTTCATTGTCTGGATCCCTCTTTCTTGTAAGTTCAAACTCAAGCGGTGTTCCACAGACTATGGGTTCCAGCATGCAACCACCTACACACGCAGGCATACATACAAAGAAACACACTTCAACAGAGACACACACTTGTACACACACAAGAAGATAAACTCAGTCACTCACTCAAACACAAGCCCCCTCTCGCTTACACACACAGACAACAGACCAGTCAGACAACATTGCCGCCCTCTTTAGGGAACATTTGCTCCCGCCCTCCGTTTCACTGCACATACGTTTGCCATTAAGATTGGCAGGTGCTGTGAGCCTGCCGCTTCTCCCTACTGCTGTAACGTGCCACAGCGAGCTGCAGGGAAAAATACTTCAAACTGATCTTAAAGACATGGAGGCGGTACCTCCTCAAATCCCCCATCCTCACTACAGCACCAGCCAGAGAGGCAAACTTCTCTCTAATAGATAAAGAGAAAGATGGTGATTTTAAATAACAGATCGGTCCTCCCTTCACCCTTGCTCTGAGTTCTCTCCACCTGGAGCAGTACTTTGGGCTGGGGGCTGTAGGGAGGACTTGGCTGGGACTGCAGAGGGGACTGGACTGGTCTGGGGCAGGGAAGGGGTTAATGACACATGTTTGGGCTAATGGCTCCCAGCGGAGCTATCTGCTGATTCAGCCCCATTACATCAGACGCATTAAATATGTCTGCACTGACCGCTGCAGACAGGCCTGCTTCTCCTCACAGCACGCTAATCGGCAGGGTGGCATGTCCCCCATCTCCCAGGTCTCCCCCTCCTGAAGGCCTCCCTACTCTAAAGGGAGAGAATAAAGGAGGGGGACAGAGTGAGAAAGAAGGAGAGAGCAAGTGCGCGTGTGTGTGTGTGCGTGGTTCCCCTTTATCACTGTTTAAACCCACGGTCTCGCTCGGAAGACCTAGTCTAGCATTGGCTTAACTTAATAAAGTTAGTTAGCCTAGCTCTGGTCTATCATCGACAGTGTGGCTAATTCTATAAATCAACGTGGCTAACATTTGGATAACCTATAGCTATTAGGTACACCAGTGTGGCTAGCCTATAGCTTGGCTAACATGATAAATCAGTTTGGCTACTGGAGAGCTGGCGGCTTGAAGAGCCCAGCTGGCCTCAGTTAGCCTCAGTGTTCCTGAGAGACGACCTGGCAGGGCAGGTATGGGGTGTAAATCCCTACACGAACCCTCACATTAATGTACACTACCACACTGGCATGGACAGACACACACGTGCGCACACACACAATCTTGATGGCACTCATAACTCAATATTTTGTCGATCCGCTGGACAGGGTTGATGAGAGCGGTTAATAAATAGCAGCATAGCATCTCCGTCTGATTGATGCACACTGAGGGAGGGAGTCGGACCATTAGAAGACCCATAGAGCATTTCCTGTACACACACACCATCTTTCTCTCTCTGTTCCCCAAACTCTGCCAGCTGCAAGAAGCACCAAACAAACAGCAAGCCCAATAAAGGGGAGCCTAATTCTGCTGCTAGTAGAACAGTGTGTGTGTGAAGGCACAGACATCAATGGAGTCTAACACTCATGGCTTGTTCTCTGCAGACATCCACAAACAAGGAGAACAATGCTCACATTTTCCACTGTTATTATTACTGTATCTAGTGTCACAGCCGTGTCATTATTCTTGTAAGTAGTGTAAGAAAGGCTAAAAGTAATCCATGTGTTGAGGTGGAGGATGGAGAGGTGGAGGAGGTAGAGGTGGAGGGTGGCCCATCAATCTCTCAGCAGATTAGGAGGAGTTGTAAACATCGCTCTGCAGTGACCTGGGCCCCCCTCACAGGCACATGGAGCTGGGGCTGTAGTAGCTGGGCTGTGTTGGGTTGTGCTTTGTGATCTGGGTTGGTACTTTGGCCTGTGCTGAACTGACATGGCAAGGCTTGGATGTGTTCTGGGATGTACTGGTTCGTGCTGGGGGCAGGAGGTGAAGAGGTAAGGGGCTGGAGGTGAGGGGCTGGAGGTGAGGAGGTATGGGGCTGGAGGTGAGGAGGTAAGGGGCTGGAAGTAAGGAGCTGGAGGTGAGGAGTAGAGGGGCTGGAGGTGAGGAGGCTGGAGGTGAGGGGCTGGAGGTGAGGGGCTAGAGGCGAGGAGGTAAGGGGCTGGAGGTGAGGGGCTAGAGATGAGGAGGTAAGGGGCTGGAGGTGAGGCGCTGGAGGTGAGGAGGTAAGGGGCTGGAGGTGAGGAACTGGAGCTTCCAGATAGGGAGAGGAGCTGTAGGGACGAGCTGACCCTGTTTAGAACACCTCGCCAAGGTGGAGGGGGTGCTGACCCCGTACAAACCAACCCCTCCTTTGGCCTTGTCCACCCCTCCCCAGGGGCAATCCATCATACCAAACACACACATACAACCGTCTGCCAGACCTAAAACTATATCTGTAGATAAAAGTCTTTAAGTGGGAGTAGAGAGGCAAAATGTCAAGGGCTCTTTGGGAGCAAAATGATGTGCATCTCTTTCTAATAAAGCCTGGCCCACTGCATTAAATTACACGCTATCAAACAGAACCAAGACTCAGGCCCATAAAAGAGCTGCTTTGAAACGTCCCATGGCACCGCATAGTCTGAGCTTCCTTAATCACACTGAGACTCACACACACGCACTGCTCAGACACTCTGTCTGTCTGCCCACTGTCTCAGAGAGAGAGACACACACACACACACACACACACACACACGCACACACGCACACACGCACACACGCACACACACACACACACACACACAGACAGACACACACACACACACACACACACACAAGCGCACTGATCCACTTTTTTTTTGTGTAACCAGTCACCTGTGAGGAGAGCATATCTGTGTGCAAAACTCAAGTGGCACTCTATTCTCAGCCTCTGGTCAAAACTAGTGTACTACTACATAAGGAATAGGGTGTAATTTAAGATACAGCTTGTGTATTTTGTACCCCGGCAATAGGAACTTATTCAGTAAGATTGTAAAATAAACCAGCAGTCAGGAAGGCCTAGTTCATCAGCACTGGAAGAGCTCTCCACAGAATCCCTTTCACATTACCTTCTCTCTGCCTCTCTTTGCTGTGGCACTTTTTCGTCAAAGTGAGGGTATTCCGAGGTTCAAAAATTCAGGAGCCCGGCTTGTGTGTGAGAACGAGAGAGCAAGTGTGTGTGATGCAGAGCATTCTAGAGGGAGCCAGGATTGCGTCCCCTCAGTGAAATTCAATGCCTTAATAACACTGTATCCATAACACATCCCAACTACGTTTCCGTCTGTCAAAAGAAATGACACAATAAAGGTTCCAACTCCCGTCTACCTAGAGACCATCTTTCAGTCTCCGCTAAACGTGAAACATTAAGCCATTCTTAGAAACTGTCTATAATAACACACAATAGTCTGTATATAGAAGTAAAAGCTGGAGATAAACATAGGCTGGTGAAAAGCAGGCCATCTCTCTGCATTGTAATATAGGCTTGGCTCCCAAAGACACAGATCCTTGGCCTGGGGGTTGTATCGAGTGGCACAAGTCAGAGATTTGGCAGGATAGGAGAGGGTAATGATATACACATGGCTTCATGCTGGAGCCTCAACACAGTAACCATAGACACATGCTGGGGCCTCCTGGGACTCATCAGCAGGGCACAGCTGTGTGCCCGCCAGCAGAATTCAATTAGCACCACTCAGTTGGGGGCACTACACAGTTGGGGGCACCACTCAGCTACGAGCACCAATCAGCTAGGGGCACCACTCAGCTACGGGCACCACTCAGCTACGGGCACCATTCAGCTACGGGCACCACTCAGCTAGAGGCACCACTCAGCTAGGGGCACCACTAAGCTGGGGGTACTACTCAGCCAAGGGCACCACTCAGCTGGGGGCACTACTCAGCTAAGGGCCCCACTCAGTTGGGGGCACTACTCAGTTGGGGGCACTACTCAGTTGGGCGCACTAGTCAGCTAGGGGCACAACTCAGTTGGGGCACAACTCAGCTAGGGGCACCACCCTGTTGGGAGCACAAATCAGCTAGGAGCACTACACAGTTGGGGGCAAAACTCAGTTGGGGGCACTACTCAGCTAGGGACACCATTCAGCTAGGGGCACCACTCAGCTAGGGGCACCACTCAGCTAGGGGCACCACTCAGCTAGGGGCACCACTCAGCTAGGGGCACTACTGAGTTGGGGCACTACTCAGCTAAGGGCACCACTCAGTTGGGGCACTACTCAGCTAGGGGCAATAGTGAGTTGGGGGCACTACTCAGCTGGGGGCACTACTCAGTTGGGGGCACTACTCAGCTAGGGGAACCACTAAGTTGGGGGCACTACTCAGCTAGGGGCACCACTCAGTTGGGGCCAAGACTCAGCTCGGGGCAATCCTCAGTTGGGGGCACCACTCAGTTGTGGCACTACTCAGCTAGGGGCACTACTCAGCTAGGGGCACTGCTCAGTTGGGGCACAACTCAGCTAGGGGCACCACTCAGTTGGGGCATCACTCAGTTGGGGCACTACTCAGCTGGGGGCACTACTCAGTTGGGGCACAACTCAGCTGGGGACACTACTCAGTTGGGGGCACTACTGAGCTGGGGACACTACTCAGTTGGGGGAACCACTCAGTTGGGGCACTACTCAGCTGGGGGCACTACTCAGCTGGGGGCACTACTCAGCTGGGGACACTACTCAGCTGGGGACACTACTCAGCTGGGGACACTACTCAGTTGGGGGAACCACTCAGTTGGGGCACTACTCAGCTGGGGGCACTACTCAGTTGTGGCACTACTCAGCTAGGGGTACTACTTAGCTGAGGGCATCACCCAGTTGGGAGCACTATTCAGCTAGGGGCACTACTCAGCTAGGAGCACTACTCAGTGAGGGGGCACTACTCAGCTAGGGGCACCACTTAGTTCGGGCACTACTGAGCTAGGGGCACTACTCAGCTGGGGGCACTACTCAGTTGGGGGCACTACTCAGCTACGGGAACCAATCAGCTAGGGGCACCACTCAGCTAGGGGCACCACTCAGTTGGGGCACAACTCAGCTGGGGACACTACTCAGCTGGGGACACTACTCAGTTGGGGGCACTACTCAGCTGGGGCCACTACTCAGTTGGGGGCACTACTCAGGTGGGGCACTACTCAGCTAGGGGCACTACTCAACTAGGGGCACTACTCAGGTGGGGCACCACTCAGCTACGGGAACCACTCAGCTAGGGGCACTACTCAGCTAGGGGCACCACTCAGTTGGGGGCACTACTCAGTTGGGGGCACTACTCAGTTGGGCGCACTAGTCAGCTAGGGGCACAACTCAGTTGGGGCACAACTCAGCTAGGGGCACCACCCTGTTGGGAGCACAAATCAGCTAGGAGCACTACACAGTTGGGGGCAAAACTCAGTTGGGGGCACTACTCAGCTAGGGACACCATTCAGCTAGGGGCACCACTCAGCTAGGGGCACCACTCAGCTAGGGGCACCACTCAGCTAGGGGCACCACTCAGCTAGGGGCACTACTGAGTTGGGGCACTACTCAGCTAAGGGCACCACTCAGTTGGGGCACTACTCAGCTAGGGGCAATAGTGAGTTGGGGGCACTACTCAGCTGGGGGCACTACTCAGTTGGGGGCACTACTCAGCTAGGGGAACCACTAAGTTGGGGGCACTACTCAGCTAGGGGCACCACTCAGTTGGGGCCAAGACTCAGCTCGGGGCAATCCTCAGTTGGGGGCACCACTCAGTTGTGGCACTACTCAGCTAGGGGCACTACTCAGCTAGGGGCACTACTCAGTTGGGGCACAACTCAGCTAGGGGCACCACTCAGTTGGGGCATCACTCAGTTGGGGCACTACTCAGCTGGGGGCACTACTCAGTTGGGGCACAACTCAGCTGGGGACACTACTCAGTTGGGGGCACTACTGAGCTGGGGACACTACTCAGTTGGGGGAACCACTCAGTTGGGGCACTACTCAGCTGGGGGCACTACTCAGCTGGGGGCACTACTCAGCTGGGGACACTACTCAGCTGGGGACACTACTCAGCTGGGGACACTACTCAGTTGGGGGAACCACTCAGTTGGGGCACTACTCAGCTGGGGGCACTACTCAGTTGTGGCACTACTCAGCTAGGGGTACTACTTAGCTGAGGGCATCACCCAGTTGGGAGCACTATTCAGCTAGGGGCACTACTCAGCTAGGAGCACTACTCAGTGAGGGGGCACTACTCAGCTAGGGGCACCACTTAGTTCGGGCACTACTGAGCTAGGGGCACTACTCAGCTGGGGGCACTACTCAGTTGGGGGCACTACTCAGCTACGGGAACCAATCAGCTAGGGGCACCACTCAGCTAGGGGCACCACTCAGTTGGGGCACAACTCAGCTGGGGACACTACTCAGCTGGGGACACTACTCAGTTGGGGGCACTACTCAGCTGGGGCCACTACTCAGTTGGGGCACTACTCAGCTAGGGGCACTACTCAACTAGGGGCACTACTCAGGTGGGGCACCACTCAGCTACGGGAACCACTCAGCTAGGGGCACTACTCAGCTAGGGGCACCACTCAGTTGGGGCACTACTGAGCTAGGGGCACTACTCAGCTGGGGGCACTACTCAGTTGGGGGCACTACTCAGCTGGGGGCACTACTCAGTTGGGGGCACTACTCAGCTACCGGAACCAATCAGCTAGGGGCACCACTCAGCTAGGGGCACCACTCAGTTGGGGCACAACTCAGCTGGGGACACTACTCAGCTGGGGACACTACTCAGTTGGGGGCACTACTCAGCTAGGGGCACCACTCAGTTGGGGCATCACTCAGTTGGGGCACTACTCAGCTGGGGCACTACTCAGTTGGGGGCACTACTCAGTTGGGGCACAACTCAGTTGGGGGCACTACTCAGTTGGGGCACAACTCAGCTGGGGACACTACTCAGTTGGGGGCACTACTCAGCTGGGGACACTAGTCAGTTGGGGGCCCTACTCAGCTGGGGACACTACTCAGCTGGGGACACTACTGAGTTGTTGGAACCACTCAGTTGGGGCACTACTCAGCTGGGGGCACTACTCAGTCGGGGGAACCACTCAGTTGGGACACTACTCAGCTGGGGGCACTACTCAGTTGGGGGCACAACGCA
Organism: Oncorhynchus mykiss; assembly: GCF_057628025.1. Classification (NCBI taxonomy): domain Eukaryota; kingdom Metazoa; phylum Chordata; class Actinopteri; order Salmoniformes; family Salmonidae; genus Oncorhynchus; species Oncorhynchus mykiss. The sequence continues at coordinate 14,226,840 of NC_143045.1, forward strand.
GCTAGGGGCACTACTCAGCTAGGGGCACTACTCAGTTGGGGGTGCTACTCAGTTGGGGGCGCTACTCTCAGTTGGGGGCACTACTCAGTTGGGGGCACTACTCAGTTGGGGGCACTACTCAGCTAGGGGCGCTACTCAGCTAGGGGCACTACTCAGCTGGGGGCACTACTCAGCTGGGGGCACTACTCAGTTGGGGGAACTACACAGCTAGGGGCACTACTCAGCTGGGGGCAGCAGTACCGACTATACCTTTAGCACCACTCAGCTAAGCGTCTCCTGCGGCCAACAGTAACAGCAGCAGAATGAGTTAGGGACAGCCACCGGAGGACTGGGGCGGGGGGGGGGGTCAAAGATCAGGGGGTGAGGTGGTGACACATCTCCCATAAGTGTGAAGTGTGTGTATTATTTTTGTGCGTGAAAGATAGTGTGGGTGTAGTACTCCATCTATGAGTGTGTGAAAAGTGTGTGTTTGTGTGTGTATGCGTGTGTGTGTTGAGGGGAGGGTTGAGAGAGAGCGAGAGAGAGGTTATTAATTCTCCTGAGCAGCGGCACTCGTGGCAGATTCTAATTAGATTACCCATCTCAGGGCAGAGATGTGAGCCAGCAGGCCGGGCCAGGTTACCCCCCGTAACACTGAGGTGTGTGTGTGTGTTTGTGTGACCCTGGTGTAGTACACACACTGTTTATTGGGAGTCATGGCAGGAGAGTACTGACTGGAGAAGCACTAACAACACATATACTTACTGCTGTCAAAGGGTAAAATGTCTGGCTCTTACTTTTTTACATAATACCTTAGTTTTCCTGCACACACAAACAGGCATCCACACTAATAAATAGGGCTGTGACATAATTGAATAACCGTGTAACTGATGGGTATGGATAAAGACCATCATTTTAAAAAAATTGCCAATCCACTCCAACTTGGAATGGTTTCATTTGATAAGGATTTTTTTTTTCTTAATTTACAGTGTGTTCGGAAAGTATTCAGACCTGTTGACTTTACCACACTTTTGTTATGTTACAGCCTGATTCAGAAATATCTAAATTGTTGTTTTTTTCATAATCAAATCTACACACAATACCCAAATACCCAAAGACAAATCAAAAGCAGACATTTTTGCAAATGTATATAAAAAAATTCAAAATATTGCATTTACTACCAGTCAAAAGTTTAGACACAGCTCATTCAAGGGTTTGCTTTAGTTGTACTATTTTCTACATTGTAGGATAATAATGAAGACATCAAAACTATGAATTAACACATATGGAATCACACATATGGAATTTATTTAACACTTTTTTGGTTACTACTTAGTAACCAAAAAAGTGTTAAATAAATCAAAATATATTTTATTTTATTTATTTTTTTGTTGAATTTTTACCCCTTTTCACCCCCTTTCACCCCCTTCACCCCCACCCCTTTTTTACCCCCTTTTCGTGGTATCCAATTGTTGCAGTAGCTACTATCTTGTCTCATCGCTACAACTCCCGTTTGGGCTCGGGAGAGACGAAGGTTGAAAGTAATGCGTCCTCTGATACACAACCCAACCAGCCGCACTGCTTCTTAACACAGCGCGCATCCAACTCGGAAGCCAGCCGCACCAATGTGTCACCGCGCACTGTGCCCGGCCCGCCACAGGGGTCGCTGGTGCGCAATGAGACAAGGACATCCCTGGCATCCCTGGCATTCTCTCAACCAGCTTCACGTGGAATGCTTTTCCTTCACTGTGGTCCAACTCATCCCAAACCGTCTCAATTGGGTTGAGGACGGGTGATTGTGGAGGCCAGGTCATCTGATACAGAACTCCATCACTCAAGTGCAAACCAGATGGGATGGCGTATCACTGCAGAATGCTGTGATAGCCATGCTGGTTAAGTGTGCCTTGAATTCTAAATAAATCACAGACCGTGTCACCAGCTAAGCACCTCCACACCATCACACCTCCTCCATGCTTCACGGTAGGAACCACATATGTGAAGATCATCCGTCCACCTACTCTGCGTCTCACAAAGACACGGCAGTTGGATCCAAAAATCTAAAATTTGGACTCATCAGACCAAAGGACAGATTTCCACCGGTCTAATGTCCATTGCTCGTGTTTCTTGGCCCAAGCAAGTCTCTTCTTATTATTGGTGTCCTTTAGTAGTGGTTTCTTTGCAGCAAATCAACCATGAAGGCCTGATTCATGCAGTCTCCTCTGAACAGTTGATGTTGAGATGCATCTGTTACTTGAACTCTGTGAAGCATTTATTTGGGCAGCAATCTGAGGTGCAGTTAACTCTAATGAACTTATCCTCTGCAGCAGAGTTAACTCTGGATCTTCCTTTCCTGTGGCGGTCCTCATGAGAGACAGTTTCATCATAGTGCTTGATGGTTTTTGTGACTGCACTTGAAAAAACTTTCAAGTTCTTGAAATTGTCTGCATTGACTGACCTTCATTTCTTAAAGTAATGATGGACTGTCGTTTATCTTTGCTTATTTGAGCTGTTCTTGCCATAATATGAACTTAGTATTTTACCAAACAGGGCTATCTTCTGTATACCCCCCTACCTTGTCACAACACAACTGATTTGCTCAAACGCATTAATAATGAAAGAAATTCCACAAATTAATTTTTAACAAGGCACACCTGTTAATTGAAATGCATTCCAGGTGACTACATCATGAAGCTGGTTTAGACAATGCCAAGTGTGCAAAGCTGTCATCAAGGCAAAGGGTGGCTACTTTTAAGAATCTCAAATATAAAATATGTTTATTTGTTTAACACTTTTGGTTACTACATGATTCCATGTGTTATTTCATAGTTTGATGTCTTCACTATTATTCTACAATGTAGAAAATAGTAAAAATAAAGAAAAACCTTTGAATGAGTAGGTGTGTTCAAACTTTTGACAGGTACTGTAAGTATTCAGACCCTTTACTCAGTACTTTGTTGAAGCACCTTTGGCAGCATTTACAGCCTTGAGTCTTCTTGGGTATGACACTACAAGCTTGGCACACCTGTATTTGGGGAGTTTCTCTCATTCTTCTCTGCAGATCCTCTCAAACTCTGTCAGGTTGGGTGGGGAGGGGAGGGTTGCTGCACAGCTATTTTCAGGTCTCTCCAGAGATGTTCGGTCGGGTTCAAGTCTTGGCTCTGGCTGGGCCACTCAAGGACATTCACTCCTGCGTTGTCTTGGCTGTGTGCTTAGGGTCATTGTCCTTGTCCTTTCCCTCGATCCTGACTAGTTTACCAGTCCCTGCCACTGAAATACATCCCCAAAGCATGATGCTGCCACCACGCTTCACCACAGGGATGGTGCCAGATTTCCTCCAGACGTGATGCTTAGCATTCAGGCCAAATAAAGAAACCAAGATTGAACTAGACCAGATAATCTTGTTTATCATGGCCTGTGAGTCCTTTAGGTGCCTTTTGGCAAACTCCAAGTGGACTGTCATGTGCCTTTTACTGAGGAGTGGCTTCCATCTGGCCATTCTACCATAAAGGCCTGATTGGTGGAATGCTGCAGAGATGGTTGACCTCTTCTCCACAGAGGAACTATAGAGCTCTGTCAGAGTGACCATCAGGTTCTTGGTCACCTCCCAGATCAAGGCCCTTCTACCCCGATTGCTCAGTTTGGCCGGGTGGACAGCTCTAGGAAGTCTTGGTGGCTCTTCTTCCATTGAAGAATGAGGCACTGTGTTCTTGGGGACCTTCAATGCTACAGACATTTTTTGGTACCCTTCCTCAGATCTGTGCCTCTACACAAACATGTCTCGGATGTCTACGGACAATTCCTTCAACCTCATTGCTTGGTTTTTGCTCTGACATGCACTGTCAAAAGTGGGACCTGATATGGACAGGTGTGTGCCTTTCCAAATCATGTCCAATCAATTGAATTTACCACAGGTGGACTCCAATCAAGTTGTCTACATCTATGGAAACAGGATGCACCTGAGCTCAATTTCGAGTCTCATCAGGCTGGGTCCTAGCAATTCATTTATGTTACAGTCATTTACGTTCTTATTCTCGGAGTGGAAATGTTGTTTGCAGAGTTCACAACCTGCTACACTTATGAGAAACACGGTTTGGTTTATTTCATAACATAATTTACGCGCTCCATGTGAGCATGTGTCTGGTTTCTCTTTCCTGTTAATGTTGACTGAGCACGCACAGAAGTACATGGCCTACTTCTCGCAAATGTCAAATGTAGGAAAGTGCCCAGTTGGGCTTCTGAGTAATTTTTTTTCTTCACCTCACACAGTAAGTAAACTTAGTCAGTTTTATCTATTCAAATGATAATAAATAGTTACAGTACTTGACAAATATTTCCAACACTCTAAACAGGCTATGGACATGTTGCGTGTATTTGTTCCTATTTTAATGATTGTCAATTTCATATTCATACTATATAATAGCTGTCCCCTTCATACTTTCCTTTTCAATTCATTATCTTCAAGCCTACTTTTGGAAAGCCTAATACGTTTTAAGGAAAGGAGAAATATTTGCTCGTGTCTGATATACGCTGGTGGCTTTGATTGACGGGTGCTTTTGCTGGGGTGTGGGTTTGCAGATTCTCTATAGTCTATTCAGATAATGTCCCAAAATAACCTGTTGGGACTCAATCTCTTTAATAAGATTCATATTCTCCTGTCATGATTTAATCTTGTGAAAGGCCCATTTTCAGTAGCTTAGTCTACATTATTCATCTAATTACGGCGTCCTCGCTTGCCACTGCCATCGAATGACCGCAGTAGCAGGGTTTGTGATATGCGAATATTTCGGGGAAAGTGTGAGAACCTATCGGACTTCGTTTGAACAGTTTTGTGCTTCGAAATAGGATCTGTATTTACATTTTTTATATGCACAAAGGACAAGGTAGCACATATCTTTATTTTGACTCCGTTAATGTTGTGTCAATATGAAAGATCCTCTCCAACCTGGAGTTTCTTAATTTGTTGATGAATATTTATAAGTAATAACCCGAATAATAATGATAATAACGAGGTGTAATGGCTTGTTTCAAAAGGTTTTATTAAGAATCATATCCCCCTACAGCATGCTCTTACGAATATCAGACACAGTGGTGGAAACAATACCCAATTTTCATACTTGAGTAAAAGTAAATATACCTTAAACGAAAATTACTCAAGTGAAAGTCACCCAGTAAAATACTACTTGAGTAAAAACCTAAAAGTAATTTTGTTTTAAATATACTTAAGTATCAAAAGTAAAAAATAAAGAATAAATACATTTCAAATTCCTTATATAAAGCAAACCAGACAGCATAATTTTCAATTTTTATTTTATTTATTTACTGATAGCCAGGGGCACTCCAACACTCATAATTTGCAAACTTCATTTGTGTTTAGTGAGTCTGCCAGATCAGAGGCAGTAGGGATGACCAGGGATGTGTGTGATTTAGACAATTGCCCTGTCCTGCTTAGCATTCAAAATGTATGGAGTAAAAAGTACAGAATTTTCTTCAGGAATTAAGTAAAGGTAAAAGTTGTCAAAAATAGTAGTAAAGTACAGATACCCTAAAAACTACTTAAGTAGAACTTTCAAGTATTTTTACTTTACACCACTGCAGACACACACATGAACGCACAAAAATTACGACAAGACCATTACTTATTCGTGGACGCAAACAGATCCATCAAATTATGCCATTTGTGGAGGCAATCAATACATTTGTCAATGTCAAGAAGTAGAGCTTGTCTATGTGGAACAAAGAGGGGAGAGAGAAACTCTGGGGACCAGCCAAAATCTTCGACCCCTGCTCCTACCCCCTACCCCTTTCCTTACCTCACCCCTCCATCCCCCAATCTCCCCTCTCACCCTGGCCTCTCCCCTGGTCCCCAGTAATAGCATAATGAACTTGGCAGCCCTGCTTGTTACGCCACTGAGCTTGGGCCATGTAAATAAGCGGTGAAAATGAAGTGAAACACCAATAAACACTGGTCTTCAGCCCCCCCACACACACACGGAAGCATGCACACAGATGCAATAACACACACCAAATAGATAAATACAACATCTCTCACCGCAGTACACAACAAACTTTGTGTGCTTTCAGGGTCAAATTAATAATTTAGCTGAATGTAGAACCTTTTATTGACATTGATATTAATAAAACGTCTCTATATTCAGTACTCTATATCCCAAACTCTATAACTCTATATACTGTACCTCACTCACTTTCTCTTTGCATCTCTGATCCTGATTTTTTTATACCTCATTTCCCTTTTAAAACATTTCACTCCTTCGAATGACCTGCATCTTGCCTCCCATTACATCCTCTCTCTCTTTCCTTGTGTGTGGAGGTAGCGATTTAGTGGTGTGGGGAGTGATGACTGTCAGAGGGCCTGGCATGGCACTGTCTCAGGCTGTCATACATCTTACCCCACACCAGGCCAGAGGGGGAGTGAGGGGAAGGGGTGAGGAGTTTGGAGAGAGGACAGAAGGGGGGGTAACCACCATCGTTTATGGAGACCATTTCTCCGAGTCCCACTCTCCAGCCAACTTCACAGGATATATTGGACAGATCCACACTACATTTCTCCATCAGCCGTCCCCACTTTTATTTTTACTCTTTTTCACGCTCTCTCCATTCACTTTCCAACATGGCAAGCCTGAAGCCCAGCTCCAGAGAGGTGTAAAAGTAATACCATGTCAACAAGTGCCTCTCACTCTGACCGATATTACACACACACACACACACACACACACACACACACACACACACACACACATACACACACAACGGAAGTGCAGTCAATCATCTGAAAAAAGACCGTGAAACACATACACTTTTCCACCAGCCGTGCCAACAAAAGTCCAAGCACAGCAAACCAACACCTGGTAATGACTGTCCCTCCACATCCTTACCTGAAGACACACTATTATAAAATAGGAGGCTGCTTTAACATTCGTTTTCATTTGATGCAGGTTGATGTAGCCTTCCACTGTCCTGCAACGATTATTTAAGACCAGGACTTGAACCTGCCTGCAGTGCCAGCCTGTGTTATTGCCATGCAAACTGGAGAGACATACATTTGATGGCTGTTTAACTGGCTGAGAAGTAGAGGCTGTTAAAACCAGAATGTGCCCACTTGTTCAAAAACATTTCATAGGCAGCCTCACCCAGACGTGTTAAAAGGAGAAGTAAAAATGATTTAAAAGAAAACAGAAAATGTGTGAAGGAAGAGAGGCTTGACTTAAGTGGTAAGATAGACCCCAGAGTGCCCTTTTCACTGCTTAAACTCTCTACCTCTCTAAACTGGAGCTGGGGGCAGAGAGAGAGTGAGAGAGAGAGAAAGAGAACATGTAGAGAGTTTGGATCATAAGGGGAGGAGAAAGGTGGAGAAAAGGGAGAATAAGTGTAGTGAGAGAAAGTCTCCACCTTTTTCCCCAAATTGAGTTCATTTGATAGTTATCTTACTTTTGATCTAATGAACTCTCTTTAACTGCTATGACAAGATTGTTGTACCTGTAAACTGCATGGCAATAAAGCATATTTTACCTTTTTGAGAGAGAGAGCGAGAGAAGAAGGAGATCGAGGAGACAAAGTAGGAGCATGTGGAGTGTGTCAGGCAGAGCGAGAGAAAGAGAGAGAGAGAGAGTGGAGGAGCCCAGCCCAGTTGCCTGGGGAGAAAACTGCTCTGCAGTTGCTGACTCAGGACTCTCTTTGTTTCACTGCGCTCTCTCTCCCTCGCCCGCCCGCTCTCTCTCTCTCTCTCTCTCTCTCTCCCACTCTCTCCCTCTGGTGTGTAACCCCCCAACATCTGCTGTTTTTCCATGCAGCTCTCCTCTCTCTCTCTTTCTTTCCCCCTGTCCCACTCGTGCAGCCTGCCCTCTCACTTTTAGTGACATTTTCGCCATCTGTGTTCCGCTAACCATCATAGCTCATGTGATGAAAACAGATAAAGCAGAAAATACTAATACATCTACAATAGTTTTCTCTGCCCTTTTCATGCTCTACTAAGAGCACTTCAGGACTCGAACCAGCGTTAAGTTTAGAGGCTTTTTATATCGCTCCAGCAGCAGGGAGAGTTTCCAGGCCAGCCATTGGCAGCCAGGCAGGGCACACGGGAGTGGTACAGCCTGGAGAATAGAGACTGATACTTTATAGGGAGGGAGGGAGAAACACAGATGCCAGCCTTACAGGGTCTAAGCTGACAGGGCCTCACAGGGAACCTAAAGTCACATACCTTCCCCAGAGAGAAAGATAAAACTGAGGGAATATGAGTGGTGGGATAAGTAGTGAGTTAGGAGAAAGATAGAAGCCAGGGAAAATGGATGAGAGAAAAGAGAGCGACCCAGGGGTGGGGATGAGGAGTAAAAAAACGTGGATTGATAGCAGTCTTGTAGAAAAACTGAAAGAGAGAGATGCTGCTTATAAACAGGGCAAGGTGACCAGGAACAATAGTTTGGTTAAACAGTACAAATACGACCTACGCAGATTGATCAAGATGGCGAAACACAAGTATAGGGACAAAGTGGAGGAGAAATTCAGCAGGTTGGATACAAGGCGTGTGTGGCAGAGGCTCCTAGTGATCACGGATTAAAAGAAGAAAGCCAGCCACATCGCAGTCACCAACGCCACCCTACCGGAGGAGCTAAACACCTTTTACTCATGATTTGAACAATATGACCCTGAGCTGCAGAGAGCCCGTGATGACAATGTGGGCTACACACTCGCAGTCTCTACTGAGGACGTATGTAAGTCATTCAAAAGTGTTAACCCTCGCTAGGCTGTCGGGTCAGACGGCATCCCTAGCCATGCTCTCAGAGCATGTGCAGACCAGTTGGCTGTTGTGTTCTCTATCTAGCTCAGGCTGCTATACCCACCTGCTTCAAGATGTCCACTCTCATCCCTGTGCCCAAGAAACCGACCAGTAGCACTCTCTTCCATCATCATGAAGTGCTTTGAGAGGCTGATCAAAGACCATATCACCTCCCTTCCTGACACACTTGACCATCTTCAATTTGCCTACCGCCCTGACAGATCCACGGAAGACGCAATCACCATTGCAATTTCCAGATGCCTGAAGGTACCACGTTCATCTGTACAAACAATAGTAAGCAAGTATAAACACCATGGGACCACGCAGCCGTCATACCGCTCAGGAAGGAGACGCCTTCTGTCTCCTAGAGATGAACGTACTTTGGTGCGAAAAGTGCAAATCAATCCCAGAACAACAGCAAAGGACCTTGTGAAGATGCTGAAGGAAACGGGTACAAAAGTATCTATATCCACAGTAAAACGAGTCCTATATCAACATAACCTGAAAGGCCGCTCAGCAAGGAAGAAGCCATTGCTCCAAAACCGTCATAAAAAAAGCCAGACTACGGTTTGCAACTGCACATGGAGACAAAGATCGTACTTTTTGGAGAACTGTCCTCTGGTCTGATGAAACAAAAATAGAACTGTTTGGCCATAATGACCATCGTTATGTTTGGAAGAAAAAGGGGAAGGCTTGCAAGCCGAAGAACACCATCCCAACCGTGAAGCACGGGGGTGGCAGCATGATGTTGTGGTGATGCTTTGCTGCAGGAGGGACTGGTGCACTTCACAAAATAGATGGCCTCATGGCGATGGAAAATGATGTGGATATATTGAAGCAACATCTCAATACATCAGTCAGGAAGTTCAAGCTTGGTCGCAAATGGGTCTTCCAAATGGACAATGACCCCAAGTATACTTCCAAAGTTGTGGCAAAATGGCTTATGGACAACAAAGTCAAGGTATTGGAGTGGCCATCACAAAGCCCTGACCTAAATCCTTTAGAAAATTTGTGGACAGAACTGAAAAAGTGTGTGCGAGCAAGGAGGCCTACAAACCTGGCTCAGTTACACCAGCTCTGTCAGGAGGAATGGGCCAAAATTCACCCAACTTATGCTACCAAATATATCTATATATATATTTTTTTACCCCTTTTTTCTCCCCAATTTCGTGGTAGTAGTAACAGTCTTGTCTCATCGCTGCAACACCCGTACGGATTCGGGAGAGGCGAAGGTTGAGAGCCACAACCCAACATAGCCACACTGCTTCTTGACACAACGCACATCCAACCCGGAAGCTAGCCACACCAATGTGACGGAGGAAACACCGTCCACCTGGCGACCTGGTCAGTGTGCACTGCGCCCGGCCCGTCACAGGAGTCGCTAGTGCGCGATGAGACAAGGATATCCCTGCCGGCCAAACCCTCCCTAACCCGGGCGACGTTGGGCCAATTGTGAGTCGCCCCATAGACCTCCCGGTCGCGGCCTGGCTGCGACAGAGCCTGGGCTCGAACCCAGAATCTCTGGTGGCACAGCTAGCACTGCGATGCCTTAGACCACTGCGCCACCCGGGAGGCTTCCCAAATATTAATTGATTGTTTGTAAACTTCTGACCCACTGGGAATGTGATGAAAGAAATATAAGCTGAAATAAAGCATTCTCTCTACTATTATTCTGACATTTCACATTCTTAAAATAAAGTGGTGATCCTAACTAAAACAGGCAATTTTTACTAGGATTAAATGTCAGGAATTGTCAAAAACTGAGTTTAAATTTGGCTAAGGTGTATGTAGACTTCCGACCTCAACTGTATGTGAGGATGCTGTTCATCGACTACAGCTTGGCCTTCAATACCATAGCGCCCTATAAGCTCATTACAAAGCTCACGGCCCTGGGTCTGAACTCCTCCCTATGCAACTAGGTCCTGGACTTCCTGACGGGCCGCCCCCGGGTGGTGAAGGTAGGCAACATTACCTCCTCGACACTGATTCTCAACATGGGGGCCCCACAAGGGTACGTCTTCAGTCCCCTCCTGTATTCCCTGTATACCCACGAGTGAGTGGCTTCACATAGTTCCAACGCCATCCTCAAGTTTGCTGACGACACAATAGCAGTAGGCCTGATTTCCAATAACAGGGAGGAGGTAGGCACTCTGATGGCGTGGTGCCAGGTAAACAACCTCTCCCTCAACATTAGCAGAACAAAAAGAGCTGATTGTGGACTTCAGGAGGAACCAGGCTGGACATCCTCATCAACAGCGCCGCCGTGGAGACGGCCAAATTCTCAGAGAAGCTGAAATGCTCTAACCACATGGACACTGTGGTGAAGAAGGCATGACAGCGAATCTTCAACCTCAGGAGGCTGAAGAAATTAGGCCTGTACCCAAGGGCCCTCAAGGGGTGACTCACAGCCTGGTACGGAAACTTCACCACCGCACACCACAAGGCTCTTCAGAGGGTGATACGTGCAGCCAAAAGCACTGCCTGCCCTACAGGACACCAACAACACCTGGAGTCGCAGGAAGGCCAATAACGTCATCAGGGACCCAAGCCACGCCCTGTCCTCAATAGTTTCTACCCCCAGACCATCAGGCTGCTGAATAGCCACCACTAGTCAGCTACCTGCTTCCCCCTCCCCCTGCTACTCCCCCTATTGACATTTCACCTCCACACCCCATCAACGGTCACTTACCTTAAATGCTGCTCCCCCTACGCATACCCCCCCCCCCACAGACTTTTTCTCTGCCCCCACCCCAACGACACTCATCACTGTTGCAGTTGTTAATATGTACTGTATATTCTAGATTTTTCATTATAATAATTGGTATTGTTTTTATTTCACTTGGTCGCCACACACCCACAATAGTCATGCTGTTCCCCCTATGGTCACCCCTCCCCCACCCCCTAAACACTCTTTTCACCCTAATGGACATTTCTTTTTTTCATCAATGCTACAGTTATGATGTATATAGTGTTATTTCTATTTGTTTTTTATTTATTTATTACCATTTTCATTATTTTATTTAACTTAATCCTGCATGTTGGAGCTCGGCGACTAAGATATTCACTGTACCCTGCAATCACACCTGCAGCCCTGTACATGTGACTATTAAACACTGTGAAACTGAGGAGAGGAATGAGAGAGAGCAGGATGGGACACACAGGTCAGACTAGACTGACCCTGACCTCATAGGATTCTCCACATCACACCATGTTACACTAAAAACCCTCTTACAACGTTTCCAAATGCTATCAGAACCCATTGTATGGAGTGTTTTCTGTGTAGTTATGTGAGCCAACACACTGAAATCTTATCAGGCAGAAAAATCACAGCTGGAGACATTAAATCAATAAATCATTGATTACATTGATTTTGGACCTTTTGCGTGTCGCACAAAACATCATCTGCATTACACCAGATACCAGTGGTTTTACACTCCAAATCATGACCCCCTCCTCTTCAGAACAACACTGCAATCGTGAGCTATAAATTTTACGACTTATCTCCTATGGCTGTGTGAGTGGAGCAGGCAGATGTTATGGGTGTGGAGAGGGAGCCTCAGACTTTCCTTTTTCCAGTGTGTGTGTGTGTTGTGTGTGTGTCAGGTGGTAGGAAACAGATTTAGGATACATTCTGACTTCATGTCATTACATGTAACAGCGCTATTTCAGATGAGGTCAAATAGATCGGCAAATAGCAGCTTTAAGAAGCCATCAGCCGCTCCTGATTAAGTATAGGCTTTCTATAGCAGGCCAGCCATTGGTTTTGGCTAATTAGTGGAGTGAAGGGTTCCTGGTTGCTGGACTGGGCCACGTCTTTAGTCCCGACCACACCGCGGGAACAGCAGGTATTAATAGCCCAACGATTGTTCTGGACATTTCAATTAAGGCCTGAAACAAGACCCAACATGGGATAGAACACGGAGTCTGGTGTGTGTGTGTTCGGTTTTTTAGTAAGCTGGAGTGGGGGTTTCTGGTTGGATGGTTTGGAAGAGTCTACCGTCTACCGTCTTACCGTCATGTCATAGCATCCACAGGAACGTCATCATCAGTCTGTATTTGTTATTCTGACAAAAAAACACACACACATACGAGCACAGTCACACATACTCACACAGTCACACATACTCACACAGTCACACACTAACAGGGTCTATGATAGTGTCTGTGTACCGATCTGCAGATGAGAAGGAAAGACGGAGAAAAATAAGAGAAGTGAGGGGAGAAAGAGGAGGGAGAGAGGGGAGAAAGAGGAGGGAGAGAGGGGAGAAAGAGGAGGGAGAGAGGGGAGAAAGAGGAGGGAGAGAGGGGAGAAAGAGGAGGGAGAGAGGGGAGAAAGAAGAGGGAGAGAGGGGAGAAAGAGGAGGGAGAGAGAGGAGAAAGAGGAGGGAGAGAGAGGAGAAAGAGGAGGGAGAGAGTGGAGAAAGAGGAGTGAGAGAGGGGAGAAAGAGGAGAAAGGGGGAGAGAGAGGGAAGGCAAAAGAAAGAGAGAGGGGGAGGGAAGGAGAGAGGGCACAATGAGTCACACTTGTTAGTGAGTGTCACAGTGTCAGGGATCGTGACAGAGTCCAGACGCTAGACACCAGCTGCAGTGCCTCGTAAATAGACTGCTGTCTCGCAGGCACATTGGAGTGCATGTACGGATGCACGCACGCAGGCACGCAGGCACACACAAACACACACATATCCACAGACAGACTCACTTCTTGTGCTCAAATCCAGTTAAAGTGCCAGAATCCAACGTCAGCCATGCCTAAAGAGGAGAGGGGGTGGGGACTTACAAGATCCTTATTCAAGCCAATAGAACACCATATTTCCAAATGATCAACAATCCATAAAAAAAGCCCATGAGAAAAAGTGATCAAGTTCAGCCCAGGACTGACATTGAGACTAGCCCCAACACGTGTGTCTGTAATGGTGCATCTGTGTGGCTCAGTATCTGTGCGTCTAGTGTGCGCACGTTTGTAATGGGGTATTCCCCCTTCTCCCAGCCCTGTGATAATGAGGGGGGTAATGTGCTTCATCTGTCCCAGGGGGGGAGTCTTGCTGGAGGTTAGGGGTTAAACGCGCTGGGCCGTTCCTGCTGAGGCAGCGCTCTGTAAAGTGCAAGGTTTCATTGTACCAGATACAGAATGAAACTCCTGCACATTAGTCACGGTAGTAACAGCAAAGATTCCTCACTGTGCTTAACTCCTTCTGCACCGCAGCCCAACTACAGCCAGATACAGGCAAGGATGCAACAGTTACCATGCACGTACTGTAACTCAACATACACATCAAATGTGCATGAGGCTGAAAGCAAGGGCCGCTGGGCCGATGGAACACGGGATCAGATTCATCAGCTCATCAAGGAGGAGTCACGAAGTGACTTCTGAGTGGCCTTTTCTCTTTCTCTCCTCTCTTTGTTTCTCTTCTTCCTCAGTCTTCTTCTCCATGGTGTTGAGCAACCCTCCCACGGCGGGCCAGGGCCGGGCTACAGTATACACTACACTCTCTCTCTGTGGCCTGGGAGGAGCTGAGGAGGTGGTGAAGGTAAACAGACCCTTACCCCAGTTAGTTAGAGTTACTGTATGCATCATCATCATCAGAGAGCGAGAGAGAGCCTCAGTCAACTCCACCACAAGACAAAGAGTGGCGCAATGACAGACAGACTAGCAACGTCGACAAACTCATAACACAGAGACACAATTGCCATTGTGAAGAAAGGTGATTTAGGTTCCTTATTCAACACAATTACACCCGCTCACAGAGTTTCTGTGATCTCAGTAGTCCAAACAATCTTCCTGGATTTGTGTACTCAAAAAAACAAGCAATATTTACAGTGTGAAACGAAGATAGTGCTTATTACTGTACTCTTGCTGCAATCTTGTTTCTGACTCATAACCCCCAAAAAGCAACAGGCTTTGACTGGATAGCGTCCTACTGAGGGTTCAACTCAGAAGACCAAGATGGCTTCTGTCCTCTCCACATCTACTTTCCTTCATCCACACTGATCTGTAACAACTAGACAAGTGAAAGAGAATACCCTTGAATACACACACACACACACACACACACAAACTCTTTCATAACCTCTGTATTGTGTAGACATCTGCGTTGGCTCAGAGTCTCTCTCCAGACCATTTGTTCGGTGCAACAAAAAAAAAAATGCAATTTGATCCTAATTAGATCAAAATGTACACTGTAGCATGAAATACGTGGTGATCAGTACAGAGGACCAGAAACTTGTGCTGTTTGTTTTCATTAGGCCACGTCTCATAGAACAATACACTGACATTTCTATTCTAACTAAACAATAAACCCAGCTGAGACTCCACATGTTGTTTCTGGCCATACGCTGAAGAATAACAAAACAACAATTAGAAACGGGCCAATTTGAGCCCTGAATACTGATTGGCTGACAGCCATGGTATATTAGACCGTATACCACGGGTATAACAAAACATTTATTTTTACTGCTCTAATTACGTTGGTAACCAGTTTATAATAGCACTAAGGAACATCGGGGGTTTGTGGTATATGGTCAATATACCACGGCTAATATACCGCTGCGTTGCGTCGTGCCTAAGAACAGCCCTTAACCGTGGTATATTGGCAATATACCACGCCCCCTCGGGCCTCTCTCATTACAAGTCCACTTACTATCAACAGCACTATCAGCACCAACGAACATGTGACAGGGACTAGTGAGGGAGGTATACCGAGAGACTCACACCATGCATTCACCATCTATTTACACACACTAGGGAAGAGACAGAGGACCTCTTACAGAACCAGGTTTGTCACACTGAAACACACACAGTGACAGTACACAGAGGTGTGTGGGGGATTGGCAGAGGACGGGGGTGGGGTGGGGTGTGAGGGGAGCCCTTACCCCGGGCTTGTCACAGAGATGCAGGCTGTTGAAGGAGTCTACTGCGAACACCTCCCCATCCGGAGACCAGGACATGGAGGTCACAGGGTAGTCATGTGACGAGGACGTGTAGAGCAGACGACCATAGCTGTTCCACACCTGAGAGAGAGAGGAGGAGGGAGATGACGGAAGGAGGGGGAGCGAGCGAGAGAGAGGTGGGAGAAGGAACAGGGTCAATTACACAGTGTTGTGACTGTGTGATGCACACATTATAACATAGACAATCATTTTTGGATCACGGGACACACTTGACCTTGTATTTACAGTCCTCTCCACTTGACAGTATCAGGTCATTCGCAGAGTTCCAGTCCGTCTTCAGAATGGTCCCATCATGGGACTTCCACTGGGGAGAGGAATGGATGGAGGGAGCGAGGAACAAGGGAGAGAGGAGAGAGCAGAGAGAGAGCAGATGTTTATCCAAGAGCAGGGATATTCTCCAAACACAACCAATACAATCAGGATCGCACCTCAGTTAACCAGTCCCAGGCTCTGTCCCACACCTGAGAGACAGAGGGAGGGAAAGAAAGAGAGAGAGGGGGGAAGGGGGGGTAGATGGGGAGAAGGGGGGGTAGATTAGGAGAAGGGGAGAGAGGTTGAATGAGAGAGGGGGGAAGGGGGGGTAGATGGGGAGAAGGGGATAGAGGTTGAATGAGAAAGGGGGGCCCAGGTCCATATCAATATACTACCCGCTGGGCTGCAGGCTAATATGACTCTGAGTTTTTTTGTTGTCAAGGACAAGCCGGAGAAGACTGCAGGGAGAGTTCACACACAGGAGACATGATAAAGAAAATACAGGGGAGAGGAGAGGGTTCTTATCAGAAGGAGCATAGAGGACAGAGAGAGAGCTAGAGCTGAAGGTCGAGCGAGGTGCTCTCTCTGACAGCCTCCCAGTCTGCTCTGTGTTAATGTAATAGCGTGGACTTGGCTCTAATTGGAAACAGGGCAGAGCCTTCACAGGTCGCCACGGGGACGAGATCACACACACGACCCCGTCAGAGACCCCATTACATCTCTGTAATACACACACACTAACTAACTCACACACCCCAGCGTTCGCCAAGTGACTTACTGACACATCCTGATGTGCTGCTTATTGTTCAGCATACTGAATGGGACTGGGGAAAATCTTCAGAATAGTTTCCCCTTCAAAAATTCAGGAAAGGTTGGACAGTCACACACGTCAATGCTCATGAGATGTATCGACCAACAGATAACCAGAGGCATGTGCCATAAAAGGAGGACAAGAGGAGTCAACTCAGTCATTATCTCCTTTCTCCTCCTACCATGTGAAGGTTATCACTACAACTCCTGATCTTCACCCCCCCCTGCCTCCCCAAACCCCTCTCCCTCCCACGGGTCTGTCTCTCCCAGAGGGAGCAGGGGGGTGAGGTGAGGGGGTTATAGGAGTTGGGGGATGGGGGGATTGCAGGGGTCACAGAGTTGTGCAGGGGGCTTCTCCATACACAGCCAGCTGTTGCTCTGCTCAGGGGGGGTGAAGGGGTGGTGAGGTGAGAGGGGTGAAGGGGGGAACACTAAACCCTCTGGTGTTTACTCAGGGTCCCAGGCACAATTCAGTGCCAAAAAGAACAATAAACAAATGTACATGAACAAGGAAAATACTCACTGTAGTGCGAGGTCTTCAATCCCCACACACACAGTCACACTTACAGTACCTGTTGGACCTTGGCGCTGGGTTGCAGGGGCCTGATTATCAGCAGTCTGCATGACGTGTACAGGATCCTATCAGAGTCCGGGCTCCAGGCCACCGAGTATACAGGAGACCCTGAGAGAGAGGCACACACACACACACACACACACACACACACACACACACACACACACACACACACACACACACACACACACACACACACACACACACACACACACACACACACACACACACACACACACACACACACCAGGATAGGTGAGGAATCACACTGCTGAGCAATGTTCATGTGATTAAACAATAACTTTTATAATAGTATTTTCATAACACAACCATTAAAAATTATGAAAACTGAAACTTGTTTAAGGCCATTTCACAGTTGCATCTCCTCCTCAAACAGCGTGACATATAATAAAGTAATTCTGTCAGTAGAAGATCCACTAGTTACTTGACTCTGGTTTCATGAAAGCATTGACTAGCTATCACACAGAGTTTGCCTCGAGGCAGTCCTTATCAAATAGGGAGAAGTGCTTGGTATGCCTTACAAACACAGAGACGGAGACACTGCAGTAGCTGGAGGAGATTGCATTTCTAATTTCTACACCACAGCAGTGTCATACTTACTCTGAGGATTCACTTCGTACAGCCTGTAGGAATGGGATTTAGTATGTAAAGCTTGCTTCAATCCTGCAGACCTGGCTATGTGTCACAGCAAGACAGCTGAGCATTAAGAGAAACCTGCCTAAAACGTGTGTGTGTGTGTGTGTGTGTGTGTGTGTGTGAGGGAGAGAGGGAGAGAGAGGCAGGCTGACATTTAACCCTGCTCCAGGTGCTTGCGGTTTCTCACAAATGCTAAGAGGTCACATGATTGCGGGCTGACAATGAGAGACGGCTGAGACTAGTTCTCTCTGCCCCCCCCCCCCCCCCCCCCCCCCCCCCCCCTCTCTCTTTCTCCCCCTCTCCCACACAAATGGGACACGGTTACATCATCGCACTCAAGACTCACAACAATGGCCCCCAGCTGTACCTGTGACTCCTGCAGTGTGTGTGTGTGTGTGTGTGTGTGTGTGTGTGTGTGTGTGTGTGTGTGTGTGTGTCTGCATAAGGGGGAGCAACACCTGCACAGAATGCATCTGCAGTGTGGATGCACCTGTTAGGAGACACCACCAGTTCCTCCATGCGCTCTACAAATCTGTACGTGCAGCAGTGGCTGTGCAGCTCACTCCCTCTCAAGCCTGTCCAGTCAATGCCATGGTTCACAATCACAACAGCACAGACGGACACATTAAACAGAGGACTGAGGGAGAAATAGAGCCCGTTCATTTGGCAGAATGCATCCACTCCACATCAACGCAGAAATGTTGAGAACACTGAAGATATTTCAAATGGCAGAATGAATCAATTAATAAGAGACCCATCTGTATGCGAGTACTGGATAGAGAGATTTATCATTAAGAGTCTTTTTTATAGATTTTAATAAAACTCCACTCCAATAAACCTTTAAAACTTTATGGTGCTTTTAATAAAAATGGAACTGGAGGATTGGCTGCAATTTCAACTGTATCCAGCAGCATTACACCCTAATAGTCCAACACACACACACACACACACACCTCTCCCTCTGCCAGATTGTCATCTTAAATCATCTGGCTGGACTAAATCACTGTTAACACAAAGGCCATCTTTCAGATCATCGCACCGGCCTAGTTTACAGCAGTTTCAAATACACACAGACACACACTGTACGCACACACACAAATCCCGACTGTGGAAGTACATTTGAAAGTCAAAAAATTGTAAGAACATGAGGCATATCCTGGAGTGCTTCAAACTGTATTAGTCTATCTATATGTACGGTGACGACATTATCTAGGTTACTATATAACCTCTGTTCTCAGAGCTGTCTAATGGCAGCGCATCATGCTCCACTTGGGGTCAACCAAAAGCTCAGTTTAAGCAGAGAAACTTTCGTGTCATGGCACAGAGGGAAGGGCTCCCTGAATACACATGAACAGTATTGTACCCGTCTGTGACATGCCTTTTCCCTTTTCATCAGATCCCTTTCTCTCTCTCTCTCTCTCTCATCCAGTGAGGTGCCCTCAAAAGCAGAAGAGGCCTTAATGAACACTGCGGTCTGTATGTGAGAATATAATTGGAGGCTGTGTTGCCTTATGTTTACAAAATGTCCACCAGTGCAGTCTATCTCTCTGTAACTCACGTTGCTGTGTTCATGGGTTTGACCTCATTACAACTGTCCCAGGCCCGGCCCAAGCCACAGCAGCAGCAGGTCCTCTGACTGGGCACACCAGAGTGTGAGAGAACTACCGACGGCTTGAGAAAGCACCAGGGTGACACACTCAGCCCCTATGATTAATAGCATGCATCCTCATTCACACATGGATAGTGAAATAACATCCTAGTTCCAAATTGAGATTTCAAAATTAGTTCAATGATTCATTCAATAAGTACAGTGATTAATTCAGTGAAAGCCAATATCAATATACATGTTGTGTGTAAAAGCACATTCAGTACTTGGACTGGTTCTGTTAGAGAGTAACAGAACCACCTGTAGGTGACTTTACAGACAGGGACATGGCTGATCTGAGTACAGCAATGGTACAGTACAAGACCTGACATGTTAGTGTTAACCACACAGCACCAGCAGGCGTCCACATGCTTTCCCATCCAAAACAGTTTGTGCATATATTATGATGACATTTTGGGATGTTTAAGTTCGATTTGGTCTTCAGCAAGGGTTTTGTCGACTGTTCGTGCGCACAACATTTTTTTCTTGAGGCAAACCGAAGTAGGTAGACGAAGTCTATGCCCTGTTGATAGGTCAACAGTAGCGATTCTTCAATTAAGTATTTGTTGTCATTTGTTTTCATGCAAATCTTTTCACTTGAGAAATACTGCACCAAACATCTTAGTTAGATGTAAAATTGCACGACTAAAATGTCCTTGGAATATACGTCAAAATAATTACAGATTTCTTGAGTTATCGTGGGATTAATTCTGACTATTTTGAGGAAGTGTATACTGGCTATGGCATATGAAGAAGGACAAACAGAACTATTGCCGCAAAGGTATTTTAAGGGAGTATGCGAGCACAGTTGTTCAGTTCGACTAGGCGCCAGCTGAACCGAAGCATGCTGACAACACCGGGCTGGAAGATTAGCATACACACACACACACGCTCACATACACCTCTTCACACAGAGAGAGTGCAATGCTGGCTCTACACTGTGGAGCAACTGCACCACAAAAACTACAGGGCCCCATTCTGACAAAACAGGAAATTGTTAAAAGGGACAATATTTGTGGCTGCATTTGTTTCAAAACAAAGTGTGGCTATGCACTACGAGTCTGCTGCACTCCAAATTTGTTTTGAAATACAGTCATTTCTGAGCTGAGTGTTTGAAAGGATAGTTTGCAACTTTTTTTCCTAGTAATCTTACCTGGCCAAGGTGGACCTCAGCATGCCACTCTTAGACCAGATCTTGACGTGGCCCGTCCTCCCCAGCTGAGGAAACAACATCAACAATCTAAGTTACAACCTGCGGCAGTTATAACAAACTTGTTACTGAGCAGCGTATTACATTTTAGTGTTCTTGTTGTGTGTGTTTATTACCCTGTGTCCCCCTCACCTGTGATGAGAGCGGTCCCGTCGTAGTACCATCTCCTGGCTAACACAGCTCCTTTGTGGGCCTCCACACTCTTCTCAATAAGGCCCATCTTAAGAGGCCAGGTGGAGCTTACCTACAGACGGACAACAGAACCGACAGGTAGAAGACAGGTACAGTCCATTAGATATGAAGGAAATATACTGTCTAAACGGTCTCTCCATTTCTAAATCTCACTTGAGAGGCAACAAACAGTCAAAAGGCATGATAAAAGCATATGGCATGATGTGAGGAGAGTTAATAAATACAAAAGACCAGGAATATAGGCACTCGGCCTCACACATAAACAAACTGAGATAAACATACAGAATTGTAACCCATAGAGTCAGGTTCCAATACATAATGCCTTTTGTTCCACTGTCCTGGTTGGTAGCTACCTCCCGAAGACACGTTTTTTTTTACACAAGACGGAAGAATGAAAGCAAAGTCTCTCTGCTGCTTAAATGAAACAGTTTCCTATCTGCTAGAGACGGGGAGCGATCAGGCATGGAGACAGTTATCAAAGACACTAGCCTACCATATACTTTGTGGCGGTGAGTATTAAAAAATACAGAGTGTTCTATGTAATTTCTGGTTGCCTAAAACTGCAAATCAGCATGATGCTTCTCTCTCCAGTTTCTATATTTGGATGTCCTAACAAATGTGAATGTCGCCGACCCAGAAAAACAGGTAGTGTGTATACGACCACGCTGTATTAAAAGGACGCTCAGAATTATAAAAGCCTTTTAAAAATGTCAATTCTATTAAAGACCCGACTGTTAAACACCACATTCAAGCTGCTCCCAGAATTTGCTCTGTCTGTCAGTACTATGAACCAAAACCATTTTTGACATATCGCCTCAGACAGAGGCCCACGCACCAAATGAGGTTGGAGAAAGCCACAAAAGTTACTATAGATTTTCCCCACCCACCAAAGCTATACATCTGTGGTTTCTATTTAACCATTTCATAGCAATGTGAAGTTTCACTGACATTAAAAACAGAAACCAGAAAAATGTGCCGTTACAAGCTGCAGTGGAGCATTTTGCCAATCCACCCCAACATGTTGAGGTTGCTGTGCATTAGGATATAGGACTATTACGCCAAAAACATATACACTGCCTCTCCATAGAGGAGACCAATGACTTGCTCTAAAAAGTAGTCGATTGTGACAATATTACCTATATGATGACTATAATCATTCTGTACCAGAAAGACAGATGCAAACATTTTCATGACTCCATGGTCTGCCAGGGAAAATTGTTGCTTCAGTTTGTGGGTGTTTATGCAACCCTACACTGCCATTATCATTGTGACCACACGTCGCCTGCCATCGCCGCACATCTCCACTCTGTGTGTTTAGAGCTGATGTAGACAGAGCCCTCTGCAAGGAATCAGGTTTGAGGACTTAGCGAGGTAACTTTTGTCATCTCTGAGTTCAACTTGGGATAACCGGTACCACGAAGGTGGCTCACCATTTAGCCAGGTACATTTCTATGACAATGAATCCTTCAGAACTAACCTAATCCGAGCAGGCTAACTCAGGGCTAACTCCATTTATCCTGAATGAAGTGTCTGAGCCATGAGTTGAGGACCAATGAAATCAGATACCATCCCTCTTGCAAAGATTGTGTCATCATCCTCTTCATCTGAGGAAGACGGCAGATCAAATATTTTATTCAAATGTTTTTTTGCGTGTAAAAAAGTAATGTTAAAATATATATCGCATTACACATTTAGTAGACAGCATTTGCTTTCCAAACTGTACATTTTTCCCGTGATTGCAAGAAGGCAAACCGACAGCCGCAACCAACCATAGACATACAGTATAATGCATAGATGGCAGTTCCCATTCAAGTCAAGACAGGCAGCCATTGTTAGTGTACCCATGAGTTTAACAGTCAAATTGCCAGGGTTAGAGACTCCCAAACCCTTCTATGGATTATAAATACGGTGACTTCAGAAAGTATTCAGACCCCTTTACTTTTTCCACATTTTGTTACGTTACAGCCTTATTCTAAAATGGATTAAATAAAACTACTTCCTCATCAATCTATACACAATACCCAATAATGACAAAGCGAAAACACGTTTTTAGAAATGTTTGCAAATTTATTAAAAACAAAAAACAGAAATACCTTACATACATAAGTATTCAGATCCTTCGCTATGAGACTCGAAATTGAGCCCAGGTGCATCCTGTTTCCAGTGATCATCCTTGAGATGTTTCTACAACTTGATTTAGTCCACCTGTGGTAAATTCAATTGATTGGATATGATTTGGAAAGGCACACATCTGTCTATATAAGGTCGCACAGTTGACAGTGCATGTCAGAGCAAGAACCGAGCAATGAGGTCGAAGGAATTGTCCGTAGACATCCGAGACAGGATTGTGTCGAGGCACAGATCTGGGGACTCTTCCTAGAGCTGGCCGCCACGCCAAACTGAGCAATCGGGGGACAAGGGCCTTGTGAGTGAGGTGACCAAGAAGCCAATGGTCACTCTGACAGAGCTCTAGAGTTCCTCTGTGGAGATGGGAGAACCTTCCAGAAGGTCAACCATCTCTGCAGCACACCACCAATCAGGCCTTTATGGTAGAGTGGCCAGACGGAACCTGCTCCTCAGTAAAAAGCACATGACAGCCCACTTGTAGTTTGCCAAAAGGCACCTAAAGAACTCTGACCATGAGAAACAAGATTCTCTGGTCTGATAAAACCAAGACAACTCTTTGGCCTGAATGCCAAGCGTCACTGGCACCATCCTTACGGTGAAACATGTTGGTGGCAGCATTATGCTGTGGGGGGGATGTTTTTCAGCGGCAGGGACTGGGAGACTAGTCAGGATCGAGGCAAAGATGAACGGAGCAAAGTACAGAGAGACCCTTGATGAAAACCTGCTCCAGAGTGCTCAGGACCTCAGACTGGGACGAAGGTTCACCAACAAACGACCCTAGGCACACAGCCAAGACAAATCAGGAGTAGCTTCGGTACAAGTCTCTGAATGTCCTTGAGTGGCCCAGCCAGAGCCTGGACTTGAACCCGATCGAACATCTCTGGAGAGACCTGAAAATAGCTGTGCAGCAACGCTCCCCATCCAACCTGACAGAGCTTGAGAGGATATGCAGAGAAGAATGAGAGAAACTCCCCGAATACGGGTGTGCCAAGCTTATAGCATCATACCCAATAAGACTCAAGGCTGTAATCGCTGCCAAAGGTGCTTCAACAAAGTACTGAGTAAAGGGTCTGAATACTTATGTACAGTCGTGGCCAAATGTTTTGAGAATGACACAAATATTAATTTTCACAAAGTTTGCTGCTTCAGTGTGTTTAGATATTTTTGTCAGATGTTACTATGGAATACTGAAGTATAATTACAAGCATTTCATAAGTGTCAATGGCTTTTATTGACAATTACATGAAGTTGATGCAAAGAGTCAATATTTGCAGTGTTGACCCTTCTTTTTCCTCTGCAATCCGCCCTGGCATGCTGTCAATTAACCTCTGGCAGCCCATTCTTGCATAATCAATGCTTGGAGTTTGTCAGAATTTGTGGGGTTTTGTTTGTCCACCCGCCTCTTGAGGATTGACCACAAGTTCTCAATGGGATTTTCCTGGCCATGGACCCAAAATATCGATGTTTTATTCTCTGAGCCACTTAGTTATCACTTTTGCCTTATGGCAAGGTGCTCCATCATGCTGGAAAAGGCATTGTTCGTCACCAAACTGTTCCTGGATGGTTGGGAAAAATTGCTCTCAGAGGATGTGTTGGTACCATTCTTTATTCGTGGCTGTGTTCTTAGGCAAAATTGTGAGTGAGCCCACTCCCTTGGCTGAGAAGCAACCCCACACATGAATGGTCTCAGGATGCTTTACTGTTGGCATGACACAGGGCTGATGGTAGCGCTCACCTTGTCTTCTCCGGACAAGCTTTTTTCCGGATGTCCCAAACAATCAGAAAGGGGATTCATCAGAGAAACTGACTTTACCCCAGTCCTCAGCAGTCCAATCCCTGTACCTTTTGCAGAATATCAGTCTGTCCCTGATGTTTTTCCTGGAGAGAAGTGGCTTCTTTGCTGCCCTTCTTGACACCAGGCCATCCTTCAAAAGTCTTCGCCTCACTGTGCATGCAGATGCACTCACACCTGCCTGCTGCCATTCCTGAGCAAGCTCTGTATTGGTGGTGCCCCGATCCCGCAGCTGAATCAACTTTAGGAGACGATCTTTGCGCTTGCTGGACTTCTTCACAACAATTGAACCGCTCTCCCTGAAGTTCTTGATGACCCGATAAATGGTTGATTTAGGTGCAATCTTACTGACAGCAATATCCTTGCCTGTGAAGCCCTTTTTGTGCAAAGCAATGATGACGGCACATGTTTCCTTGCAGGTAACCATGGTTGACAGAGGAAGAACTGATTCCAAGCACCACCCTCCTTTTGAAGCTTCCAGTCTGTTATTCGAACTCAATCAGCATGACAGAGTGATCTCCAGCCTTGTCCTCGTCAACACTCACACCTGTGTTAACGAGAGAATCACTGACATGATATCAGCTGGTCCTTTTGTGGCAGGGCTGAAATGCAGTGGAAATGTTTTCTTGGGATTCAGTTCATTTGCATGGCAAAGAGGGACTTTGCAATTAATTACAATTCATCTGATCACTCTTCATAACATTCTGGAGTATATGCAAATTGCCATCATACAAACTGAGGCAGCAGACTTTGTGAAAATTAATATTTGTGTCATTCTCAAAACTTTTGGCCATGACTGTAAATATAATATTTCAGTTTTAAATGTAATAAATGAGCAAACACCAAATCCGACATTAACGATAAGTAATAAAATAAAAATGGCACTACTAAAAAGCTATTTCACACCATAGCCTGCTGAATTTTCAAGATATATTTTCTTTCATTTTGATTTCGACACAAATTTAAATGTGTCACTGACTCGCCCATGGATTGATGTTTCAACATTGTTTCAAAGAGCTTGACGTTTGAGTAACCACGTGCGACATACCTGTTCCGAGTCAGCGGCAGGCAGATGAGCAATATCCACAATATCCACCTTCATAGTACGGCTGAAGCCTGACCTGGAATGTGCAGCTAACTGAAGATGGCTAGCTTTATAAAAGCCTGAGTAGATCTAACTTGCTTCGTAGTATACCACTTAACACCTGGACACACAAAGAGCTTGTCAACCAGAGACATTTCACACAAACCATGCAGTTATGTACCTTGGGACTCATATCCTCTTTCACCTACCTAATTCAATATCAATTTGTCTTGTTGAATAATGTGAGAAAGTATCAGTTTTAAAATTCAACATTTACAGTGCCTTGCGAAAGTATTCGGCCCCCTTGAACTTCGCGACCTTTTGCCACATTTCAGGCTTCAAACATAAAGATATAAAACTGTATTTTTTTGTGAAGAATCAACAACAAGTGGGACACAATCATGAAGTGGAATGACATTTATTGGATATTTCAAACTTTTTTAACAAATCAAAAACTGAAAAATTGGGCGTGCAAAATTATTCAGCCCCTTTACTTTCAGTGCAGAAAACTCTCTCCAGAAGTTCAGTGAGGATCTCTGAATGATCCAATGTTGACCTAAATGACTAATGATGATAAATACAATCCACCTGTGTGTAATCAAGTCTCCGTATAAATGCACCTGCACTGTGATAGTCTCAGAGGTCCGTTAAAAGCGCAGAGAGCATCATGAAGAACAAGGAACACACCAGGCAGGTCCGAGATACTGTTGTGAAGAAGTTTAAAGCTGGATTTGGATACAAAAAGATTTCCCAAGCTTTAAACATCCCAAGGAGCACTGTGCAAGCGATAATATTGAAATGGAAGGAGTATCAGACCACTGCAAATCTACCAAGACCTGGCCGTCCCTCTAAACTTTCAGCTCATACAAGGAGAAGACTGATCAGAGATGCAGCCAAGAGGCCCATGATCACTCTGGATGAACTGCAGAGATCTACAGCTGAGGTGGGAGACTCTGTCCATAGGACAACAATCAGTCGTATATTGCACAAATCTGGCCTTTATGGAAGAGTGGCAAGAAGAAAGCCATTTCTTAAAGATATCCATAAAAAGTGTTGTTTAAAGTTTGCCACAAGCCACCTGGGAGACACACCAAACATGTGGAAGAAGGTGCTCTGGTCAGATGAAACCAAAATTGAACTTTTTGGCAACAATGCAAAACGTTATGTTTGGCGTAAAAGCAACACAGCTCATCACCCTGAATACACCATCCCCACCGTCAAACATGGTGGTGGCAGCATCATGGTTTGGGCCTGCTTTTCTTCAGCAGGGACAGGGAAGATGGTTAAAATTGATGGGAAGATGGATGGAGCCAAATACAGGACCATTCTGGAAGAAAACCTGATGGAGTCTGCAAAAGACCTGAGACTGGGACGGAGATTTGTCTTCCAACAAGACAATGATCCAAAACATAAAGCAAAATATACAATGGAATGGTTCAAAAATAAACATATCCAGGTGTTAGAATGGCCAAGTCAAAGTCCAGACCTGAATCCAATCGAGAATCTGTGGAAAGAACTGAAAACTGCTGTTCACAAATGCTCTCCATCCAACCTCACTGAGCTCGGGCTGTTTTGTAAGGAGGAATGGAAAAAAAATTCAGTCTCTCGATGTGCAAAACTGATAGAGACATACCCCAAGCAACTTACAGCTGTAATCGCAGCAAAAGGTGGCGCTACAAAGTATTAACTTAAGGGGGCTGAATAATTTTGCACGCCCACTTTTTCAGTTTTTGATTTGTTAAAAAAGTTTGAAATATCCAATAAATGTCGTTCCACTTCATGATTGTGTCCCACTTGTTGTTGATTCTTCACAAAAAAATACAGTTTTATATCTTTGTGTTTGAAGCCTGAAATGTGGCAAAAGGTCGCAAAGTTCAAGGGGGCCGAATACTTTCGCAAGGCACTGTATTTTCTATGTTAACGGTGCCATAAACATGTTTCAGATAGCACTTTTTGGTTATCAAAATCTCTTACGAGAAAATCATTATTGGTAACTTGCTGTCAGTACTGGTGAGCACAAAGATCTCGGCCTGGGCCTGCTTCTTGCCTCCCACCGTCTTGGGGAACCAGTGCAGGTCAATGGGGAAGAGGTCCTCCTGCACCTTCACCACCAGGCTGATCTCACTGGTCAGCAGGTTCTATCTTTGGATCTGGTGGTCCTCACTGCAGGAGTACAACTCGTCTGTAGTGGTCCAGCCCACACAGCTCACAAGCTCTTTGTGTGTCCAGGTGTTAAGAATGACAATGGTAATGTGGAAATAGATCAGTGGTTGCTGCAACATATCTCATCTTAATTACTTGAACCAGGTGTGTTCGCGTTAATCTGGTACAAACGTTTTCACACCCTGTAGACTAACTCTTCGGGTCCAGGTTTGGTGGCCGCATTAGACTCAAACACAGTGGTTGCTTTCAGCCGAATTAATGAACACAGATCCTGTATTCACCTTTCTTTGTATTGAGGTAGGTGAGATCCACACACAGATGTGATCACAAATAGCACATAGAACATCTTTTCATCTCCATATTGGTTACAAAAAGCATGCCTTTAGTAAAAAGGTTCCAGTCAGACTTGGGTTCAAACACTATTTGAAATCTATACTTTATCTGTGCTTGATTGAGCTTAGTGGGCTTAATGAACCATTAGAATAGTCCCAAAACTGCAAACCTGGGGCAGGGTAGAGCAAACACTACAAATATTTGAACGCTTTCAAATAGTATTTGAACCCAGGTCTGGTGGTGCAAGGTGTACTGCAAGGTGTACTGAATATCATGGCTCAGGCGGCCCTAGCTTTGGTCCATGGAGTACTAAGCCCCTGGACCAGAAGTTGTGCCTCTAGTATGTTATTAGAGGCACAACTTCATAATATATTTTTAATTCATGATTGCTGACTGTCCGTATTTTTTAAACAGAAAATAGCAACAATCAAGTCAAAGCACTGTTGTAGTATCTTTCTATCATTCACACAATTGAAAAGGATATGTTTTGGTTCCTTGAGTAATGATGTCTTTAATCTCATTGTGGTGGCTAATGTGAAAGAAGTATTCAGAAAATAGGTACTTGAAAACCCTTCTGTTTACAGTGAGTACCATCGATCATTCAGCTACAAAACAGACTATTAGCTTGTTATACAATTAGCAAGAAAGTAGCAAAATAGCTAGCTATTCATAGCTAACGATACTTAGTTTGCAAGTATCACTTGCTGATCTTGGTCCGGTCAAAAATAAAACTTTGTTGTCTAAGTTAAGCCTGCATATAGCTGGCAATAACATTAGTGTATAGCAAATAATAAGTAGCGGATAGTTACCGACTAACCGTAGCTGCTACGCTAGCTACAGTACCTATCTAGACAAACAAGCGTTCGTCGTTGCTACGGGACATACATTGTAGCTAACGCGTGGTGAGTCTTCTTCACTGTTGTCACACTTGCTAGCAGACAACTAAGCATGTCCAGTTGCTCCACCGTTAATAGTTAATGCATATAAGGTGATATATATTCCTCAACAATTATACTTATCGACAAAACCAGACAAATAGACGGATCGCTATACAAGCTAGATCTGTTCTGGAACGTACCCAGAGATACTCCTTTTCCAATATCGCTGACGTACCTCGACTTTGTGAATAACTATCGCGAGAGTTCCTTGTCAACAAACTTGGAAAGAGAACCTGTTAAAAAAAAAATATATATATAGGACAAAACACACATCCTGACAAGGGAAAACACAACACTACATAAAGAGACCTAAAGACAACAACATAGCATGGTAGCAGCACAATACAGGGTACAAACATTATTGGGCACAGACAACAGCACAAAGGGCAAGAAGGTAGAGACAACATTTTGAATGCTTATTAGGAAGGGAAAATGGTCCAATTCACGCACTTACCAAGAGAACAACCCTGGTCATCCCTACTGGCTCTGATCTGGCAGACTCAGTAAACACAAATGCTTCGTTTGTAAATTATATCTAGGTGTTGGAGTGTCCCCCTGGCTATCAATAAATAAAAAAACTAGAAAATGGTGCTGTCTGGTTTGCTTAATATAAGGAATTTGACATTAGTTATACTTTTACATGTACTTTTGATACTTAAGTATATTTAGACGTTTCCTCAATCAGTATTTTACTGGATGACTTTTACTTTAGTCATTTTCTACTGAGGTATGTTTACTTTTACTCAAATATGAAAATTGGGTACTTTTTCCACCATTGGGTATAATCAACTTGAGACATAACTCTTACGCATTCTCTCTAGAAAATAATGTAACTCTATGGAAGGCTAGTGCCACTCCACTAGTGCGTCGTGGCACACACCTTCCACCTAGAGCATTATTTTCCATGGAACACACAGCCCGTAGTTGATTATCCCTTACATATTTTCGACTATTCAACCAATACAATCCAAATACAAAATAATAAATTGACCCGTACTGTAAACAACAACCTTCCGTCGTCTCTAGGTAACAGTGCCCAAACGTCACGGGGCGCGTTCTGTTTTAAAAAATGTTGTGAAAATATCCCAAATCATTACCAAAGTATAATTTATATTCATTATAATGTTAACTTAAATGCAAAAAAAAATAGTTTATGTTCATGGTTGCCTGGCATCGGCCCTCTTTTTGAATATATATATATATTTTTGTATTTTTTTTATACCAATGTCGAGGATCCATGGTGCCTTGCATCAGTTTGTAACGAATTTTGGTTCGACAACAGAGTTTAGGCGCCATTTACGAGTGTGTTTGCAGCGAGCTAACGATTTGAGTGACACAGGGTTGACTTTTGCGCACTTTATTTATTTATTTTTAACTTCGGGATATCGATAAATAGTTTTCAATTGGCTTTGAAAAGAGAGTGATACACAGGGAATATTTACAACAATAACTTCGTCCGCAAGGTAAAACTGACATTTTATCTGAACACGAAAGAGCTAGTTAACGTTAGCTAAAAGAAAACTAGTAAGCTCGCTAGCTATCAAACCATAGCTATCTAGCAAGCACGTTTGTGGGCACCTTTCGTCGATTATATGTGGTCGTTGAGCTAGGTAAAGTAAGCTAGCTAACGTTAACTTAGAGTGATCAGACGACAGCTAACATTTAGCTATCGGCAACACATCAAAAACGAACTAAAATTGCCTAGTAACATTAGATAGCTATCTACCTTGGCGAACCAGTGCAAAGTAACGTTAGGTTAACTTAACTAACTTGTAAGCAAAGTACCGGTTTCCCCTATTCATCTGTGCTCTCTCTAGTTGTGTTCGCTATCCAGGTAGCGTACTTTAGCTAACGTTATCTAAATGTGTTCGTGGCTAACAGTTGGCGTGAAAATCATGCCTAACAAAGCCCAATGTGGCCTACCTGACTAACGCTAGCTAGCTAATTACCAGACATTAGTATACTCTATACAGCAGCTAGCTAGTGTAAATGGCTATTTCCACGTCTTCTCGGTTTAGGCAAATTATTAACGTTAGTTTAACTAGATTACAAGTGGACAACTGAAGCATAACACTAACGTTACTGTACCTAAAAAAAAAAAAAAAAAAACAAGACCAACTCAGTGAAATATTCTATACACAGGTGACGTTTTTATTCACTCGTTAACGTTGGCGATATAGCTATTTAGTTAGCCATATTGTAGCTATATTATCTTAGATTATTTAATTGATTATAACTCTCGATCTGTAAAATAAACATGACACTTTCAACTGTTGCTGGTCAATTTGGACTACTGAGTGCAGCCTACATGGCACTAATGATAACGTGACTCTGATTGGCTACTTCAGTGCAATGACTTTATTTTGCACATTTACCTCCATCTTTTTCTAGTTCTCAGTAGCAGTTGATTTACTTTTGAGCTCAGTTTGGCGTTACTGACAGCCTGTAACGTCACAATTTTGTCTGTCTTTTAGTTACACTCACTTTACGGAAAACGTATCAGTTAATTTCTCGATAATTGAGTGAGAATCGATGCTTGTTGTCAGCTTATGTTAGACAAAATCACGCTATTTGTTTGACAAGGGGAGATTCAAGTTAGACAGCTAATTAAATTTAGTTAAATTGCAATTTCGTGTCAAGTATTTTCTATTTTGGATTATGGTTACATCTTTAGAATATCGCTTATATACACTTATGGTACAGTTAAAACGAAACATATTTAGCAAAGAAACTAAAACAAAACACTTTTAGATCTGTTGTCTTATCAGACAGCACAGACTGGCAATTTATTTGCAGCTTTATAATTGACTAGGTAACCGATTTATGACCCGATGTGAAGTTAACTCAAGCTAACTATGAAGTAATATACTTTGGATAAAATGCCCGATGGTGATGGGAGATGACGGAGGGGGGTAACGGGGTGCTGCTACACGTTGACTATCAATTGTGGAGAAGTGATTGACAAGCGAAAACACCTAATGGATTTTACTTATACTCATGTGATTTGAATGATATCTTTAAGATTCTAAATCATGACAGCCAAAACGTCGAAAAGTATAACTACTTCCAAGCCAAGAGGGAAAGGGTCGCAGCATCGGATGACTCCGAAGGCGAGTTGGACGTACCCCATAAAGAAGCAAACTCCAATGGCCAAGAGGCTCCGCCGACTAATAGTAAGTAACAAAGGGTGTTTTGGTGTCTGCATCTAAATAAGTTGCGCGTCTACTCAATGGCAACGTGTTTTGTTGAATGTAAGTGCGTGATGGTTGAGTCCAACTGGCAGTTGTTGTCTTGATTCATAACACGTAGCTTGCTGGCCAGTTTTTCAAACGTGAGCAAGGCATTAATAAATGTCTATTGTGATTTTTGAGATGATTATAATGGTGGCGTGTGCGCGTTTGTCTCCAGCCTGGGTAACTAGCAAGGTAATTTATGTTGGGATATGAATGCATTTTAAACGATTCGCTCTTCTAGAAGGATGATTATGATTTTCTATCTTTCGATTTGTTTAACGTTGGGCAACGGTTTGTCAAGAAAACTTCGTCTGAAAACAATAACCGTATTTGACATGTTGTCTACTCTTGATTTAGAAAGTATTATGGTTGCAGCGTTTGTTGGCCGAAAACTATTGTCAGGGTCTTTTTTTTTTTTTTTTTTACTGAGCACAACAATAGACTTGAGACCAAACGTTTTGTCATTGATATGAGACCATAATCGGTATGTATTTGCAGCAAGGCTAGATTTGTATTCATTTGTTTTGATTGGAAAGTAGGTTTTGGTGTGGGGGAAACGACGTGGAATCAGATGTTCGAAATATAATAAATGATGTCGTTGGTGAGTGCATATTGTGTATTTGCTTTGCAATGTGAGCGTTTGTGAAAGGGGTTACTTCAAGCGTTCGTTTATGATTACGTTAATCTTGTAATAATTTAGGTTTGTTAACTCACACATTAACTATCTCTTTGTTAACATTCGATCTTCACCTGAGTCTTTGTTCCTCCACTGTGACTTGCTCTATAATGCTTATGTTTGTTTGTTTTTTTTGTTTCACCACCCCTCCCCCATACACCAGTGTTCCCACCTGAAATGAATCGCAATGGGGAATAAAAGTTAAACTCTTTGCCCTAGCTCCGGCTCCCGGGGAGGGTGCCGAGGCTGTTGATAATCGAGGTTTGGAGGAGATTCTTGGTAGCATCCCTCCACCCCCGCCCCCAGCAATGACCAATGAACCAGGCGCTCCTTGCTTGACGATTACACATATATTTAATCAGAACGTCAAATCCTGTGCTGGCGAGCAGATTCTGGGCCCTTTCCATAAGGTACGAAAAAGCATACTAACTCCCCATTATGGCTCTTTTGTGACACTAGGAATTGTGGTTTTGTGTTTTAATCATTGCCTCAGTATGGGGTGTTGTCCATTTTCTTAACTTTTATTTATATATATTTGTATCTTCAGTGACAGCAGCATTTAAATAGTTGTAATTTAATTGTTGATTATTTTAAAGTTGTAGTTTTTATATTTTATAGTTTGCAGCATATCATACTCCTCCATTTTGGCTGTGTGTGTGTGTATGTGTGTGTGTGTGTGTGTGTGTGTTTCACACTAGTGGTGATCTAGCTGTGTCTTGTCCTCAAAAATATACAAAATAGAGGGAAAGTTAGTGGGAAAACCTATCACATTTTCTTAGTTGTTCTCTTTATTGCATCATGGACACAGGTGCAATAAAATATATTGCATACACCCACTGAGGTTAGAGGCCCACCATTTTAATCCAGCAGAATTTTCTAGTTATTCAAAGCGGTCTACAATTGTATTGTGAATATGTTTTTTATTTAATTTAGTTTGATTTGAACAGATTGGAAGTACATTTTTAGTTTCCACCCACTTTTCTATTTTTTTCTCTCCCTTCCCTAGCGTTTTTCTTGTATTATTGGTCCAAATAGCAGTGGGAAGTTCAACATGATAGATTCATAGGCTATAGGGCTCAAAAAATCAGATCCAAAAAAGTCTGTGCTGATTCACAGCTCTGACCAGCACAAGGATGTGCAGAGCTGTACTGTGGAAGTGCATTTTCAGAAAATTACTGACAAGGTAACACGCTTACTTGCTCAGCTGTAACAAAACAATTTAACATTTTATAAGCGATTTGGGTAAAGCGGCAGGATCATATTATTTTTTTTGTATATATGTAGTTATTTTAGGGTGTAGTTTTAATTGGCTTGTATACATTTGGTTTAGTATTTAAAAAAACTTTATTTACAATGACTGCAACAGACTCAGAATAGCCATTTCAAGTTAACTGACAATCAAGTAAATTACTAACTTTGCAAATTGTTCTTTATTTTTGTGATTTTATATTGATTAGGACCTCAGGGGAGTTTTCTTCTTCAGTTTAGTGGTGGTTAAATGAATGTTAGTGGACAAAACAGTTTCTCCTTTTCTGTGCAAACCTAGAATCCTGTATATATATTAATTGTATGCAGAGTAAGAAATATTTTTCCAGAATTGTAAAACATATTGTACTACCACTGGGGGTGTAGTACGGTAATTAACGACATAATTGACATTTAATGTAAAATAATCTCTTTGCAGCCAAGCTGTTTTTTGTCAATTCGATACAACCATCTCCTTACACAGCAGTTTTAAGCCTACACACAATATACATTTCTCTATAAAAAAAAAGTTGAACAGGTTATAAGCTATTCTGTTTTTGTCCCCCTTCATATCATGACAACATCATTTATTTCTTGTTGTCTCAAAATTAGTTTAATAAACCATATGAATTTTACTTTTTAATAAATGTGCAAGTTAAATACATTTTAAATGATTACTTGTATCACACCAATCTGTTTGCAGCAACATTTCTGTGGTTGAGGCTTCACTTTTGTATGTAGGTGTGTGTTTAGATGGTTACTTGCCTATATTTGGGAGGGTTGTATTGCTAAGCATTTTTATTTTTTGTCTTGAGTGTGTTCTGAAGACTGGATCTAAGCTGGTGTGTTTCTTGTGCCCATCCCCCTCTGAGTCAGGAAGGAGATGACTACGAAGTCATCCCCAACAGCAAGTTCTATGTTTCCAGAACTGCCAGCAAAGACAATTCCTCGTCCTACCACATCAATGGCAAGAAGGCCACTTTCAAAGATGTGGGGACTCTGCTGCGTAGCCATGGCATTGACCTGGACCACAACAGATTTTTGATTTTACAGGTAATTAAATAGTTATTCATTTTTAGTTTTCCTTTCAGTTTGTCTTTGATCCCTCCTGTGTCACACATCCCATCCTGTAAAAGCTTTGCTGCTCAGACTTGACCCCTTTCACTCGGAGGAAAACCGGTATTATGCCTGTGTGAGTGACCTGTTAAGTGTGAAACGGACTTGGACTGCTATAGCAGCGCATCATGGTTTGAAACGATGTTGGAAAGGTGCGAACCATCATTTGCTGCTTTAGTATTTTAAGGAAACTCTAACATTCCTGGAATTGTCTAGTGGGTGAATGGAGACGCAGGTCAGTTTGGCCCCCCTTTACCTGCCACGCTATAGCAGCACGTAAATATTGGCGTGAGAATACAGACCCCGACCCCAATATTAGCTGTGCTGCTTCAGTGTGGCAGGATCAAGCATCCACTCTTCATTTCTATCATTTGAGTGCATGATTATGTCTTCAGTTTGGATTTCGTTGGAATTATCTTTCCTGGAGTGTAATGCCAGTGTCAATATGTGTAGTTGTTCAAAGACATATTATTTTGTTTGCGTTGGGTCATATTTGCTGCTTTTTGCCAGTCACGGTCCAAATGAATACATTTTTAGATTTTTTTTATTTTCTATTAATACAGTTTTGGAACATCCCTGTGGTGTTCAGCTTGGTGTGTAGACTCCTCCAGGGGTTGTTTGAAGAACAAGCCAGTCCACTTGTTGCACAATACAGTTTTTGGGGTTTACTAGTACCTATCAACTCTTGGATTAATGAGATGACTAGTTTTTAGTGAATATTAGATGTTGTGCTGCATTTTATAATATTTATTTTGGGAGAAGAAGCAGGTTCTCTTCTGTCCTGATTTGTGCAATTTTCTTCACCCTCTCCTGGAATTTTAGGTGATTTTTGAGCTCACTAAATATGACAGGGTTGTTCTGACTGAGGCAAGAAGCTTCAGTTTGGAGAACAAAGTCACTTTTACAGGCCTACGGCTCAGGGGAAGGTTCCTATTTAGTGCACTGGTCAGGCAGAGCAGAAAAATGCTTTTTTTTCTCTCTCTCTCTCACACACACACACACAGAGAGGATTAAAACAAGATTGACCATTCTGATAATTATATAGGCCATCATTCAGGCTTGTGTTTAATCAATGTTTCAAGGACTGTTCAGTCAAGGACTATTACCCCATGTCTGACATAGAAAGGAAATTCATAATTTTATTAAAACACAGGCACCAGTTACATTTGCCAGATGCCCCTTTTAGTTTATGTATTTATTTCTTGACCTCATAAAATATAAAACCTTTATTGTAGCGGTTCCAATTGATGAGATGTTTGGTTCTATGTGTAAGTGATTATTGTAGTTTTGCCTTTCATTGTTTTGTCATGGATATGGACAAATGTTTTCTGTGTTGTGGGTACAGTTATGTGCAGGATAAGTTATTATTTGAGGCTCAGGTGTGTGTATGGGCTGAGAAGTTGTGTAAGAAGTACAGTACATTAAAATGGCCAAATGTACTGTAAATAGCCAATTTGACTGGCTGCCCATGAAAACTCTATGGTTAAATCATAAAGGAGATGTTAACGTGTTTTAATGAGGGGTTATCATAACATCAGCAAAGTTTCCTCAATATTTTTGTGAGCAGAGCAACCAATTTATTTAAAATCATCAAAAATTAAATTGCCTTTTGAGTCACACAGAAGTTGCTCTTTCTGGTTTTAGCCCAGGTTAGTTTGAATTGCATTTAAACTTGCTTCCAAAAGGGTGAATTCAAAAAAATATTTCAGGTATTTTTCCCCTCGTTGCTTTTCAGACTTTAGAAAGTTGGGAAAAAGTATAAACCCACCCATCCATGTCTGTTCTGGGATGGTAATCAGGTTGTCTCGAACAGAACATGTATCCAAGGTGTGTGTTTATAGAGTTTATGGTGAGAAGAAGCTATAACCGTGTGTGTCCTTGCTTGCGTCTCTCCCTCCCTGTGCATTGGTCAGGGTGAGGTGGAGCAGATAGCCATGATGAAGCCCAAGGGGCAGACGGAGCATGATGAGGGCATGATGGAATACCTGGAGGACATCATTGCCTCCTGCCGCCTGAAGCAGCCCAGCCACACCCTGAGGTGCCGTGTGGAGCTCCTCAACGGGGAGAGAAGGTGAGAAACAACCCCAGTAACAAGACATTGGTCCATTTGTTGTATTTAAAAATATATGTATGTATGTGTGTTTTTCCTTTTTGAAATTATGATGGTTTCCCCTGTGGGGGTGTGTTAGAGAGGCCTGTTTCACTGTGAAATCTGTGAGGTATGCTGTGTCTTGGCCAGAATGACTGCCCCTGGCCTGACACCTGCCTCTTCTTACAAGGCAGCAAATGATCTCCACACACACCTCAGAGATTGCTGTATCTAGGCTAATCCCCTTGCTCGTTAGTTACTTTTTTTATTGCTGTGCCAAAAACAATTGCTTTGCAATCAGTCATTTAATTGTTATTTTTAAAGAGCGGTTGAGAGAAGGAATAAGAACGGGATGTGCAAGTCATATTTTTTTTGTAATCAAATGCATTTAATGACCAGCCCTAGATCAGATTTTATTAGAAATGTGTTAGTAATTATGTGAGCAGGGGGTGAAGTTTGGCTGATAATTACCTGATGTTAGCTAATATATGTATTTGTATTGCAGTACTAGTGACATATTGTTATTTGGGTATGGTGTTGGAGTTCCAGTGTACCAGTCAGGTTGACAGGGTAGGGTTTCATTTGACGTGAAATACTGGTTGTCTGGTGAAGCCAGCCGGTTCAGTAAATCTCTTGCAGGCTACACTAATATCACATCACTAATTAGGCCTGTTTAGAATAAAAAAAGTTTCTCCCTGTACTGTATTAACTAATTGGTCTGTCTGGTTTTTATTACTTTAACATATCTATTATTTTTCATATGGGTGACATGATTTAGACTTTTTGGTTCATGCAGCTTTACAGTAGTGAATAGATTTAGTATTCAGAAATCTGCATTTTCATAACGCAGACCAAATCCGCATTTTAAACCATTTCACCTGTTTTATATTGAAAGTCAAGTGTTTTTTTGCTTCAATAGTGATGAGGGGCATGCAACTATAATTTCTTTACACAAAATACATCAGTGCAACACAATAGGCAGACAATAGCTTGTTTTTAATTAGAGGAGAAGTGCAAAGCGAGCAGACGCAAGTAAATTAGTTTACAATGGAAAAAGCACGTTTTTTGCAAAAACAACATATGTCTATCATAGAAAGAATGTAGCCAGCTACATTTCCTAGTTAATCTAGCATTTTAACTTGCTAAAACTACCAGAGAAAAGTACACATCACTCAGAGTGCTGTCTGGTGATCCAATGCTGGTTTGTGAGTGGTGGAATTTGATTGGGCAAGATGAGAGCAAAGCTATTTCATCCAAGTGGAGAAGTGTAACCGAAGCACAGAATTAGTTCTTTTACATTCATGATTTGGAACAAACCCTGACTGAAGCAGAACCTAATTTACAATAAGAAGCATTTTAGATCTGCGTTTGTAAACGCATGAAGATATTTTTTCTGTGTTAACGCAATGCCTGCAGTAGATATGGCAATACCACATACACAGGGTCAAATGCTTTATTTGAGTCATGACTGGTTTTGACTATCCTCATTTTATTAGATTATGGGTTGATCTTATGGCATTGTGCAGTGTAGCATCCTATCACACTTCTGCCTTTGTCCAAGTTCTATCGTTTCCCTTTACTCTGCATTTGTCTATATTTGATGAAGTCACGTATGCCTTTTGGCTGACTAAAAATTGCATAATCTTGGCATTGAAGCCAAATTAACCCTAGCTTGTGGAGTAAAATTTGATTTTTTGGGAAAGCTCAGAGTTTATCGATAAATGTCCGGCACGGTCAATCAGTGCAAAAAAAAAAATCGAAGCACACCTGAGAAGGAACAAATGTAAATTCAAACATTTATTCAGGGCTTGATCTTATGACAATTCAGCATGAATGTTTAAGTCAGAGGTGCTGTAGCCTTTGTCTTCCTGTTTCATCATTTTGCGGACCATGTGTTACAGCTAAACAGGGTCAGAATGGTGGAGAAGACTGCTCTGGAGGGAGTGAAGAACACAGTTCCTCACTCTGGAGGATGATATTTTCAAACAAAAGAGCCAGCTCTGCCAGTACTATGTGTGAGTATTACAACTACACAGGGTGTTGCTAAATTTAGTGTATTTTACTAACAGGAAATCAGGTTTGAAAGAATCTGGGAGGAAGCGATGATGCAGTTGGGAGTAATTACCACAGATGGTCACTTTTTAGAGTTCATATATCCATGTTGACAAGAGTGTGATTGTTTCTTTGTTAGCCATGACTTCCAGAAGAGAGTGGCAAACAAAGAGGAGGAGAAGCAGAGGATCCAAGACGACACCAAGGAACTCAGAGAAGAACAACAACATCGCTGAAGAGATGAAGAACCAAGATCTGAAAAATGTGGAGAAGTAGGCCTTTCTATTTTTTATTTGTTATTCATGGGTTTTGTTGCTTACATGGAAATTGACACCAAAGGGACACATTTATGAGCAAAATATAGTCCTAATGTAAAATGAATGTCAGTCTAAAGTGCAATAATGTTATGAAATGGAAAAATGTTCATGGACCTGCTGGCAACCAGTGATACAGAAAAGCAACATTAGCAGTAATTTGTTTGATTGCCATTCATAATGTCTATGTTGTGATTTTTCTCCCAGGAAACAAGGCAAGCTGACCAAGTACAAAGAGTTCCAGCAGGAGAAGTTTACCCAGCTGGACCTGCAGGATGTGGAGGTCTGAGAGAAACTGAAGCACACCAAGAAACTACAGAAAGAACTTGAGAAGGTGTGTTTAGGTGTGCATGTGTCCCTTTTCCTGTGAACATAATTCAGGTCTCTATAATCGATGCTTCAGTGATTCCATTTCAGGGGGGGGTTGTAACTTTGACCATTTATATTGGCCAATCTGTGTACATGGGTAGCTCATGGGGGGCTCTCCAAATCTGTACTTTAGGAGGCTGTGATTGTGGTGAATGTGCTACATAACTTACAGGTCATACTCATAAACAAACACAATGGTGCTCTGTCCTCTCAAGACAGGCCAGCACCAATGGCCTGACACTTCACTTTTATTCTGTTGATTTTGTCCCCTGGCCAAAGTGAAACACGGCCACTCGTAATACAGTTTCCCTCTATACAAACACAAGGCCTGTTGTGCTGAGGCCCTGGAGAAGGCATTGCCCAGGGGTTTACAGATGACCTTATTAGTAATTGCTGTATTGCGTAATTACACATTTTATAATTACTTGCATCAATGTCACAAATAAACAAGTGTGTTCATTTTTATTACATTAACTTGCTTGGGATTGGCTCTGGGTGGGAAAGGGTGTGTATCCCACATTTTAATATATATTTTTCTGTGTCATGAGGTCCCTCTTGATAAAATTATATTGTTACATTGCTGAGACTAAAATGAATTGATAAAGTGGCTGGTATACCCAATTTATTTAATAAGAGAAACTCCTCCAGTTGTCCACTAGGGGGCAAAACTTAAACGCAAACCCTCCAAAGCATGACTGCTTGGCTCTGCTGCCTCTCACTCAATTTCTCCCATGCTCTTTTCTCTCCTCCTTGGGCTCCCTTTTTTTTTCTCCACTCAATATGCTCCAAGTCTCCCTTCCTTTCTCTGCCCCTGTTCTGCAGCCTGTATGATACAGCACCAGTGGCTGTGATTTGGCAGTGTTGGGTTGTGGAGGCCGGGTAGAGCAGAGCAGTCCTCTGGGGAGCTGTGTTCTGCAGTGTGGTAGTGAAGTATGGCCTTGTGTAACACTACCAGCAGCCACATTCACTCTTCACCCACAGTTAACCCTGCTAGCATGGCTTCCTCCACTCCCTCTGCTACTCCCTCTCACCACCCCGCACACTGGAGAGAGGTGCAGTTCACACAGACTGCCTGCCAGTCTGATGGCGGTGCTCCTAACTGTCTGCTAGTTGATTTTAAAATATTATATTTTGGTCTTTCCTGGTTTTCTAAGGTTGTACCTCCCCTAGAGTCTCTTCTTTTCTCTCCCCCCTTTCTCCTCTGTCAGCTGGAGGAGGTGCGTAACGTGCCGGCCACCAGTGAGAAGATCATCTCTGAGGCGTCCGCTCGCAGGGAGGTGTTGGAGAAGGAGAAACTGAAGGAAGTGATGGAGAGTCTGAAGGAGGAGCCCAGTGGCCTGCAGCAGGAGAAGGAAGTGGGTGTCTTTCATTATCAGGAGTTGCTGATTGTTTGAAGTAGGAAACACTATTCCTGATTTAATTTAATTTGACCAGTATCCTTTTCCCCCTGGTATTCCATGTTTTCTGATCACATAATCGTGTGGCTATTATTCCCATGGCTCCGTCCCCAGATTATGGAGAAGGAGCTGAGTAAGTCTGAACAAGACACGCTCCCGTCAGGACGTGGCCCAGTCTGAGCTGGACATCTACCTGAGTCGCCACAACACCGCTGTGACCCAGCTGAACACGGCCAAGCAGTCCCTGCAGATCGCCTCCGACACACTGCGAGACCGCCGCGCCGCCATCAAAGAGCTGCAGGTCAAGATACCCCAGTGTGAGCAGGAGCTCCAGAAGGTACGTTAGTGTGTGTGTGGGAGGGTCTCAAGCGTCGAGCTGTTCTTAAGGTTAGGGGTGGACTGTGATTTGTGGCAGTAGGATGGAAGTATTTCAGGTTTCTGGATGACTGTGTTGACCATGTATCTCCGTCTGCTCCAGGATAAGGCGGAGCTGGAGCAGCTGCTGCAAGCAGATGGTCAGACCAGGGAGCTGGTGAGGGACATGAGGCAGAAGGTGGAGGAGGCCAAGAGCTCCCTGTCCTCTAACCGCAGCAGGGGGAAGGTGCCGGACGCCCTCATGCAGCAGAAGAGGAGCGGCAAGATCCCCGACATCCTGGGGCGACTAGTGAGGTCCATGTATAGACTACACCAGGCATGTCAACTTCATTCCATGGAGGGCCTAGTGTCTGCTGGCTTTGTTTTTGCTTTTCAATGAAGACCTAGACCAGTGGTTCCCAAACTGTGGGGCGCCTAGAAGGTGCGAAGGGTCGGTAAGGGGATCCGGCTTTCAACCTACTTTTGAAAGTTGTAATGGTAGAATGCACAAGGTGCTATTTTGAAATTGGGTGGTGGGGCATCAGTTTTCCTCTTGTCATGTTAGAGCTGGTCAGAAATGTCCAGATCAACTAGCCCATGTCAGTTAATTTTTTTGCTAGGTTTTTTAGCCCATAGATTTAGTTGTAATGTTTGTCACTCAAATATCACAACTAAGCATTAGACATGGAGGCATTTATAGAATTGGAAGAAAATTTGCCAAATGTTCTCAGCACCGCATGACAAAATGTGTGGCATTGCAGGAATTGCTTTGAACCTGCAAGATGCTCATGCGCAGGATTTTCCCCAATGTTGGAAGGGAGGCCTGAGTGAAAAAGTTTGGGAACCCCTGACCTAGAGAAAGAACCAAGTGAGGGGAGTTCCTTACTAATCAGTGACCTTAATTCATCAATCAAGTACAAGGGAGGAGCAAAAACCGGTGGACACTTGGCCCTCTGTGGAATGAGTTTGACATGTGGGCTACACAGATGACATGTGGGCTACACAGATGACATGTGGGCTACACAGATGACATGTGGGCTACACAGATGACATGTGGCAGCTG
This sequence comes from Oncorhynchus mykiss, assembly GCF_057628025.1. Classification (NCBI taxonomy): domain Eukaryota; kingdom Metazoa; phylum Chordata; class Actinopteri; order Salmoniformes; family Salmonidae; genus Oncorhynchus; species Oncorhynchus mykiss. Next base: position 14,270,243 of record NC_143045.1, read on the forward strand.
AGAGATGCGCACCCACACTCATTGAGACTGTTCTTTTCCTGACCGGGTGTCCATGGGGCCATCGATTAGAAGTATGACATCGCCATCTCATCCAGCTGTGGCTCTCTGGACAACATCCTGGTGGAAAGCATTGACAGCCCAGAAATGTGTCAACTTCCTCAAGGCCCAGAATATCGGAGTGGCCACCTTTTATTGGCCTGGACAAGGTGAGAACAACTCTCAAACACCTGTGGCCTCTTATCAATATTGTGTAGAAAATATAAAATACCTACTTACGGAGTTTCGAATGTTTGTACGCATAGAAAGTGTGATTTACAAAACAGTCCTACAAGCTTCATACGCACACTGGTAAGAGAACCATTGACAAATAACAATTGTTCTCAGCCTCAGTGCTCGTGCACGACTTAGGCCATTTGCATTTCGAAAAGCCCCTAATTGACCATATATGGTCAAAATCATCCATTTTTAAAGCCTGTGGGGAATATTCAATGCCGTACCTCAATGCAACGGCTCAACCAGGAAAAGAATTGGACTGAAATGGAGGTGCTAGTGTCAGAGATTGGGCATAACGAAAATGTTTTATTTGGCTTATTCAGTTGTGGCTTGACCAGTGTAAAATAAAAACATGGCTACAAAGAGAGGACCGATGGAAAATATCGGCAACACTCACCAGTTAGCTAACCATCCATCCTCAACAGCTCCCTCCTGTAGGTTTTTAGGCCAGCATTGCTGTTCTGCAGAATTAACAATTTTGTGCGTTCCACCTGGCTCGTAGCCAACACACTCAGCAGTGTCTCTTGCACATCACACCTGCACATTAAGAGTGAAAAGAGTGTCTGTTCACATAGTTCAAATCATTTTGGGGTAGTTATTTAATAGCGGTGGGTGCCGTCTATTGCGCCGTTCGTATTTGGGAACCTATTGATGGCATCATGGCAAAAAAAACAACTATTGATTTCAACCTCTTGTGTGATGGTGTATAGAAACTGTATGCGTTAAACATTGGCTTATCGAGGGCTGTGAGATGCCAATTTGGCAAGCTCCCGTTGAAAACTGCCTGTTGCCAAAACCCTACGGGTAGATGGTACTTGGTTGTGTACCGGAATGGCATGCGCTTGCCTTTTTTAAAGCAGATCTCAAATCCTTGCAACAATCCTATAAATTGTTTTTGGGAAACGACATCTGATGACCCAATCTGTAGAAGTCCCACCTGTCTCTTAACACGCTCTCTGAGGAATGCGGTGTGTGCCTAATTTTCCAGCAGAGCAACATCAGCCACCTCTCATTCGATTTCCCATTGCCTTAGTGTTTCACACCTGACAGTAATTTAAAAAGTTACTATACTTTATATGGATTATCATCATAACAAATGCATTGATGTGGTCATATTTTATGATATAGCTACCCTGTCAAGATATGTTGCATGAATTCACAATGGAAATAAAATTGAAACATTATTTAATTCATGCTCACACTTTCCCCATTCTACGCTTGACAAACAGTTCCCTTATTCCACCACAAATGTTCATGTTGCTAAATCTCACAATTAAATTTAGATTTTTGTTTGACTTTTTCTCCCCAATTTCGTGGTACTCAATTGGTAGTTAGTCTTGACCCATCGCTGCAACTCCCGTACGGACTCGAGAGCCATGCGTCCTCCAAAACACAACCCTGTCAAGCCGCACTGCTTCTTGACACACTGCATGCTTAACCTGGAAGCCAGCCGCACCAATGTGTCAGAGGAAATGCCGTACGACTGGCGACCGACGTCAGCATGCAGGCGCCCGGCCAGCCAAAAGGAGTCTCTAGAGCGTGATGGAACAAGGACATCCCGGCTGACCAAATCCTCCCCTAACCCGGATGACGCTGAGCCAATTGTGCGCTGCCTTATGGGTCTCCCGGTCACGGCCAAGGATCGGACCCGGGGCTGTACTGATGCTTCAAGCACTGCGATGCAGTGCCTTAGACCGCTGCGCCACTCGGAAGGCCCGAAAAGCTCACATTTTGGTGGAAATGATCCCACGCTAGTTAATTCACATTTGTACCCATGCATTATTGATAAATGAGGTTTAATTACACTGGTCATGCTTAACCTCGCTTGCAGAAATTACTATGTTGCAGGTTACTGTCAGTTTGAGTCATCAGGACATTGATCTGGCTCAATTTGTTACAGTATACCCCAGTCTCACTCTACTAGCCTTTCTCTCTTATGGGTTTGCTGCATAGACAACTGGTACAAAGCTTTAACCTCAAATGTAACCTCTAACACTCTGACATCCACTCTTTTCCTGTCTCAGATGAAGGTGCGGGAGAATAAGATGGGGCCCATCTCCACCCCAGAGAACATCCCCTGCCTGTTTGACATGGTGCGGGTGCAGGATGAGAGTATGAAGCCAGCCTTCTACTTTGCCCTGAGGTACACCCTGGTGGCCAAGGACCTGGAGCAGGCAACACGGCTCGCCTTCCAGAAGGACAAACGCTGGCGAGTGGTCACCATGCAGGGACAGATCATAGAGATGGCTGGTGGGTAGACCGAGCGGGAGCGCATCTCTTCTCAATGTCAATATGGATGACATGTCTGACACTATGCTCTACCTCCAGTCATGGTGCCTGAGACGGCAGAGAGGGAGAGTGATGCGGGGCAGGATGGGCTCCTCCATCGGCACTGAGGTCACCCAGCAGGAGGTGAGAGATCTTCTGGACACTCTTCTAGAGTTTTCGCTGGCCTCCAATCACTTATGGCTCACTTTAAGCTCTGCAATGCAACCTACTGTCTTATTTTTATGTGTCAGCTGGACTTTATGGAGAGCAAGCTGATTGAGAAGGTGGTGCAGCTGCAGGACTGCCAGAAGTGGAAGCTGCAGCTGGAGGAGAAAGTCCAGAGACTCTTACAGCAGCTTAGAGACATGAAGAACACCAACAACATGCAGGTAACACACAGTATACAGATATGAAATGTATTTGATGTTGGTGTAATTCTTGTTCATCAGACTTGTTTAGGTAAAGCTGAATGTATAATTGTTTTGGGCTTTCTCGTAATGCCGGCTTGCTGTCTCGATGTTCGTCTTTCTAGATTTGCCCCTCTATTGATTTGGTTTGGATTATGTCTACCATCTTCCCAATGGTCATAATTAATTACCTGCGATATGCAATAGCCAATGTATCTCAAGTCCTTCATACACAGGCTCACAATTTTTTTTTTTTAACCTCTTTGGGCTGAGATCCCGCTAACGGGATCGATATGACAACAGCCAGTGAAAGTGCAGGGTGCCAAATTCAAAACAAATCCCATAATTAAAATTCCTCAAACATACAAGTATTTTACACCATTTTAAAGATACACTTCTTGTTAATCCCACCATAGTGTCCAATTTCAAAAAGGCTTTAAGACGAAAGCAAACCAAACGATTATGCTAGGTGAGTGCCTAGTCACAGAAAAACAGCCATTTTTCCAGCCAAAGAGAGGAGTCACAAAAAGCAGAAAGAGAAATTAATCACTAACCTTCGATCTTCATCAGATGACATTCATAGGATTTCATGTTACACAATACATGTATGTTTTGTTCGATAAAGTTCATATTTATATCAAAACATCTCAGTATACATTGGCGCGTTATGTTCAGTAGTTCCAAAACATCCAGTGATTTTGCAGAGAGCCACATCAATTTACAGAAATAGTCATAATAAACATTGATAAAAGATACAACTATTATGCATGGAATTATAGATACACTTCTCCTTGATGCAACCGCTGTCAGATTTAAAAAAAGCTTTACTGAAAAAGCACACCATGCAATAATCTGAGTACAGCTCTCAGACCAAAACAACCCAAACAGATATCCGCCATGTTGTGTAGTCAACAGAAGTCAGAAATAGCATTATAAATATTCACTTACCTTTGATCTTCATCAGAATGCACCCCCAGGAATCCCAGTTCTACAATAAATGCTTGATTTGTTCGATAAAGTCCATAATTTATGTCCAAATACCTCCTTTTTGTTCGCATGTTCAGCCCAGTAATCCAAATTCGTGACGTGCGATCACTAGGTGCAGACAAAGTCAAAATGTTCCATTACAGTCCGTAGAAACATGTCAAACGATATATAGAATCAATCTTTAGGATGTTTTTAACATAAATCTTCAATAATGTTCCAACCGGAGAATTCCTTTGTCTGTAGAATTGCAATGGAACTCAAGCTAACTATCACGTGAATGCGTGTGGTCAACTCATGCCTCTCTGGCAGACCTCTGACTCGTTCCCCTCTCATTCGTCCCCACTTCACAGTAGAAGCATCAAACAAGGTTCTAAAGACTGTTGACATCTAGTAAAGGGAGACTTGTCAGAGCCTGGCCATGGGTTGCATGGGGGAAAGACTTGACTTTTGAACTCAATACTACTGTTTTCATTTTTGTAAAGCAGTTTGTTTGTTAAACAGGCAAAGCTAAATGGTGATTGGTGATTACGGGGAAGCAAGAGTCACTTGCACAATGTGTAGCCTAAGATTGGAGGTGGAGCCTGCCTGTCGCCCACAATCATTGTTTGCTCCCCTGCAGTTCACCAGCTGATGTAGGCTGTGCTGGTGTCGTGTGTCCTTCCCACTGCTAGACAACCAAACCCTTGCCGCTCTGAGCACCCAATGCTGCTAATATTCTGCTTATTGAGTACAAGTCCGAGTCACCAATGGTCGAGCCACGAGTAATGAAAATTAGGACTCGAGTACTACAACACTTTGAGGCTTGTGATTGCGGGTGAGGTTGTGTTTGACTGTGTGTTTCTTCTCAGAGCTTGGCAGAGCAGGAGGCTCACCTGAAGCCCCAAATTAAAGAGCTAGATGACAATGTCCTGGCTGCTAACCCCAACAAGAACAAACAGAAACAGTTGGAGAAGACCCTGAAGGACTTCCAGAAAGGTGAACTTTCAACCCCAAATGTAACATGAAGTGAAGTCACTTAGAAATTGCAGGCTACACTCTAGCAATTAGTCTTCAGGACAATGATCTGGCTCAATTTGAGCTTTGCTACAGTGAACCCCAGTCTGACTTCAATAGGCTTTCTCCCTCATGGGCTTGCTGCGGAGACAACTGGTACATACAACTAGGGGTGTGCCGATCTCGTCCTACTTGCAATTGTATCCGTTTTGTCACACTTGATACTCGTAATCGCTTTAAATGCCGGTAAAGCCTATACCTCAAGTGCACTATCAGAGTGTATTGCTCTGCTCACTCGCTCACATATTGTCTTGTCGATTCCAAGAAGGCGTAGCAGTCAGACGTATTTGTCCTTCATCTTGTCGTGTCCCATGTATATATATTTTTCTTCGCATATCTTCCTATATTTCTGTAAACCCTTACTTCAAAATACTCTCCTGCAACCCGTCTCACCCAATGTGGTGTGGACCTGCTTTTTCTCGAAAGTATTTTTCTTTGCCTCTTACTGGAATCTCTCCAACATAAACCAGCCAGCTAACGGTCATCAGCTAACCTCTAGCCCGGAAAGCTCTTGCCAGTTTGTACAATGCGATTCAACCAGAGCATACCGGACCTATTTTTCTCTCCATATCCCCGGGCTCCTATTGCAAGCTCTGAACCTTCCGACCTTCGCAGCTAACGTCCCCTGAATGCTAGCTGTCTAGAATACCAACGGACTATTGGCTTACGAGGCCCATCGCATACATTCCGAAGCCACTAGCTAGCAGTCGGCTATCCTTTGCTAGCGGTCATCAGCTACCTTTATCCCGGACAACTCTCGCCAGTCTGTACAGCGCGACTCAAACCAGAGCTAGTCGGACTTATTCTTCTCCATATCTCCGGATTCCTACCGCAAGCTCTGAACCTATTTTTTTGAATTTTTAAACTTTTTTTTATTTTATAATTTGTTTTTTTCCACCTGGAATTATAGCAGCTAACGACCCCTAAAGGCACAGCTGCTAATCTGCGGCCTGCTAGCTATCTAAAGCACATTGGACTGCTGGCTTAAGAGGCCCTTCGGACATATTTCTTCGGCTACTATACATATTTTGCCAATTGGCCTGGTTTACCACACGGAGCCCTGCTGATCCGTCGGTTGATGTAACTGCACGAGGGGGCCACAACAGACTTTCCTCCGTCGCGTCATCCCTCTAAGGGCTTTCTGTTAGCCTGCTAGCCGCCTGAAGCCACGCACTGGACTTGTATGATCACCCGGCTACGCATGCCTTTCCCTAACGTCACCATGCCATGTCGATTGCTGTTCTGGTTTGTAACTATTGTTTTATTTCACTGTAGAGCCTCTAGCACTGCTCAACATGCCTAGGCTAACAATTTAGTTCCACCTCCCACACACGCAGTGACATCACCTGGTTTAAATGCTATTTCTAGAGACTCTTTCATTATCACTATATGCACAGGTTTACCCCCACTGTATTCACATCCTACTATACATTTGTCTGTACATTATGCCTTGAATATATTCTACCGTGGCCAGAAATCTGCTCCTTTTACTCTTATGAACGTACAAGGCGTCCAGTTCAGTCCTTTAGCCGTACCCTTATCCTACTCCTCCTCTGTTCCTCTGGTGATGTAGAGGTTAATCCAGGCCCTGCAGTGTCTACCTCCACTCCCATCCCCCAGGCTCTCTCATTTGTTGACTTCTGCAACCGTAAAAGCCTTGGTTTCATGCATGTTAACATTAGAAGCCTCCTCCCTAAGTTTGTTTTATTCACTGCTCTAGCACACTCCACCAATCCGGATGTCCTAGCCGTGTCTGAATCCTTGCTTAGGAAGACCACCAAAAACCTTAATTTCCATTCCTAACTATAACATTTTCCGACAAGATAGAACTGCCAAAGGGGGCGGTGTTGCAATTTACTGCAAAGATAACCTGCAGAGTTCTGTCTTACTATCCAGGTCTGTACCCAAACAATTTGAGCTTCTACTTCTAAAAATTAAGCTTTCCAGAAACAAGTCTCTCACCGTTGCCGCTTGCTATAGACCACCCTCTGCCCCCAGCTGTGTCCTCGACACCATATGTGATTTGATTGCCCCCCCCAGTTATCTTCTGAGCTCGTGCTGCTAGGTGACCTAAACTGGGAGATGCTTAACACCCCGGCCATCCTACAATCTAAGCTTGATGCCCTCAATCTCACACAATTTATCAATGAATCTACCAGATATAACCCCAAATCCGTAAACACGGGCACCCTTATAGATATCATCCTAACTAACTCACCATCCAAATACACCTCTGCTGTTTTCAACCAAGATCTCAGCGATCACTGCTTCATTGCCTGCATCTGTAATGGGCAAACGACCACCCCTCATCACTGTCAAACGCTCCCTAAAACACTTCTGCGAGCAGGCCTTTCTAATCGACCTGGCCGGGGTATCCTGGAATGACATTGACCTCATCCCGACAGTAGAGGATGCCTGGTTATTCTTTAAAAGTGCCTTACTCACCATCTTAAATAGGCATGCCCCATTGTACATTTTTTTTAACCAGGAATAGATATAGCCCTTGGTTCACTCCAGACCTGTCTGCCCTTGACCAGCACAAAAACATCCTGTGGCGTTCTACATTAGCATCGAATAGCCCCTGTGAAGTGCAACTTTTCAGGGAAGTTAGGAACCAATATACACAGGCAGTTAGGAAAGCTAAGGCTAGCTTTTTTAAACAAATTTGCATCCTGCAGGACAAACTCAAAAAGGTTCTGGGACACTGTAAAGTCCATGGAGAATAAGAGCACCTCCTCCCAGCTACCCACTGCTCTGAGGCTAGGAAACACTGTTACAACCGACAAATCCACTATAATTGAGAATTTTAATAAGCATTTCTCTACGGCTGGCCATGCTTTCCACCTGGCTTCCCCTACCAACTGCCCGGCACCCTCCACAGCAACCCGCCCAAGCCCCCACCATTTCTCCTTACCCATATCCAGATAGCTGATGTTCTGAAAGAGCTGCAAAATCTGGACCCCTACAAATCAGCCGGGCTAGACAATCTGGACCCTCTCTTTTTTAAATTATCTGCCAAAATTGTTGCAACCCCTATTACTAGCCTGTTCAACCTCTTTCGTATCGTCTGAGATTCCCAAAGATTGGAAAGCTGCCGCGGTCATTCCCTTCTTCAAAGGGGGAGACACTCTAGACCCAAACTGCCACAGACCTATATCTATCCTACCCTGCATCTCTAAGGTCTTCAAAGGCCAAGTTAACAAACAGATTACTGACCATTTTGAATCACATCGTACCTTCTCCGCTATGCAATCTGGTTTCCGAGCTGGTCATGGGTGCACCTCAGCCACGCTCAAGGTCCTTAACGATATCATAACCTCCATCGATAAGAGACATTACTGTGCAGCTGTATTCATCGACCTGGCCAAGGCTTTCGACTCTGTCAATCACCATATTCTTATTGGCAGACTCAACAGCCTTGGTTTCTCAAATAATTGCCTCGCCTGGTTCACCAACTGTTTCTCTTCGCCACCATGGCTTATTTATTGCCTTAACTCACTTATTTGACGTAATTTGCACTCACTGTATATAGACTTCTCGTTTTTCTACTGTATTATTGACTGTTTTGTTCATTCCATGTGTAACTCTGTGTTGTATGTGTCGAACTGCTATGCTGCTATCTTGGCCAAGTCGCAGTTGCAAATGAGCACTTGTTCTCAGCTAGCTTACCTGGTTAAATAAAGGTGGAATTTTATTTTAAATAAAATCAAAGAAATGAGCCCAACAGCTGAAAATGCACATGATTGATTTACTTACTTAGTCCTATTAAATGAAAAATAATGCATGGCTGGCTACTGCATTTATTCCAGACACAGATTTAGGTAAATTGCTTGCCCCATATATTGTTTCACTTCCGAGAAGAGCAAAACTTCTCTCTCCTGACACTTACGGCTCAACCTACACCCTGCCAATTTAGTTATTTAGAGGGCCCAGCGCTTCACACTTTCAGTAGTGTGCAACTGCAGCCTGCAATTTCAGGTGTTCCTGCATGTGGGCATTCCTGCGTCTGCAAAGGACACTGCCTACCGGTCGCCCCCAGCTAGCACAGCAGGCGGGAGCGACACTGTGCGTCACCTGCTGTGTACCAGAGAAAACCAGGCGAAGGACGCAGCCTGCCGCCGGCTTCTCCAGGACGCAGCCTGCCGCCGGCTTCTCCAGGACGCAGCCTGCCGCCGGCTTCTCCAGGACGCAGCCTGCCGCCGGCTTCTCCAGGACGCAGCCTGCCGCCGGCTTCTCCAGGACGCAGCCTGCCGCCGGCTTCTCCAGGACGCAGCCTGCCGCCGGCTTCTCCAGGACGCAGCCTGCCGCCGGCTTCTCCAGGACGCAGCCTGCCGCCGGCTTCTCCAGGACGCAGCCTGCCGCCGGCTTCTCCAGGACGCAGCCTGCCGCCGGCTTCTCCAGGACGCAGCCTGCCGCCGGCTTCTCCAGGACGCAGCCTGCCGCCGGCTTCTCCAGGACGCAGCCTGCCGCCGGCTTCTCCAGGACGCAGCCTGCCGCCGGCTTCTCCAGGACGCACACGTCTGGGGCAACACTGTGTGCTAGCTAGGGGGAAATGTGGAGGCGGAACGCACCGAATTGCAGGCTGCAGTTGCACCCTTCTCCACACTAAATGACTGAGATCTCTAGATCCGTTACGATAATGGTTTTGTCCAAGTCTTTGGTACACCCCTAATACACACTTGACCTATGAGGCTTAACCCTGCTCCTTTCTCATATATATATATATATATATAAATAACTTCCTCTTCCCCCCCCCCCCCGGTCTCTTTTCTCGCGTTCTGACTGAGGCAGCTTCCAGTAAGGCAGGGAAGGTGGAGAGGCTCCACACCCTCATTGTGGACATCAACAGTCACAAGCTGAAGGCCCAGCAGGACAAACTGGACAAGGTCAACAAGGAGCTGGACGACTGTTCCTCAGCCATCACCAAGGCCCAGGTAGCCATCAAGACCGCAGGGCGGTAAGTGTTTATACACGTGCTCTCTCTCACACACATACACAGCTCCCATCTGGCAAAGGCTTCTGGTTGTGAAGCTATTAGGGAAAAGCTCAGATAAGCCCCAGCTGATGGCTGCTGCTCTCCTCCACAGTAACCTGAAGAAGTGTGAGTCGCCTGGAGGAGACTGAGAAGAGCCTGGGAGAGCTGACAGATCATCTTAAGAGGCTGGAGGAGGAGGCTGGGGAGATCATGAAGGCCTGCCGGGAGGCTGAGGCGGCACTGCCGGAGGTGCAGAAGCGGCACCAGGGGGTGGTGAGGAAGATCAAGGCCCTGCAGGAGCACGCTCTACAGGAAGAGTCCCTCAGCGTCTGACTTCGGGTGGAGCAGATGGACACCTCCATCACCAACAAGATCAAACACTGGCGGAGAGTTATGTGCATGTGAGATTCATGCATGCTTCGTTGTGTCTTAGAGGTCAACCAAACACTCAGCTAGTTACAGTGCATCAGTGTTCTATGCATTACCTGGGGAACAGTATCATCCGACTTAAATATTTTTCCTCTTCTGATATTTAATTTTAGTCATTGACCAGATACTCTTATCCAGAGCAGTTCCATTCATCTTAAGATTTATGTGGTTGTCCCACCTAGCTGTCATAGTAAGAACATTTTCCCTCAAAGTAGCTGTCAGCTAGGACTGACCATCTGAGTCCCGTCCTCCCCAGGCCTCTAAGCTCTCCGTTCACGCCATTGAGGATGACCTGGCGGCCATCAAGGGGCCTGACGTTATCACCAACCAGATCTCCCAGATGAAGCCCAACCTGGGAGCCATTGCAGAATACAAAAACAAGGTACACACCCAGCTCTCTCTAGGTCTAATCAAGCACCTTGACACCCTGTTTTTACTCTCGTCTGCGCTCTCTCAAGTTTATTTCCCCCTAAGAGAAGGTAGTCATTGTGGGTCATGTCTCTCTGTAGGAGGAACTGTACCTGAGCTGGATGAGATCAGAGAGACAACTTTAAGCGTGGATGTGAGGACCTGCACAAGCAGTGGCTCAACGAGTTCATGGCTGGCTTCTTCAGCTTGTTGGTGATGTTGGAGAACTACCAGATGCTGACACTAGGGGGTGACGCTGAGCTGGAGCTAGTCGACAGCCTGGACCCCTTCTGAGGGCATCATGTTCAGGTCAGCAGACACTTTAGCCCAACCGGCTGTTTGACATCTATGATTTGTGAAGACAGCACTGGATAGGTCTTTCAATCGTGTGAATTTTATCATCAAACATACCTAGCCCCAACCCAATATCCCCTTCTAATTTCATTGTTTTATTGCTGTGTTCATTAAATCTATGAATGACTCTGGCTCATTCTCTTCTCTCTGTCCATGACCACAGTGTGCGTCCCCCTAAGAAGAGCTGAAGAAGATTTTCAACCTGTCTGGAGGAGAAGACCCTGAGCTCTCTGGCCCTGGTGTTTGCTCTGCACCACTTCAAGCCCACGCCCCTCTACTTCATGGATGAGATTAATGCAGCCCTGGACTTCAAGAATGTCTCCATCGTGGCCTGTTACATTTATGTGAGTTTCACATGCACACACAGCAGTTCATGGGAACTCTATTCCACGTGAAACAGCTTTGAATAGTATTTGCCATTTTACTCCTGTGCTTGACTTAGTGAGGGACATGGGGTCAGCTCATCTGTGTTAATCGTTAGTATTGTATAATGGGAGCTTATTGAAGGCGCTATGGTAAGGTGTACAGCCTATTGTGAGAAATCACCCGTTTTGCAAAGCCCTCTGTTGGCTGCATGTTGGTCCATTGTTTACTCCTGTCATGGCGGTTGGTGGTTAATTCTTCCCAGGCCACTGTTTAAAAGAGCTTGACTCACATAAGCTTGTAAAAAATGTGATATTTGAGATTAACAGCCTTTGACTTCCCATTTGATGATTGAATGTTAATTTTTTTCCCCTACAGGAGCAAACCAAGAATGCTCAGTTTAGCCGGCTGGCTAAAACCGGCACATTTACTGAAACGTTGATTAATGTGCACTGTCCCTGTAAAAATAAACTCAAATAAATAAATAAACTCAGTTCATCTCCCTGAGGAACAACATGTTTGAGATTGCTGACCGTCTGATCGGCATCTACAAAACCCACAACACCACCAAGAGTTAGGGAATCAACTCGAAAACCATTGTCTTCAAACAGACAATCTCAGCTTAGAACAGCAGTGACTCTGGTTTCCCCCCTGAGCCACTCCTAGTAAGACATATAAATATTAAATGTAGGTCTCTTTGAGTTTACTGTTCTTTCACACCATGTGTATATAAAACCATGGCTTTAATGTATTCTTATGTCATCACTCTTTTACTGATGAAGCTAATAAATATTTTATCACCGGTCTTTAACTATAACCCTAAATTGGACATGTTGCACTGGAAAACTTGTGGGGAAGTACTATCACAATGAGCTGCTGGTCTTCATTCATCATTTAGGTAAAAACCCTGAAGACTGGCTATGTTCATCAGTGAGGAGCTGAGTGATAATTGATATGGATTGCATGCCTCAAGGACTATTCTAGCAAGCACTGCTTATGCAAAAAACGTACTGAACAACTTGTTTTTCAACCACTCCACAAATGTTTTGGCAATCTACTTTGTGCATGACAAGTAATTTTTTCCAACAGATTAATTCGCAATTCCAGTTGGTGAAGTTTACATACACTAAGTTCACTGTGCCTCTAAACAGCTTGGAAAATTCCAGAAATGTCATGGCTTTAGAAGCTTCTGATAGACTAATTGACATCATTTGAGTCAATTGGAGGTATTTCAGGCCTACCTTCAAACTCAGTGCCTCTTTGCTTGACCTCCAAGTCTGGTTCATACTTGGGAGCAATTTCCAAACGCCTAAAAGTACCATGTTCATCTGTACAAACAATAATACACAAGTATAAACACCATGGGACCACCCAGCTGTCATACCGCTCAGGAAGGAGATGCGTTCTGTCTCCTAGAGATTAACGTACTTTGGTGCGAAAAGTGCAAATCAATCCCAGAACAGGACATTGTGAAGATGGTGGAGAAACCGGTACAAAAGTATCTATCCACAGTAAAACGAGTCCGACATAACCTGAAGTGTTGCTCCGCAAGGAAGAAGCCACATCTCCAAAACTGCCATAAAAAAGCCAGACTACAGGTTACAACTGCACATGGGGACAAAGATCATACTTTTTGGAGAACTGTCCTCTGGTCTGATGAAACAAAAATAGAACTGTTTGGCCATAATGACCATCGTTATGTTTGGAGGAAAAAAGGGGAGGCTTGCAAGCCGAAGAACACCATCCCAACCGTGAAGCACGGGGGTGGCAGCATGTTGTGGGGGTGCTTTGCTACAGGAGGGACTGGTGCACTTCACAAAAGGGATGACACGAGGAAGGACAATCATGTGGATATATTGAAGCAACATCTCAAGACATCAGTCAGGAAGTTACAGCTTGGTCGCAAATGGACAATGACCCCAAGCATACTTCCAAAGTTGTGGCCATCACAAAGCCCTTACCTCAATCCTACAGAATATTTGTGGGCAGAACTGATAAAGCTTTTCTGAGCAAGGAAGCCTACAAACCTGTTACACCAGCTCTGTCAGGAGGAATGGGCCAAAATTCATCCAACTTATTGTGGGAAGCTTGTGGAAGGCTACCCAAAACATTTGACCCAAGTTAAACAATTTAAAGGCAATGCTACCAAATACTAATTCAGTGTATGTAAACTTCTGACCCAATGGGAATGTGATGAAAGAAATAAAAGCTGAAATGAATCACTATTATTCTTGAAATAAAGTGGTGATCCTAACTGACCTAAAATTGAATGTCAGGCATTGTGAATAACGGAGTTTAAATGTATTTGGCTAAGGTGTGGAGTCAAGTTTACATACAACTAAGTGCACTACAATTGGGATGTCTCTGGAGCAACACACAAACCACTCATCCTGAGATGGAGACTTGTCCTGTCTTCCCATTAATTTAATTGAGAGGTATCACGATATTATTGTAAGAAATATTTTGAAGTACACATTGTAGTTGACTTGATACTACATGTAGAGTTATAGAATGTCTTTGAAAAAGCTGTACCTTTTTAAGGCTTATGGTTAAATATAACAGCTTCCAATCTGCGGAATGCATTTTGGGATTTTTGAAAAGTTTGGTTTTTACTTTGTGGTACATGAGGCAGTATCTTCCTGTGACGAGCTTTAGCTGGGGCCAGGGTTAGTTCCAGAAGTAAAACCTGTATGTTCTGTCAACTGTATCCTGCTGCATCAGGAAAGCTCCAATCACTAGGCACAGTTAGCATTAATTCCAAACCAAAAGAGTGTAACCTTACATCACCAGGTGCTTGGGTCCTTCCTGTAGTGAAGACCCACGTGTCTTTGTCATGAACTTGAAGGATGGTAGGTGTTCTCCCTCAGTGTGGAGAAGAAAGAGCTGCACCTCCACTGTCTGTGCGTACAGGAAGCCTGCAGTCTCCCATAGTGAGGCGGTCAGTTCGCTACTTAGGCCGTGTACCAGCTTACTGAGCTTGGACAGCAGGGAGAAGCCCAGAGATGCTCCCCCAACAGGATTCACCCACACGGCCAGCTGGAGCTGCAGCAACAGATCATGGGCCCAGCCTCCAGGGTGACTCCCTGCCTCTGTCCTACGAACCATCAGCAGAGTTCATCTATATTATTCGTAGCCATCTATTTACCAACACAAATCGATGCTGGCACTGAGACCGCACTCAACGAGCTGTATAAAGTCTATAAGCACACAAGAAAATGCTCATCCAGAAGCGGCACTCCTAGTGGCCAGGGACTTTAATGCAAACTTAAATCAATTTTACCTCATTTCTACCAGCATGTCACATGTGCAACTAGAGGAAAACAAACTCTAGACCACCTTTAATCCACACAAAAGGATACAAAGCTCACCCTCCATTTGGCAAATCTCACCATAATTCTATCCTCCTGATTCCTGCTTACAAGGAAAAACTAAAGCAGGGAGTACCAGTGACGTGGATACAACGCTACAGGAATGTTTTGCTAGCACAGACTGGAATATGTTCCGGGATTCATTCAATGGCATTGAGTATACCACCTCATCAATAAGTGCATCAACGACGTCGTCCCCACAGGGACCGTATATACATATCCCAACCAGAAGCCATATATTACAGGCAACATCCGCATCGAGCTAAAGGCTACAGCTGCCGCTTATATGAAATCCCACCATGCCCTCAGGCCTAAAATTGAATCCTACTACACCGGCTCTGACGCTTGTCGGATGTGGAAAGGCTTAAACTATTACCAACTACAAAGAGAAACCCAGCCGCGAGCTGCCCAGTGACTCGAGCGTACCAGACGAGCTCAATACCTTTATGCTTGCTTCAAGGCAAGCAACACTGAAGCATGCATGAGAGCACCAGCTGTTCCATACGACTGTGATCACACTCGGTAGCTGATGTGAGCAAGACCTTTAAACAGGTGAACATTCACAAAGCCGCGGGGCCAGATGGATTACCAGGATATGTACTCCGAGCATGCGCTGACCAACTGGCAAGTGTCTTCTCTGACATTTTTAACCTGTCCCTGACCGAGTCTGTAATACCTACATGTTTCTCACAGACCACCAACCTGTGCCCAAGATAGCGAAGGTAACCTACCTAAATGATTACCGCTCTGTAGCACTCACGTTGGTAGCCATGAAGTGCTTTTGAAAGGCTGGTCATGGCTCACATCAATATCATCATGTCGGAAACCCTAGACCCACTCCAATTCGCATACCGCCGCAACATATCCACAGATGACGCAATCTCAATCGCACTCCACACTGCTCTTTCCCACCTGGACAAAAGGAACATCTATGAGAATGCTGTTCATTGACTACAGTTCAAGACAAATGAGCTGATCGTGGAATAAAGGAAAAGGAGGGCCAAACAGGCCCCAATTAAAATCGACGGGGCTGAAGTGGAGCGAGTCGAGAGTTTCAAGTTCCACTGTGTCCACATCACCAACGAACTATCATGGTCCAAACACACCAAGACAGTTGTGAAAAGGGCACAACACACTTTCCCCTCAGGAGACTGAAAAGATTTGGCACGGGTCCCCAGATCCTCAATGTTCTACAGCTGCACCATCGAGAGCATTCTGACTGGCTACATCACCGCCTGATATGGCAACTGCTCGGCATCTGACCGTAAGGCGCTACAGAGGGTAGTGCGTACGGGCCAGGACATCACTGGGGCCAAGCTTCCTGACATCCAGGACCTATATACTAGGTGGTGTCAGAGGAAGGCCCAAAAAATGGTCAAAGACTCCAGAGTCACCCAAGTTGTAGACTGTTCTCTCTGCTACCGCACGGCAAGCAGTACCGGAGTGCCAAGTCCAGGGCCAACAGGCTCCTTAACTTCATTGGGATAGGGGGCAGCATTGGGAAGTTTGGATGAAAAGCGTGCCCAGAGTAAATTGCCTGCTACCCAGGCCCAGAAACTAGGACATGCATATAATTGGTAGATTTGGATAGAAAACTCTAAAATTTCCAAAACTTAAAATAATGTCTGAGTATAACAGAACTCATATGGCAGGCAAAAACCTGAGAGAAATCCAACCAGAAAGTGGGAAATCTGTGGTTTGTAGTTTTTATGTTATTGCCAATCCAATATCTTGTCTGTGGGGTCAGATTGCACTTCCTAAGGCTTCCAGTAGATGCCAACAGTCTTTAGAAGTTGTTTCAGGCTTGTATTGTGGAAGGGGATCGAATAAAAGCTGTTTCAACAAGTGGTCAAGCTGAAAGACATTAGTTTAGTCTCACGCATGAGCGCAACGCTCATTCTTTCCTTTCTTATGACAACGGAATTGTCCGGTTGGAATATTGAAGATTTATGATATCGTTTGACGTGTTTCTACAAACTTTAATGGAAAATGTTTTACTTTGTCAGGACTTTGTGCCGGTGCTTTGTGCATTTGGATTACTGGACTAAACGCACTAACAAAAAGGTATTTGGACAAAGATTAACTTTATTGAACAAAACAAACATTTGTCTAACATGGAGACCTGGGAGTGCCATGAGATGAAGAGCAAAGGTAAGTGATTAATTTTAACGCTATTTCTGACTTTTGTGACACCTCTCCTTGGTTGGAAAATGGCTGTATGGGTTTCCGTGACTAGGCGCTGACCTAACATAATCGCATGGTGTGGCTGGATTAACAAGAAGTTCATCTTTAAAATGGTGTAGAATACTTGTATATTTGTTTTGAATTTGGCGCACTGCAATTTTACTGGCTGTGGGCGAGGTGGGACGCTCACGTCCCGAACGATCCCAGAGATGTTAACAGCTTCTACCCCGAAGCCATAAGACTGCTGAACAATTAATCAAATGGCCACCAGGACTATTTAAATTGACATCAGCCCCTCCCTTTGTTTTTACACTGCTGCTACTCGCTGTTTATTAGCATTTATATGCATAGCCACATTACAAATTATGCCGACTAACCTGTACCCCTGCTCATTGACTCGGTACCAGTACCCCTTGTATATTGCCTCGTTACTGTTATGTAATTTTCTTGTTACTTTTTGATTCGACTTTCATTTATTTACTAAATATTTTCTTCACTATTTCTTGAACTGCATTGTTGGTTAAGGGCTTGTAAGAATTTCACAGTTCGAAGCATGTGAGAAATAAAATGTTATTTGAAATTAACTGGTAAATCACCTCTGCCTGGTGACCCAGGCAACACCGACCCAGGCTATCCTTACCTGCAGCTCCTTCAGTTTCTCAATGAGTGGATCGTAGGCCAGAGACACCTCCACGTTTGCGGTGTCCAAGGCCCCCATGAAAGTCTTTCTTCCTGGCAAGCACCAGCTCCAGCCCCTGGAAGTACTGTTCCACGGCCTGCCGGTCCTGCCTCACTAGGCCCTCACAGCTGGCCTTATCCTGCTCCCCCAGCTCACACACCTTCAGGAAATAACACTTCAGGTGAACTATCCAGAAGACTACAAAATGTTTAATTGGTCAAATGCATTAAATCCATTATTACTGGTAAATCACCTCTGCCCGGCGGTGGTCTGAGAGCCTCGCCAGCAGGTGAGCGGGCGCCTGCCTCTCCCTGATAAAGGCTGCCTGCAGGTTATCGATGGGGTGTCCCTGGTGCTGGCCCACTGTTAGGCAGATGCCACAGATGAGCTGGCGGTCCTGGACACAGATGTTGAGGGGCTGTCGGTGGTGCGCAGGGCAGGAGGGGGCCTTGGGTGGCTGTCCTTCTGGAACTGACAGGTAAGGATGGGAATAAAATAAATGATATACCACTTCATTATACTGTACACTGTAAAGATAGGTCATTGTCCCATCGGGGCATAAGCTCATAAAAACGTATTAAACAAATGGTTTCCTTCTCAATGATGGCGTGGAGGGAGACATTTTGGGGCAATGCGTCAACACCTGTTGGTGGTAGCTCTACCACACTGTGGCAGTTGGGGTACTTGAGTGGGAGCCGCAGCGGACGCCAGATGGAGTAGATGGCAGAGACTTGGAGTATGTTGTCCAGGCAGGGCAGGCCCCGAGGATCAGCGTTGAGGGACTAGCACACTGAACAGGTCCCCCTCTAGGTTATCCATGCTGAGGTGATGGCACAATGAGGCTCTGCGTACCTAGCTTGTTTCTTCCCTTGCAATTCAATGCATCGTTTAGCCTGTAATTGGAGAAGCAAACAACACTTGAGTATTCTAAATCAAGACAGAAGTTCAAAGGTTTGTGTTGTCCTGACAGACTCCAACCTCACTTGGCTTGATATGTGTAAACTAATTGATGAGTGAGTGTTTGGTTCTTTAGGTGTTCTTTACCATTCGGCAATTAGATTTTCCACCAATGCTCCTTATAGGACACATCACTGCACTCCTCTGTAAACTGGTTCTCTATACCTGTCGCAAGACCCACTGGTGATGCTTATTTATAAAAGCCCTCTTAGGCCTCACTCAGCCCTCATCCTCCATATACAACACCCGTTCTGCCAGTCACATCCTGTTAAAGGTCCCCAAAGCACACGCATCCCTTGGTCACTCTTCATTTCTCTGCAGCTAGAACAAGCTACAAAAAACACTCAAACTGGACAGTTTTATCTCCCTCTCTACATTAAGACTCAATTATGGACACTTACTAACAGTTGTGGCTGCTTCATGTGATGCATTGTCTGTGCCCAATAATATTTGTACCATGTTTTGTGCTACTTCTATGTCATGTGTTGCTGTCATGCTATCTTTAATACCCGCAGGTGTCCTTTTGGTAGGCCGTCATTGTACATATTTTGTTCTTAACTGACTTGCCTAGTTAAATAAAATGTGGAGTCGCTTCATGACAATTTGCAAAGTTAAGTGGTTGGTACTTCTGTGGCCAACTAGCATATTAAAATGACTGTCAAACCCGTACCTCCAAACCTGAATAGCGGTGGATGACGACTTCACACTGGATGACTCCCACCTCACAGCTAGAAGCTATTTCAGTCTGACTGGATGATCTTCAGTTTCTACTGTCTCGGTCTAACCCGTGTATCGGTTTGTAGGGCACTACAATTATTGGCACTTGCATATAATGAATAAGGCTGGTTGACTGAGATGAACAACACAGACCCACATGAGAATTGTTCCAGAACAATAATTAATTCAAATGGGGATGCAATATACAGGGCTGCTTGGGGGTCCTGATTCTTACCACCAAGTGGAAGAAAAGTGTCCCTCCTTACAGAATTGACATGTTAATGTCCTACACATTTCATGAAATTCTACATGGTTTGCCATGGGGCAGAGTGATTTTTTTATGTTGCAGTTTTAAAGCTAATTTCCTGCAATTCTACACATTTTGCCTTGACTGAGTGACTAAGTCAATGGCGGCCCAGTGCAGGTCAGGGCCCCTGGGCATGTGTCCTGCGTGCCTGTGTGATATTCGGACAGGATTACTACAAGTTATGCCTTATACCAGCCTTGGTTACAAAATGACTAAATAGTGGTTTTCCTGGGACAGGTTTCCCAACTACAGTATAATGCAGTCGGTTGGGCTGGTGTAGTGCAATTGCCTGAAATGTAACAGAACAAATAAATCTAGGAAACAGTAAAAGCTCCAACTACCAGAGATCAAGACTACTAGTACTGTATTACATTGATACTGTGGGGGTTTGAAGAGCCTACTCATTATGGTGGCAGGTTGCACTAAACTAATTGTACAAGAGCAGTTTGTTCAATTGGCACCTCAGGCTAGATTGCACCGCTCGCTCACGTGATGCTGCCCAACACCTGAGTAACACTATTCTAGTTGAAATAATATCATGGCGGTCTGACCAGGTCTAGAATGATATTTCGCTTATTAAAGGTGTTGATTTGGATTTATCACGAAATTTGGGCTACAGGTGTTAACTTCCTATTTGTGCGGCACTGTTGGCAATAGACAGCGTGTAACATAGTAGCCTATACCATGGACTTCGTTCACACTCCTAATATTTCTGGCATAAAGCATTTTAAAAACGCTGCCGGAAGTATTTGCTTTTGGAAGAAAACAGTGATGCCAGTATAGGCTGGAAAATAAAACCGAGTCAAAATTCGCCCAAGGCCGAAAAATGGCAAAAGAACGTTAGCGCGAGCCGATATCAAATGAATGGAATCGAACGATTGCAGCGTCTGTTTTGACTGAAGTGACGCTTAGAATTCCATTTCGCCTAAATAGCAACAAATAATGTATACATTATTTTACCACTCCAATATGTTCTTTGGACGAAACTGAAAAATAACTCGCGTAGAAAGTCAACACCCGCACCTTGATGGTGCCATGTGTGCTTATGTCTGCATATCGAGGTAGGGAAAAAATGTCAACTTGACTATTTCTGGTCGAGCGATCGATGACAGCAAGAGTACGCTGACAAACTTTAATTAGAAATGGTGTCCGACTTCAAAAAATCCCAAGCGAGATTTGGCAAAATAGACATTTCCCTATAGTAAACAATGGGATCTCAAAATTGCACGAGGAAATGTTTACATTTGAACTACCAACGTGGGCAGGTCTCATTGCCAACAATAGCAAAACAGAGATTGTGACGTAGAACAATACACTGGGAATAGAACGTTCCGAAGGCGAGTTGGTGCCACGGTGCTCAATAGAAATAATAGGAGCTGGCATGGTTATAAATTCCCTAAAATAAGGCAGGTTTTTTCGTGATTACTTCCAACTACGGCAAGCAGCTGAGACATGGTGATATTATGAAACTGGCCTCCACGGCGGATGCAAAGAACTAGTTATCAGAAAAGCATAGTTAAAAATGGTGTTTCCAGCGTACCAGTATATCTGCCTGACACAGCTGGTTATTTGGGCTGCATTTCAACGAGGTTACTATGCATTTTTAATCCAACTCAAAACGGTTTCAAACTTATACTTTCACAAAGTACAGTATGTAATTTTAAAAACACTCACCGATGCCCGGACTTCGTGAATACGTGCGCAAAATACAGTTCCGTCCTCGGTTTGGTCCCTGACTATAGTATCTCAGTGCGCATGCGAATTACCCAATGGCTTGACGATCCTAATCTTGAGAACGTACACTAAAAATGTAGAAATCAATCAATACATCCGCCATCATTAACACAATGGAAAATCTAATTTTGAATAGCATGAGCGACCGAGGAAAAACAATGCAGGCCTTAGGGATGGAGGTGTGAGACTGCGGGTCTGGGTAGATGAGATGTTTGTAGTAAAATATATACAATAATGCGTAACTTCTTTCACCATAGCACTGCATTAAGGACGTTTATTTTTGACAAAGATATTGAAATGCTGCAAATGCCAAATGCGGATCCTCAATGAAATATCAAAGGCAACAACACAAAATGACAGACCATACCTGTAGGTTTCACTATTTATTTTCTTGAAGACAACCTAGCCTGTAGATCTAACTCAACAGGATAACCACCTTCTTCCATTCCATTTTTTTTTTGAAACCACATCTTTGCTAACAAGGAATGCTGCTGCTGCTAAAAAAAACAAACTATGTTCAACAGAAGGGGAAGATGGTGCACCTAATGGTAAAGAGGGGGAAGGAGCAAGGGGTTGGGAGGTACTGCAAACTTGTTCATGAGTTTTAGATTAAGGAATAAGGCTCAACATGTATCATTGAGACACCTTGTCGAGGCTTGGGGGTCCAATCCCCGATACTTACCTTTCCCCAACTCAGGGGTGCCTCAACATCAGAGGCAAAACAATTATTGCCCCCCTTAAAAAAAATGTTTCTCACTCACTAAAATGGCTCAACATGAGTTTATCATGGCTACAACTGAATATAAAACAAAGATTGTGGTTGGATGATGCATATTGTTGGTGTTAGCAGGTATGATTTCGAGTCTAACCACACCTTTTGAACAACTTCAGGCCTCTCACTCTGCAGTACATGTGCAAAACTGTTCAGATTTAATCTTCAAATCAGAAATTTAGGTCAGTAGGGGAGGGGGAGACATGTAACATTTAAAACAGCACAGTTTACAAAAATGTTTAAATGACACTGTGTAAACAGCCTAAAGAAACTAAAAAAAGTTGTAATTAACTGTGCTATAGTTTAGTACATGCAAAGGTTATGAATCGATGTTACATAACTGCCATTTTTCATTCCCCCTTATGTTAAGTCAAAGCTCAAAGCTATGGCAACAATACTGCAAAGCAGTGATTTTTGCTTCAAGAGAAAGAAAAAACATCAAATCATGCTAGGGGAGTATATAAGTCATTTGGTTGACAATAGTCATGTCAGAATTTCACAGCATCAAACCCATATCTGGTGCAAAGGTATGGTTATTGTGGGAAGGTGGAATATGATCCTTATCACCATAAGCAATGAAAGTAAAAGCAGGAAAAAAAAAAAAGAAAAAAAAATTGTACACTGGATGCAAAAAGAAAAGCCACCAAATGCATCTGAATACAATGCACCCACTGCTCCACCTGCCAAAAGCATTGTCCAGTGTTAATTAATACTAACTTAACAATCAAAACCCTTATGATGATGTCTTTTTTTTTTTTCAAAGTTCTTCTTTTCAGGGATTTGTATCTGCCTCCTAAGGCAGAATTTCTTCTGGTATTTTCCTTCGGTTGCGCTTCTCGGTTTTGTTACTCTTATGTATTTTTTTCTCTCTGCATGCGTTCACATCCAGTCTTCTTGCACTCTCCAGACACGCGCACACACACACCACTCGTCCATTCTCTCGCACAAGCGCAGCTGGACTCTGGCCCTGCCCACCTCCGCGGGGGGGGGGGGGGGGGGGGGGGGATGCCCCATCGAGGGCCTCTGGTTGGAGGAGATGAACCTGGCTCCTCAGCACTGAGTCCAGACATTCATACACAATGGGTCCATTCACACACGTCTGATGGCGTGGCCGATTTGGGGATGGGCGCACAGGTGGTGCCCCCTCCGGTCGGAGGACCGCAGAATTGTCATATGGTTCATCTTATGCTTGTTTTGTTGGTTTTCCTTTTGTGTTTTTGTGATTTGTTGCCTCAATTTCTTGATTTTGATGTATTTGGTTCTCCCCGGGCTGACACCGCATTTTTGTTGTCATTGTAGTAGTTTTCCGTTTTAGTCGACAGCTCCAATAACATGGAAGTTACTTGGCGTGTCTCAACGCATTCGATGTAGATGTTTGTTTTTTGCAACATGTAGCCACTCACTCACTCGCACCCACTCGCCATCTCAAACTTCATTTGGGCTGGTTCCCCCGGAATGCCAAACGAAATCCACACATTCTCAGATAAGATGCAGCCATGGATCCCACGAGCCAAGCACAATGGATCTAATTTCTCTCACACTCTTTCGCTCTCTTTTTCTCCTAATTTGTTTTATGTTGAACAGAGTGCTGCATCGCGAACAAAACTCCAGACTCCCGAGATGCCTTCTAGAACTGGAACCCCTCTGTTGGCACGTTGGTGGAGGAATTGAAGCCGTACGTTCCCCCCTGGATCGCCTCCGGAACCAGGCTGGAGTCTTCGTCAATCTGAACATCAGACAATAAGTTAATCTGTACCAATAAGACATTCCCCACAATGGAGTATAGAGTACCTTCCCCAACCAAGACATGACCATATCAGTGAACTGACTTACATCATCAGATGAGAAGAACTGATCAATAATTTCATACGCCAGTTTATAGATGTCTTCATTCTCATGATTCTGGAGCTGCTCCACCTTTTCCAGACCTGAGGGGCAGGAAAGAGAGATGGTTCAAGTCAAATCTACACAGCCACTGAGATACAAACACTATACTTCAACATAATTGTTCCTACCTACTGTTTGTTTGAAAGGTAACTGTGGGCTGGGCACTCACCTCCACACTCCTCGATGAGGTTGGCGATGGTCTCGGCCTCGTCGTCGGCCATCTTGAGGATGTTGCTGAGTCCGTCCAGGACCACCTGCACCACCTGAGCATCCTTCACTGTCAGCAGGTTACAGAAGGGAGGGATCACCTGCTGCTGGATCAGGTACGCCACCTACAGGACCGGAGGAGAAGGGTCAGCTTTAGGGTTTACAAAATACATTTTTACAAAGTGGCAATTTGAGTGTATGTCTGGATGTCAGGTGAGGTATGTGGTAAAGCAGGTAGGCCTCAGTTGAGCTCACCTGGTCCTTCCTCCCGCTAATTGTCAGGTTGCTGATGGCCCAGGCTGCTTCTTTCTGTGTTCCAAAGTCTCCCTGCAAAAACATTTGTATTAATTTGTCATTTTGTGTGACAGAAAGCACTGATGAAGTGATGAATGAAGCCGTGAAAGTGATGACAGACCTTGTCCAGAAGGTGGATGATCATGGGTACCAGGTTGGCGTCGATGACGGCCTGCACCTGCTGCTGGTTGCCTGCTGTGATGTTGGACAGGAACCACACTGCCTCCTGCAGGATGGGAGAACAGCAGTACTCAGTCTGACTACTCCTTCAAGTGTTGTGTGATAGAGCCAGGGCTTACAGAGACTGAATAAGCAGTCAGTGTGTGCATGTGTCAGGAGGACTGCAGACATGGTGATTAGTTCCTATGTGGAATTCAAAGGAGTGAGGACTGAGCTAGATCAGACTCCAGGGGCCTGCTCAGAGCTGAGGGGTGCTGGAGGCGGGGCAGGGGCGGTCGTGAGGCCCTAATCATTGGCTCAGTCACTGAGGGAGGGACCTCTGAGTGACAGGCCTCAGATGCACTCCGATATCAGCAGAGACCAATGGGTCTTCAACACCCACTATCCTCCACCCAGAAATACTACACACACACTCACATCTCATACTCTACCCACTATCCCAGACCACCCCAAAATCTACTTAAACTGCAATTTCCATCAGCTTCTTGATCCAGGTCTTCCATGATGCGAGTACCTAACTAATAGTTGTATCCACATTCACACTAGCACCATGTCTCTGATATCATCACGTCTAGCATGATCAGTCCCACTGACACACCTACTATGCTGTGGCAAGGTGAAGCAGTGCGGAGTGGATGTTTTACGGTGTGTGTTACCTTGTTGATCTTCTCCTTGGGGTGTGTGAGGAGAGAGGGGAAGTGTCCCAGGGCGTCACAGTTGAGCACCACCTGGGTCTGTTCATCTGTTCCAGTCACTATGTTGCCCACCGCCCGCAGAGCAGCAGTCTAGAAAAACACACACACAATCGAAGTTTCACATAACAGTCAATGCAAACAACTCCAAGCATCAATGAACATTCATGCAACAAACTATAGTAAGCAAACCAACCAATAAATGCAACCGCCACCCAAAGAATGACTTGAGTATGAATATCAGCACAGTAAGCACCAGACTGGGGATCATGGCCAGGAGTAAGACCCATTCAAGTCCTGAGCAGTATCATCTAGGGCCAATTACCTACTCCACCATAGTAACTGTCTTACACACCCCCCCTCCCCACCCCCAACAGGCCAGACAGGAATCAGTCTCCAGTCAAAACACCGCAGCTCAGGACAAGAGCTCTTTTCCTAACACTTGCCCTTCCCCCCAAACATAACTTCATCTTGCCACCACAGTGCACAGGTCTCCAAGTACTTGACCACCCCTAGCCACGACCGTCAGTGTTTGCAGACCTGAAGGAAACTGATATGGATAAGTAATATGACGCTCTACCCATCATTCTAATGAGCATAGAGAAGCCACCTCCATATTGCTTACACACCCATCTGATTCCATCACATCTGTAAAAACAGCTATGGTAGGGCAAAGGCTCAGGCCTTACAAAAGCAACCATTCCATTTGGTGTGCATCGGTCTTCCTGAGCCCCACTTAGTAGGATGAAGCTGCTCCTAGATGCTGCTCTACGGACAGTTTTGTAGTTAACGATGGGATTTGGGGGGGATAAGCTGATCCTAGATCTGTGTCTCCGTACCTGGACTTTGACCTCCTGGTGGCTAAGCAGGGGCACCAGGTTGGGAACGATGCCCGAGTCGATGACCATCTGAATCTGCTCGTTGCCAGCGTCTGTCAGGTAGGACAGAGCCCACACCGTGTCCACCAGGATCTACAGGGGTCAAAGGTCCCAAAAACCAAATATTCACTCATTCATCAACACATGGATCATATACCAATATCTGTTTGTGGCTATTAAATGGGGAGAAAAAAATCAATATTATCAATGTTTACTATTCGGGTTGTCTCTTTCTGGATACCATCATGGAATCAGGAATACTCACATTAACATCAGTGTGGTGGATCAGCACACAGAGAGCTGGAAGAATCTGAGAGAGGAAAAAAGGAGAGAGAGAGAGCAAGATAGTCAATGAGGGAGATGCCAACAAAATGACAGGAATAGGATATTCCCACTATGGATGTGACAACTGGACAATTATTAAAACAGCCCTGTGAATTCACAATGCGGCTTTGCTGCTGCCAGCAACGGTTTTCAGAGCATCCCCTTCAGATGGTTAGCATTGCACCTGTACTACCATTACTGTACCTCTCAGAAAGTTGGCCTTCACTTCTCATTTAACTTGTCAAAGTTGGAAGTTTACATACACCTTAGCCAAATACATTTAAACTCAGTTTCACAATTCCTGACATTTAATCCTAGTAAAAATGTCTTGGGTCAGTTAGGATCACCACTTCATTTTAAGAATGTGAAATGTCAGAATAATAGCAGAGGATGATGTATTTCAACTTTTATTTCTTTCATCACATTCCCAGTGGGTCAGAAGTTTACATACCGTCAATTAGTATTTGGTAGCATTGCCTTTAAATTGTTTAACTTGGGTCAAATGTTTTGGGTAGCCTTCCACAAGCTTCCCGCAATAAGTTGGGTGAATTTTGGCCCATTCCTCCTGACAGAGCTGGTGTAACCGAGTCAGGTTTGTAGGCCTCCTTGCTCGCACATGCTTTTTCAGTTCTGCCCACAAATTTTCTATAGGATTTAGGTCAGGGCTTTGTGATGGCCACTCCAATAACTTGACTTTGTTGACCTTTTTGCTACAACTTTGGAAGTATGCTTGGGGTCATTGTCCATTTGGAAGACACATTTGCAACCAAGCTAACTTCCTGACTGATGTCTTGAGATGTTGCTTCAATATATCCACAGTTTTCCATCCTCACTATGCCATCCATTTTGTGAAGTGCACCAGTCCCTCCTGCAGCAAAGCACTCCCACAACATGATGCTGCCACCCCCGTGCTTCACAGTTGGGATGTATGTTCTTCAGCTTGCAAGACTCACCCTTTCCCACCAAATATAACGATGGTCATTATGGACAAACAATTATATTTTTGTTTCATCAGACCAGAGGACATTTCTCCAAATAGTATGATCTTTGTCCCCATGTGCAGTTGCAAACCGTAGTCTGGCTTTTTTTATGGCGGTTTTGGAGCTGTGGCTTCTTCCTTGCTGTGTGGCCTTTCAGGTTATGTTGATATAGGACTGGTTTTACTGTGGATATAGATACTTCTGTACCTGTTTCCTCCAGCATCTTCACAAGGTCCTTTGCTGTTGTTCTGGGATTGATTTGCACTTTTCGCACCAAAGTACGTTCATCTCTAGGAGACAGAAGGCGTCTCCTTCCTGAGCGGTATGACGGCTGCATGGTTCCATGGTGTTTATACTTGCGTACTATTGTTTGTACAGATGAACGTGGTACCTTCAGGCATTTGGAAATTGCTCCCAAGGATGAACCAGACTTGTGGAGGTCTACAATTTTTGGGCTGGTTTCTTTTGATTTTACCATGATGTCAAGCAAAGAGGCACTGAGTTTGAAGGTAGGTCTTGAAATATATCCATAGGTACACCTCCAATTGACTCAAATGATGTCAATTAGCCTATCAGAAGCTTCTAAAGCCATGTCAATTTAGTGTATGTAAACTTCTGACCCACTGGAATTGTGAATTGTAAGTGAAATAATCCATCTGTAAACAATTGTTGGAAAAATTACTTGTCATGCACAATGTAGATGTCCTAACCGACTTGCCAAAACTATAGTTTGTTAACAAGATATTTGTGGAGTGGTTGAAAAATGAGTTTTAATGACTCCAACCTAAGTGTATGTAAACTTCCGACTTCAACTGCTGTTGCTTGCCTTTCGCTGACATTTTCCCAACTGTTAACGATGACGACGTAGTGGTGGCGAGTCAACTCCAAAATAATTGATTCCAACTCCTTGTACGTTGACTCCCATTTCCGAGTGTCAAGATTAGAGTCCACTAGGAAATCGACTCCTAAGATTCAGTATTTTTGGACTTATTAGTTGCTGTATTTCCGAGGACACAAACAAGAGCTAGCGAGGGATGGAAAGAAAGGGGAGGGGCACAGTTTAGGCAGGTCAGCCAACAGGCAGACAGAGTCAGAACCATGCACTAGGCTCATCTATCAGCAAGCTGTATCTCACAATGTGTGGGGCTTGCCATGTCTCGCAACTTCAGTAAAGCAGGGCCTATCATCACTGAATAGATTAGGATATTGAGATGGAACACTTCGCTCTCTGACAGCCACACACAGTATCTGCGTGGGTTCACTTCACGCCATTCACAGGGTGGTAGCTCGGGCACCAAAACAGTGGAGAAGTTGAGCCTCAAGCTAAAATTGACACACTGCTGTTTACTTTCTGCATCTACTTCATATCACAGAGTCTACCTCCAGTACATACAGAAATCTCAAACGGATTTAAAGCAACAACAAAACAAGCAATTTAAAAACAACATTAAATCATCATGAGTTGAACGACGGACAAAAAACTGAAGGTTGAGAAAGTTCATGGCTTGA
This sequence comes from Oncorhynchus mykiss, assembly GCF_057628025.1. Classification (NCBI taxonomy): domain Eukaryota; kingdom Metazoa; phylum Chordata; class Actinopteri; order Salmoniformes; family Salmonidae; genus Oncorhynchus; species Oncorhynchus mykiss. Next base: position 14,299,429 of record NC_143045.1, read on the forward strand.
GTGAGGTCAGCGGAGGGAGGAGGTCGAAGGGGAGAGCCTTTATAGCCCATCATCTAGTTAGGCTATAACACTGAAAATAATGTTTTGTGATAAATGCACTGCGATTGTTTTCCGTTAAGGATCACAATTTCCCACGCCTTTTTTCTAAGGGGCTTATGGCAGTTTAGAGACATGGTCCAGTATTATTCAGCAGTGGTGCCTCTTCCACAGACATGCCTCTCTGAGCACTAAATCAGCCCTCATTTCCCCAGCTTACCTGCTGGGTACTGACTAATCCTGCTCTCTCCCTCCCTCCATTCATCCCACTGACAACCAGCCAACTACTGATCAATTCCTCCATCTCTCACATGAGGGGAGAGTGACATTGGCAGGAAACAGGAATGTACAGCAGGAGCTAGGAGGACAGACAGATGGATACATATACCCCAGGGGCACACACAGACACTGTACACTACTGTAAATAATGCTCAGATTCAACAACATACTGACCGACAGAGATTCAGAGAGAAACAAACAGAGCCAGTAACTCCTGGACAGTGTCCTCAGGTAATTTTGCTAGGACAGATTGACCATAACTCAGGTGGCAAACACACTCCCTCTCTTACCTCCTGGATGGTCTCCATGGGTGGTGGTGGGTCCTTGTGGCGGCAGAGGTTGACCATGACCCAGGTGACGTTACGGAGGAAGGTGATGGGGATAGAGGGGCTGATGAAGGACAGCAGGGGCTTCACCACACCAAGACTGATCACATAGTCCCTGCACTGGGGACCGTCGCCTACGAACAGACACAGAACAGACGGTGTCACAAACACTCACCGATAATGCCTCAAGACAAACATCAGAGAATCCCTGAGCCATTCCTAAAAATCAGCCTCCATTGTTAGTGTCCCATAGTGAAGGATCCAGACTCACCTATGATGTTGCCCAGGGCCCAGACCGCCTGTTCACACACGTTCTGGTGAGGAGAGTGCAGCAGCCTAAGGAACAGTGGCACAGCATCTGCAGGAGAGGGAATACTCTCAATATTCAATAGCTAACTCAATCACCAAAGACCACAAATAATCTACTTCTCAAGGTAACATAACCAACAAATCCAAGACTTGGTAGGCATGACGATCGAAAATCCCACCTAGCCCCCAGAGAGTGCTGGCAGTGGTAGCGCAAAGGTTGAGAGCTGGTACTTACTGGACTGGACCACTGCCTGGGTCTGCTCTGAGGTTCCTGAGGCAATGTTGGTCAAAGCCCAGGCAGCTTCAAACTGTAGAGATGGACTGGAGGCAGGAGTAAGATGCGGTAGAAAGAAAAAAGGGTAGAGAGGAAGAGAGGGGAGAGATAAAGAAACAAGAAATGGAAAGGGTTGTTATGGTAATACAAGGGTTTTGACAATCCTCACACCTGATTCGGGAAAATCCGAACATTTGCACTTTCATCATCATCTGAAAAGATATGTTGCCAGTGCAGTGATGCTTAGCTTACATTCACTGCAGCAATGCTTAGGTCACAACCACTGTTGTGTTATGTAAGACAGAATATCTATAACAAAGTAAAGCCCTGCTTACTTGTCATCTCTGTCCAGACAGTGCACCAGGATGGGCAGAATGCCAGACTTGATCAAGTCATCTATGGGAGGGTTACGGTCACTAGACAACAGCTTCCTGCAGGGAGAAAAAGCTATTATTTCACACGTTTGCACTTACGATACTCATAACACACTGAAACACTGACACAAAATAAAGGAATGTGAAATGTAGACATTGAGCTGTTGAGTACAGACACGACATAGCAATACAATCGCACAACGATTACACAAAACCGGTGACAATGACACAGAACTAAGTCAGCATGCTCACCGGAAACCATGAAACAATTAACTGCACAACATTCTAGAGATGGTTTTTGGGACCATGTTTGAGTGTGAATCACCATGGCAACCAGCAGAGCCGGGTATAGGAGGATAGAGTTCCTACCTTGCAGCCTGCACGGCACTCAGCTGAACTCCCTGGTTATCACTGGTGGCATTCTGCAACAACAGCACACAGGGGATCACATACATGGGAAGGAAATCAGTGTCTAAGACATTTTTCAAACATGGAAGTGAGATTCACTTACTTGTACTATTGCTTCAAGAGAGGTGTTTTGCTGCAAAATAAAAGTAGGTACTTGGTTAGGGAACAATTTTATTTTGCCAAACATGACCAGGGGTATTGTCATGTGTTTGTTTGCACTGTGGCCACACCTCAGGGTAATTAGTCAGGCCTTAAGAGGCAGTCCTGACCGGGAAAAATAAGTCAGAATCTATGGAGACACTAACCAGTCCCCGAGGAACGTCAGTGGATAAAAATTTGTATGTCACAAATCGTTACAAAAAATGTATAAAAAAACCCCATTACAGTCGATATTCATCCTATTTTTTTTTTTTTTTTTTTTTTACTGCAACGGCAAGAGGCCCCCTCCCATTTGACTAGGACTGCGTGTGGATATTTTTAGCTAACAGTTCAAGGAACTCAGTCTTAACATAGACCTCAATCCCCATCAGTCATTACTTCAAGGAAGGACAGAAAGATGCCTTTTCAAAGTATTTGAACAGAGCCACGTACCGATCTGAAGTCTCCGTCTGCATCAGAGTCCTCACAGATGTCCTCGTGGGGCACGTTTCTCCTCTTCAGAAGGTGCTCGTCCCTTTTGTTCTGCATAGAGCAGGGAAAGACAGCCGTCTTAACATACATGCATCAGCATGGCAACAGGCTCAACTATTAAACAGGAATTTTAAACGGATACTTCGGGATGCTAGCAGATACCCATAGACTTCAGGTCATTGCGCTAACACTAGTTAGCATTGGCTCGTAAAACTACCTTCAGACAGGAGACAGACATAAAAATGGTATCCACAAGTTCATCGGACTCTTGGGAAGCAGTTAAAGGGCCACAATGCCAAAATCCCGAAGTATCCCTTTAAACTCATCTTCGATAACCTGACTGAAATGCATTTGTATCTTGTCTGACAGATTAAAGGAAAGAAAGTGAATGATTACCTTGCGGAGTTCCACCACCACCTCCGTCCTCTGTCTTCTCATCGTCTATAGGGGAGGAAACGCATACATTAGTCCAAATATACACTGTGTGCCTGATTGTTTGTTGATTCTTCCACAAACCAAGCCCAAAACATAAATCAGATGTTTATTCTCCCAATATGATGAGATGACGGCATCCGGTGTACTCATGCCTAGAGCTGTTCAGAGTCCAATTTCATTAGTTTCCATCCACAGCCATGGATGGCACAGTGATAGAAGCAGCCTGCCATACCAATGCCTGAAATCACCAGCTCACACTCACATTAGGACACTGACACAATTTACATAGAATGACTTACCACAGATCTCAACTGCTCCAGGGCTGGTGTTTTATATGTTATGGTTCATGTTAATATTGGGTGGTAATACAAGGGACCATTTTTAAGCACCTGATTGACAGACATTACATTTTTGACAAGGCCTCATTAAGTAATTTGCTGTCATCCCATACTGGCCTTTGGCCATTTGTCATGATCGGATGAAGTTAAATTCTTCCTTCGGTCTAGAAGGGCACTACCCATTTCCTTCTTAGAAAATTCTTATATTCCCTCTCCACGGTGAAGTGGGAGACAGTTCAGCACTTTATCATGTATTGGTGTGATTTAGCCTAGTCATGCACATTAGTTGTTATTCAAGCAATATGCTTGTTCCCACCGCAAACAATGCCTCTGCCGTTAACTAGTCATATTACTTAATTAAAAAGAGGCAGGCACTTCTTGTTAAACCGATACAAAGACAACACGATTTCCTGACCATCTAGCTGAAACACAATAACACATAGGCCTAGCTAGTATAGGTGTTCCTCTATCATCTGTTTCCCTTGCCTATAATCATGTTGCTTCCACTAGTTTGAACTGAAAATGTTTCAAAGTTGAAGAAGCCTTGTGTGTTGGTGTGGCGCCCTCCTCCTCCAGACCGTTACAGATGGGGTGCAAACTAGCTTTGGGACACATCAGGAGTCTGTATTGGTTGGACTCCCGGAGTGTAAAATAACCCTACCACAATATAGCCTGCTTCACAAAAAAAATACATTCCCTGTCAACAAATGCATGTGCATAATCTCTAGGAACTCTACATACCAGATGTAAAAGTGAAATGTGTCCCTCGCTATCAAATAAACGTCTGAATCCAACTTTTGTCTGAACAGCACCATACTACTGTTTAGTGAGACAGTGAGCTGACATTAGATCACACACACACAACACATCCTACCACATTACACAGCATGAATATTGTGCAGTTCGGTCAAAAGTTAGATTAAGATTTTTATTTGATAGCGAGGGTAACATTTCACAATATATCTAATAAATAGAGTTCCTAGAGATTATACATTTGCATTTGTTGACAGGAAACTGATTTTCTGTCGCCACCCACCAGAACGATTTACAACTAAGGGAGTCCAACCAATACACTGACTCCCGATGTTGTGTTCCAAAACTTGGGGAAAAACACAGGTTAGTATAATGTAACGCTAATGTTAAACTCCTCTACACTTGTTGCCTATCCATCCATCTACCTCACAATGCTTATAACTTACGTTATGGGTGTGCCAAGGCCTGTAAAGGGGCACTGACCAGCTAAATTCCGCCGTTGTTTTGAGATACTAGATATTATATATATTAGATACTAGCCTAGCTACCGTCAACGGGTACTGGCTAACTAGCTAGTGTAACGATCCTGGGTTTATAAGCGCGGATTTCGACTCTGCCGCTTGAGCATGCTTTTGGGGCACAGTCGATAGCGCGCTGGACTTCGGCTAGAAGGTCGAGGGATCGAGACCTGCTCCATTACAATGGTTAAAGATTTGTAGTTAAGGACGCTGCTAACGAGTATGAGGTAAACATTTACCATTACATTTGACACTTTGAACTTTATATTCGTAGTTTGTTCTGTGACAAACTTAGTATTGTGGCTAACTTAGCTGACCAGCTAACGTTAGCTAGTATAGTTGAGGTTCTTACTGCGTAATTTTGAGGTCATTAGTTAGCCAAGTTGGCCAACGGTACCCACTAGTTTCAACATTTTACTTTGCTATAACTAACGATGTATACCATCTGATAATTGCGTATAAATTAGTCAACTAGCAAAGTAGAACGTTAGTCGGGGAGGGGTGGTACTATAGCTGGCTAGCTAACGTTAACTAATCCAACCCACTGAGATGGCTGACTAGCGCCGTTGTTTGAAAGGGATACGAATCTCGTTTAATGAAATTATCCCCCGAAAAGATGTGGTTAGGTATGTCAATTCCAAACCTCAATACCAAACTGGGTGGGCTCTCTGACACAGGTACCTAACTACATTTCCGATGACAGTCGAATAGCAAATCTAGCTATCCCGAACAGCGTGTTTGCTATCACGGCCTGTAGTTAGCTAGCTAGCTTAGATGAAACTTGAAGTCATTGCTAGTTTGGTTAGCATGGGACGATTAACGTGTTGATGGTTACTTTTATTTAGGTTCAGAAAGTCGGGTGGATTGACAGAAATTACTTGATTTGACGATCAGATAAGGCCTGGTTTGGTCTGGGTGCAAAGTTCCAGATCCTGAAAATTACAAACGACGTCACACAGCGCAGCCCCAAGCCACAAAATAGCGCATATGAAAAGGGACCCCTCGACGGAATCAGATACTTTACCTCCAAATCGCGACCCTTGTTCTTGAAATTCTTCAGCCGCTGGTTGTCTAGTTTCTCGTTGTCAGCCATATTAGCAATTTTAGCTATGTTTTAACACCGTTAGAAATTAATTAGCTAGCAGCTACCCCTTTCAAGTTCTTTTTTTCTCAGGCCTTTCAGTTACCGGACTATTTTTTGCTGGTCTGTCCGCGGTGCATACTGGGAATGCCGGTGGTAGAGGCACAGCCTCGCTCTGGCGTGGAAGGGTGGGGAATTCCCCATATTGCTCACTCATTGGTCTTGCGAAATAGGTTATCATTCTATTAAACCCTCACTAGGTTGCGCTGTGGTAGTTCAGACCACCACACTGTATCTCCGATTATTATCATCAATAAATTCTACAAATAGTGGGAATGAAAGTTATTCTATAGTCTCATGATTGAGTAACGTTATGATCTGTCAATGAGTCCATTCTGGTCAAGCGTTAGGCCTAAATAGTTACTAGTCCTATACTGAAATATAGATATAGACTTCTTCCATGTCGGTGCCCATCAGTAAATCATATCAAGTTACGTTTTAATGCCTTTTGGAGCCTGAAACTTTCAATAGTAATCACTATGGCAACAATCAAATGTCGCTAGGCACCAACTGCCAATGTCAAAAGTGTTATTTAACTTCACAATCTTTTTATAATTATAATATTACACACAAGGACAACATACGATATACTAAATTACACTGCATATCTATATCAATTGATACATTAACGTTAACAATGTGAATGAACATTCAAAATAGGCTACAAGCACATAGCTAGTAACATTACAGTAAGTTAACGTTAGCTATGACTGTTATAATTAACGAAAGTAAGATATATATATATATATATATACACACCATCAAATATGTTGTTTTCAACATAAAACAACTGTTGTGCATTATAGTGAGCTTCATAGTGTATAGGCCAACATACCTGCAGGTCCATTTGCTGAACACTTAATTAATATTTCCAGGGCATACCAAGTTGTCTAAAGTGCAAAGTTCTCCAGTTTTATCAAAATAATGATGTGTCCCACTTATGTAGATTCTAGAAGGTTGAACACGGAACTAAAACTAAATTGGATGTTAGAGCTAATTGAACTGTATGGGACATACCATTATGGAAGCACTGTTTTGGGACATATTTATCATTCTAATCCACAGCTCCTACACACTATTTTGAGATCTCTCAATTAGTGTATTTGGTATAGGCCGACTACTACTTTTACTAAACTTGTAATTTCTAAATCACAGCGACTGAAATGACACTTAACAACGAGTTAAAGTTAGTTTCAAAGTGGGTGGCAAGGAATAAGTTAGCCCTAAATATTTCTAAAACTTAAAGCATTGTATTTGGGACAAAACGTTCACTAAACCCTAAACCTCAACTAAATCTTGTAATAAATCATGTGGAAATTGAGCAAATTGAGATGACTAAACTGCTTGGAGTAACCCTGGATTGTAAACTGTCATGGTCAAAACATATTGATAAAACAGTAGCTAAGATGAGGAGAAGTCTGTCCATAATAAAGCGCTGCTCTACCTTCTTAACAACATTATCAACAAGGCAGGTCCTACATGCTCTAGTTTTGTCTCACCTTGACTACTGTTCAGTCGTGTGGTCAGGTGCCACAAAGAAGGACTTAGGAAAATTGCAATTGGCTCAGAACAGGGCAGCACGGCTGGCCCTCAGAACAGGGCAGCACGGCTGGCCCTTGGATGTACACAGAGAGCTAATGTTAATCATATGCATGTCAATCTCTCCTGGCTCAAAGTGGAGGAGAGATTGACTTCATCACTTGTATTTATGAGAGGTATTGACATGTTGAATGCACCGAGCTGTCTGTCTAAACTACTGGCACACAGCTTGGACACCCATTCATACCCCACAAGACATGCCACAAGAGGTCTCTTCACAGTCCTCAAGTCCAGAACAGACTATGGGAGGCTCACATTACTACATAGAGCCTACATGCAACTCTATTCCACATCAAGTAACTGATGCAAGCAGTAAAATTAGATTTAAAAAACAGATTAAAAAACACCTTATGGAACAGCGGGTACTGTGAAGCAACACAAAGTTAAGCACAGACACATGCATACACACACACACACGATAACATACGCACTATACACACACATACACATGGATTTAGTACTGTAGATATGTGGTAGTGGAGTAGGGGCCTGAGGGCACACAGTGTGTTGTGAAATCTGTGAATGTATTGTAATGTTTTTAAATTGTACAAACTGCCTTCATTTTGCTGGACCCCAGGAAGAGTAGCTGCTGCCGTATACTTAAAAAATGACAAGAAAATGCAGAAATTCACACTTGAATAATCAGCAAACGTGCAAAATACTAGCTTTCAGCGTGAGATACGTTGTGATCTCAAGTTTGTTCTGGAGAGTCTTATTCCCATATTCAAGTATGAGTGGGTCAGAATGAACCAACACTGGGCATTCTGAATCTTAACCTACTCTGCTCAACATAAGAAGAAGAATACAAAATAATCCAAGGGAGATTATTATACCCATCCAGAGTTTTTTAGTCACTGGTCTTAGCTGCAGCCCAGTCCTTTTGTCTCGGTCATCATCGTTATGGCTTTGGGTTTCGGTTGTTTTATTGTGTTCTTTATATCCTCCCGAGTGTCGCAGCGTTCTAAGGCACTGCAACTTAGTTCTAAAGGCGGCACCTACAGACCCTGGTTCGATTCCAGGTTGTATCACAACCGGCCGTGATTGGGAGTCCCATAGAGTGGCGCACAATTGGCCCAGTGTCGTCCTGGTTAGAGTTTTCCCCGGGGTAGGCTGTCATTGTAAATAAGAATTTATTCTTAACTGACTTGCCTAATTAAATAAAGGTTAAATAAATAAAAATATATATTTATATCCGCCTCAGTCTGCTTTAGCGAAGTCTTCAACAGATAGGCAACCCTTCTGAAGCCTTCCAGGCCCAAGCCAGTCCTCCCGGAGCACGGCTGGACAAACCAGTCCTTATTCCCACACCTTGCTCAGGTCCAACCTGTGGGTGATCTCCTGTGGGCTTGCTGAGGTCCTGCTTAATGGTCAGCACCACCAGAGGAACGCTCTTTAGACTCCCGCTCCTCAGTACCTATTGGGTGAAAAGATCAGTATACACATTATTGTACCCAATACCCAATTGGCCCAATATGACAAGAAAGAGAACTGGATATGACCTGTCATTTATTTACATTCATGCATCAGGATTTGGCTGAATTGTATAAAAAAGTTTTACTATGAATAAAAAAGTATTACCTGATGGAGCCCTTTGCCTCCTCCAGAGACACCAGGACCTCCGTGCCCAGGCAGTGGTGCTTCCGGTGGGGCCTCATCCTCTACTGGCCTACCACGTCCCACATGGCCAACCCCAGACCCCTTGCTTCCGTCTCCAGCATCTCTACTCGCTGTACTTGAGCGTGTACAGCAGGGTGGACTTCCCCGAGCCGTCCAGGCCCAGCATCACAACCTGAGCCTGTTGAGCATGCTTAGACCCATGCAGTCCCATGCTCAACCCAAACACAGGCCCTGTTGTCTGGAGAAGAAGGCTGGCTTGTGTTATTGTTGCTGCCTCAGCTCTGTGCAGCAATGCCCTGCCCTGCCTGCAGTTACTTTGTGCTCTGCTCTGTAAGTTCTGTAAGTTCTGGCTGTGATGAATGCCCTCTTATAAAGGCAAGGTGCAAATCTGAATGGCTTACAGTGCCTTGCGAAAGTATTCGGCCCCCTTGAACTTTGCGACCTTTTGCCACATTTCAGGCTTCAAACATAAAGATATAAAACTGTATTTTTTTGTGAAGAATCAACAACAAGTGGGACACAATCATGAAGTGGAACAACATTTATTGGATATTTCAAACTTTTTTAACAAATCAAAAACTGAAAAATTGGGCGTGCAAAATTATTCAGCCCCCTTAAGTTAATACTTTGTAGCGCCACCTTTTGCTGCGATTACAGCTGTAAGTCGCTTGGGGTATGTCTCTATCAGTTTTGCACATCGAGAGACTGAAATTTTTCCCATTCCTCCTTGCAAAACAGCTCGAGCTCAGTGAGGTTGGATGGAGAGCATTTGTGAACAGCAGTTTTCAGTTCTTTCCACAGATTCTCGATTGGATTCAGGTCTGGACTTTGACTTGGCCATTCTAACACCTGGATATGTTTATTTTTGAACCATTCCATTGTAGATTTTGCTTTATGTTTTGGATCATTGTCTTGTTGGAAGACAAATCTCCGTCCCAGTCTCAGGTCTTTTGCAGACTCCATCAGGTTTTCTTCCAGAATGGTCCTGTATTTGGCTCCATCCATCTTCCCATCAATTTTAACCATCTTCCCTGTCCCTGCTGAAGAAAAGCAGGCCCAAACCATGATGCTGCCACCACCATGTTTGACAGTGGGGATGGTGTGTTCAGCTGTGTTGCTTTTACACCAAACATAACGTTTTGCATTGTTGCCAAAAAGTTCAATTTTGGTTTCATCTGACCAGAGCACCTTCTTCCACATGTTTGTGTCTCCCAGGTGGCTTGTGGCAAACTTTAAACAACACTTTTTATGGATATCTTTAAGAAATGGCTTTCTTCTTGCCACTCTTCCATAAAGGCCAGATTTGTGCAATATACGACTGATTGTTGTCCTATGGACAGAATTTCCCACCTCAGCTGTAGATCTCTGCAGTTCATCCAGAGTGATCATGGGCCTCTTGGCTGCATCTCTGATCAGTCTTCTCCTAGTATGAGCTGAAAGTTTAGAGGGACGGCCAGGTCTTGGTAGATTTGCAGTGGTCTGATACTCCTTCCATTTCAATATTATCGCTTGCACAGTGCTCCTTGGGATGTTTAAAGCTTGGGAAATCTTTTTGTATCCAAATCCAGCTTTAAACTTCTTCACAACAGTATCTCGGACCTGCCTGGTGTGTTCCTTGTTCTTCATGATGCTCTCTGCGCTTTTAACGGACCTCTGAGACTATCACAGTGCAGGTGCATTTATACGGAGACTTGATTACACACAGGTGGATTGTATTTATCATCATTAGTCATTTAGGTCAACATTGGATCATTCAGAGATCCTCACTGAACTTCTGGAGAGAGTTTGCTGCACTGAAAGTAAAGGGGCTGAATAATTTTGCACTTTTCAGTTTTTGATTTGTTAAAAAAGTTTGAAATATCCAATAAATGTCGTTCCACTTCATGATTGTGTCCCACTTGTTGTTGATTCTTCACAAAAAAATACAGTTTTATATCTTTATGTATGAAGCCTGAAATGTGGCAAAAGGTCGCAAAGTTCAAGGGGGCCGAATACTTTCACAAGGCACTGTATGTACACAGAGGGTTGCAGCAAGACCTCGCCCCCCGTTTTAGTAAGATGCCCAAGTCATTACGCAGCTTTCAGCTGGTGATGGTTCAGGTTAGAGTCTGTGTCTTCTATTACTATTGCACTGCTGAGAGTCACCTGCTTCAGACCATCAAACTCAGCAGGAAGTCCTTTTTAGGGTGTAGGGGGGTCTGTGTTCCTTCTTGAGTGACCTTCTCCTGGAAATGGCATCAGAGTGACAGTTTTAGACCAGTAGGTCATGGGTACTCATCTGGCCTGTATGGTTAATGGGTTACATCATACAGTTACAGTATCTTTGAAGCCACAACATGCCAGACCAGCGCTCCGTCACAACAAAACCATTTAGCTGAAGGTGTTGATTTCAGGCAGCATAGCATGATAACTTTCATAGCCCCCCATATAAATAGGCTGGTCTATTGTTCAAACATAAGTCATGAGAAGGAACACCAGTAAAAATCATATAATAAATCATATATATTGTATATCATAGGCTAAGGCTACACCCATTTATCTACACTGAACAACAATATGAACATGTAAAGTGTTGCTCTCATGTTTCATGAGCTGAAATAAAAGTTTCAAGAAATGTTTAATACGCGCAAATAGCTCATTTCAGTCAAATGTTGGCACATATGGGTTTACATCCCTGTTCGTGAGCATTTTATCCTTTGTCAAGATAATCCATCCACCTGACAAGTGGCATATCAAGAAGCTGATTAAATGGCATGACATTACACAGGTGCACCTTGTGCTATAAATAAAAGGCCACTCTAGTCATAGATGAGGGAGTGTGCAATTGGCATGCTGACTGCAGGAATGTCTACCAGAGCTGTTGCCAGATAATTGAATGTTCATGTCTCTACCATAGGCCACCTCACAGTACATCCAACTGGCCCCAAGACCGCAGACCACATGTAACCACCCCAGGACTTCCAGATCCGGCTTCTTCACCTGCGGGATCGTCGGGGGGGGGGGGGGGGGGGGGGTGTATTTCTGTCTGTAATAAAGCCCTTTAGTGGAGAAAAACTCACTGACTGATTTGCTTATGAATTTAGCAAACTCTTGGAAATTGTTGTGTTGCATTTATATTATTGTTCATTATACATAGTGCAGTTCAAAATGCTGAAAACAGGGCACAAATTGTCAGATCAAAAAACTGTATTTTAACAGTTTAGATTTATAAAACAAATATAGCCCATTATAAATCATTTAAAGTACACCTTAATGTAAAGTGTTACCTGGATTTACCCAGTCAACATCTACCACCATGTATCCCATTTACTGTACAAAATACAATAATAAATACCGTACAAAACAAGTGCTGGTGACAAACCAACAGGTGGCATGATCAGGCTTCTTTAGGCTACTCACCAGCACTATTAAGCATGGTCATTGAAATACTGTATTTGCAGATCTTTCAAAATCAACATCAGTTTTTTCTCCCATGAATGAAGACGAAAGACAATGTTATGATCATTAATCCTTTTATTGTTATCATCCGTTTGATTTTCTTAAAATTCACATTTATTTTTTTACAGTTTCTTAAATTCAACAAAAACAAAGTCCACAAACATTCTGTAACATACATTATTTTGGAAGAATGTACAACTGAAAAAGCACATAAAAACATACTAGTCTAGTACATACTGCTTTTGTTAATCTACCAAAGAGTTGGTGCATTGCTTTCTTAATTGCAGACGTGGAGGGGGAGGATAACATGGGAACAGCATGTACATTCATGTTACACTTCCTTGTCTCATGGAGACATCTGTGAGGGTATTATATACGTGACATATGATATGTGAATGGCATGTAAAACGTTAAATTAGAAACCAAGGAGTTTGTTTTGGCAACAAATGAGGAAATGTATATTTTAAAAAATAAGGCAACAAGTACATATTTCATTCAAAGGCTTCATATTACGTTGAGTCCGTCAGTTGACAGAAAAACTTAAGTTAACTGTACAATATGACAGGGTCTTTTTATTGTGTACTCTCCCACCCCAGAGAACCCTGATGTAGAGGGAGCATGAGACCATAGAACTAAACCCAACTTCAGAAAGACAATCGGCTGCCAATGATAAGAATAAAAGACGTATAGACTATTTAAACAGTACAATGCCATCGCGCCTGTGAAAATGTATTTGTATACTTAATTCAAAAAGACTGATATCACAATAACAGCACGGCGCAAACATTTGTGCAACTTTTGTCAAAGTGCCACTCATTCCTAGATCAGGGTTAACTCTGGGATTAGAGTTATAGAAATGCATTCTGGGCAGAGGGTTATACACAGATTGTTGTTGACAGACAGGCATAAATGATATCATTAGTAGTTTGCATGAATGAGGAAAGGAATATTATATTTAGTACCAATGAACTTCAGAACTTCAAAATACAATTGCAATTTTCAGTGCAGCCATTTGGGGGGGGGGGGGGGGGTACACTCAACTGCAGGTCAAAAATCAACATGGAGATCGGGAGCTGACAGGTTTTAAGGTCTATGGAGCCGACAAACAAGATGGAATGTTTAGAACGACAGAACATTAGAAATCAAGGGGGGACAGTGAATCATCAAACTGAATGTGATTTCTATAAGACTCATTTGATATGATGCACTCACGCATGCACTGGACTGCAGAGCATGTACGTATCTCCAATGCCATTTAAATCCAATCAGTCACATTGTCTGTTTAATTGGCCCTCCCCAAAAATAGGCCATGCCAGACAAAACAGAAGAGAACAGTTAAGTTTGTCTAGTCTCAGCTCTCTTTAAAACATACAAACTATTTAGCCCCTCCAGCTAACCAAACAGGTGCCCAGTTACAGGTGCTCTGATGTATGTAAGCACCAATCAGATGAGACATCTGCTGATAAAGGTTATTTCGGAGATGTACAAATTACTGCTTCGACTTCAAATGATGTCAATATCTCGGTGTACCTCTTATGCAAAACAGTGACTCAGTATAGGGCCTGGAGGATATGACTGCTTAAAAAAACTAAAAACGTAAATGACACGTTATGTAGATTGAAGAAAAAAAAAAGTGACTGTCGGAGTGAGTGAATTTGTAAGTGTACGTTTTAGTGTTTGCATTATGGTGATGAACGGCTAATTTCTGTAAATATCTTCGATACAAACAGTTATCGCTCCAAAAACTGCGGGCTTGTTTTGTCTTTTCTCTTAAACCTGTGCATATACATACAGTACATATATAATATAGATCTCTCGTTTGGATGCATCAGTAGGTCTACTGCTCTGTGGCCTTGCCACCGGCACCTTTAAACTTGACCACCATGACAGTTATGTTGTCTGGGCACCCACGGTAGAAAGACTGCAGGACGATGCTCTTGGCGCCAAAGTGGGGTTCGTCGAGGCGCTCTTTGATGAAGCGTATGGCCTCCTCGTTGCTGAACGCATCCCACAGCCCGTCTGATGCCAGGATCATAAACTCTGGCTGCAGCTTATCTAGGTCAAAGGTCATGATGTCAGGGTCAGGGATGACCACATTCAGGTTCTTCAGAGGGTAGTCGCCCAGCGAGCGAGACATGGCCAGGATGCCCTGAACACGCCACGAACCGTTGAAACTGATGAAGCCACCTGGAGGGGGGAGGATGGGGAGAGAGAGGACAAGAGGAGAAACTGATGGCTTTTAGTTACAGCAGACGGGATGAAGAGATAAAATGCATTGTGTTCCTAAGCCCATGAGCAGATCCATTAATCTTTATCAACAACAGTATCAAGCCTTTGAGGGTGAAAAAAATTAATCTATGGATCAGCGCACCAACCGTTTCTTTGGTTTAACATCTTTTCACTGACAGAATGGTTTCTATTGGACAGTTCACATACTGCAGAAAAGCAGAACAATAAACAGTACACACAGAGGTCTGCGCAACCCTGCCTGCGTGTCTCTGTGTGTTTGTATTCTCTCCCACTGCCAGAGCACCAGATAATTACCCATGAAGAGGAATCAGAGTAACACACTGGATAAAAGGCTTTACTTGGAAGCCATACTCAACGGGAGGGAAACGGGGTTACCCTGAACTTGAAACCTGCATCATAATAGCTATATAAATAGCCCTATCATAATAATGACAGAGCAGATGTAGACAGTCATGGCAGTTGGTGTGAACTTATGACCACTGACACAGTTATTTAAGTCAGTTATTGGAAACCGCTAGCCAACTAGCTTACCCAGTTTGTGTGTAATTTGCTGTCATTACTTATTTGGAGCTCCACTACCCACAGCAACCTGTAGATGGTGAGCTATGGACAGCCATCAATAAGAGTAGTGTCCTACTTGATTTGTTACTCATCTGACTGAAGGCTAAATTTAATCAAAATCACATTCACATAAAGGAGAAAAATGATAATTACATCACAGCCCAATGGGCTCTGTAGACATTTTTGGGGCTTTCTTGGAGTGCATTCCATTCCTCACTCACTGGCTCCCCCGATCTCATATATAGAGTGAGGCAAAAAAGCATTTAGTCAGCCACCAATTGTGCAAAGTTCTCCCACTTAAAAAGATGAGAGAGGCCTGTAATTTTCATCATAGGTACACTTCAACTATGACAGACAAAATGAGAAAAAAAATCCCGAAAATCACATTGTAGGATTTTTAATGAATTTATTTGCAAATTATGGTGGAAAATAATTATTTGGTCAATAACAAAATTTTATCTCAATACTTTGTTATATACCCTTTGTTGGCAATGACAGAGGTCAAACGTTTTCTGTACGTCTTCCCAAGGTTTTCACACACTGTTGCTGGTATTTTGGCCCATTCCTCCATGCAGATCTCCTCTAGAGCAGTGATGTTTTGGGGCTGTTGCTGGGCAACACGGACTTTCAACTCCCTCCAAAGATTTTCTATGGGGTTGAGATCTGGAGACTGGCTAGGCCACTCCAGGACCTTGAAATGCTTCTTACGAAGCCACTCCTTCGTTGCCCGGGTGGTGTGTTTGGGATCATTGTCATGCTGAAAGACCCAGCCGCGTTTCATCTTCAATGCCCTTGCTGATGGAAGGCGGTTTTCACTCAAAATCTCACGATACATGGCCCCATTCATTCTTTCCTTTACACGGATCAGTCGTCCTTGTCCCTTTGCAGAAAAACAGCCCCAAAGCATGATGTTTCCACCCCCATGCTTCACAGTAGGTATGGTGTTCTTTGGATGCAACTCAGCATTCTTTGTCCTCCAAACACGACGAGTTGAGTTTTTACCAAAAAGTTATATTTTGGTTTCATCTGACCATATGACATTCTCCAAATCTTCTTCTGGATCATCCAAATGCTCTCTAGCAAACTTCAGACGGGCCTGGACATGTACTGGCTTAAGCAGGGGGACATGTCTGGCACTGCAGGATTTGAGTCCCTGGCGGCGTAGTGTGTTACTGATGGTAGGCTTTGTTACTTTGGTCCCAGCTCTCTGCAGGTCATTCACTAGGTCCCCCCCATGTGGTTCTGGGATTTTTGCTCCCCGTTCTTGTGATAATTTTGACCCCACGGGGTGAGATCTTGCGTGGAGCCCCAGATCGAGGGAGATTATCAGTGGTCTTGTATGTCTTCCATTTCCTAATAATTGCTCCCACAGTTGATTTCTTCAAACCAAGCTGCTTACCTATTGCAGATTCAGTCTTCCCAGCCTGGTGCAGGTCTACAATTTTGTTTCTGGTGTCCTTTTCTTTGGTCTTGGCCATAGTGGAGTTTGGAGTGTGACTGTTTGAGGTTGTGGACAGGTGTCTTTTATACTGATAACATGTTCAAACAGGTGCCATTAATACAGGTAACGAGTGGAGGACAGAGGAGCCTCAAAGAAGAAGTTACAGGTCTGTGAGAGCCAGAAATCTTGCTTGTTTGTAGGTGACCAAATACTTATTTTCAACCATAATTTGCAAATAAATTCATTAAAAATCCTACAATGTGATTTTCTGGATTTTTTTTCTCATTTTATCTGTCATAGTTGAAGTGTACCTATGATGAAAATTACAGGCCTCTCATCTTTTTAAGTGGGAGAACTTGCACAATTGGTGGCTGACTAAATACTTTTTTGCTCCACTGTATATATATATAAAAAAAATGTAACCTTTATTTAACTAGGCAAGTCAGTTTTGAACAAATTCTTATTTACAATGACGGCCTGGGAACAGTGGGTTCCTTGTTCAGGGGCAGAACGACAGAGTTTTTACCTTTTACCAACCTTTCGATTACTGGCCCATCGCTCTAACCACTAGGCTACCTGTGGTTAGAGCTATAATGAAATCAAGGAAACATTAAGATAATAATCTGATATCAAGGTCGTGCGAATAGTCATGATACTGCTCCTGATTATAATTTTTTAAAATCTTAATTTGGCAGAGGCTTGGTTTTTACACCTCAGTATAGCTACAATATAACAGCTGAACCAGGGATAGTTGTGTAGTTTCATCTATAATGTTTAAGATCAGGGCTAGTGGTGGAGATAACTGATCCTAAACCAGTTATTAAGGCATGTTATTTTGCTTACCAGCTTTCTTGATCCTCTTGCGTTCTTTGAGCTGGTAGGGCTTGTGATCATGTGACAGGGCGATGGCGTTGCCGTCTTTGTCACAGAGGACTCCGCGCGAGTCGCCAACGTTCGCCACCGTCAACTCTTTATCAGACAGCAGGGCCACCAGACATGTGGTACCTGAGAGAGGCAGGATAGAAGAGGAGGAGAAAAATAATACTTCCATGTTCGTCTAGAATATAGAACTTGAACATCCTATTGTCAAAGACTGCCAAAGACACACTATAGCAGGAGCGTCAACCTCATTCCAACCAGGTGAGGGAAGTTCCTCTACTCAGTGACCTTAGTTCAACAAACAAAGTATAAGGGAGGCGCGAAAACCCACAGACACTCGGCCCTCCGTGGAATGAGTTTGACACGTGATCTATATAGGTTCTGCTTGTCCTCTTCTACTTGTCTTCTCCCTTTCCCTTCTTTGTTTGGTTTCCCAGTCTCTGGGCTGAGACTGAATCCCATTGTCTGAGATCCAAGGCCCTGCAGTGAGAACAGACCAGTCTGTTTGACCATCTGTCTGTTTGCACACCACACAACTCAGAACATAGGGGGGATGGGGACGTCTGACTGGACCACCCCAAGGAGGAGAGAGGCTTTGGGAATGGCAGAGAGAGTGAATGAGGGGAGGTCCATTTCATTGAATGAACTGAACCTGCCTTTAGTTTCCACCTTGCATGTCCATACTTATGATTGTGATATACTCTGCAGTTTGAGGGCTTAGTGAGGAAATTAAACAGGTCCAGCTCCCTGGTGATGTTTTTTCATTCACTTCAATCATTTAGAGGCAAAGATGCACAGAGCCGCCTGAAGCTGACCAAGAAATAAAGTGGGAAGAGAGAAAAATGGGGTGAGATGCAGAGAGAGAGATGGTGAATAAAAGGGGAAGGAGAGAGAGAGTGAGGGGAAAATTAGATTACTTCTCAGCAGGACAGTGATTTTATTATTCCCACGTATAGCTTTGAGTGAGGGGAAAATGACAAAACAAACTGAGAAAACCGACACACACACACACACACACACACACACACACACACACACACAGAGAGAAGAAACAAGGGAAGGTGGGAGACAAAGTTAGCTATTCTATCTTTTCATCTCTGTGTGTGCCTAATCCTCTCCTGCTCCGGTGTTCAGCTGGCACCTCTGTCCCATGCCGTCCAGCTAATTATTTTTATCAGGTTCCCGTGGTGATGGAGAAAATGGGCTGCACTGCCCTGCAAGCGCACCCTTCCCCAATTAGCTTCACGAGCCGCACAGACACACACCTACCCTTCTCCATTGAAACCATCATCCTAGCAGACATAGCACTCTCTGATTAGCTAAACTTTACCCTGTGCACATCCATAACTCCAATTAAACCTAGCATATCTACACAGACTGACTTCTCCAAATTAGCCTAGCATACCTTCGCTAGTTCACTTCTTCAATTTGCCAAGGATACCTACACAGGTTGACTTCTTCAATTAGCCTAGCATATCTGCGCTAGTTCACGTCTTCAATTGACCTAACAAACCTAGGCTAGCTCGCTTCTTCAATTAGTTAGGCTCTACCATGTTCCGATCTCTTTTTGCTGAGCATTAGTTATGGCCTGGGCACGTCAACTTCTCCAATTAGTCTACTTTAGTGTGTGCGCATGACTATGTCCATGACATTGTCTACCCACTTAAAAAATAAATAATAATATGGCTTCCCCATACATCCTCTGAGGCTGCATTTATTGTAGCTGGGGATTTGAAAGGCTAATCTGAAAACAAGGCTCCCTAAATTTTATCAGCATATCGAATGCGCGACCGGTGCTGGGAAAATTCTGGACCATTGTTACTCTAACTTCCGTGACGCATACAAAGCCCTCCCTCGCCCTCCTTTTGGGCAAATCTGACCACGACTCCATGTTGTTGCTTCCAGCCTATAGACAGAAACTAAAAACAGGAAATGCCCGTGCTCAGATCTGTTCAACGCTGGTCCGACCAATTCGATTCCATGCTTCAAGATTGTTTCGATCACGTGGACTGGGATATGTTCCAGATTGCGTCTAACAACAACATTGATGTACACGCTGATTCAATACGAGTTTATTAGCAAGTGCATCGGTGATGTTGTACCAACAGCAACTATTCAAACCTTCCCCAACCAGAAACCGTGTATTGATGGCAGCATTCGCGCAAAACTGAAAGTGTGAACCACTGTTTTAAAATCAGGGCAAGGCAACCAGGAAACATGACCGAATATAAACCGTGTAGCTATTCCCTCCGCAAGGCAATCATTATAGAGACAAAGTAGAGTCGCAGTTCAACGGCTCAGACACGAGAGGAATGTGGCAGGGTCTACAGTTAAGCACAGACAACAAAAAGAAAATCAGCCCCGTTGTGGACCTTGATGTCTTGCTCCAAGACAAACTAAACAACGTCTTCGCTCACTTTGAGGACAAAACAGTACCACCGACACAGCCCGCTACCAAAACCTGCATACTCTCCTTCACCGCAGCCAGCGTGAGTAAAACATTTAAACGTGTTAACTCTCGCAAGGCTGCCGGCCCAGACGGCATCCCTAGCCGCGTCCTCCTGAGCATGCTCAGACCAGCTGGCTGGTGTGTTTACGGACAAAATAAATCCCTATCCCAGTCTGCTGTTCCCACATGCTTCAAGAGGGCCACCATAGTTCCTGTTCCCAAGAAAGCTAAGGTAACCGTTAGCAAACAACTATCGCCCCGTAGCACTCACTTCCGTCATCATGAAGTGCTTTACTCTCAAAGCACTTCATGATGACGGAAGTGAGTGCTACGGGGCAATAGTCATTTGCTAATGCTTTGAAACACAAAAGCAGTTTTTTAAAATTGTTTATGTAGTGTAGCTTTACGGTAAGATTATCTTTGGGCTCAATCTTAATCCTTACTGTTGTCCAAACAAAGGGGGGAGTGAAATATGTGAGGATAAATGAACAGAATGGGTCTAGGAGGGACAGTTGTAACCTGTCTGGGAATCAACAGGTCATGCTGCTTGGGAGGGACGGAGGGGTGGGAAAGAGGGAGGGACGGTGGGGTGGGAAAGAGGGAGGGACGGTGGGGTGGGAAAGAGGGAGGGATGTGCGAGAAGAAGGCAGATGGGACTGGATCAGTGGATGGGCTAGTTTAGTCTTTTCCACTAGACTTGGAGGTTGAAGCAGATCACACAATAGAGATTTATTGCTCCGGAGTGTAGGAGGTCAAAGGAAGGTGGGTGGTCCCGTGTAGCTCAGTTGGTAGAGCACGGCGCTTGCAATGCCAAGGTTGTGGGTTTGTTTCCCACGGGGGACCAGTATGAAAATGTATGCACTCACTACTGTAAGTTACTCTGGATAAGAGCGTCTGCTTTATGACTAAAATGTAAACTAGTTTAACAGCGGTAGTACCTTCGCTAAGTGGGCACGTAGCAGGAGGAGTAACCTTGCCTGGGAGTACCTTAAAAAAAAGTCAAATGACGCCCCCTGCCCGTGAGTTAACTTACAGTCTTGGGTTCAACACCGGTCCATTCTACTTTTCCAATCAGGGTGTCACATGACCTCCGGTAGAATGTGACTGACAGCTTGAATGGCCCTTTTATACCAGCCACTCATTCAATTACACACTCATCTGAGTCATGTGAGGTTCTGTGCTGTGAATAAACTACTATAGTGTTCTGTACACTCTACAAGGAACACTCCATCGCCCTCTCCCACCCGCACTCTCCACCTCATAATAAAGTTAACATGCAAGGAATTACACTGAACAAAAATATATGAGCCGAAATAAAAGATTACAGAAATGTTCCATACACACAAAAAGCTTTTCTCAAATGTTTTTTTCTCAAATAAACTGTAAGTGAGTAATTCTCCTTTGCCAAGATAATCCATCCACCTGACAGGCGTGGCATATCAAGAAGCTAATTAAACAGCATGATCTGTTGCCAGAGAATTGAATGTTCATTTCTCTACCATAAGCTGCCTCCGACGTGGTTTTAGAGAATATGGCAGTACGTCCAACCGGCCTCACAACCGAGGACCATGTGTATGTCATCGTGTGCGTGAGTGGTTTGTCAACATTGTGACAAACCCATGGTGGCGGTGGGGTTATGGTATGGGCAGGCATTAGCTACGGACAATGAACACAATCGCATTTTAGAAAATGTCAATTTGAATGCACAGAAATTCTGGGATGATATCCTGAGGCCCATTTGTTTTAAGGTATCTGTGACCAACAAATGCATATCTGTATTCCAAGTCATGTAAAAATCTTTGAAATTGTTGCATGTTGCGTTTATATTTTTGTATATTTGCGTTTATATTTTTGTTATGTAAATATTCCGTAGACACCCTCCCTCTCAATCTCTTACTAGTTTGTTCTCTTCCTCTCCCTCGGACTCTCCCTCTTTCTCCACCTCCCACTCTGAACATTAAGGTAGAATGTCAGGATCAGGAATGCGTGGAGAGGCAGAGACGTTCCATGTGCTGCATTCCTGAAATCGCAGTGTGTGAAGCGAGTCTTTACCGCCAGCTTATCATGAATATTTTAGCTCTCTTTTCTCTTCCCTACATTCTGAATAAACCATCAGTGCATCTGTGGTGACAACTTCTCTCCCCCACGCTCTCTCCCTCAAGGCTTTCCCTCCCACTGCTCTTTGGTCCTGTAGGTGCTAGATGAGTGTGGGTGGAGGTGAAGACGGATGGAGCTCCATCTCTCGCTCCTTCCCTCTCTAGGAGTTCAGGACTACACCCTTCCCCTTTCACTATCACCTTCTCTCATCTCTTTATCATTATCACTGTCTCATCCCTATTTTTGTCCCTTGGCTAACACCCTCTTCTCTCGCTTTCTCCCCCAACCTCACATCTCTTTCTCGCCTTTCCGTACACTGGCCCTTTGTCCAGCCTTTTGTTCTCCTTTTGTCCTCTTTCCCTTTTATGTAACTCTATACCCTCTCACCCTATGTACAGGGCCTTCAGAGATATTCACACCCCTGGACTTTTCCACATTTTGTTGTGTTTCAGCCTGAATTTAAATTGATACATTTGCGATTTCTTTTGTCCCTGGCCTACACACACACACACACACACACACACTAACCCATAATGTCAATGTGCAATTATGTTTTTAGATGGTAAGTATAAACAAGTTCAAGAATACACATTTGTTTAATAAGTTGCATGGTCTTTTTGAATGACTACTTCATCGCTGTACCCCACACATACAGTAAGGTCCCTCAGTCAAGCAGTGAATTTTAAACAGATTCAACCAAAGACCAGGGAGGCTTTCCAATTCTTAGCAAAGAAGGGCACATATTGGTAGATGGGTGTAAAACGTTTTTTTTTAATAACAAAACATTGAATATCCCTTTGAGCATGGTGAAGTTATTAATTGCACTTTGGATGTTGTATCAATACACCCAGGCACTACAAACTCAGTTGCCGGTGAGGAAGGAAAACCACTCAGGGATTTCACCATGAGGGCAATGGTGACTTTAAAACAGTTTAATAAGAGTTTAATGGCTGTGATAGGAGAAAACTGAGGATGGCTCAACAACATTGTAGTTACTCCGCAATACTAACCTAAATAACAGAGTGAAAAGAAGGAAGCCTGTACAGAATAAAAAATATTCCAAAACATGCATCCTGTTGGCAATAAGGCACTAAAGTAAAACTGCAAAAAATGTGGTAAAGCAATTAACATTGTATTCAAGAAAAAAAGTTGTTTTGGGCAAATCCAATACAACACATTCCTGGGTACCACTCTCCATATTATCAAGCATAGTGGTGGCTGCATCATGTTATGGGTATGCTTGTAATCGTTAAGAACTGGAGAGTTTTTCAGGATATAAAATAAACAGAAGAGAACTTAGCACAAGCAAAATCTTAGAGGAAAACCTGGTTGTCTGCTTTCCACCAGACACTGGGAGATAAATTCACCTTTCAGCCGCACAATAATCTAAAACACAAGGCCATATCTACACTGGAGTTGCTTACCAAAAAGACAGTGAATGTTCCTGAGTGGCCGAGTTACAGTTGACTTAAATCTGCTTGAAAATCTAGGGCAAGACCTGAAAATAGTTGTCTAGCTATGATCAACAACCAATGACACAGCTTGAAGGATTTTTAAAGAATAAATGGGAAAATATTGCACAATCCAGGTGTAGAAAGCTCTTAGAGACTTACCTGGAAAGACTCTCAATGTGCTTCTACAATGTATTTAGTCGGGGTTGTGAGTACCCACGTAAATGAGATATTTTCCCATTTCATTTCTAATAAATTTGCAATAAAATAAAAAACAACTTGTTTTCACTTTGTCATTATGGGGTATTGTGTGTAGATGGGTGAGAAAAAAACATCAATTGAATCCATTTTGAATTCAGGCTTTAACAAAATGTAGAATAAGTCAAGGGTATATGAATACTTTCTGAAGCCCCTGTATCTGTCAAGCCCCCTGAGGAGAGGCAGCGTGGGCACCATCTCGCTCCCTCTTTTCTCTTTGGAATCAGAAGAGATAATTGCTACATGTCTGATGAAGATAAAGCTGTATTTTAATAGCTGAATAAGCAGCACGGCCGGAGCCTGAGCCCACTGTAAACAACCGTGAACAACTCAGAAACTCTATGCAAGATGAAATTTAGGGCTTCTACAAAAACAACTAGAGTAGGAATGGGCAACCCCATGTGAGCAAACATTGCACGAGTAATGGGATCCTTCCTTAGAAGAGTCCAAGAGAAACCCATGTCTGCACCTAGCCTACCCCACCCATGTACACAAAAACTAATGCATACACTTACGTGCACGCACGCACACACATGCACAAATGCACGCACAAACGCACACCCTTGAACCACAGCTATTTATACAGACTTAATTTCCACTAGCTCTCACTGTCACAAACACCACAGCTATTTCAACAAACTCTCTGCCCTGTCCCCAAACATACCAGAGCCATCATTTGTGCATTTTTCACAGCCTACGTGTTAGACAACACTATTTAAGCATGCAGAAATGAGTGCAATCAATCCAAAACAAGGAATTGTGGTCACTGTAGAACACGGATCTCAAGACTGACGCATCCAACTAAAAGTTAAGTCAACTCTACATATTCTAGCCTAGTCATTATTTTTCTGTGCGAAGTTTGTGTGAAATAATTAAAATAATTCCCTTGAATGGTTAAATTCAGGATTAAGGTATAAACTGTTGCTAGATTAGTGGCTAGGGGCAGCTGTCTGCCCACAGGGGTGTGGCTGTGACCTTTAACCCCTGGCTGCCCTGCCCTCTGACCTGCTTCGTTGTAGACGGCTGACAGCTTGTCCAACATGTCCCTGTCCAGAGCCAGGATCTGCTGCTCCAGAATGGAGGGATAGGACAGACCATCGCTGTGCTCCTTTTCATCCTTCTCTTTCTCCTTCTCTCGGTCGTAGCTCAGGAGCTGCTGACGCAACGCCTCAGACAGATGGGCCTTGGCGAAGTCAGCCGCCGCCTGGGAGGAAGAGGGAGGGGAGAGAGGGCTACAGTGAGCTGGCTATACTGAAGTCAGAGTTAAGTATGGTGTAAACTGTAAGCCAAGTGATGTTCACAGCTCTGCCTCGCAGCATCAAACTTTTTGTGTGACTACAGTGCATGCGAGCACACACACACACTTGGGGGAGAAGACCGAGGCTACAGTAGCGGTGACCTGGCTGTCCTTCGTTCCTTGCTGAAACCCAGATAAAGCAGGAGATAAAAAGCCAGAGATGAGGGGGAGAAACTACCCCACTAGCCAAACTCGCTTCCCCTCCCTCCGCTGTGGAATACAGCTGAGCAAGAGAAACTCAATCCTCCCCTATCCATTTCAGCCAGATGATAACGGCACTGCACACCCTTTTACGGGCAAATATGCAACGCTTCCCGGCAAAAAGATTGGCTCGTTTCTCAACTCCTTTCCTGAAACATGGCCAGAGAGCGAGAGAAATTCAAGCCGAGCCAAAAGAGAAAGATGGCAGTGTAAGCTAATGAGGGTTTTTTGGCCTGTTATATTGCCTCGCCATGTTTCCATCCACTAGCCTTGTTTCAGCGTCTGTATACGAGGTCAAGGGCCACAGAAAGTGCCTGAGCCTCATCATTCTGAAACCTCTGCCAAACATTTCAACTCGCTTCACTTTCTCTCTGACTCTCCCTCACAATATCTCTCTCCGACTCTCCCTCACAATCTCTCTCTCTGACTCTCTCCCTCCCTCTGAATGTCCCTTGCTCTCAGTGTCTGACCCCTTCCCCTCTGTCTGCTGTTCCCACAACCCCTCAGTCCTCTGTGTTCTCTTTGGTGCAGAGGCTTACGGGTAGAATAGCCGTCTAGGCCTCTTTCTCTGGCCTTTCTCGGAGCTGCATGGGGACGTATCTGACGCAGTCTCAGACATTCCTTCCCTCCTGTGATTACCATAGCGACCACAGGGATCATAAACATAGGTCAGAGAGAAAGATAAGTCTTTCTGGAGGAACTACATGGGACAGTAATGACCACATGAATAGCTGCTTTGGAACATTGTTATTGTGACTTACGAGGCCTGTCTGGGTTGACAATGGCAATTCATCCTTTCAGACATCCCAAGAGCAGCTGTGAGTGTGTGTGTATATGAGTGAGTGAACACAGCCATTAAAGCTTGGATAAGCAAACAAACAAAGAAACAACACAGGGATATGTCTTAGTTATCCTGTTAAGTAACAGAGTGGATGATCAGACACCTGTTAAGAGCTCAGCCTCTGATCCCTGATCTACTCTTACTTGTCCTACTCCCACTGCACCCTCTGACCTGTCCTACTCCCACTGCCTGCACACTGATCAACACCGCATGTAGTACACTACTTTAGACCTACTGGGATGTCAACGTGTCTACAATTACCCAGATATGATCAGACGCCTGAAAGGAGAAAGTGGGGTGGTGGGGAAACAGATGAAGGGGCAGCAGTCACGGTTTGGACAGACAGAGTGTATGTGTGTGACTTATCTGGGCTGTGTTATTTGCTGTGTCCAGTGATGGAGAGCAGAAGGGAGGTCTGTGGAGAGAGAAAAATAAAGGGATGACAAAAGTATGGAGAGAGGGATGATGGAGGGATGGAGAGAGGGATGATGAGGGATGATGGAGGGATGGGGAGAGGGATGATGGAGGGATGGAGAGAGGGATGATGGAGGGATGGGGAGAGGGATGATAGAGGGATGGGGAGAGGGATGATGGAAGGGTGGAGAGAGGGATGATGGAGGGATGGGGAGAGGGATGATGGAGGGATGGAGAGAGGGATGATGGAGGGATGGGGAGAGGGATGATGGAGGGATGGGGAGAGGGATGATGGAGGGATGGGGAGAGGGATGATGGAGGGATGATAGAGGGATGGGGAGAGGGATGATGGAAGGGTGGAGAGAGGGATGATAGAAGGGTGGAGAGAGGGATGATGGAAGGGTGGAGAGAGGGATGATGGAAGGATGCTAAAGGAGTGTGTGTGAGAGAGCAGAGTGGTGTTATCTGCTGTGTGGGCACGCACGACTCCAGCAGCCGACAGTTCTGCTGCTGCAGGGACATCTTAATCATTACAGTGACTAACTAGTGTGCGTGCTGACTGGAGGGTTTCAATAGCCAAACTACATCATCCTACCACACCGTCTGATGGCAGTCGGGTTTCAGGACTACGTATTCTCTAATTATGCTTAACAATCTTTAGTTCCTAATTTACTGCCTAAGTATTTAGTTCCTAACTTTATGTATTCTTAATTATTTAGTTCCTAACATTCTACATGTCTGTCAGTTAGAATGACATCACTCACCTTGAAAAGAAATGTATACCAAAAACTTGGAAGTCTTTAATTAACACAATTGAAAAATGTAATGTTTAATTATTGAAATAGCAAGTTCGACCAAGAAAAACAGATTGGTCCAATTTAAGGCCATGTGGCAAACAATAATGCAGGCTCTAGGGATGGGGGGGGGGGTGAGCATGCGGGTCTGGGCAGAGGAGATGTTGTCGTTTGTGTGCGTATGTATTGACCATGTATTGGTGGACGGCAGTAGCAGAAGGCTCAACAGCCTAGCCTAATGAGCAAAATGACCATGTATTGGTGGACGGCAGTAGAATAAGGCTCAACAGCCTAGCCTAATGAGCAAAATGACCATGTATTGGTGGACGGCAGTAGAATAAGGCTCAACAGCCTAGCCTAATGAGCAAAATGACCATGTATTGGTGGACGGCAGTAGAATAAGGCTCAACAGCCTAGCCTAATGAGCAAAATGACCATGTATTGGTGGACGGCAGTAGCAGAAGGCTCAACAGCCTAGCCTAATGAGCAAAATGACCATGTATTGGTGGACGGCAGTAGAATAAGGCTCAACAGCCTAGCCTAATGAGCAAAATGACCATGTATTGGTGGACGGCAGTAGCAGAAGGCTCAATAGCCTAGCCTAATGAGCAAAATGACCATGTATTGGTGGACGGCAGTAGCAGAAGGCTCAACAGCCTAGCCTAATAAGCAAAATGACCATGTATTGGTGGACGGCAGTAGCAGAAGGCTCAACAGCCTAGCCTAATAAGCAAAATGACCATGTATTGGTGGACGGCAGTAGAATAAGGCTCAACAGCCTAGCCTAATGAGCAAAATGACCATGTATTGGTGGACGGCAGTAGAATAAGGCTCAACAGCCTAGCCTAATGAGCAAAATGACCATGTATTGGTGGACGGCAGTAGCAGAAGGCTCAACAGCCTAGCCTAATGAGCAAAATGACCATGTATTGGTGGACGGCAGTAGAATAAGGCTCAACAGCCTAGCCTAATGAGCAAAATGACCATGTATTGGTGGACGGCAGTAGCAGAAGGCTCAACAGCCTAGCCTAATGAGCAAAATGACCATGTATTGGTGGACGGCAGTAGCAGAAGGCTCAATAGCCTAGCCTAATGAGCAAAATGACCATGTATTGGTGGACGGCAGTAGAATAAGGCTCAACAGCCTAGCCTAATGAGCAAAATGACCATGTATTGGTGGACGGCAGTAGCAGAAGGCTCAACAGCCTAGCCTAATGAGCAAAATGACCATGTATTGGTGGACGGCAGTAGAATAAGGCTCAACAGCCTAGCCTAATGAGCAAAATGACCATGTATTGGTGGACGGCAGTAGCAGAAGGCTCAACAGCCTAGCCTAATGAGCAAAATGACCATGTATTGGTGGACGGCAGTAGAATAAGGCTCAACAGCCTAGCCTAATGAGCAAAATGACCATGTATTGGTGGACGGCAGTAGCAGAAGGCTCAACAGCCTAGCCTAATAAGCAAAATGACCATGTATTGGTGGACGGCAGTAGCAGAAGGCTCAACAGCCTAGCCTAATAAGCAAAATGACCATGTATTGGTGGACGGCAGTAGAATAAGGCTCAACAGCCTAGCCTAATGAGCAAAATGACCATGTATTGGTGGACGGCAGTAGCAGAAGGCTCAACAGCCTAGCCTAATAAGCAAAATGACCATGTATTGGTGGACGACAGTAGAATAAGGCTCAACAGCCTAGCCTAATGAGCAAAATGACCATGTATTGGTGGACGGCAGTAGCAGAAGGCTCAATAGCCTAGCCTAATGAGCAAAATGACCATGTATTGGTGGACGGCAGTAGAATAAGGCTCAACAGCCTAGCCTAATGAGCAAAATGACCATGTATTGGTGGACGGCAGTAGAATAAGGCTCAACAGCCTAGCCTAATGAGCAAAATGACCATGTATTGGTGGACGGCAGTAGCAGAAGGCTCAACAGCCTAGCCTAATGAGCAAAATGACCATGTATTGGTGGACGGCAGTAGAATAAGGCTCAACAGCCTAGCCTAATGAGCAAAATGACCATGTATTGGTGGACGGCAGTAGCAGAAGGCTCAACAGCCTAGCCTAATAAGCAAAATGACCATGTATTGGTGGACGGCAGTAGCAGAAGGCTCAACAGCCTAGCCTAATAAGCAAAATGACCATGTATTGGTGGACGGCAGTAGAATAAGGCTCAACAGCCTAGCCTAATGAGCAAAATGACCATGTATTGGTGGACGGCAGTAGCAGAAGGCTCAACAGCCTAGCCTAATAAGCAAAATTACCATGTATTGGTGGACAACAGTAGAATAAGGCTCAACAGCCTAGCCTAATGAGCAAAATGACCATGTATTGGTGGACGGCAATAGCAGAAGGCTCAACAGCCTAGCCTAATAAGCAAAATGAGCATGTATTGGTGGACGGCAGTAGAATAAGGCTCAACAGCCTAGCCTAATGAGCAAAATGACCATATATTGGTGGACGGCAGTAGAATAAGGCTCAACAGCCTAGCCTAATGAGCAAAATGACCATGTATTGGTGGACGGCAGTAGAATAAGGCTCAACAGCCTAGCCTAATGAGCAAAATGACCATGTATTGGTGGACGGCAGTAGCAGAAGGCTCAATAGCCTAGCCTAATGAGCAAAATGACCATGTATTGGGAGTTGGCCTTGAGGCGATGCTTCACCAAGGCAACAACAACGCAGCAGATCATAGGAGAGGCGTCTGTCAGCAAAGAGATGGAAAGGCAGCAAACATGCTCTCCTGATGAGACATACACATTTATCACCTCACACAGGGGAGTATGCCCAGTGTTCTTCAGCTTTGTTCTACATGGAGATCCCCCCTCCCTACACACATGAACACACATAGCTCCCCTTAAATATCCAAACACTGAAGACCCCCCCCCCCCCCCAAATGTACACTTTCCAAATCCCCTCTGCCCCCCATACCATCACCATATTCCTTGCCCAATCCAAATGCATAACCCATCCACACTCATCCAATGATAACAGACAGATCTCTTTACCATAGACATCTATCAGACAGTGAGGTTATTAGATCCAGGGAGAGCTATATACTGTACGTCTCTTCAGGCTGACTGAGGGAGGAAGAGAGAGGGGGACTGAACAGAATGACCGCAAGACAGAGGACTGAACAGCTTCTCTACTGCCAGGTTTAATGATGGATAAGGAAGGGGGAAAGTTATATTTTCATAAGGAGGGGGGTGGGTCTGTCTGATTTGAACTGCTGTTTCTCCAACAGAGTGAGAAAGGGAGAGGGGGCAGTTAACTAGCATAACTGAAGTACATCATTAAAATACATCCTCCATTTGTACAAAGAGAGGACGAGAGAGCAGGAAGTAGAGGGAGCGAGAGTAGAGAGCGAGAGGAAGGCAGTGGATTAGCTTTGCTGAAGTACATCATTAAAATACATCCTCCATTTGTACAAAGAGAGGACGAGAGAGCAGGAAGTAGAGGGAGCGAGAGTAGAGAGCGAGAGGAAGGCAGTGGATTAGCTTTGCTGAAGTACATCATTAAAATACATCCTCCATTTGTACAAAGAGAGGACGAGAGAGCAGGAAGTAGAGGGAGCGAGAGTAGAGAGCGAGAGGAAGGCAGTGGATTAGCTTTGCTGAAGTACATCATTAAAATACATCCTCCATTTGTACAAAGAGAGGACGAGAGAGCAGGAAGTAGAGGGAGCGAGAGTAGAGAGCGAGAGGAAGGCAGTGGATTAGCTTTGCTGAAGTACATAATTAAAAAAGATTCTCTATTTGTACAGAGACAGTGAGCGAGATATTCAGATATCAGTAAGAGTCAAAGGCCTGGCTGACAATGAGGATAGAATGCTACAGAGGAAGAGTCTGTGGCCATCTTTGATGGAACACAGAGATGTGGGGGATACTCGTCTCAGCTCACCTCTTAGCTACCCAGTGCCAATGTTGTCCAACATGAAGGATTGGAACACAGAAAGGCAGCTGTACTTTGTTGTAAACTACTGTCAAACTTAAAGTGCAAGGGGCCTCCCCGTTAAGGGCGCTGTACTGCAGCGCCAGCTGTGCCATCAGAGACTCTGGGTTCGCGCCCAGGCTCTGTCGTAACCAGCTGCGACCGGGAGGTCCGTGGGGCGATTGGCCTAGCGTCGTCCGGGTTAGGGAGGGCTTGGCCGGTAGGGATGTCCTTGTCTCATTGCGCACCAGCGACTCCTGTGGCGGGCCGGGCGCAGTGCGCGGTGTTTCCTCCGACACATTGGTGCGGCTGGCTTCCGGGTTGGATGCGCGCTGTGTTAAGAAGCAGTTGGGTTGTGTATCGGAGGACGCATGACTTTCAACCTTCGTCTCTCCCGAGCCCATACGGGAGTTGTAGCGATGAGACAAGATAGTAGCTACTAAAAACAATTGGATACCACAAAATTGGGGAGAAAAAGGGGTAAAATAAAAAATATATATTTTAAAAAAACTTACAGTGCATTAGGAAAGTATTCAAACCCCTTGACTTTTTCCACATTTCGTTACAGCCTTATTCTAAAATGTATTTAAAAAATGGTCTTTCCCCCTCAATCAACACACAATACAAAATAACGACAATGCAAAAACCATTTACATTTTTTTGCAAATTTATATCATATTTACATGAGTATTTAGACCCTTGACTCAGTACTTTGTTGAAGCCTCTTTGGCAGAGATTACAGCCTCAAGACTTCTTGGGTATGACCCTACAAGCTTGGCACACTTGTAGTTGGGGAATTACTCCCAATCTTCTCTGCAAATCCTCTTACGCTTGGTCAAGTTGGAGCGGGAGCATTGCTGCACAGCTCTTTTCAGGTCTCTCCAGAGATGTTAGATCGGGTTCAAGTCCAGGTTCTGGCTGGGCCACTCAAGGACATTCAGAGACTTGTCCCGAAGCCACTCCTGTGTTTTCTTGGCTGTGTGCTTTGGGTCATTGTCCTGTTGAAGGTGAACCTTCGTCACAGTCGGAGGTCCTGAGCACTCTGAGTATCCCCCCTCAGGTTTTCATCAAGAATCTCTCTGTACTTTGCTCCGGTAATCTTTCCCTCAAGCCTGACTAGTCTCCCAGTCCCTGCCGCTGAAAAACATCCCCACAGCATGATGCTGCCACCACCATGCTTCACCGTAAGGATGGTGCCAGTTTTTCTCCAGACATAACATTTGGCATTCAGACCAAAGAGTTCAATCTTGGTTTCATCAGACCAGATAATTTTGTTTCCCCATGGTCTGAGAGTCCTTTTTGACAAACTCCAAGCAGGCTGTCATGTGCCTTTAACTGAATCAAATCAAAATATTTTTTATAGCCCTTCGTACATCAGCTGATATCTCAAAGTGCTGTACAGAAAACCAGCCTAAAACCCCAAACAGCAAACAATGCAGGTGTAGAAGCATGGTGGCTAGGAAAAAACTCCCTAGAAAGGCCAAAACCTAGGAAGAAACCTAGAGAGGAACCAGGCTATGAGGAGTGGCCAGTCCTCTTCTGGCTGTGCCGGGTGGAGATTATAACAGATCATGGCCAAGATGTTCAAATGTTCATAAATGACCAGCATGGTCAAATAATAATAATCACAGGCAGAACAGTTGAAACTGTAGCAGCAGCATGGCCAGGTGGACTGGGGACAGCAAGGAGTCATCATGCCAGGTAGTCCTGAGGCATGGTCCTAGGGCTCAGGTCCTCCGAGAGAGAGAGAAAGGAAGAGATAATTAGAGAGAGCATACTTAAATTCACACAGGACAAGACAGGAGAAGTACTCCAGATATAACAAACTGACCCTAGCCCCCGACACATAAACTACTGCAGCATAAATACTGGAGGCTGAGACAGGAGGGGTCAGGAGACACTGTGGCCCCATCCGATGATACCCCCGGACAGGGTCAAACAGGAAGGATATAACCCCACCCACTTTGCCAAAGCACAGCCCCCACACCACTAGAGGGATATCTTCAACCACCAACTTACCATCCTGAGACAAGGCTGAGTATAGCCCACAAAGATCTCCACCACGGCACAACCCAAGCGGGGGTGCCAACCCAGACAGGAAGATCACATCAGTGACTCAACCCACTCAAGTGACGCACCCCTTCTAGGGACGGCATGAAAGAGCACCAGTAAGCCAGTGACTCAGCCCCTGTAAATGGGTTAGAGGCAGAGAATCCCAGTGGAAAGAGGGGAACCGGCTAGGCAGAGGCAGCAAGGGCGGTTCGTTGCTCCAGAGCCTTTCCGTTCACCTTCACACTCCTGGGCCAGACTACACTCACTCATATGACCCACTGAAGAGACTTAAAAGGTTGAGACCGAGTCTACGTCTCTCACATGGGTAGGCAGACCATTCCATAAAAATGGAGCTCTATAGGAGAAAGCCCTGCCTCCAGCTGTTTGCTTAGAAATTCTAGGGACAATTAGGAGGCCTGTGTCTTGTGACCGTAGCGTACGTGTAGGTATGTACGGCAGGACCAAATCAGTGAGATAGGTAGGAGCAAGCCCATGTAATGCTCAGTAAAACCTTGAAATCAGCCCTTGCCTTGACAGAAAGCCAGTGTAGGGAGGCTAGCACTGGAGTAATATGATCACATTTTTTGGTTCTAGTCAGGATTCTAGCAGCCGTATTTAGCACTAACCGAAGTTTATTTAGTGCTTTGTCCGGGTAGCTGGAAAGTAGAGCATTGCAGTAGTCTAACCTAGAAGTAACAAAAGCATGGATTCATTTTTATGCATCATTTTTGGACAGAAAGTTTCTGATTTTTGCAATGTTACGTAGATGGAAAAAAGCTGTCCTTGAAACAGTCTTGATATGTTCGTCAAAAGAGAGATCAGGGTCCAGAGTAACGTCGAGGTCCTTCAGTTTTATTTGAGACGACAACCATTGTACAACCATTAAGATTAATTGTCAGATTCAACAGAAGATCTCTATGTTTCTCGGGACCTAGAATAAGCATCTCAGTTTTGTCCGAGTTTAAAAGTAGAACATTTGCAGTCATCCACTTCCTTATGTCTGAAACACAGGCTTCTAGCGAGGGCAATTTTGGGGCTTCACCATGTTTTCATTAAAATGTACAGCTGTGTGTCATCCGCATAGCAGTGAAAGCAAACATTATGTTTTCGAATGACATCCCCAAGAGGTAAAATATATAGTGAAAACAATAGTGGTCCTAAAACGGAACCTTGAGGAACACCGAAATGTACAGTTGATTTGTCAGAGGACAAGCCATTCACAGAGACAAAGTGATATCTTTCCGACAGATAAGATCTAATCCAGGCCAGAACTTGTCCGTGTAGACCAATTTGGGCTTCCAATCTATCCAAAGGAATGGGGTGATCGATGGTATCAAAAGCAGCACTAAGGTCTAGGAGCACGAGGACAGATGCAAAGCCTCGGTCTGATGCCATTAAAGGGTCATTTACCACCTTCACAAGTGCAGTCTCAGTGCTATGATGGGGGTCTAAAACCAGACTGAAGCATTTCGTATACATTGTTTGTCTTCAGGAAGCCAGTGAGATGCTGCGCAACAGCCTTTTCTAAAAATTGAGAGGAATGAAAGATTCGATTAGGCCGATAGTTTTTTATATTTTCTGGATCAGGGTTTGGCTTTT
The DNA here is from genome assembly GCF_057628025.1 of Oncorhynchus mykiss. NCBI lineage: Eukaryota > Metazoa > Chordata > Actinopteri > Salmoniformes > Salmonidae > Oncorhynchus > Oncorhynchus mykiss. The sequence continues at coordinate 14,334,419 of NC_143045.1, forward strand.
TCAAGAGAGGCTTTATTACTGCCACTTTCAGTGAGTTTGGTACACATCCGGTGGATAGAGAGCCGTTTATTATGTTCAACATAGGAGGGCCAAGCACAGGAAGCAGCTCTTTCAGTAGTTTAGTTGGAATAGGGTTTAGAGGCCATGATTATTTTCCTCATTGTATCAAGAGATATAGTACTAAAACACTTGAGTGTCCCTCTTGATCCTAGGTCCTGGCAGAGTTGTGCAGACTCGGGACAACTGAGCTTTGAAGGAATATGCAGATTTAAAGAGGAGTGGCTGAAGAGTGGCTTCCATCTGGCTACTCTACCACAAAGGCCTGCAGAGATGGTTGTCCTTCTATGAGGTTCTTCCATCTCAACAGAGGAACTCTGGAGCTCTGTCAGAGTGACCATTGGGCTCTTGGTCACCTCCACGACCCAGGTCCTTCACAGATTGCTCAGTTTGGCCAGCTCTAAACTTCTTCCGTTTAGGAATGATGGAGGCCACTGTGTTATTGGGGACCTTCAATTCAGCAGACATTTTTGGTACCCTTCCCCAGATCTGTGCTTCAACATAATTCTTCTACCTCATGGCTTGGTTTTTGCTCTGACATGTACGGTCAACTCTGGGACATTATATAGACAGGCGTGTGCCTTTCCAAATCATGTCCAATTGAATTTACCACAGGTGGACTCCAATCAAGTTGTAGAAATGTTGATGATCAACAGAAACAGGATGCACCTGAGCTCAATTTCAAGTCTAGGGTCTGAATACTTATGTAAATAAGGTATCTGTTTTTTTTATTTAAGAAATTTGCAAACATTTCTAAAAACCTGTTTTCATTTTGTCATTATGGGATATTGTGTGTAGATTGATGAGGAAAAACATTTTATTTCATCCATTTTATAATAAGGATGTAACGTAACAAAATGTGGAAAAGGTGAAGGGGTCTGAATACTGTCCGAATGCACTGCAACATAGCAAAACAAGCGATTAAGATTTTAAAAAATTTCTAATCTTGAATCATCCATTTTGGATGGAAACATTTATGGCCTTCTTCACTCACGCCACCAAACCTACCCTAGTAAAACTGACTATCCTACCGATCCTCGACTTCGGCAATGTCATCTACAAAATAGCTTCCAATACTCTACTCAGCAAATTGGATGCAGTCTAACACCAAAGCCCCTTATACCACCCACCACTGCAACCTGTACACTCTAGTTGGCTGGCCCCCGCTACATATTCATCACCAGACCCACTGGCTCCAGGTCATCTATAAGTCTATGCTAGGTAAAGCTCCGCCTTATCTCAGCTCACGATAAACAACACCTACCCGAGGCACGCGCTCCAGCAGGTATATCTCACTGGTCACCCCCAAAGCCAACACCTCATTTGGCCGCCTTCCCTTCCAGTTCTCCGCTGCCAGTGACTGGAACGAATTGCAAAATTGTTGAAGCTGGAGACTTATATTTCCCTCATTAACTTTAAACATCAGCTATCTGAGCAGCTAAACGATCGTTGCAGCTGTATATAGTCCATCTGTAAATAACCCACCCAATCTACCTACCTCATCCCCTTACTGTTTTGATTTACTTTCTGCTCTTTTGCACACCAGTATCTCTACTTGCACATCATCATCTGCTCATTTATCACTCGTGTTAATCTGCTAAATTGTAATTATTTGCTCCTATGGACAATTTATTGCCTTCCTCCTCACACCATTTACACACACTGTATATAGACTTTCTTTTTTCCCACTGTGTTATTGACTGTACGCTTGTTTATTCCATGTGTAACTCTGTGTTGTTGTTTGTGTCGCACTGCTTTACTTCGTCTTGGCCAGGTCGCAGTTGTAAATGAGAACTTGTTCTCAACTAACCTACATGGTTAAATAAAAGGTGAAATAAATAAATCATTTAAAAAATGTCTGGAAAAGCCATGATGTTTAACCTCAACAGGCCCATGTTTACCACCACTCCTCCTGTATATGTATCTGGCTCCATGACAATGTACTGCAACTCTATAGGTTAGTTTGCTGCAGAGGTGTAGCGTACTGTAACTATATCCTTACAGTGACATTGCAGAGGTCTGTCCTTAGCAGTGGAGAGTGCTAGCCTAGCGGTGAGAGCCAATTTAATTCGGCTAGCATCATGTGTCAAAACTGCGTCAAGTACAGGTTTTAAGTGGGAGTGCGTATGTGAGAAAGAGGGGGTCATTGTACCAAATATAGAAACCATTCAAACCCAACATCCGTGGCAATGTAATAAGTGCCCTACACTCTCCCCCCCGAACCTTTAGAACTGCATAAACCACACTCTGGTCTGCACCCACTCTCTCTCTCTCTCTCTCTCTCTCTCTCTCTCTCTCTCTCTCTCTCTCTCTCTCTCTCTCTCTCTTCAGGCTGCAGTTTCAGAAGAATATAAAAAGTGCATTGTCTGTATATTTCCCAACATATCGTCAAAGCAAACCGCTGCTGTTTTGATGTTTTAATAAGAGTGAAACTGTTCTGTTGATTTCTGTCCCTGTTCACCCTAACACTGCAAGCACCCCAGTGCAGACAGACTGACTGACGACAGACAAGCCAGAGACTGAACCCTAACCACAACAGTCAGTGCGGTCATGGTCCAGTGCTTAGCCAATAAACCACAGTAGGTGCAGGTCTATAGTCAATCCCAGCTCCAGTGTTACTGGAAGTCATTAGGTGTTGTTCAGCTGGTTGTGTCTGACCTTCTGGGAATAACTCTCCTCGTCCTGGGTCTTTGATCCAGACCAACCGTTGAGGGATCCAGGCTTCAGTCCTGGAATGCTTCTACAGTACTACGACTAGACCCATCTGTCAGTAGGACCTGGGGATTACCATCAACCCCTGATCTCTCCTTTATGCCTACCAACACCAATGTGTGTGTCCTCTATGTGCGTGTGTCCTCTGCCTGTCAAAGTCTCGGTCCAAACTGAAACACAACCCTTTAATGTTTACATTCAGTTGCCGTTCGTGTTGTGGAATGAGGTGGAATGCCCCTTTAATATAAGAGTGAAGTGGGAAAGGAGGCGAGGGAGGAGAAGAGTGGGAGTAGAGAGCTAAGGAGGGTGTAGGGGTGAAAGGAAGGAAAGGTGATGGGCAGAGAGAGCTTGGGGGGGTCTGAGTGAGGAGAGAGCTGTAGATGAGGACAGAAGGGAGCTCTATTCATGACTGGGAGCACTCCTGGCAGATGATGATAACACACACACACACACACACACACACACCATTCCACCGGCAAATCAGATTCAAATGTAATATTCATATTTCAGAAAAGGAAGACTGAGGCTGTGGTAGCCTACACTGGGCTCTGTGACAGAGTGGACTGGGGGCGTGAAATGCTGTAAATTCAAAGTGAATGGAGGTTTGAGATCTAAAACGCTGGGCTGTGAAAGTGGAGAGGTGACTAACAACATTAACGGAAGAAGCTTACTGAATGAAGCCCACAGACTGATGGCTCTTCCTCTTATGAGTGGTGTGTGAGGTGAAGTAAAGCCCCAGTATGGACTGTTGAGATTGGTGTGAAGACTGTGTTGACATGAACAAACGTCATCAGAGCAATCCCTTCAATTGGTTGTTCTTTCCGACCTTGCCAGCTGTGACATTCTAGGTCCCTTCGGCACAATCAAGCTCTTTGACATGCAAAAGCCCGCCCCCCCAGGGGTCAGTGGCACAGATGGTTGGCTCTTTTGAATGCCAATAAACAGTCAAGGTGACCATTTCCACCTTTAAAATCATGACATTCAGGGGAGTCAACTTCTAAACCGACACACGTCCCTCCTTCCTCATAAAGAGATGGGCATTATGACAGCAACGCACACCCTGCTTACTCATAAGGATGGGAAAATATTCACTGAGAAGTGATTCACATTCAGTGAAAGGAAGGAGACATCTGTCAGTTTGACCCCATCCATCCACACACACACACACACAACCTCTTTACCCATAAAGTGATAGGAATTATGAAAGCAACACACGCACAAGCATGCGTGCGCTTTCATACGCACCTTCGGAATGATCAGTGTGTGTCCCTGTGAGGACAGAGGACACCATTACAGAAGGTGAGGCACATTAAACAAACTAGACAACAGGAGGAAATTGTCTTTGTAGACTATTTCAATTAGGATTAAGGATTGAGAAACAAAAGACTCACTAAAGAATGCTGAAATACATGTATACTGCTGAAGCATGCAATGAATTCAAGGTCTGTCATGCTTTCCAGTGTGTGTGTGTGTGTGTGTGTGTGTGTTAAAGACTGTAATGCACAGAGATGTGCTGATATACAGACATTACAGCAAGGATGTAAGCAAGATTTACTCCCATCTCTCAAAGTCACATACACACAGCTGCCAAAATGCTAAGACTTTAACAGAAAGCACCTTTTTACAGAATGCCTTTCGTTAGGTATTGCAGGCCTGTAATTTCTGTGATCTATATAGTGTTGGTACTGCAGTGTGTGTGTGTGTAATAACACAGACACGCTGGCGTTAAGGGAACAGGTAAAACCAGCCATTACTCTCACATGGGCACCCCAACCCACCTCGGCGCTATGGCTCTGGGGCCAGTAATTAGACTCCTATTGACAAATCAACACTGGCCATTAAAACACTTTAGCTGTGGACCCTGCTGAGGAGGAGAGCGAGGGAGGGAACAACCTCACCATGAAACAGAGAGATGGACAGGAAGAAAGAAGTGACAGAGGTAGAGAGGGCTTGAGAAAGACAGAGGAGGCTAGAGAGAATAGAGGTTAGAGAGTAGGGGTGAGAGAGAGAAGAGAGAACGGGGGTGGAGCCTGAGACAACGAGAGACAGAACGTGAACTTGATGCTTACACACACAAACACACGCACACACACGGTTATTGTAGGAAGCAGATTGAACTTGTGCACAACAGCCATTTTTCAAAATGAACAGAAAGATAATTGTGAGTATTTCCTTTTAGAACACAGCCGGGAGCACTGAGATCTGTATCTCACCCAACAAACATCCTTGGGCTGAGAACAACACTGTTCAATATCTCCTAACAGAGCAGTGAACTACTAGGCTTACCAGTCATCTTGGTACCATCCTGCCATTACCACTCACAGCCATTCTTGTACTCTGCTCCATCTCCCCCCACACACACATAGAGCTCCATGAAAAACCTGCTTACTCAATAAACCCCCAGCTTCTGTCCCTGTCTGCACCCTAAAGATAATACCTGGCCTATAAAACAGGTAGAGAGAGGTATAACAGGAGAGTGACACAGACCGACAGAGAGAGCGAGAGGTTTGCGACAGAATAGATGAGTGAGAAGTTCAAAGTTTCCTCTCCACAGGCCTGACCTGAGACCTCCGTTATACATTCACTTGTCCTCCCGCCCCTTATCCGATCCCCAGTCTATTTTTATACACACCTCTGTGGCAGGTTTGTGTGTGCGCATGATGTGAGTGTGTGTGAGAATGCTGACATTTATTTTCCTCTACTCCCCTTCAGGCTCTCTGTGCTCAATATTTAAGAAGTAGGAGATGGACAATAATTGAAGTTCCCTGAAACACATTTGGTGGATGCCTCCACGGTACGGCAAAGAGGTGTATAGTCCAGCAGCAGCAACACCCCGACCCTGGTTACTGAGTATAGTCCAGCAGCAACACCCCAACCCTGGTTACTGAGTATAATCCAGCAGCAACACCCCAACCCTGGATACTGAGTATAGTCTAGCAGCAACAACCCAACCCTGGTTACTGAGTATAGTCCAGCAGCAACACCCCAACCCTGGTTACTGAGTATAGTCCAGCAGCAACACCCCAACCCTAGTTTCTGAGTATAGTGATTACACACATCTCGATTTCACAAGGTGACCAAGGTGACCATTTCAGTGGGGATGTGTGATGAAGACAGCACGATTCCTTTTCCTGGAGCACAGTAGAAAAAAAATGTCAGCAACAAACATCTTAGTGTCCCCCCCCCCCCCCCCCCAGAATTCAGATTCCGAGAGAGACACAGAGAGACAGAGCAACAGAGGAATGAGTCCTGATGAGCCCCACGGATGGATGATTCAACAGTAGCAGGGGAGACTGGGCTTTCCTCTGGACCTGACCCTGTCAACTGGGACATTACTCTGGCTGATGAACTACCTGTTCACCCACTGTATCGCTCACACAGAAAAATTTGTGCAGTCATAAATAACCCTCAAGCCCCTGATCAATCATTTCATGTTTGATTAATCTGGCCTGGAATGATCTCCCGTTTGATTGCTCATGTCTGAACGCCTCTTTATGGTCTGTCTGACAGCCCTAGACGCGTCACTGAGGTGGCCAAAAACTGACCGCACACAGTGCACACTCGTGCACTTCATCAGTTGCCTACCCTTACATGCCGGTCAAGGGTTCGCCTGCTGTTGGGGTGACAGGGCAAGGGTTCGCCTGCTGTGGGGGTGACATGGCAAGGGTTCGCCTGCTGTGGGGGTGACAGGGCAAGGGTTAAGCCCTCTCCTGGAGGAACTAAAGACCCCCATTGCTCTGAAGTCATCTCCCCTCTACCACTATGTTTTTTCTGCCTCTTCGTGCAGCAAAAGGCCCCTACCTCACACAAGCAGAAACTCACAAAGACACCGAATCCAACGCAATCACCTAGATGCACTCTATAGACCATTTATTGGATATTTCAAACTTTTTTAACAAATCAAAAACTGAAAAATTGGGCGTGCAAAATTATTCAGCCCCTTTACTTTCAGTGCAGCAAACTCTCTCCAGAAGTTCAGTAAGGATCTCTGAATGATCCAATGTTGACCTAAATGACTAATGATGATAAATACAATCCACCTGTGTGTAATCAAGTCTCTGTATAAATGCACCTGCACTGTGATAGTCTCAGAGGTCCGTTAAAAGCGCAGAGAGCATCATGAAGAACAAGGAACACACCAGGCAGGTCCGAGATACTGTTGTGAAGTTTAAAGCCGGATTTGGATACAAAAAGATTTCCCAAGCTTTAAACATTTCAAGGAGCACTGTGCAAGTGATAATATTGAAATGGAAGGAGTATCAGACCACTGCAAATCTACCAAGACCTGGCCGTCCCTCTAAACTTTCAGCTCATACAAGGAGAAGACTGATCAGAGATGCAGCCAAGAGGCCCATGATCGCTCTGGATGAACTGCAGAGATCTACAGCTGAGGTGGGAGACTCTGTCCATAGAACAACAATCAGTCGTATATTGCACAAATCTGGCCTTTATGGAAGAGTGGCAAGAAGAAAGCCATTTCTTAAAGATATTCATAAAAAGTGTTGTTTAAAGTTTGCCACAAGCCACCTGGGAGACACACCAAACATGTGAAAGAAGGTGCTCTGGTCAGATGAAACCAAAATTGAACTTTTTGGCAACAATGCAACATGTTATGTTTGGCGTAAAAGCAACACAGCTGAACACACCATCCCCACTGTCAAACATGGTGGTGGCAGCATCATGGTTTGGGCCTGCTTTTCTTCAGCAGGGACAGGGAAGATGGTTAAAATTGATGGGAAGATGGATGGAGCCAAATACAGGACCATTCTGGAAGAAAACCTGATGGAGTCTGCAAAAGACCTGAGACTGGGACGGAGATTTGTCTTCCAACAAGACAATGATCCAAAACATAAAGCAAAATCTACAATGGAATGGTTCAAAAATAAACATATCCAGGTGTTAGAATGGCCAAGTCAAAGTCCAGACCTGAATCCAATCGAGAATCTGTGGAAAGAACTGAAAACTGCTGTTCACAAATGCTCTCCATCCAACCTCACTGAGCTCGAGCTGTTTTGCAAGGAGGAATGGGAAAAAATGTCAGTCTCTCGATGTACAAAACTGATAGAGACATACCCCAAGCGACTTACAGCTGTAATCGCAGCAAAAGGTGGCGCTACAAAGTATTAACTTAAGGGGGCTGAATAATTTTGCACGCCCAATTTTTCAGTTTTTGATTTGTTCAAAAAGTTTGAAATATCCAATAAATGTCGTTCCACTTCATGATTGTGTCCCACTTGTTGTTGATTCTTCACAAAAAATTACAGTTTTATATCTTTATGTTTGAAGCCTGAAATGTGGCAAAAGGTCGCAAAGTTCAAGGGGGCCGAATACTTTCGCAAGGCACTGTATATGATGCATGTTGAACAGGCACCCCTAAAAAAAGGGCAGAAATGAGAGAGAAAGAGAGGTACTGTTAAAGAGAGAGCGTGAGGGAGAGAGAGAGAGAGAAAGCATCATCCTGTAGGGCAGATGTGTGTCTCCCACTGAGGCAAGCCTGGTTTCCGTGGTGATTTGCTTTCCTGGGATGCATATTATGAATAAATTGATGGCTCTTCATTTCAATAACATCTTACCACCACACACTAAAAACAAAGCCTCATGTCCCCTCACTCCATCTAAATAACCCAACTTGCACCTCTTTTGTACCAATATTACTAGTCCGTCTTCCTCTCCATTCCTTCCCTCCATGTCCTCCCATTCCTTCCCTCCATGTCCTGCCTCCCCTCCATGTCTTCCCATTCCTTCCCTCCATGTCCTCCCATTCCTTCCCTCCATGTCCTCCCATTCCTTCCCTCCATTCCTTCCCTCCATGTCCTCCCATTCCTTCCCTCCATGTCCTCCCATTCCTTCCCTCCATTCCTTCCCTCCATGTCCTCCCATTCCTTCCCTCCATGTCCTCCCATTCCTTCCCTCCATGTCTTCCCACCATTCCTTCCCTCCATGTCTTCCCTCCATTCCCTCCCATTCCTTCCCTCATGTCCTCCCATTCCTTCCCTCCATGTCCTCCCATTCCTTCCCTCCATGTCTTCCCTCCATTCCTTCCCTCCATGTCCTCCCATTCCTTCCCTCCATGTCTTCCCATTCCTTCCCTCCATGTCTTCCCATTCCTTCCCTCCATTCTTTCCCTCCATGTCTTCCCTCCATTCCTTCCCTCCATTCCTTCCCTCCATGTCCTCCCACTCCTTCCCTCCATGTCCTCCCTCCATGTCTTCCCATTCCTTCCCTCCATGTCCTCCCATTCCTTCCCTCCATGTCCTCCCATTCCTTCCCTCCATTCCTTCCCTCCATGTCCTCCCATTCCTTCCCTCCATGTCCTCCCATTCCTTCCCTCCATGTCTTCCCATTCCTTCCCTCCCATTCCTTCCCTCATGTCCTCCCTCCATGTCCTCCCATTCCTTCCCTCCATGTCTTCCCTCCATGTCCTCCCATTCCTTCCCTCCATGTCTTCCCATTCCTTCCCTCCATGTCTTCCCATTCCTTCCCTCCATTCCTTCCCTCCATGTCTTCCCTCCATTCCTTCCCTCCATGTCCTCCCATTCCTTCCTTCCCTCCATTCCTTCCCTCCATGTCTTCCCTCCATGTCCTCCCTCCATGGCTCCATGTTCTCCCATTCCTTCCCTCCATGTCCTCCCTCCATGTCTTCCCTCCATGTCCTCCCATTCCTTCCCTCCATGTCCTCCCATTCCTTCCCTCCATTCCTTCCCTCCATGTCTTCCCTCCATGTCTTCCCTCCATTCCTTCCCTCCATGTCCTCCCATTCCTTCCCTCCATGTCCTCCCTCCATGTCCTTCCTCCATGTCCTCCCATTCCTTCCCTCCATGTCTTCCCTCCATGTCCTCCCATTCCTTCCCTCCATGTCTTCCCTCCATGTCCTCCCATTCCTTCCCTCCATGTCTTCCCTCCATGTCCTCCCATTCCTTCCCTCCATGTCCTCCCTCCATGTCTTCCCTCCATTCCTTCCCTCCCTCCATGTCCTCCCTCCATGTCTTCCCTCCATTCCTTCCCTCCATGTCCTCCCTCCATGTCTTCCCTCCATGGCCCTCCCTCCATGTCCTCCCTCCATGTCTCCATGTCCTCCCATTCCTTCCCTCCATGTCCTCCCTCCATGTCCTCCCATTCCTTCCCTCCATGTCCTCCCATTCCTTCCCTCCATGTCCTCCCATTCCTTCCCTCCATGTCTTCCCTCCATTCCTTCCCTCCATGTCTTCCCTCCATGTCCTCCCATTCCTTCCCTCCATGTCCTCCCATTCCTTCCCTCCCTCCATGTCTTCCCTCCATTCCTTCCCTCCATGTCTTCCCTCCATGTCCTCCCATTCCTTCCCTCCCTCCATGTCTTCCCTCCATTCCTTCCCTCCATAAATAACCCAACTTGCACCTTTTTTGTACCAATATTATTAGTCCGTCTTCCTCTCCATTCCTTCCCTCCATGTCCTCCCATTCCTTCCCTCCATGTCCTGCCTCCCCTCCATGTCTTCCCATTCCTTCCCTCCATGTCCTCCCATTCCTTCCCTCCATGTCCTCCCATTCCTTCCCTCCATTCCTTCCCTCCATGTCCTCCCATTCCTTCCCTCCATTCCTTCCCTCCATGTCCTCCCATTCCTTCCCTCCATGTCCTCCCATTCCTTCCCTCCATGTCTTCCCTCCATGTCTTCCCTCCCATTCCTTCCCTCATGTCCTCCCATTCCTTCCCTCCATGTCTTCCCTCCATTCCTTCCCTCCGTGTCCTCCCATTCCTTCCCTCCACGTCTTCCCATTCCTTCCCTCCATTCCTTCCCTCCATGTCTTCCCTCCATGTCCTCCCATTCCTTCCCTCCATTCCTTCCCTCCATGTCCTCCCACTCCTTCCCTCCATGTCCTCCCTCCATGTCTTCCCATTCCTTCCCTCCATGTCCTCCCATTCCTTCCCTCCGTGTCCTCCCATTCCTTCCCTCCGTGTCCTCCCATTCCTTCCCTCCACGTCTTCCCATTCCTTCCCCCCATTCCTTCCCCCCATTCCTTCCCTCCATTCCTTCCCTCCATTCCTTCCCTCCATGTCCTCCCATTCCTTCCCTCCATTCCTTCCCTCCATGTCTTCCCTCCATTCCTTCCCTCCATGTCCTCCCACTCCTTCCCTCCATGTCCTCCCTCCATGTCTTCCCATTCCTTCCCTCCATGTCCTCCCATTCCTTCCCTCCATGTCCTCCCATTCCTTCCCTCCATGTCCTCCCATTCCTTCCCTCCATGTCCTCTTATTCCTTCCCTCCATGTCCTCCCATTCCTTCCCTCCATGTCTTCCCTCCATTCCTTCCCTCCATGTCTTCCCATTCCTTCCCTCCATGTCTTCCCATTCCTTCCCTCCATTCCTTCCCTCCATGTCTTCCCTCCATTCCTTCCCTCCATGTCCTCCCATTCCTTCCTTCCCTCCATGTCCTCCCATTCCTTCCTTCCCTCCATGTCCTCCCATTCCTTCCTTCCCTCCATTCCTTCCCTCCATTCCTTCCCTCCATGTCCTCCCTCCATGGCTCCATGTTCTCCCATTCCTTCCCTCCATGTCCTCCCTCCATGTCTTCCCTCATGTCCTCCCATTCCTTCCCTCCATGTCTTCCCTCCATGTCTTCCCTCCATTCCTTCCCTCCATGTCCTCCCATTCCTTCCCTCCATGTCCTCCCTCCATGCCTTCCCTCCATGTCCTCCCATTCCTTCCCTCCATTCCTTCCCTCCATGTCTTCCCTCCATGTCCTCCCATTCCTTCCCTCCATGTCTTCCCTCCATGTCCTCCCATTCCTTCCCTCCATGTCCTCCCTCCATGTCCTCCCATTCCTTCCCTCCATGTCTTCCCTCCATGTCCTCCCATTCCTTCCCTCCATGTCTTCCCTCCATGTCCTCCCATTCCTTCCCTCCATGTCCTCCCATTCCTTCCCTCCATGTCTTCCCTCCATGTCCTCCCATTCCTTCCCTCCCATTCCTTCCCTCCCTCCATGTCTTCCCTCCATGTCCTCCATTCCTTCCCTCCATGTCCTCCCATTCCTTCCCTCCCATTCCTTCCCTCCCTCCATGTCTTCCCTCCATGTCCTCCCATTCCTTCCCTCCCATTCCTTCCCTCCCTCCATGTCTTCCCTCCATGTCCTCCATTCCTTCCCTCCATGTCCTCCCATTCCTTCCCTCCCATTCCTTCCCTCCCTCCATGTCTTCCCTCCATGTCCTCCATTCCTTCCCTCCATGTCCTCCCATTCCTTCCCTCCATGTCCTCCCATTCCTTCCCTCCCTCCATGTCTTCCCTCCATGTCCTTCCCTCCATGTCCCTCCCTCCATGTCCCTCCCTCCATGTCCCTCCCTCCATGTCCCTCCCTCCATGTCTTCCTCTGGAGATGGATGCAGCATATATCACATTAGAAACTGCCTCCGCTCACTGAGCGCTGACAGGTGAGAAAGAACAGCAGTGATGAAGACAGAGGCAAAGACAACAAATACTTCAGAGACTGAGGCTGCTCCTCCTCCTATACTAGGCCTGTATAATATAATGTGAACCTGTTCCCCCTCATCAACCCAGTGTGGCAGACTTAACCCCTGACCTGGCTCTTTTCTGATCAGACTGGGGCTTCCTGACATTGATCACTCTATCACTGAATTGAATCCCCATTCATCAATAAGCAGGAAAAACACAGATCAATGCAGCAGCCCAGGTAAACGCCGCATGACGCAGAGCTCAGCTATTAGCTGATAAACATTCAGACTCATGAAAATCATGACTGGGAGAGAGGATGACGGAATTAAACGCATGCCACTGGGGTAAGTGAGTGTGTGTGTGTGTGTGGGTGTGTGAGAGAGTTCATGAAAGTGTGGATTGATTGTTCTCAGCAGGTCAGTGCTTTGAGCCTCTCCAACTCGGTGTGTGTGTGTGAGAGAGAGAGAGAGAGCGAGAGAACGAGAGACGGAGGTTGAACATTTTGTTTAGATGATAGGGTGTAGATGATGTATGGGAATGAGAGATGAGAGAGAATGTGTCTGTATGAAAGTGTCTAGGATTGGAGATGCTAGTGAAAAATGACAAATCTTACAGAAAGTGAATGTGGGCATTTATGATGCATGGGCAAGAGAGAGACGCCACAACATCTATCTATATGAACAGTGTGTGTGTGTGTGTGTGAGAGAGATGCCACAACATCTATCTATATGAACAGTGTGTGTGTGTGTGTGTGTGTGTGTGTGTATGTGTGTGTGTGTGTGTGTACAGGTGAACTCCAGGGCTACATAGATGAGACCAGCATTGACCAGGGAGGCCCATAGCCACACATTGACTCCATATGGGCTTTAACTCAGACCACAGCCAAGTTTCCCGTGCCAATAAATCAGGGAAGAGAGCACAGCCAAACACCAACAGTGCAGCAGTTTCCTTACACAAAGCCAATCCCCAAGTGACTCCATTTTGGCTCAAATCCATACCATAAGTCTTTTTCAGAAAGCCTCCACACGGTAGCCTGAACAAAGCCTGAGGTAGGCACAGTCCAAATATCACTGAGCAGCACTAACCTACAAATCACATCAATGTCCACCACCCCGCACCTCTCTGATTCAGAGGGGTTGAATTAAATTACATTTCAGTGGTACAATTGCCTAGGTATCGCCATTTCCCCTTTCCAAACAAATGGCCATTTTATTTACTATTACATAAATATGAGTAAATCTACTCATCGCTAGGCTAAGGCCCACCCTTTGCTTTCAGACGACAGGCAATTCTATTGATTGTCCAATAGGAACAGTCCTGTAGCTAACGGTTGGTCCAGTTAGGATCTAGGGAAGTGAACACCCAGGGACAGGTAGTACAGGCCAGGCTGACTGCCATCTGAAGCCCTGTTTCCACAGCAGGTGCCTGGTCAGAAACCAGTTTGGCCTGTTCAGTTTCAACCCAGAACCAGAGGAAAGCCTGCTCTTTCTAAGTACAGCAGCAAGCAGGCAGCAGCATTGTGATTATCAGTCCGTCCAGCCGACGGCCCAGGCAGCGTTGCCAGTAGAGATGAGTCAGGATTCCCAGGCTAGCTTCACTGAGGCACAGAGACGCACAGCAATTACACCCACCAGCAGAGTCCTGGCATTGCCACCGCACATGCACTCAACTGCACACACGCGCTCATCTGCGCGCACACTCTCATCTGCGCTCATCTGCGCGCACACTCTCATCTGCGCTCATCTGCGCACACACGCGCTCATCTGCGCACACACGCGCTCATCTGCGCACACACGCGCTCATCTGCACACACACGCGCTCATCTGCACACACACGCGCTCATCTGCACACACACGCGCTCATCTGCACACACACCTGCGGATGTGGAAACGCTCATCCACAGACATGCTATAGCAAATGAGGAGAGAAATAAGAATTCTCGGTGAAGATAATATACACCAACTGGAAATCCATGGCTAAATGTGTGTTTCTGTGATGTCATACCAATTTGGGAGTGTGTTTTCAGGAAAAGATAAGGGCAGCTGACAGGCAGCATACGTGTGTCTAGACATGGACCCCTCAGGGTTGTAAGCAGCACTCTTCAATATTGCAGAGAAGTGATAAAACAGAGACTGCAGGGAGATAAGGTAACTCTGCAGAGGAAGAGAGAAAAACCTCCTCTCTCACTACAGGGGTTAGAAAACACTCATCTCAGCATGGAGATGTACCATGAACAAAAACACACAAAGCTAAAAGAAAACTAATTAGCAAACAAACATTACATTTCCTCTCCCGTGGAGAGCAGAACACAATATCGATGGGGTTGTAATATGGCAAGCCTCAGAGATTAACAATGCAGTGCATATCACACACACACACACACACACACGTATGTATTTCCCGCAACCACCTTTCTGGGAGTGGTGCGGTGATTCAGATAACATTGACCAAGGCCAGACAGCCAATCAGTGAGGAGAGCCGAATTGGAGTGGGATGATGCTGATATAAAAAGGTCTGATTTATTGTTCCAGAAGTTGTAAATTGCAACTTCTAAGCAGAGCGAGGCAGATAACGGGTATACAGAGCATTCGGAAAGTATTCAAACCCCTTACATTTTTTTCCATGTTACAGCTTTATTCTAAAATGTATTAGTTCTCAATCTACACGCAATACCCCATAATGAAAAAGCAAAAACAGTTTTTTTGAAATATTTGCAAATTGATTAAAACAAAAACATATTTACATAAGTATTCATACCCTTACTCAGTACTTTGTTGAAGCACCTTTGGCAACAATTACAGCCTCGAGTCTTCTTGGGTATGATGCTACAAGCTTGGCACACCTGTATTTGGGGAGTTTATCCCAGTCTTCTCTGCAGATCCTCTCAAGCTTGGTCAGGTTGGATGGGGAGCGTTGCTGCACAGCTATTTTCAGGTCTCTCCAGAGATGTTCGATCAGGTTCAAGTCCGGTCTCTGGCTGGGCCATTCAAGAGAATCTTGTTTCTCATAGTCATTTAGGTGCCTTTTGGCAAACTCCAAGCAGGCTGTCATGTGCCTTTTACTGAGGAGTGGCTTCCGTCTGGCCACTCCACCATAAAGGCCTGATTGATGGAGTGCTGCAGAGATGGTTGCCCTTCTGGAAGGTTCTCCCTTCTCCACAGAGGAACTCTGGAGCTCTGTCAGAGTGACCATCGGGTTCTTGGTCACCTCCCTGACCAAGGCCCTTCTCCCCCCAATTCCTCAGTTTGAGCGGGCGGCCAGTTCTAGGATGAAAAAAAAAGTAGAATTTTTGTGGTACCCTTCCCCAGATCTGTGCCTCGACACGAATCCTGTCGTGGAGCTCTACAGACAATTCCTTGAACCTCATGGCTTGGTGTTAGCTCTGACATTCACTGTCAACGGTGGGACCTTATATAGACAGGTGTGTGCCTTACCAAATGTCCAATCAATTGAATTTCATGTCCAATCAATTGAATTTCATGTCCAATCAATTGAATTTCATGTCCACAAGTGGACTCCAATCAAGTTGTAGAAACAGTTCAAGGATGATCATTGGAAACAGGGTGCCCCGGAGCTCAATTTTGAGTCTCATAGCAAAGAGTCTGAATACTTATGTAAAAAAAAAAAAAAACGTTTAATACATTCGCAAACATTTCTAAAAACCTGTCTTCGCTTTGTCATTATGGGGTATTGTGTGTACATAGGGGGGGGGGGGGGGGGGGGGAATAACATAACAATGTGGGGGGGGGGGGGGGGGGGGGGGGAAATCAAGGGGTACAAATACTTTCCGAATGCACTACATGTTGGGTGTCTGAACAGGACAGTGGGAAGTGAGTACAGTAGGAGACCTCTGTCTGTGTCACCCAACTTCCTGTCTTACAACACAGGCAGGCAGGAGGCTCGGCTTGCACTTCCCTGGCATTAGTCTCCCAGACACTCAAGGTGAAGAACAGTTTGATTTCTGGAAGGGAGGGAGGGATGGAGACATGGAACCGAAGATAGTGTGTGGTATGGAGAAAAAAATGAGAAAGTAATAGAGCAAAAGTTCAAAACAGACAGGAAGAGGGGGAGAGAATATAAAGACAGACAAAGAGAGAATGCCATGTTCATATTGTCTGACACTAGAGAGAAGAACGCTCATCAGTCTGCCCCACAGTTGAAATGACTCATGATCAAAGAGAAAAGGGCTGGTGCCTCTTCTTTCACACACACCATTTCTCCCTTACTAACAGACAAATAAAGAAAATTGTCGCTGCCACTCCTCACTAATGTTGTTGTTGCGAGTCGGTGTCCCTGGGCTGCTAAGCCTTTGAGGTAGGAATGTTCTCCTGCACACTCAAGCAGAAGATCAAAGACGAGACGAGCACCTGACTGGCTGCATGTTCCACTGACACTCACTCTTTACATCTGCTTTGATGCTGCTAATGCAGCCTTCTGCATGCTACACACAGCACATAAATACACCCTGCAGACATGCGTCTTCTCATCCAGATATAAAAATATAGTTACACAGTTCAGTCTCTCTTCCTCTCCACCCGTTCACTTCATCCCCTTCTTATCTTACATAGAAGTGAGAGCGGCAGGAAGACTCTCTCTCCCCTCCTGCGGCGGTTGTAAGTCCACAACAAAACACAAGTTCTAAAGCTGGACTCTCCCCTCCTGAGGCGTTTGTAAGTCCACAACAAAACACACGTTCTAAAGCTGGACTCTCCCCTCCTGAGGCGGTTGTAAGTCCACAACAAAACACACGTTCTAAAGCTGGACTCTCCCCTCCTGAGGCGGTTGTAAGTCCACAACAAAACACACGTTCTAAAGCTGGACTCTCCCCTCCTGAGGCGGTTGTAAGTCCACAACAAAACACACGTTCTAAAGCTGGACTCTCCCCTCCTGAGGCGGTTGTAAGTCCACAACAAAACACACGTTCTAAAGCTGGACTCTCCCCTCCTGAGGCGGTTGTAAGTCCACAACAAAACACACGTTCTAAAGCTGGACTCTCCCCTCCTGAGGCGGTTGTAAGTCCACAACAAAACACAAGTTCTAAAGCTGGACTCTCCCCTCCTGCGGCGGTTGTAAGTCCACAACAAAACACACGTTCTAAAGCTGGACTCTCCCCTCCTGAGGCGGTTGTAAGTCCACAACAAAACACACGTTCTAAAGCTGGACTCTCCCCTCCTGAGGCGGTTGTAAGTCCACAACAAAACACACGTTCTAAAGCTGGACTCTCCCCTCCTGAGGCGGTTGTAAGTCCACAACAAAACACACGTTCTAAAGCTGGACTCTCCCCTCCTGCGGCGGTTGTAAGTCCACAACAAAACACACGTTCTAAAGCTGGACTCTCCCCTCCTGCGGCGGTTGTAAGTCCACAACAAAACACACGTTCTAAAGCTGGACTCTCCCCTCCTGCGGCGGTTGTAAGTCCACAACAAAACACACGTTCTAAAGCTGGACTCTCCCCTCCTGCGGCGGTTGTAAGTCCACAACAAAACACAAGTTCTAAAGCTGGACTCTCCCCTCCCTTATTTGACTATTCTACTCATCCCCTTTCAACTCTCCTCCTGTGGATGGTGTAAGCCTGTTAAAAACAGCTGTAAACTTATAGCGACTTTCCAATCAAATTTTGTCCTTCATTATCACATTCTCCCTCTCATACTTCACCCTCCCCCCATTCCTCCCCATCCTTCACCCTCCCCTCATTCCTCTCCATCCTTCACCCTCTCTCCATCCTTCACCCTCCCCCCATTCCTCCCCATCCTTCACCCTCTCCTCAATCCTCCACCCTCTCTCCTCATTATCCTTCACCCTCCCCTCATTCCTCCCCATCCTTCACCCTGCCCTCTCCTCATTCCTCCCCATCCTTCACCCTCTCCTCATTCCTCCCCATCCTTCACCCTCTCCTCAATCCTCTCCATCCTTCACCCTCTCCTCATTCTCCTTCACCCTCCCCCTCCATCCTCCCCCTACATCTCCTTCACCCTCTCCTCAATCCTCCACCCTCTCCATCCTTCCATCCTTCACCATCCTCTCCCCTCATTCCTCCCCATCCTTCACCCTCTCCTCCATCCTTCACCCTCTCCTCCATCCTTCACCCTCTCCTCCCGTGGATGGTGTAAGCCTGCTAAGAGCAGCTTGAAAACCTCGCTGACAGCTCTGCCGCTGGCTAAGCTCATTATACAGGCAACGCACAGCCTCCTATAGCCACCGGCCTTCCCTGTAGGAGAGATGTAGAGAAGAGAGGAAGAGCAAAGCCAACAGTGAGATGGAGAGATAGTCAGAAAGATGAAGACAGACCAGTGGAGGCTGGAATGGAATAAATGGAACAGAAACAAACATGTGGCTTCCATATGTTTGATACCTTTCCAATGAAAAAGATTATAAACATATTTCCAATCTCTGAACTGGGATTAGTGTAGTTCTAAGCCGCCCTGCAGTCTCCTCTCCTCCCTGCAGTCATCGATTTAGAGAGACAGTCACAAGTCAGGAGGAAGAAAGCAGAATTTCCCTGCGGCTTCAGTGGTTACCATTAGCCACGCCACCCCTTACTTCACTAATCAATTTAGCAGCTCAGCCCTGAGCCACCAGCCCATCACTCATAAGCCATCACCCTCAGCTCTACAATCCACCTAGCTCTCCGGTCTCCGCATAGAAAATATCCAGGGAAATTCCAAGAAAAAAAAAGGACATTTGGTTGTAATATAAGGAGTTCCTCTTTGGCAGACGATCATGTAAGGTGACCTACAGAGAGTAAAATAATCAGTCAGTCAAGCTGAACAGTAATGCTTGCTTGCCTATGGAAGACTCAGTGGGCATGGATTCAGAAGCATGTCTGAGGATCCAAGTCAATTTAGCTAAGCCATAACTTCATCATGGTTATTCTCTAAACTCCCAGCCTGGTCTAACAGAGGGAGTTTTTAGCTCAGGCCTCAGTGCACTGGGGGTCACATACACCACAAACCATCTGAACACATTTAGAAGAATACAAAAAAAGAGAATGAAAAATCTCAGAGAGACGTAATCAGAAGTACATAGCAGAGTTCCAACAGTTCTACCAGTATGGGACGCAGGCACCTTTAACCCTAAAATGAATACAACTGCTCCTCCCACTAGGAGGAGTTGACACACTCATGACAGATTAGAACATTGAGTATTCATATCCTTGAGAAGCCCAGTCTCTTCACTAAGGAGAGGAGAGTTCAGGTCCATGCTGTAGTAGATAGAAACCATCTGCTCACATCAGCCACTCATATGTGCTGCATTCCTCCGGTCTGACCAGCCAACACACATGCCCTGCAGACAGTCTTGTGTTATAGATTACCCCTCCTACACACACACGCACCATAGTGTGCAGAGTGAACCACACACACACACACACTGTACAGAGTGAACTACACACACTGCCCCCAAAAAGAATGCACCTGCCCCATCCGTGCCAACCCACTGGTCAGCAGCTCACCCAAAGAGGAGTCTGGTAGAAGTGACAGCTGGGACAGACGCATACACCAGTGAGCATCACACAAACCTACCTGTATATCCATCACAAACACACTGTGTCAACATTCCTCTGCCTGCTCTCCCCACTGCCAAGACAGCACCAATCAAAAATAGAAACATCCATTTCCACTGCCTCACACCTTCTTAAGCATGTAAAAGGCAACTGACGCCAGTCCACTCAGCAGGAGCCTCAAGTCACCATGGCCATTTAGCCCTGTTCATTCATAACCGATACACAGTGAGAAAGAACAGGTTAAACAGAGCACCTCCCCAAACCCCACAGGGAGAGGACAAATAGGTGTCCTGCCCACCATCCACAGAAGCATAAAGCAGAGAGACCTGGCAGCACAGAACATACCCCTGCCCTCTATAGAACCACAGAGGCGTGTGTGTGTGAGAGAGATAGAATATGAGGGGTCTCCTCTCCACATCTCCCTCATCTCTGTCCAAAATCAGAAACAAGGCCAACCAGTCCCTCCTCAGCCCATCCACAAGCCTCATAAACAACATTACAGGGAGCAGACAATAGTCAGCATTACAGATTTTTAGATAGGGGGCTTTTAGCAGAAGAAGCACCTAGCTGGCAGAGGGAGTGTTGAATTATTGAACCACCGGGAGGGACACCATGCTGGGACCTTTTTGGGGGGCTCCACATGCAGCACACACAAGAAAAAGTAGGTGAGAACTCTTCGGAATTACCTGGATTTCTGCATAATACAGTCATAGATGAAGATCAGATCAAAATGTAAGTCACAACTATAGACAAACAGTCTGCTTAATCTAATAACACAAACCATATGTTTTCATGTCTTTATTGAACACACCGTGTAAACATTCACAGTGTAGGGGGGGAAAAGTATATGAACCCCTAGGCTGATGACTTCTCCAAAAGCTAATTGGAGTCAGGAGTCAGCTAACATGGGAGTCCAATCAATGAGACAAGATTGGAGATGATGTTTAGTGCTGCCCTATAAAAAAAAACACACTCACAAAATGTGAGTTTGCTAATCACAAGAAGCATTGCCTGATGAGAACAATACCGCAAAGAAAAAAGATCTCAGAAGACCTAAGATTAAGAATGGTTGACTTGCATAAAGCTGGAAAGGGTTACAAAAGTATCAGTCCACAGTAAGACAAATTGTCTATGAAAGTGAAGAAAGTTCAGGACTGTTGCTACACTCCCTAGGAGTGGCCGTCCTGCAAGCTGCAAGAGCACAGCGCAGAATGCTCAATGAGGTTAAGAAGAATCCTAGAGTGTCAGCTAAAGACTTACAGAAATCTCTGGAACATGCTAACATCTCGACGAGTCTACGATACCTAAAACACTAAACAAGAATGGTGTTCATGGGGGGACATTATGGAAAAAGCCACTGCTTTACATCTGAAGTTCACAAAGTTGCACCTGGATGTTCCACAGGGCTACTGGCAAAATATTCTTTGGACAGATGAAACTAAAAGTTGTTGTCTGTGGAGAGAGTAAAAAAATAAAAAAAAAACAGTACAGCACACCAACATCAAAACCTCATCCCAACTGTAAAGTATGGTGGTGGGAGCATCGTGGTTTGGGGCCTCAGGGCCGGGACAGCTTGCTACGATTGACGGAAAAATGAATTCCCAAGTTTATCAAGACATATCTGTCCCCCAATTGAAGCTCAACAGAAGTTGGGTGATGCAACAGGACAACGACCCAAAAACACAGAAATAAATAAACAGAATGGCTTCAACAGAAGAAAACATGCCTTCTGGAGTGGCCCAGTCAGAGTCCTGAACTCAACCCGATTGAGATGCTGTGACATGACCTCAAGAGAGCAGTTCACACCTAGGGATGGATGCTGAAACCCGGTATTAAAACAGGCCCCGGGGATAAATTATGAAAGACTGTGGTATCGATAAGCTCCGA
The DNA here is from genome assembly GCF_057628025.1 of Oncorhynchus mykiss. Classification (NCBI taxonomy): domain Eukaryota; kingdom Metazoa; phylum Chordata; class Actinopteri; order Salmoniformes; family Salmonidae; genus Oncorhynchus; species Oncorhynchus mykiss. The sequence goes on from NC_143045.1 coordinate 14,356,000, forward strand.
CATTATTAGTTTTGCTTTCGATACTGGAGAAAAATAAAAAAATACATTTCCTATTTATTATTGCTACATAAACATCTTGCACATTTTCATCTCACCAACCGTTTCTAATTTGCAATGAGATTAAGACATTCGTCTATGATGCATTTTCGCCATTCCCAAACCAGAAGAGAGAGCTCTCTCGCACGGAGCCTGTCTCTCACATGCTACCGCGTGTACACACGCACGACCCTGCTCTTAAATTAGTGACGATGGCGGCGAGAACTAAAAATTAAAAAGTGTGGTTATACTTCTGAGTCGATGCTGACAATGCTCGTTGCCACAAGTGCAACAAGACTTTTGCTTAAGGACGAAAACATGAGCAATCTGTCCAAACATCTATCGAAAGTGCATTGTGTACCGGCAGAGAAATGCACAGTTTGACTGCCTAGCTCGTCTTTCATCTCATCTCTCGTTGCCCGATCTGTTAGGTACGTATGCTAGCAGCCTAGATCCCACACACGAAGTTAACTCAATTATGGGAACATGGGTTCATGATCAAAAGGAACCACTAGCCATCTGATTTATTAGCCATGGGTGCGTTCAGAAATTCAAATCACCCATTTAAAGATTTTGCTACTTTTTTTGTTAAAGTTGCAGCTACAATGAACCAACCCACTCCTCCCTCTAAATACAGCTGGTCCAAGCCAAAAGCCCCTTCACACTGGCAGCTAGTGGGAGGATGACTGACGAAAGGGTGAATGAGTGACACCTAGCCGTGACCAAGTTCATAGTGAAAGGCCTACACCCCTTTGCAACAGTGGAGTCCAAGGGCTTTAGGTAATAGTCAGTATATATTGACTAGTAATCATTTTTAGGATATAGTTGTATATTTGTCCCATCACTCCACAATACAATATTTCAACACATGAAAACTATTTTACTGTAGGGAGATGAGTAAGGCACTCAACCCTAAATATACCCCTCCCTCCAGGAGTTACCTCAGTGGCACATTCATTCCTACCTGGTATGGTGTAGAAAAAGGCCAATGTGATCACTGAGCTGAAGGACGTGCCAAAGCTGGCCATCACATCAGACAGGTGGACCAGCCGCTGTCAGGACCACTCTCTCACTGTTACAGTGCACTAAACAAGCCGGGGCAGTGTACAACAGAAGGTCCTCCAGACCAGGGCAGTGTACAACAGAAGGTCCTCCAGACCAGGGCAGTGTACAACAGAAGGTCCTCCAGACCAGGGCAGTGTACAACAGAAGGTCCTCCAGACCAGGGCAGTGTACAACAGAAGGTCCTCCAGACCAGGGCAGTGTACAACAGAAGGTCCTCCACACCAGGGCAGTGTACAACAGAAGGTCCTCCACACCAGGGCAGTGTACAACAGAAGGTCCTCCACACCAGGGCAGTGTACAACAGAAGGTCCTCCACACCAGGGCAGTGAACAACAGAAGGTCCTCCACACCAGGGCAGTGAACTACAGAAGGTCCTCCACACCAGGGCAGTGAACAACAGAAGGTCCTCCACACCAGGGCAGTGAACAACAGAAGGTCCTCCACACCAGGGCAGTGAACAACAGAAGGTCCTCCAGACCAGGGCAGTGAACAACAGAAGGCTGAGGAAGACAACTGTTGAGGCCAACGTGACAGGAGCAACACCAGGACTGTCAGAGGAGCTGGAGCAGACAGACACAGAGCACCAGCAACAGGAGGAGGAGTCTGAAGGAAATGGAGGAGACAGTCCCTCCATTGTACAAAACAAGGAGTGCCTTAGAGGAGCTGTTCTCAGAGGTTAAGGAGTTGAGGTTGACGATCCAACAGGACACCTCGTCCCTCACCCGCAGCGAGCCTGTTGACCTAGAGGTGGAGCTCTACAAAGGCCTGCCTCCCATCCCCATGGCTGAAGATCCTGTGATGTAGTGGTGGGAGAAGAGAGCTGCCCCTCCTCACAAACATTGCAACAAGCTACCTCTGTGCTCAAGCCTCCTCCACCCCTAGAGAGGGTATTTTCTACTGCAGGGAACACAATAAGCCAGGAGAGGTCCCGACTTCTGCCAGAAGGCAAATATGTTGATCTTTCTCCAGAAGAACTGATAGTCCTTCTGCAGCCTACCTGCAGCCTACCTGCATGCCCCACCTGTGTTGCTCTATACTACTGCAATTTATTTTGCTGTAAATAATTGTTTATTTTACATTTCAGAAAATAAAGCAATGTTAATTCAGTTCTTAATTTGTTAAATAACCGGTAAGAATACTGTTAAAAGTACCAGATTGATAAGCAGTATTGGTAAGAATAGCAATACCGTTAATCTTAATGATACCCATCCCTATTCACACCAGACATCAAGAATATTGATGAACTGAAACAGTTTTTTAAAGAGGAAAGGTCCAAAATTCCTCCTGACCGTTGTGCAGATCTGATCCGCAAATACAGAAAATGTTTGGTTGAGGTTATTGCTGCCAAAGGAGGGTCAACCAGTAATAAATCCAAGGGTTCACATACTTTTCCCACCTTGCACTGTGAATGTTTACACTGTGTGTTCAATGAAAATGTAGAATTGTTTGCGTGTTATCAGTTTAAGCAGACAGTGTCTACTGTTGTGACTTAGATGAAGATAAGATCAAATTTTATGACCAATTTATGCAGGAATCCAGGTAATTCCAATGAGTCCACATACTTGTTCTTGCCACTGTACTTGCTTAATGGAAAAGAATGTTGGTGGGAAAAACAAATATTACACTCAATGCGAGTTCAATACTGTACGAAACAATTGCCATTGGCAGAAAATACTTAAAATGGCAAATGGGGGAATTCTGACATTTGGGTTCCGTATTTACACTGTTCCACTTGTCAGGTTCCGCTTCTCAAACAATCCGTGACAGTCTTCTGGGGCCAGTTGCACCATCCTGGTCTTAACTCTACGCCCAATCTAGATTGAAGACAACTTTTTTTATGCCCAACTGGTGCAGAATGAGTAAAAGGTCAGAACTGTAGAAAAGCTTCCAGTCCATCTCTACAGGGTGTTTTTCCAACAAAACATCACCTTTCCTGCTCACTGCTCTTTCCATAACATCAACGCAGGCTGAAAAATGTTGAGCATCTGCTTTTGCCAAAAGCAATAAAAAAAATATGTCCAGGAATCTGCCTCCAGAATGAAGGGTGGTTTTGAGCAGAACCACCATGAGCGGTGCAGAGTATTTTTGGTCAGCCAGAGTGAAGGGTGTATTCGTTTTGTATATTATTCTCATCAATTCTATTATTTTATGGCTCCTGGAGGAATACATTTCATTTGGATTTTGGGAGTCTGAGGCTTGCGGGGGACAATCGGCAGGAAATGACATCGTCTGGAGCAGGTGTGTGAAGCCCAGATTGGCGTGTTATCGTGAAATGCCACTGCCATCGCTGCTGGTCGTTCACATCATTTAACGTCCCCTGGAAATCCATTACTTTAGATTTGCACGAGGGAACACACCACACACACGAAGTAATCCTCTAGAATGCTGACACTACAATTAGTCATGCTGCTTCTTTCATCTCCAGTGTGAGTGGGCTCAAGAGGGATCCAGGAGGCTGAATATCTAAACCACAAACACACACACACGGAGCCTGACACAAATGCATACACCACTGCAGACACAACTGTCCACAATAACAAAGACACACTCCTGGAGACCAGCCAACTGAGCCCAGCAGCCCTCCATAACAGGTGAAGAGGGTTTATTCCCATGGGGAGGGAACCATGAGCCTGATGCAGAGACACACACTGGAGCCATTCTGCACCAGGGCCACAGTATAGAGATGAAGTGAGAGAAAATGGCAGTAGTGAGATGGGAATGAAAGGAATTCAATTGAAAGCTCCTCAAATAGTGCTCCAGTAATCAGACTGCAGTTACTGAGCTGTAATCACACTGACAACCTGAGAGGATAAAAGAGAGGAGAAAAGGAAAGAGAGAGAGAGGGAGGAGAATGAAAGCAGGTCAACTATAAAATTCAAGGGTTCAGCTAACTGCAAGGAAAGGGCTTCCCTCTAAGAGTCTCTCACGCATGCCCTCGACTCACACCGTCTCAGACACTCACATTCTCTTACACACATACTCTGTCCCTCCCCAGGATTAAAATGCAAACGGTGCCCTTTCCACTAACAGAGGCCTTTATTGTTAGTGCGAAAGGAAGGTGAACTCCGGTGAGGGCCAAGGTAAGAAAGGGAACGAGTACATTTTTTTAAAGACCCACTTAAAAAAGGTCAGCCTTGTGTTCTTTCCTCTCATCCCTCAACACAATACTTCTCTCCATCTTCTCCTGTTCAGAAACTGCTTACGCACACGCAGCCACACCACTCTCCTCTAAACTGAACTTGAAGAAGGCAGAGTTGGGGGAGTGAGGGAGAGGAAATATCAGCACAAAAGGAAAAAGATGACTTCATTTTCAGAACTGCCTTTCTCCATTGAGCCATTCAGAGAAAAGGAAAGATAACATATTAGGAAAGTAAGGAGTTCTAAATGTCTCCACTTGGTATTCTATTGGGGACATACAGTAATTGTGTAGAGCTTGGAGTAGTAGGACTATTCATCACAGGCTCTTCAGCCAGACCCCCAGGGTAAAATCTAAAAGACCATCGCCCATGTAGAGAGCATCTCTCTCTACAGAATATCAACAAGGGATGAATGTTAGTCAGGTTATTTTTATAGAACAAACAGCCTGGAATGGATAGATTACTTAAACATCATTAATTGCCATCTCCAGACACATCCACATGCATGCATACCAAATAACCAGCAATTAAGGAAAGACATGTTCATTCTTTGCAAGGTATCCTTGTAAGGTATTGCATGTCGTGTGTGTCTAGCTTACTATTCTTCTCCGAGAAGCGATGTATCTTTCTGTGGGTAAATCGGTTCGTTCCAGGCCTGTGTCAGAGCTAGGACAAGGTGTTCTGGCTGGTAACTCTGGCTACCAACCCGCTCACCCACCTCCCACAATCCTACCTCAGCCTTCAACCCCTCTCCTGCCACTAGGGCTTGGCGAATCATGTCAACTTCGTTTTGAGAGAGTGAGAGTGAGAGAGAGGCTATCTGGCCCAAAAGATCGACAAATCATTGACCTGTTTAGAGAGGTAGAGGGAACTAACCAATAGGCTGAGTCCTCCTCCAGGCCTGGTCTACACTGCAGCTCTCTGCTGACGCACCGCCCCCGGCCAGGAATACATAAACAATGACATACTGTAGCAGCAGAACCATTTGAAAAGCTGGTGTCTGGCAACAGTTCCACACACTTCAATAGAGAGTGAAGGAATAAAAACACACAAAATTGTCACCCAAGGCCAAAGCGAGGGGGGCAAAAAATCCCCTCGCCTACATGAGCAAATCTGAAGTGAACACCCTCTTTCTCTGCTCTCCCTCACAGAGCAGAGGATGGCTTTTATAGCTTGGTTTACCATCCTCTAGAAGGAATCTAGGGAAGGACAAATGAAGGCCCAAACTCAAACATGCTGCAGGGACAACCAGACAAATGGCTAGTTTTGATCAAAGGGAAGCAGTGAGCTGCAGCACTAGAGCCCACAGTTTAATCTACCCTGAAAATAATGGTTATCCTCCATCGCTGTCTTTTTTTAGAATGTTATCTTTCAGCCTGGGTCAGGCCAGAATAGTCAACTTCTGTATTAAACAGACTAGAGCAGGCCTGAGCAGTAGAGCTGCTTAGAAAAAAAACTGGCAGCCCATAGACTGGGTCTGGGAGAGAGGCGGTGTGAGGGGGGGGGAGAGAGAGGGGCACCTTGTCAGAAAGAATTTGCCAGTGAGTTTCTTCACGTAGCTCCATGGCATCAGTCAATACTGGGCTGTCAGGCCCGCGTGGCCACAGCTGCAGCCCACGGAGACAAGGTCGCTGTTCAGGCAGGCCTGGCCATCACGATCAATCAGTGTTGTTACCCTGCCAACGATGGAGATAAACCCCCCCAAAAAATATATATATATTTTTAAAAAAATACACACATTTTCACTTCTGGTCAGGTCGAGAAGTAACAAGACCAGTATACCACTTTCTATCTTTTGCATGGAGTATGATCAATACATTGACTGACTATTACACTCTAACACACACACACACACTTTGCCCCTCTATAGGGACATCTGGCTGATGAAAGTAGGAAGTTTATTTCTGTGAGACAAGCTGCTCGATCTGTGCCACTCAATGCTTGTCATGGAGTCAAAGACCTACAGCTGCCAGGGAATTGTCTGTGACCAGAACATGGAGAGGGTGACAGGTGCATGGGTATCAGATGACAAGTTATGGTCATGCACAGGACACCAGTGATTTACTGTATTCAGACCAGAATATGACCCATATCTGAAAGCACCTCTCACTGGGGTTGGAAATGATCAGCTCTCTTGTACAATCCGTTTAGACTTTACCTGCAGCATACTACACAATCTTGTTATGTCTATAAGTATTTTAAACGTGTAAGACCATGAATGATGGTCTCTTATGTTTGGCACAACTTCACAAAGTAAAGTGCTAAAGTGCCTTCTGCATGTCCCTGTGGAGAGGGATTCATTTGATGCATAGCACGTGCATGTGCAAGTGTTGACCAAACCAAAACAATTATAGCCTCTCAACAAATGAAATATATTAGCCCATTTGTCTTACCTCTCCCCCATGTCCATCAAATATCCCAAATATAGAAGGGTGACTCTTGTTCACGATGTCAGTGACGACCTCGAAGCGGTCTTCCATGTGATCTCTCCGGCCTTGGATGGAGTACACCGCCACATTGTTGCTCTTGAACTCCCAGGTTTTGGAGAACTCTGCGTCCAGAACGTCGAGACCACCGAATTTGTCATTCTGCATAATCTCCGCCACTTTCCCCTTGACCATTTTGACAGCATCCCGGCTGGACTTAACGATGGTTTTCACCTCGTCAGTGTGGAAGAAGTAACTCCACAGAGCCAGGCTTATGCATAGGAGGAACAAGGTCTCTGGTCTGAGCAGAAAATAACGCATGATCCGACCCAAAAGAGACAACAGTGTCATCGTATCCTCTATCATTTATACAAACAAGAAATCACTGCAGGTTGTTATTGTTTACCCGCAACTTTCAGTCCATTATTATCGACGCTAGAGTAAATAATCAGCGAAACCAAATTCAAACGTAGTCTACAGCACATCTGGTGTGAAAAGCTGAATTAATTCAAACCAACACTGATAGCTCAATGTAGCAATGCGGCTTGATGTATTGGAGAATCCGTAACGTTAGACACTGCGGGGTGTAAGACTCTGCCTTGGCTGGCTCACTCTAGCATAAAGCCCCATGAACCAGCGATTGTCCCTTGTCCATATGAGGCAGTGAATCACAACCGTTGCAAGGAGGAGAATGGTAGCTATATTAAACCTCAATAGGAGAGACCCCACTTTGAAGTACCTCGTTTAACGCTGACTTGAAAACAAACTGCATGCTCCCTCAACCTTTGGCAGCGAGGTTGCGATTGAGTTGTAAATAGTGCACTCAATTTGAAGCCGAGGAAGTGTTCCTTTTCAGGACCGAACCAATTGGAGCACGTGAGGTGTGCACCATTCAACCTTGTTTAGGATAACATACATCATATTTCTGGAGTGGCAAACTAAATGTCATTTGCAACTTTATACTGGCTGAATAGACCATTTCTAGAATTTGGGTAAATTCGTTTTTGACCTACGTAATTTATTGACGGATGCACGCACCCCCCACAGCGGATTTTTAAAATCTGAGCCCACCTGTTTATATTTGTTACGGCAAGCCCCGAGGATCAGACCAGGGGTTTGTCTACTAAGGGATAGAGCTGTGGTGAAAATTGACTTTTCGGTCGAAGCATGTTAGGAGAATTTACGCAGTAGGTTATGAGAATGAACCTAACAGGTTTTGGGAGAATTGGGTTAAGGTCAGGAAAAGAGTTAGCGTAAACTAAAATGCACGAAAAAAAAATCGACTTTGACGTCAATTGGACAAAAACTGTATCTAGACATGACCCCAGTTCGGTTATAAAACAGATAAGGCAAAGGTTTAGAAACTCTATGGATAAGGTACTTTGTAAAATTCTACTGTGTTTGTTGTTGTTTTTAATATTGGCGATGAAGAAAGATAGAGGAGGAAGGTATAGATATTGATAATGCCTTTGGTTCGATAAATCGATCTTCTTTGGGTAAATTTATTGACTTTATATATTTTTTAAAATACGTATTGCGTTCTTGTCCAATGTATATCAAAATGTGTCAATCATACCGGTAGTGTAGTTTATTCTGTCTGTATTTAATTTGAATGGTTTCTGAAGCTACTGCACTCAGGCAAACGAGAGGGGACTGGGTCCTTTTCTCACCAGAAAGTGGTGTGTCGTCATCACCCTGCTCCTCCTTTCCAGTTTGTGGTGGTGAAACGTGGAGGTCCGCAACGTGGCTTGGAAAAACATTCTGCAAGTACGTGTTGTTTATCAGTTGTCTCATTAAATGGCACGAAGCCCCCCCGAAACCTTTTAACACGGTGCCTCCTATGTAATGACAAAACTGTCACGACCATCGCAAATTAGTCAGAAGGAAAGCTGTTCCCTGTTAGCTAGGCTAATGCTGGCTAGCAAGTAAAGTTACCGGCCTTTTAAATCTGCCCTTTTCTATCTAACGGTTACTGTTTGGTGAAGTTAATCCAATTGTATACATAGCTAACGACAACTGGCAGCAAAAGGTGCTTTGTCAGATGAGTTGTGACATTGTGATAAATGGTTAACTACCTGAGCGATATCATAGAATTGTAGCTAAGTCTGGCTAAGTGTCGTATGGGTAAACATCTTTACCAGTGAAGTTAGTGCACTAGATAACGTTAGCTGGCTACCATGTATTGACCATAATCAATACACATTACCCATGTGGATGTGTTGTATGCTAATAGCATTACGTTTTTGTATATCACCTAAAAAGTAAATATTTATCTGATTCATAACATCAATCTGATCTGTCATTTTTCTAGATCTCACTACAACACCCACACCATTTATAATGGAGTACATGCAAGCTCCTGCTACAAGCAGTCAGGGGAACATGTAAGTAGAATATATGTTCAGCCTCCTAAATGCTACAAATAATTGTCCTTTACCTTCAGTGTGAAGGTGTAGATTCTTAACCTTTTCAAAGGTATCAGCTGGTACACAGTACTAATCAAGGAATGGTTTCTCTCCTTAGCCTGTGCTGCACCTGTGGCATCCCCATCCCCCCAAACCCAGCCAACATGTGTGTGTCTTGCCTCCGGACCACAGTGGACATCTCCGAGGGAATCCCCAAGCAAGTCAATCTGCACTTCTGCAAGCAGTGTGAACGGTACTGCCCAGACCACCATCACAAGCCTGTCAAATTTAGTGCCACAGCTAAGACGTTTAAATCCCAGTCTTGTGCTCTTACTGCCCAAGGTTCATTAGTCAGTAAACTGTGGGATCTTAGCAAGGCTCCAACATTAGTTCAGATGGATTGATTGCGCCTCTTTCTCTTCCATGCAGGTACTTGCAGCCTCCAGCCTCCTGGGTGCAGTGTGCTCTGGAGTCCAGGGAACTGCTCGCCCTCTGCCTTAAAAAACTGAAGGGCAACATGACCAAAGTGAGTATCCCTTCCCTACTCTGCTCTATTTACATTCAAACATACACTTGTTCAACATTTTCAACAGGGCTGTAGCCATTCACCTCAGAAACTCGTGACCTCCCAATCCAGGTGCGTCTGATCGATGCTGGATTCCTGTGGACGGAACCCCACTCCAAGCGGATCAAGTTAAAGGTGACCATACAGAAAGAGGTGAGAGGAGAAATAAGAGGCGTCAGTGTGTGATATTTAATAGAATAGATTAGTGTGGATTAGGAACCTGATTAGGTGGACGTGTCCCACCACTGACTTCCATGTTGTCATTATTTAATCCAGGTGACAGTAAAGGGGTAAAGGGCTGACTTCAGAGCACAGTGATTGGGTGAAGATTAACCAGTGGCTGTCATCTTCACTTCATGACCTTTCAGAGGAATCTGAGCTCCTCAGGGCCCAGGCCTTAGCCTGGAGTGTGGGAGGTTTTGTGTGACCAGTGATCTTGTATCTAGATACCCTTTAGTCACCAGAAATAGCAGCACAAAACCCTGATGAATAAAGTCTGACACATCAGTGTTTCCCAAATGATGGGTGGGTAATGATCCGCTGGTGGGTCACAGCTTTCTAGCCTAGTTCTGTATTTTTTTTAAACAAACAAGTGTTTACCTGGTGTGTCGCATTAGTCGGTCATATAAGAGAATAGTGGTTGATGGTAGTTTGGCCTGTCCTGTCCAGGTGATGAACGGAGCCATCCTGCAGCAGGTGTTTGTGGTGGAGTTTGTCATCCAGGGCCAGATGTGTGACGACTGCCACCGTGTCGAGGCCAAGGACTTCTGGAACTCTGTGGTGCAAGTCAGACAGAAGGTACCACTGATGATTAGAATTATATTATTCATGTTGCTCACCACAACAATCATTTTTAACATGTTGTGTTGGTAACCTAATATTGGGCTGGTCCTTTTTAGACTTCTCACAAAAAGACCTTCTACTACCTGGAGCAGCTGATTCTCAAGCACAAACTCCATCAGAACGCACTCAACATCAAGGAGATCCATGGTGGGTTTGGGATACAATATACTGCTCTAAAGTGGGGTTTCATCCAGGAAGAGACACCAGACCATTGATATTGATGATTTTCTAAAAGCTTTCCTATCCTGGGCTTTAGAACGACATGGCCATGTGTTTATAATCACTGTGGTAGGATCATAGTACTGAGCATTCCATTTACCATGCCAACAATGCTTTGGACTCAGTCCTATTTTCAGTCACACACACTGTGTAGTGAGAGATATTTCAGAAACAGCACCCAGTGTGGTTGGACCAGATTGTAAGGGAAAAGCTGCCCTTTGACAGTTCAATATAAATGACCTCCCTCTAGCCTGAGTTAAAAGCCTTGAGGTTTCAACATGTGGTGGCCATATTTCCCCCCGCGGTGCCCATCTGGGCTATATTACTGAGGCTGGCGTGTTAAGTGTTGGAATGGTGATGACGGCGGTTACGTGTGGTGTGTGTGCCTGTGATTGATCTATCAATTGAAGACTGATTGGTTTTTAATCTTTCTCCTCTCTCAGAGGGTATTGATTTCTACTATGCCACCAAGCAGCATGCTCAGAAGATGGTGGATTTCCTCCAGTGCACAGTCCCCTGCAGGTAGGAACCAGTTCACCAGAGTCCCTCCACTACGTTTAGAGGTTGCCCTGTAGTGACAGAACTGTCTGACCTGAGGTCAGTGTCTAGGGGGTAACATCATCTTACTCCGGATGGCGCCTTCATGGTTATTGTATAATGCCCATGCAATGTTCATTTGGTGTTGAGACATGTTAATGTTGAATTGAACAGTGATGAACTAGACTGCACTAACCACAGTAAGTGCAGTCTGTGTGGCTAGTGCTATGATTATTCAATGTCTATAGACTTATGTTTGGACACACCTACTCATTCCAGGGTTTTTCTTTATTTTTACTGTTCTATATTGTAGAATGATAGTGAAGACATCAACTATGAAATAACATATCATGTAGTAATCAAAAAAGTAATAAACAAATCAAAATATATTTAAGATTCTTCAAAGTAGCCACCCTTTACCTTGATAACAGCTTTGCACACACTTGGCATTCTCACAACCAGCTTCATGAGGTGTAGTCACCTCAAATGCATTTCAATTAACAGGTGTGCCTTGTTAATTTGTGACATGAAGGTCAGTCAATGCGGGAAATGTCAAGAACTTTGAAAGTTTCTTCAAGTGCTGTCGCAAAAACCATCAAGCGCTATGATGAAACTGTCTCTCATGAGGACCGCCACAGGAAAGGAAGACCCAGACTTCTGATGCAGAGGATAAGTTAATTAGTTAACTGCACCTCAGATTGCAGATCAAAAAACTGCTTCACAGAGTTCAAGTAACAGACACATCTGAACATCAACTATTCAGAGGAGACTGTGTGAATCAGGCCTTCATGGTTGAATTGTTGCAAAGAAACCACTGCTAAAGGACACCAATAAGAAGAACAGACTTGCTTGGGCCAAGAGACACGAGCAATGGACATTAGACCGGTGGAAAGCTGTCCTTTGGTCTGGAGTACAAATTTGAGATTTTTGATCCCAACCGCCCTGTCTTTGTGAGATGCGGAGTAGGTGAACAGATGATCTCCGCATGTGTGGTTCCCACAGTGAAGCATTGAGGAGGAGATGGTGTGGTGACAGTGTCAGTTTATTTAGAATTCAAGGCACACTTAACCAGCATGGCTATCACAGCATTCTGCAGTGATACGCCATCCCATCTGGTTTGTGCTTAGTGGGACTATAATTTATTTTTCAATAGGACAATGACTCAACACACCTCCAGGCTGTGTAAAGGCTATTTTACCAAGAACGAGAGTGAGTGGTGGAGTGCTGCGTCAGATGACCTGGCCTCCACCCAATTTAGATTGTTTGGGATGAGTTGCACTGACTGCAGAGTGAAGGAAAATCAGCCAACAAGTGCTCAGCATATGTGGGAACTCCTTCAGGACTGTTGGAAAAGCATTCCTCATGAAGCTGGTTGAGAGAATCCCGAGAGTGCCTTGATGACAGCATTGCACAAAGGGTGGCTACTTTGAAGAACCTAAAATATATTTTGATTTGTTCAAAACTCTTTTGATTGCAACATTATTCCATGTGTGTTATTTCATAGTTTTGATGTCTTCACTATTATTCTACCATGTAGAAAATAGTAAAAATAAAGAAAAACCCTTGAATGAGTAGGTGTCCAAACTTTCGACTGGTACTGTAAATCATTTTTTTCAATATTTATTTTTAGCTTTGCATGGAGATGCTCGAGAGTGTTGCTTATTTTCTCTCTGACAAGATATATTCTTGTAGTGTTCTTTATGGTTTCTTTGTCACCCTGTCTTGTTTAGGTCCAAGACCTCCCAGCGCCTCATCTCCCACGACATCCACTCAAACACATTCAACTACAAGAGCACCTACTCCATTGAGATTGTTCCTGTTTGCAAGGTATATAGCATTTTCCTCAAAAATATTGAAGGTCAAATGCTCTACATGTATCTCAAGGGGCTGAACATTTAGTTGAATAGGTGAACAGAGTGCACCTTTACTCAAATGCTCAGGTCCAAACAGGCCAGGGCAGACCTATACAGATTCCCCGTTCTTATCATAACAGACACAGCTTCCCTTGGATAGAACTGTAATGTTTTAAAAGATGATTTTGAACTGTCCAATGGAAACTAAATTTGAATCAATCTGGGTGTGTAAGTCTTTACGCAAGTCTTTAAGCAAACGCTTTTGTTGAGTGAAGGTTTCTTGTCAATGCTCTTCTGTTGGATTCATGTAGTAGATTCATCTACTCATAGGTTCTAACATGTAGACTGAGTACACACGTATCGATGCTTGGCTTCTGACCATACATGTGAAGAGTGATTTTAGTTAATATCCAATTCTATCCATGTGTTTTTATGCATTTCTATCCAATGACTGAATGACTTAACATTTTCAAGATCAATGAAATGCGTTCCTAATCAGCATCTTATTTTCTTTTGCATTGTGAGACAAATTGTAATCACGCTGATGAAACAAAGAGAACATAGCCGACCCCTTGTATAACCAAACTGGCAATGACAGCCTCTGTTATTCAGATTGTTCATGAAGGTGTAGCCTATTCCAGAGTTGAATGTTAATCTCTGCTGTACTACAGTTTACTGTGGGTTTCTCTGGGGAATAATCCGGTGGGAAGGTTGGCATTGGGAAGAGGTTTCAAAGTTCCCTCTGACCTGACCTCAGTCTGACCCCTGGTATGTTTCATCTCATTGCCCAGGACAACGTGGTGTGTCTGTCGCCGCGTCTGGCTCAGAGCCTGGGGAACATGGGCCAGGTGTGTGTGTGCGCCCGAGTCACCAGCACCATCCACCTCATTGACCCCAACACCCTGCAGAGTGAGTACAGTAAACACCAGCACCATCCACCTCATTGACCCCAACAACCTGCAGAGGGAGTACAGTAAACACCATCCACCTCATTGACCCCAACACCCTGTAAAGTGAGTACAGTAAACACCAGCACCATCCACCTCATTGACCCCAACAACCTGCAGAGGGAGTACAGTAAACACCATCCACCTCATTGACCCCAACAACCTGCAGAGGGAGTACAGTAAACACCATCCACCTCATTGACCCCAACACCCTGCAGAGTGAGTACAGTACACACCATCCACCTCATTGACCCCAACACCCTGCAGAGTGAGTACAGTAAACACCAGCATCATCCACCTCATTGACCCCAACACCCTGTAAAGTGAGTACAGTAAACACCAGCACCATCCACCTCATTGACCCCAACAACCTGCAGAGGGAGTACAGTAAACACCATTCACCTCATTGACCCCAACAACCTGCAGAGGGAGTACAGTAAACACCATCCACCTCATTGACCCCAACAACCTGCAGAGGGAGTACAGTACACACCATCCACCTCATTGACCCCAACACCCTGCAGAGTGAGTACAGTAAACACCAGCACCATCCACCTCATTGACCCCAACACCCTGTAAAGTGAGTACAGTACACACCAGCACCACCTCTACTGTTGGCCCCTAGCTGCCAGGGGACAGAGGCTGTTTCAACACATGATTTTATGACTACTGAAAAATGTATTTTACAGATATGCTTTGCTTCTTTGATTGATGTATTGCTGATGTGTTGACAAGTCAATGTTTCAAGGCGATTGGATGAGAGTGTGTGCATGAGTTTGTGCTTGTGTGGTAAAGCATCAACAGTTTACCATCTGTTCCAAATGTTTAGCATCAGTTTTTGATTAGACTGATGGAATGTGATTATATTCCACTTGATTTAAGTCTTTTGTACTGAACTGAACCCAGTATCGTTTACAGTGTGTCTGTTCACCACATGCTCATCACCCTCCCTTCACTCTCCACAGCTTCCCTCTGTCTAATCAGGGCATTCCACACATGACACACACACTCATTTGCTGTCACTACTGCCTGTGTGCTGTGTGTGTAAAAAAATAAAAATCCCTCTGTTTAATTTGAATATTTCGAAAGGCAGGGCACATGTTTTTAATTAGTGTTCAAAGAAAGGATATTTTTGCTCCAGTCTCAACCCCAGCCTCTGGGCAGAACAATGATCCATGCGAGCCAAATCACTCGACTGCAAGAGGGAGTGAAGTTCAAATAAATCAATTTATCTTGCGTGTGCACACAAGCATGTGTAAGAAATTTTGGGGTTTTGAGCAGTGAAAATTGAAACTCTGGACTGTCCATAGAGATAAACATCTAATTCTATTTCTCTCAGTCGCTGAGGTGGATGGGGGCACATACTGGCGCAACCCCTTCAACAGCCTCGTTAGCCCACGGCAACTGGAGGAGTTCATCGTCATGGATACTGACATCATCAGGAACCAGAAGCTGGGGGCGGGAGCAGGCATAAGGTCCAATAAGGTAGGAGTTCTGAGGGAAATGGCCAGTGATTTAGAATTGGGCTGTCCCGTCGCTACTGCGCGTTGGGACAGGAACATCCCTGCCAGCCAAACCCTCCCCTAACCCAGATGACGCTGGGCCAATTGTGTGCCGCCCCATGGGTCTCCCGGTCGCGGCCGGCTGCGACAGAGCCTGGACTCGAACCAGGTTCTCTATTAGCACAGCTAGCACTGCGATGCAGTGCCTTTAGACCATTCCGCTACTCAGGAGGCCCACCAATTCTCATACTTTAATAAAAGTATAGATACCTCAATAGAAATTTACTCAAGTGAAAGTCAGCCAGTAAAATACTACTTGAGTAAAAGTCTAAAAGTATTTGGTTTTTAGTATCCTTAATTATCAAAAGTATAAATCACTTAAAATCCCTTATATTAAGCAAAGCAGACAGCACCATTTTCTTGTTTTCAAAATGTACGGATAGCCAGGGGCACACTCCAACACATTATTTACAAAAGATGCATTTGTGTTTAGTTATTCTGCCAAATCAGAGGCAGTAGGGATGACCAGGGATGTTCTCTAGATTAGTGTGTGAATTGGACCATTTTCCTGTACTAAGCATTCAAAACAGGTAATGAGTATTTTTCGGTGTCAGGGAAAATGTATAGAGTAAAAAGTATACTATTTTCTTTAGGAATGTAGTGAAGTAAATGTTGTCAAAAATTTAAATAGTAAAGTACAGATACCCCAAAAGGCGACTTAATTAGTACTTTAAAGTATTTTTACTCAAGTACTTTACACCACTGTGTGTATTCATGCGTGCAACTTCCCACTTGACTGCGGGGCTTTGATGTGTTTGTGGCTTTAATGACAGTGTTTTGAAACAGATTGAGTTATGGGGATCATTTCTCTTTTCTTGGAAGAAATGTCAATGGGTAACCATTACATTATTCCTGAAGCAGCACATCAGATAAGAGAGAAACCCTCCACAATAAATGGAAGTGTTTCTGTAAAATGAAACAGGAAATGGGTTTGCTACGGTACGATAATGTCCCCTCCCCCATCTAAGGGTGTTGGACAACGAAACACCCTTCATCCGTTTAGTGTAAAGAAATAGAAGTAATGGTGGTGCTAGTGTAAATCTTGTGTGTATGTGTTCTGATTTGTGTGTTTCCAGCACACCCTGGCTGAGGTGTGGGTGCAGAAGACCTCAGAGATGGACACGGCTCAGCAGTACCACTGTCGCACCCACCTGGGCCACCTGCTCAACATAGGAGACCTGGTTCAGGGGTAGGTGACTGTCATGGGCTGCTATACAGCTACTAAACTCTTAAATGTTCATCTAACTTCTTGCTGTATAAGAGAATCAAAACAATACCTTACTCTTTTGATTGTGAAGTTAGAGAAAATATGATTTCACTTTTGTTTCACTCTAGCTTTGACTTTGCCAATTCCAACGTTAATGATGAGTTTCTGAACAAGATGAACCCGAGTCATATTCCTGACGTGGTAAGAACCAGTACATACTACTGTGTGGACACACTCATGTATCCTTCAAAACAGGGATCTCCAACAGGTAGACTGTAGCTCGCAGCCCACATATGAGTAGCTGCCAATCAATTCTGAAAGTACATTCAGTTTTCCATCACAAACTGTCATAAACATAAAGCTCCCAGCTACTATTCAATCAGTCACATTGCCATTTTCCCACCCCTGGTTAGCCACTATTGGCTTAAAAAGCCTAAAGTAATATAACATCTGCATATTCATTTCCAGCAATGTTGCCCCTGTCTGTGTGTTTTGTACGTGCATTTGTCTTACTCCGTATGTAGCCATTTAGCGACGCTAATGATAACGTTTTTTTTTTCAATTGGTTTGTGTGTTTGAGGTTCAACCCCACATAATGTACATTGTGCACATTTTAATGCAGTAGGGTGGACAGACTTCCCCAAAAACGTTCTCTATTAAATGTTAACCTCAAAGTAAGCTTACCTGTCAGAACTATAAATCATGATTATTTGTTTGAATTGGGTGGCCATTGTTTTTCAAACTCTGCCATGGCATGTGCTTCAGCAGTAGGCCTATCAGCAGAAACATCGCTAGACCGACACATTCCACTCTTGCCTGATGCTCAGTTAAAGGGGAATTACACACTTTTTCCAGACATCATAAATGTTGTTCGGATGTGATTTAAACATGGACATATTTGTAATATTGAGAGTGGAAAACATAAAAAATATCCAAAACCAGGAAAAATACAATTCTGGAAAATATAAAATATAATTTTATGGGGCCTGTCATGCCAAATACTGTTTATCAACCATTATTTGACCAGGTATGTTGACAGAAAACAGATATCTTGTACACCAAGGACCCTGGTGTATATTTATATATATTTATATACAGTGCCTTGCGAAAGTATTCGGCCCCCTTGAACTTTGCGACCTTTTGCCACATTTCAGGCTTCAAACATAAAGATATAAAACTGTATTTTTTTTTGAAGAATCAACAACAAGTGGGACACAATCATGAAGTGGAACGACATTTATTGGATATTTCAAACTTTTTTAACAAATCAAAAACGGAAAAATTGGGCGTGCAAAATTATTCAGACCCTTTACTTTCAGTGCAGCAAACTCTCTCCAGAAGTTCAGTGAGGATCTCTGAATGATCCAATGTTAACCTAAATGACTAATGATGATAAATACAATCCATCTGTGTGTAATCAAGTCTCTGTATAAATGCACCTGCACTGTGATAGTCTCAGAGGTCCGTTAAAAGCGCAGAGAGCATCATGAAGAATAAGGAACACACCAGGCAGGTCCGAGATACTGTTGTGAAGAAGTTTAAAGCCGGATTTGGATACAAAAATATTTCCCAAGCTTTAAACATCCCAAGGAGCACTGTGCAAGCGATAATATTGAAATGGAAGGAGTATCAGACCACTGCAAATCTACCAAGACCTGGCCGTCCCTCTAAACTTTCAGCTCATACAAGGAGAAGACTGATCAGAGATGCAGCCAAGAGGCCCATGATCACTCTGGATGAACTGCAGAGATCTACAGCTGAGGTGGGAGACTCTGTCCATAGGACAACAATCAGTCGTATATTGCACAAATCTGTCCTTCATGGAAGAGTGGCAAGAAGAAAGCCATTTCTTAAAGATATCCATAAAAAGTGTCGTTTAAAGTTTGCCACAAGCCACCTGGGAGACACACCAAACATGTGGAAGAAGGTGCTCTGGTCAGATGAAACCAAAATTGAACTTTTTGGCAACAATGCAAAATGTTATGTTTGGCGTAAAAGCAACACAGCTGAACACACCATCCCCACTGTCAAACATGGTGGTGGCAGCATCATGGTTTGGGCCTGCTTTTCTTCAGCAGGGACAGGGAAGATGGTTAAAATTGATGGGAAGATGGATGGAGCCAAATACAGGACCATTCTGGAAGAAAACCTGATGGAGTCTGCAAAAGACCTGAGACTGGGACGGAGATTTGTCTTCCAACAAGACAATGATCCAAAACATAAAGCAAAATCTACAATGGAATGGTTCAAAAATAAACATATCCAGGTGTTAGAATGGCCAAGTCAAAGTCCAGACCTGAATCCAATCGAGAATCTGTGGAAAGAACTGAAAACTGCTGTTCACAAATGCTCTCCATCCAACCTCACTGAGCTCGAGCTGTTTTGCAAGGAGGAATGGGAAAAAAATTCAGTCTCTCGATGTGCAAATCTGATAGAGACATACCCCAAGCGACTTACAGCTGTAATCGCAGCAAAAGGTGGCGCTACAAAGTATTAACTTAAGGGTGCTGAATAATTTTGCACGCCCAATTTTTCAGTTTTTGATTTGTTAAAAAAGTTTGAAATATCCAATAAATGTCGTTCCACTTCATGATTGTGTCCCACTTGTTGTTGATTCTTCACAAAAAAATACAGTTTTATATCTTTGTTTGAAGCCTGAAATGTGGCAAAAAGTTCAAGGGGGCCGAATACTTTCGCAAGGCACTAATATATATAATATGTATGTATGTATGTATGTATGTATGTGTGTGTGTATGTGTGTATGTGTGTATGTGTATATATGTATGTAGCTCAAGATTGGAGAACCCTGCTCAAACCCAGACCTCTTTTACCATGTACTGTCTGTATAAGATCACATTGCCCCCTGGTGGACATTGTGGTATTGGTTTGATTTTGTTTGCTGCGTTGAGTTGAAATGTCAATTCTTTAATGGGAAAATTGGCCACCTGACCACGTACTGTTCACTTCACTGCAGCTCAACTGCATACCTGTCAGCACATGACTGCAAAGGACAGAATACATCATAACAAAACTAAATAAATGCATGTATTGAAGCCATTTGGGCATGTTTGTTGTGGACTTGCAGGTGCTAATCAAGAAGAGCTACAACCGCAGCAAGAGGGTGAAGCGCAGGAACTGGAAGCTGAAGGAGATGGACAAAGATAGAGAGGGCATGGCGCCTGAAGATGAGAGGTAAGGAGGAGAGGAAGAGCTGATGAGAGAGGAGGAATGTAGAGGGGTAGAAGCAGGAAAGGATGAGGAGAGAGAAAGTGAAGGATGGATATGCTCTATATCCAGGTGATGACTTTGTAAGTTGTGAAAGGTGTCCGTCTACAACATTGGCGGTGATTTATTTGTTCTCCTCTCTTCCTGTTTCAGACAATACCAGGACTTCCTAGAGGACCTGGAGGAGGACGAAGCCCTGAGAAAGAACGTCAACATCTTCCGAGGTGAGTGGGACCGCAGCTTTCTGCTGGTCTTTATAGTTCTTCTTGCAAGAATCTGGATGTTTTCCTCAATTGTCACCCATAGCTTTCTATTGATCTATTTTAGCTGTAGCCTCATGATGAAGTTGTTTTATATCGCAGATGCGTCTAAGATCCCAGTGGAGAGTGATACGGATGACGAGGGCGCCCCTCGGATCTCTCTGATGGAGATGCTGGAGGACCTCAGCCTGACAGATGCCACCGGGGGAGAGGGAGCCGACATGCTGACCGAATAGACCAATCACCAGCATGCTTACATCCACATAATGACTGTTCAGACCAATCAGGGTCTTAACAACATCAACATGATGTTTGACTAGACAAATGGGCTCCCGAGTGGAGCAGAGGTATAAGGCACTGCATCTCAGTGCAGTGTTTGAATCCAAGCTGTATCACAACTGGTCGTGATTTGGAGTCCTATAGGGCGGCGCACAATTGGCCCTGCGTCATCCGGGTTTGGTCGTCATTGTAAATAAGAATTTGTTCTTAACTGACTTGCCTAGTTAAAGGTTCAATAAAAATCCTACTAATAACATGAGTGATTAGTAGTCCAATAAGAATGGCAATGCCATGCGCTGTCAGCTACCATTGCTTACAGTCTCCCCCCAACAGCAGCCACTCAGAATGTAGCAGAAGGGTCACTTCTGAGGATGCTGAATTATTGAGTGGATCCTGCCCTTTGTGTGACCCTTCCCTGTCTCCATATTAGAGGCAGTGGCTTGTGGTGATGTACACCAAATAAAATATAACCTGGTTACAATATGACTTTTTCATTCAGAGATGCACAGTATCCATTAAGGAAGTGGCGATGATGTTACTGAACTATAAGCATGGACCTCACTCTCAATATGGTACCTAACACTTAAAAGCAGAGACTGGCCACATGATGAAAGTGGTAGAATGTACCAGTTGGGAATGCATGGGCACCTTCTATGAGTAGCTAGTTCTATGTGTAGATATCCCAGGGTATACGTGTATGCATTCTGGCTTGGGTATGCTTATGCTTGTAATAGGCTGCAGACTGGCATCTAGATTCTCTACCTAACAAAACCAGCCCCACTCACATGCAGAGCCATTGCCTTGTGAAATTGGTTCCCCATCATCAAGCTGAAATGAGTTTGCTAAACTTCAGAAATGAATCAATTCAAAAATCATTTGGGACTCGGACTGTGGGCACATGTCCCCTACTATTAGCCTTATCCAATGACAGCTGCTCTATTGTTGCCGGGTAGACATTGTAATTATAGTAGGGGCTGAAGGGGAGAGGTTGGTGCAGGGGGAGGTTGAGTGCTTCTGAGGAGACTTTATCTTGGGGGCTTAGATATTTTAGGGGAGAGAGAGGTGTGTTATGTGCCACTTCACAGTCTTGCTTGAAGAGGGAGGAGGTGGGATCTTGTTTTTTGGCAACTTAAACAGGTTGTTAGGGGTAACCAGATCCTTGGGAAAGTAACTTTAGATTCCTTCGAGTCAGAGGAGGACAATAAGGTAGAGTGAGGGGTTCTCTACCTTCCCTCCCACTCTCTCCCCCTGACTCCCTTTTCTCACACACCTACAGTATATGCTGTCTCTGTCGACCTGTTCTTGTCATCCACTTCCCCTCCACACCTACGGTATATGCTGTCTCTGTCGACCTGTTCTTGTCATCCACTTCCCCTCCACACCTACGGTATATGCTGTCTCTGTCGACCTGTTCTTGTCATCCACTTACCCTCCACACCTACGGTATATGCTGTCTCTGTCGACCTGTTCTTGTCATCCACTTCCCCTCCACACCTACGGTATATGCTGTCTCTGTCGACCTGTTTTTGTCATCCACTTCCCCTCCACACCTACGGTATATGCTGTCTGTCGACCTGTTCTTGTCATCCACTTCCCCTCCACACCTACGGTATATGCTGTCTCTGTCGACCTGTTCTTGTCATCCACTTCCCCTCCACACCTACGGTATATGCTGTCTCTGTCGACCTGTTCTTGTCATCCACTCACCTCATTTTATCATCCCCTTTTTTTCTGACCCAGTATGTCCACTTTTCACTCTTCCAAGAATACTATTGAAGGATCATTGGGCTACCTGACTGTTCAGCGGTTCAGGGTCCCAGACAATGACATGCTCCTTCATGTGGTGAGTTTGGCTTCCAGACTTCCACCCTGTGCAGAGTCTGTATGCTTGTATGCTGTTCAGTCAACTTGACAGAGCGGCTCAGCCATGTCTTTACGCATCAATAATGTAAGCAGCTGAGAAGTTGTAAAAACACATTTTATTCCCATAGACACAATGAAAGAGAGTACTGGGATATCAATGTGCTGAAAATATATCTTCATTTGATTTATAAAAGAATAAAGGCTATCAGCTAAATAGGCTATCCATTCACTCAACATTTTGGAGCAATCTCAGTCATTTTGCCAGTGTCTGTGCGCGTGGGCAGTGCTATTGAGGCCATCTCCATTTTGAAGTAGTCCATTTTCTTCTACTACGAGTTCTCAAACAAACTGGAAGGGTGCATACTGCCACCTGGAGAGTGTTGTTTGAACAGGTATGAAGCCATGGTTGGCTATTTACTGACACCTGCAGTTATGGAATGTTTGCTCACAAGTATAAACAATTATATGATTCTTCCTTAACCCATAGGAAGTTCCTCTCAGTTGATTACTTCAAAATGGGCGCTGCCCATGCTAAAACAGGCTTTTGGACACGAGTCCTGTATCTCTATGAGGATGCCATTCATAAGTTGCGCGGACACGCGCCTCAGGTGTCTCCTATACAATAAAGCAGGACAGAGTTTTGATGACTATTCCACTGACTAAATGACTAAGGATTAGTCGTATTTGTGAATAATCGTGCCTCATTTATAGTTTGAAGACACGTGCGCCGAACGCTCTGTCCTTAAAAACCCATACCCAACTCCACGTGAACGCCGGGTGAGTGTAAAGAGTAGTGGGTGTGGTGTAGACTTTATGACCTGCTACGGGTAGTCTATATTTGTGAACTGGTAGTGCAGTTCACACCACAGTAGTGGGACACAGGCCATTCTCTCTGAACCGGGGGAGCACGGGCAGCAGCATGTTATCAGACAGGTAAGCTCACTTTTATATGATCCTTATTGTTTTTTGTTGTCCTACAGATTATTATTGTGTCATATAGGCATGTAGGCTAGCATGTCGACTACCTTAATGTGAGAAGGCTTATTCAGTTGTTACAATGTCTCTACGGCATTAGTTTAGCCATACTTATTTGTGTGACAGGATAGGACCCGGAAAACAAGCAAACATGCTTGTTACATTATATTTCAGGTTTATTTATTGACATGCCACAGTGTGTCGTTAACTATTTGGTCCATAACTGTTTATTAATGAGTAGGCTATTACTCTGGTGAAGAAGTGTGCACTGGTGTCAGTTGAGTTTACCTGACACCTGTCAACGCACACTGAGGCACTGACTCTGTGAGACAGAGGCTTTCCTATTATGCCCTTAGATACTTAATGTCAACTACCCTGTGTGGAAGTAGAGTAAATGTCTGTTCCTTTCCACCATCTGTACGGTGGTGGACATTTTGACAGCATTGACAATAAAAAGGTGCCATGTGTGCTGTTTGAGTGGGATACTATGTGTGAATGTACTGTTCATGCATGCGTGTATGCAGATTCATTTACCTTAGCTCTCAGGAGCTAATTTCTGCAGTGCCTCCCCACCTGAGAGACCCCAGTGCCCCCCAGGGGCCATGGGCTGTGATTGATCCCGGACCTTCTCATTAATAAACACAGACCCACATGTAATGTGTTTTCTAACACCATTTTCCATTGTTTCCTCCCCCAAGGACATAGTAGGTCTGTAAGACATGGGTAAGTACATAGTAGCAGGTGCACTGAAAGCTGAAGACGACTAGGGTTTAAAATGAGACTACGACAAAAACTTGAGGTTATACCACTGAACTACTTTTTTCCCCCCACAAAACACCCACACACATGGTAAGTTCATCTTTCACCTACTAAGTGGTTTCCCTTTTACAATTGGTGTTTCCTCCTGGGAAAATATGTTTAATTCTATCAGGTAGTGCAGGTGAAGCGACTAACTGTATATCTTTCCACATGATTGATGTTGTGTCGTCTGTCTTGTGTATTTGTTTGTGTGTTTATGCCCATTATGTGTCCCCTGCTGCCATTATCACTGCCATCCTCCTTTCTCTCTTCTGTCTCCTATCTCTTCCTATCACTCCCCCTTTCCTCTCTATCTTTCTCTCTGTTCCTTTCTCAGCCCCCCCCCCCCCTCCTCATCCTCACCCTGACCACTGGAGCAGCATGAGGATGGATTTTAAATACCCAAATGAGTACCTGGGCTGGCTGTACTACCAGTACCTGCTCATCACAGGCATATATGTGCTTGAGCCCTGGGAGCAGTCCATCTTCAACTCTGTCCTCTTCTCCTCCATGGCCATGGTTATCTACACCCCCTACGTCTTTGTGCCTGTCCACGTGCGTCTGGCAATCAAGTTATTCTGCGGGGAACAGCCAGAGACATGCGTGTATGCAGATTCTCATAAACTAAGCAGTGGATGGATAGATGGATGGATAGCGGGAGGGAGGGAGATTGGGAATGAGAAGCCCTTACCCACACACAGTCACCCACGACTCTCCCGAACCACAATACTCTACTACCTACTCAGCAAAAGAAGTCTGAGTTTAGGATGTTTCCGTGAAATATTCTGGCAGTATACCTCCCATTACCCACGGTATTATACTGTACATCACTGTACACTACTTTCACACCTTTGCTGTAAAACACCTTGTTTGTTCTTGTTTTTTTTTAATCATTTTATAACATGCCATGGGCCTGATTTATAAAAATGCTTTTAGATTTATACTTGACCTTAGTCGTAAAATAATTTCCGACGGTGTGCTTACGTTCGATTCATAAAAGATACTGAGAATAAAAAAACTTGCTTACGCAGGTTCTAAGAAGCCCATTTGTAATTTACGCACCTGTGATCTATAAATCTCAAATTAATTTAAAATTGACAGCACCTGAACGTGCCTTACAATCAGCGATTTGCCGTTATAGAATGCTAGCACAAATGAGGGTTTCGTCATGAATAGCCATGGACCAAAAGAGAAAAGCAAACTCTTTGGAAGACGAGATCCCGGCGATGGTAGAGGAGATTGAAGACGGGCAACACATATTATTTGGTGGACTAAATAGTGTGTTGACAAACCAAGCCAGACAGGTAGCTTGGGAGTGTGTCGCGCTGCAGTGAAAGACGTGGGGCAGCAAGACAGAACTGTGGCTGAAGTGAAAAATAAATGGTTTGACAAACTGCAAGGGAAAAAAATAATAGCCCAACATAACCAGCAGGAAAATCACTTACGTCAAGTCTAGACTTTGAGTAGAGATAAGATAATTTCCACGTCAAAGTAAGGTTTTTATAAATAACTACTTATACGTGGTTTTCTGCGTGAAGTCATACTTAAGATCAAAATGGATTGTTAGTCCGTTTTATAAATGAGGCCCCAGGTATCCTGTGTGAGTGCAGATCACGTCTCTGTGTTTTGCATTTGCCTGCAGGTAATGACACTTATCACTGGCTGTTGACGGCTGTCTGATATAGAGGGAGACATTACTGATCCCAACACATTGACATGCACTTAAACCCACTGGACATGGCTAATGATGACCATTGACCAATGGGTGGCATCTTGTACTTCAATGACTGAGTCATTAACCAAATATTTCCCAAGACTAGAGTATCCTGCTATACAATCTAATTAGATTGAGATATTGAGTCCTGGCAAAGAATACAAGGTTGTGAAATTTTTCTCCCAACCCTACATTTATTCGGTGATTACTCAATAAATACATTATCAAACTAAACAATCATATCCTTGTGTACACAGTCCTGTCCCTATCTGCAGTGTTTTCACTGTTGCTATGTCACGAAGGTTGATGTTGAGCAAGAGGAAGTATTAGCTCTCTGGCTCAGGCTTTGTTTCGTCATTGACTTTGCTTGATCAACCATCATTCTTCAGAAGGCATAGAGTTGAATGGAATTATATGAATCAAAAACAGTCAAAGTGGCCTGAATGAAAACCGATGTCTTTGAGTGGCCAACCCACCCTCATCTCTCTTGTGACCCTACAGTTGAACTGTAACGTCTGAGAGAAGAAAACACAAGCCTAGTACTTATCCCTGCGTGACTAGAAGATCTGTTAACATGTATTTGTTTTGGTGATAACATGTAAACTCAGCAAAAAAAAGTCCCTTTTTCAATACCCTGTCTTTCAAAGATAATTTGTAAAAATCCAAATAACTTCACAGATCTTCATTGTAAAGGGTTTTAACACTGTTTCCCATGCTTGTTCAATGAAACATAAACAATTAAGGAACATGCATCTGTGGAACGGTCATTAAGACACTAACAGCTTACAGACGGTAGGCAATTAAGGTCACAGTTATGAAAACTTAGGACGCTAAAGAGGCCTTTCTACTGACTGAAAAACACCAAAAGAAAGATGCCCAGGGTCCCTGCTCATCTGCGTAAATGTGCCTTAGCCTTTCTGCAAGGACGCATGAGGACTGCAGATGTGGCCAGGGCAATAAATTGCATTCTCTGTACTGAGAGACACCTAAGACCGCACTACAGGGAGACAGGATGGACAGCTGATCGTCCTCGCAGTGGCAGACCATGTGTAACAACACCTGCGGGTGATGTTCGGATGGCAACAACAGCTGCCCGAGTTACACCAGGAATGCACAATCCCTCCATCAGTGCTCAGGCTGTAAGGAAAAGGCTGAGAGAGGCTGGACTGAAGGCTTGTAGGCCTGTTGTAAGGCAGGTCCTCACCAGACATCACCGACAACAACGTCGCCTATGGGCACAAACCCACCGTCGCTGGACCAGACAGGACTGGCAAAAAGTGCTCTTCACTGTCTCACCAGGGGTGATGGTTGGATTCACGTTTATCGTCGAAGGAATGAGCGTTACACCGAGGCCTGTACTCTGGAGCGGGATCAATTTGGAGGTGGAGGGTCCGTCATGGTCTGGAGCGGTGGGTCACAGCATCATCGGACTGATCTTGTTGTCATTGCAGGCAATCTCAACGCTGTGCGTTACAGGGAAGACATCCTCCTCCCTCATGTGGTACCCTTCCTGCAGGCTCATCCTGACATGACCCTCCAGCATGACAATGCCACCTGCCATACTGCTTGTTCTGTGTGTGATTTCCTGCAAGACAGGAATGTCAGTGTTCTGCCATGGCCAGCGAAGAGCCCGGATCTCAATCCCATTGAGCATGTCTGGGACCTGTTGGATCGGAGGGTGAGGGCTAGGGCCATTCACCCCAGAAATGTCTGGGAACTTGCAGGTGCCTTGGTGGAAGAGTGGGGTAACATCTCACAGCAAGAACTGACAAATCTGGTGCAGTCAATGAGGAGGAGATGGACTGCAGTACTTAATGCAGCTGGTGGCGACGCAGTGAGAGGATCTTTATTTTTTTGCTGAGTTTATATGCTTAAGGGCTTCCTGATTTAGTCTGTATATGATTTGTAACTATATTTATATGCTCTGGTAAAGCTTGGCTGGTTAAAATGTCAATTACCAAAACGGTGTGTTTTCTCGTGGCTATATACAATAATTTAATTAGTTTTTCCTCAAATGAAAGTTATTTAATATCATTTCAGTAAGCCTAATCGTTAGCGGTTGAGACATTTATGATAGCTTGATCACAGAGTTGCATTTGGACAATAGATCACTGTGTGGCCTCAGACATTTATTGATATCTATGTTATATTTATCTCTCATGACTGGATTCTTCAGAAATATATACATTTTACAAATATGAAAGAATGATCTTTTGGTGTTTACATTGAATTATATTTGCATGGAAGACCTAAACTAGAGGGACAGAGTAGTATTGATTTGTGTGCAGCTGTTTTGAGTGTATTGATTTAAACTTGCACAGTTCATTATGTATAAATATGTTTGTGTACAGTCTATGAAACAACACGAAAGATTATAGCCTTCTAACCTACTGTATAATGTAAATGGGGTTGCAGAGTGGTTGGGACTGAAAACAAATCAAAATGACAACAAAAGCCTGGGTGGCACGTTCCATTTATAAGGGACAGCTGTCGGTCCAGGGCATTGAGAGTGCTGCGCCACCCAATCAGTTCCCCTCAAAGCACAGGAATTAGTGGGCAGGGGGTTTGGTTTACATACCTGAGACATATCCCTTTATCTGGAGGCTTATTATTATTCTTACTACAGTAGTCTACTAGGCTGGTCTAAAGCCTAGAAGAAGAGGCTACTGTACATGTTCCTCTCTCTTTTCTCCCTCTGCCTATACATCTGTTAAGCTCACTCTTACATAATGTCACATGTACAGTACCAGTCAAAAGTTTGGACACACCTACTCATTCTAGGGTTTTTATTTATTTGTACTATTTTCTACATTATAGGATAATAGTGAAGACATTAAAACTATGAAATAACACATATGGAATTATGTAGTAAACAAAAAATATTATTCTAAGTAGCCACCCTTTGCCTTGAAGACAGCTTTGCAGACTCTTGGCATTCTCTCAACCAGCTTCATGAGGTAGTCACCTGAAATGCATATATGCAGCCCTATTAATTGCTACATACATTGTCTAAATCTGCCATCCTAAAAGTAATTTGTGTGACTCCAAAATGAGGGGAGTTGGACAAACCAAATTTGATCAGCGACTGGATCGTCTCTAACAAATCTAAGCAATCAGAGTACCAAAGTTGATAACATCAGCATGTAGGCTGGCTCTGGCCTAACCAATCAGTTTCTGTGACCAATAAGAACAGTCAAAATGTGTTCCCATTCTAGAAATCGTAGCGGAGGGAGGCAAATCCAGACTCAGTTTGGCCAGAGTGATGTGGATAGGTAGCCAGGCAACACCAGTAATCAATCAATCAATCGAATGTATTTATAAAGCCCTTTTTACATTAGTCGATGTCATGAAGTGCTGTACAGAAATCCAGCCTAAAACCTCAAACAGCAAGCAATGCAGCTGTAGAAGCACGGTAGCTAGGAAAAATTCACTAGAAAAGTCGGAACCTAGGAAGAAACCTAGAGAGGAACCAGGCTATGAGGGGTGACCAGTCCTCTTCTGGCTGTGCCGGGTGGAGATTATAACAGAACGTGGCCAAGATGTTCAAACATTCATAGATGACCAGCAGGGTCAGATAATAATCACAGTGGTTGTAGAGGGGGCAACAGGTCAGCACCTCAGGAGTAAATGTCAGTTGGCTTTTCTTAGCCGATCATTCAGAGTTAGAGACAGCAGGTGCGGTAGAGAGAGAAAACAGCAGGTCTGGGAGAGGTAGCACGTCCAGTGAACAGGTCAGGGTTCCATAGCCGCAGGCAGAACAGTTGAAACTGGAGCAGCCGCATGACCAGGCGGGCTGGGGACAGCAAGTGATCATCGGGCCAGGTAGTCCTGAGGCATGGTCCTAGGGCTCAGGTCCTCCGAGAGAGAGAGAGAAAAAGAGAGTTAGAGGGAGCACACTAAAATTCACACAGGATACTAGATAAGACAGGAGAAATACTCCAGATATTACAGACTGACCCTAGCTGTAACAATGTGCACTGAGAGACGGGAAGCAAGTTCATGGAGTGAGTATTTTAATAAAATAAACATAATATAAAACAAGAACACATGAACAACACATAGACCTGAAACAGAACCACCTGGGGAAGGAACCAAAGGGAGTGACATATGTAGGGAAGGTAATCAGTGAAGTGATGGAGTCCAGGTGAGTCTGATGATGCGCAGGTGTGCGTAACGATGGTGACAGGTGTGCTCCATAATGAGCAGCCTGGTGACCTAGAGGTCGGAGAGGGAGTACACGTGGCACTATGCTTGGTTTTAATATTATGTCTGAGTGTTGGAGTTTCCCCCTGGCTATCAATAAATAAAATAAAAAGAAGAAAATGGTTTGAATAATATAAGGAATTTGAAATCAGTTATACTTTTACTTTTGATTCTTACGTATATTTTCGCAATTACATTTACTTTTGATACTTAAGTATATTTAAAACCAAATACTTTAACACTTTTACTCAAGTACTCAAGTTTTTTTTCACTTTTACTTTAGTAATTTTGTATTAAGGTATCTTTACTTTTACTCAAGTATGAAAATTGGGTACTTTTTCCACCACTGCCGAGGACCCATGCCAAATCTGTTCAGCCTCCTGTGGGGGAAGAGGCACTGCTGTGCCCTCTTCATGACAATGAGGGTGTGTGTGGACCATGTTAAATCCTTAGTGATGTGGATGCCAAGGAATTTAAAGCTCTCGACCCGTTCCACAACATTCCTGTGGATGGGGAGGGGGCTCTCCCCTCTCTCCAGTAGCCCACGATCAGCTCCTTGGTCTTACTGACGTTGATGGAGAGGTTGTTGTCCTGGCATCACACTGCCAAGTCTTTGACCTCCTCCCTGGAGGCTTACTAATCACCGTTGGTGATTGAGCCTACCACTGTCATGTCGTCAACAAACTTGATGATGGTGCTGGAGTTGGAGTCGTCCATGGCCACGCAGTCGTGGGTGAACTGGGAGAACAGGAGGGGACTAAGCACACATCCCTGAAGGGCCCCCGTCTTGAGGGTCAACTTGGAGCGGACGATGGTGTTGAACACTGAGCTGTAGTCTATGAACAGCATTCTCACATACTTATTTCCCCTCTGCCCGTGTAAAGCGCAATTGAGATTGCGTCATCTGTGGCTCAGTTGGGGCGGTACGCGAATTGGAGTGGGTCTATGATGATGTCTGGGATGATGGTGTTGATGTGTGTCATGACCAGCCTTTCAAAGCACTTCATAATTACAGCTGTGAGTGCTATTTAGGCAGGTTAACTATGGTGATCAGCTTGAAACATGTTGGGATTACAGACTGCGACAAGGAGAGTTTGATAATGTCTGTGAAGACACTTGCCAGCTGGTCTGCGCATGCTTTGAGAACACACCCTGGTGTTCCGTCTGCCTTGTGATTGTTAATCTGTTGAAACGTTTTGCTCACAGAGAGCGAGATCACACAGTGATCAGGAAAAACAGGGGCTTTCATGCAAGGCCCGGTGTTATATTCCTAGAAGCGAGGATAAAAGGAATTTAGCTCGTTTGGGAATTCTGCATCGCTGAGCAACTCATGGCTGGGTTTCTCTTTGTAATCCGTTATCGTCTGCAAGCCCTGCCACATACAACGAGCGTCGGAGCCAGTGTAATAGAATTCCACCTTCCTCCTATATTGTCCTTTTGTGTGTTTGATGTCTCATCGGAGGTTGTAGAGGGCTTTCTTGTGTGTCTACAAATATGTCTGACCTGGACTTAATTCCCTAATAATTCCACCACCCTTTACGTGCAAGGACACCATGAATAGGGTGGAAAAAGCATATTTTTTTTCCCGATGGAAATAACACCATTCTCCATGCACTGTAATGTATAAATTGATATGATAAGAGCTACTGATAAGAGCTAGGCAATGGAAGTGAACAGAAAAACAATTAGAGAAAACAACTACCTGATCAAAATGATATGCCACCTCAGTGCTGCAGCTTAATTCCAATGAAGTATATTAAGTGTGACAATGCACGGGAACCCTCTCCTCTCCTCTCCTCTCCTCTCCTCTCCTCTCCTCTCCTCTCCTCTCCTCTCCTCTCCTCTCCCCACCAGATTTGGTTATGCTTCATTTATGTCAGGAGATTACATCAGAGATCCCTTATCTAATGATCAAATGTAAACAAAGAGAGCTATCTGTCTTCACGCTGACTCAATAAACACATCAACAGTGGGCCCAATGCTAAGTAACACTGTTTACGTTTGAAACTCTCAGCTCGCTTGGCTTGCTTTGTTGCTGCTTCTCACAGGAAAATGATTAGCATCTCACACACAAGCGCTCTCTCTCTCTCTCACGCACACACACACACACACACACACACACACACACACACACACACACACACACACACACACACACACACACACACACACACACACACCCTAACCTTCAACCTCTATCTTTTTAGGGCACCCCAAGAGTCTGTAACTCAGTGTTTCTCAGTCCAGGGCATAAACCAAAACGTGTACCCCTTGGGGTTCCGAAGACCGGGTTTAGGAAACCCTGCTGTAATTCCATCTATCTATTCACTCACTCATACACACACGCTGCTTTGTTAAGTTTTAGTGGAGTGTAGAGGTTTGGCATTCCTAACATTATGCCCATGGTAGTGAGCAAAGTTTTTGTTTAGTCAGAACTGTGATTGACAAGGAGCAGAGGGAGCCAATTTCATTCACTCACAGAGAGAAAGAAAGCCACATCTAAACATGATACAGATTTACTATCATAGCCATGTAAATTACAATGTTCATGGATCATTATTTTATTAGTGAATCTATCTGTTCTCTTTGTTCGGTTTCATCTCTTTAGGTGTGTTCTGGTCCCCACAGATTGACACACAGATAAATCACACAATCACAGACAGCAAAAAAAGCCTAGCGCCATTTTTACTGTTTGTTTTGAGGGTAGTGTGTTTGCTTTGCCAGGTGTTTGTACATGCGTGCGTGCCTTTGTGTTCATGGGAGAGAGGAAGAAAGGGTCATCTAAGGTTGAACAGGTGTACAACTCCCTTCTACAATGCAAAGATGTAGGGGATCAAGGTGAGAACCTGTTTCTGTGGACAGCTGGATGCCCCCCTGCTGTCCCCTCCAGAGATCAGGTGAGCTAGGTGAATAGACTGACCCATGGAGTTATAGAATTCCATTACACCCTGAGCAAACTCAACCTTACATGATCACTATTGATGTATTGTTGTCTCTATCTTCTTGCCCTTTGTGCTGTTGTCTGTACCCAATACTTTTGTGCTGATACCATGTTGTGTTGCTATCATGTTGGTTGTCATGTTGTGTTGCTATCATGCTGTGTTGTCATGTGTTGCTGCCTTGCTATGTTCTCGTCTTAGGTTTCTCTTTATGTAATGTTGTGTTGTCTCTCTTGCCGTGATTTGTGTTTTGTCCTATATTTATATATACATATATATATAATACTTTTTAAAATCCCCCATCCCCGCAGGAGGCCTTTTGCCTTTTGCTAGGCCGTTAAATAGGTTGAATAGTTAAATAAATAAAATAAAAATACTGGTTTCAAACTAAAGAGGAAAGGAGGCATGGGAGAGTGGGACCGATAGTCAGAGGTGGGAAAATTACTCAATTGTCATACTTGAGTAAAAGTAAAGATGTATACCTCAATAGAAAATGACTCAAGTGAAAGTCACCCAGTAAAATACTACTTGAGTGAAAGTCTAAAAGTATGTGGTTTTAAATATACATAAGTATCAAAAGTAAATGGAATTGACCAGGAATGTTCTCTTGATAAGTGCATGAATTTAATCTGTTTCCTGTCAAAATGTAACAAGTACTTTCGGGTATCAGGGAAAATGCATGGAGTAAAAAGTAAATTGTTTTCTTTAGGAATGTAGTGAAGTAAAAGTTGGCAATAATATAAATTAGTAAAGTACAGATAAAAAATACTTTAAAATACTACTTAAGTACTTTACACCACTGCCGATAGTCACCCAGAAGCGTAGGCTAGGAAGTTAATTTCAGTACAAAGTGCAGTATGTAGCCAGCGGTGATTTTTTTAAAATATATATTTTTTACCCCTTTTTCTCCCCAATTTCATGGTATCTAATTGGTAGTTACAATCTTGTCTCATCGCTGCAACTCCCGTACGGAGTTAGGAGAGGCGAAGTTCGAGAGCCGTGCGTCCTCAGAAATGCAGCCCAACCAAGCCGCACTGCCTCTTGACGCAATGCCTTGACGCAATGCCCGCTTAACCCAGAAACCAGCCACACCTGGTGACCGTGTCAGTGTGCATGTGCCCGGCCCGCCACAGGAGTCGCTATAGTGCAATGGGACAAGAACATCCCTGCCGGCCAAAACCTCTCCTAACCCGGATGACGCTGGGCCAATTGTGCGCCGCCCCATGGGTCTCCCGTTCATGGCCGGTTGCGACAGAGCCTGGACTCGAACCAGGATCTCTAGTGGCACAGGGTTTGAAGGCCACTGCGCCACTCGGGAGGCCCCTAGCCTATAGCTTTACATGACGACAGCACACACAGATCAGGCAAATGAGGCTGCATTAGAGTAGTTTAGTCAAGCAAGTACAAGATAGTGATGAGGTGGACATGTCACCACTTATATGTTTATTCATGTGGAAAGATGGTTAGGGTTAAAACTGCCTACCCAGTTCCACTTCTTGTCTTTCTGTCATGCACCATCACATAATGAGATTGTACTCTACCTATAGATAAAAGACAGCAGATAAATCAATATGAATCATGGTGTTTCACACTGCAGACCTATCTATGTTATGATGAGATAACATACAGGAGTAGCTCAGGACAGACACGCTTTGGGTCCTGTTGTTCCAAGTTGTGTACTTCAGTGACTTATTTGATCAAACAACACTGTCACCTAGTGGCTATGTAGTGGGAACAGGGTGTTAATGTCAGCGAGAGAGGGGGAGGGATAGAGAAGGAGCAGATTGAACACAGAGGAGCCCAAGGGACAGGTCAGGTCAGGTTTGTAGGTCAGGGTTACCATTAAGTGTGTGGCTTGACATCACTGTGTTCCACTACAGATGATGGTAGAACAGATCGCTCAACCATAAGCAATGCCCCCCCCCCTTGTCAATCTGTTCTCATAGACATACTGCTAATGTGACATATACAAGCATCATTTGACCATCAGTGCTGTTTAGAAAAATCTCTGTCACTCTCTCTTTCCCACTTTTTTCAGCCCTCCTCTCGTCTGCTCCATTTCTTGTTCTCTCCTCTTCTCCATCAACAGTGAATACTGACCGCCAGACTGTCCGGACACAAGACCAACACCTGACGCTGGTGAACGTGCATTTTTACCGTCCTTTTGTAGATATTGAGGCAAATCTGACTATAACCTAATTTTTAGCAAATAGTTAAAACATGCTTGTAAGTAAGTATCTCTATGTCAAAGTGGAATAGGACTACATTTATTTTTAGGTGAACTAGACCTTTATACTAAACATTTGCCTGTTTATCATCAAAATAAATCTAACTTAAAAAAAAAAAAAAAAATTGTAAGTAATGGACATTTGATAAGTTGTAGAATGTTTGCCTGAATGAACTATTCTGTAGGCTATGTGCTTTGCCTTGAATCCCGACCCTAGGTTTTTTAAAACTTCTGTAAAATATGAAGTTTTGGCATATTCTCTGGAAAATGTGTGTGGCTATTCTTTATTAGTAAGATGTGGGCCTAAAAGCAATGGATAGAACACCAAACCCTGTGTGTTGGAGAGAGAGCGTGAAAGTGAGGTTGTTTTTAAAAGCTTTTCTTATAGTTCATTGAGGACTTAAAGCCTGTCCTTTCTCCACGGGGTCATAGAGAAGTCCATTAGGAGTTCTACACCTGATCACAGTCTGTGCTAGTCTACCTTTACCGTGGGACGGGGTCGGAGCTGGGGCTATGGGACAGGTGGAGAACGGAGGTGGGGGGAAACAAGTGGGTGTTACCAGAGCACCTTCACCTTGTTCCACCTGTCCCCCCCTCCCCCCATCTCCCTTTACTCACCTGACCATGACCCCCCCCCCTCTCTCCCCTGTAACCCACCCCCGGACCCTGTTTCCCCCCACTAACCCCACCCCCTGTAGCCCTGGGCTCCTTGCTCCCCACCCTCCATCTCTCAGCCCCCACAACCCCCTACTCAGGGATCACTCTCCTGGGGTCTCTCTCCACACAGACACCCCTCTGTGTCTCTGGGGAGTCCACCTGGGTCTCTGATACCCTTGCAATGCTTCAGCTTCCATCTCACAAGACAATTAGGCTCTGTGCTTGAGTGAAAAAAAGCAAATACTTTTTTACGCTGGCTTCTTCAGTAACGCTCAATGGCAAACCAACAACCAAGATCTCATAAGAAAATAGGGTGTACCTGTTCTAGATTGGTATTTCCATTTCAGTATTGAACAACTCTAGAAAAGTGTGAAAGATAATATGAAGGTATTGCTGGGTCTCACTACATAAGAGGCGTATCATTTCTTTGCCAAGACTTCAAGTGCAAAAGTCATTAGTTGCTAATTCCAAGGTCTCTAGATTTCACTTGATAAGGCAGGCTGGGCTGCAAAACAAGAAGCTGTCTATGGCCAGGTTAGTGTACGAGGGGATAATCTGAGAGGGAAATGATCTGGTGTTTTGGTAGTGGCAATTTCGTTCTCTGAATCAGAAACTAATGCTGACATTTTGATCATAGTTTACTTCAATTGTCATCCTTCTCACTAGGGCTGAAAGGAGATGTTCACCCAGGAGGCAAACAACTGTCATCCTTCTCACTAGGGCTTAAAGGAAATGTTCACCTGTGAGGCAAACAACTGTCATCCTTCTCACTAGGGCTGAAAGGAGATGTTCATCCAGGAGGCAAACAACTGTCATCCTTCTCACTAGGGCTGAAAGGAGATGTTCATCCAGGAGGCAAACAACTGTCATCCTTCTCACTAGGGCTTAAAGGAAATGTTCACCCAGGAGGCAAATGACTGTCATCCTTCTCACTAAGGCTAAAAGGAAATGTTCACCCAGGAGGCAAACAACTGTCATCCTTCTCACTAGGGCTTAAAGGAAATGTTCACCCAGGAGGTAAATAACTGTCATCCTTCTCACTAGGGCTAAAAGGAAATGTTCACCCAGGAGGCAAACAACTGTCATCCTTCTCACTAAGGCTAAAAGGAAATGTTCACCCAGGAGGTAAACAACTGTCATCCTTCTCACTAGGGCTAAAAGGAAATGTTCACCCAGGAGGCAAACAACTGTCTGGTCTTTCACACACGCAAACACACTCACACATCTTCCCACCTGCACTCCTACATCCTCTATACTGACACTTGGAGATCTTCTTTCCATTTAGAGTCTTAGTTCATGTAAAGTATCCATGCAAGTCATCCTGCCTCTGTCCCTGCTCCACTGCTGCTGCTTAACTCTTGGCTGTATATGTTTTTTTCCATGGTGCTGTACTGTGGGAGCGCCTGGGGTCACGGGCAGTGCCAGTGTTAAGTGAGTGGGCAGGTGAGCGGCGCTTGGCTCCCTGTGGCGGGGCCAGTAAACTGACCGGTTCTGTTGTGTGGACTGAATAGAGGAGTGAGACTGAGGGGTGGAACCTCAACGGGCCATCTCAGGGACAGACCACAGCAAAGGGAGAGAGAGACAGAGGGAGAGCAGGGGGCGGGAGAGGGCTAATAAGAGAATGCAAGAAGGAGAAAGATGGAGAAAGAAAGAATAAGAAACAGGTGAAAATTGTATATATGCAAATGTATGTCTTTGTGGGAGGTCAAAGCACAGTCTTATATACTCAATAACTTGAACATGTAAGTACACACAAAGTTCTTTCTCACTACACCTGGAATCAACCCCCCTCTCTCGATTCCTCTCCCTCCACCTCATCTCCCCTCTCTATTTCCCTCTTTCATTTCCCCTCTTCCTGCAAATGTTTTTGGCTGGTCATAGATCCCTCAGGTGGAGGTCTTTAACTACTGAACCATGACCTCTGGTGGTAGTAGTTTCATTTGTATCAGCCATAAGCTGTCTTGTTACCCCTGTGAGATTGAGTTTCATATCATTTATGGAAAGGAGGACCATTCTTCTAACAAGAGAAGTGTGAAATTGAACCCTAACCCATATCCTGAGGAGATGTAAACCTTTTCTCTTACTATACCATAATGTATGTACATGGTCTTTGGCAATTATACCGTGTCTTTCCATGGCTGTGTGGATAGTTGGTCCCACTGACTGTGCAGTGTGGCTGTGTGTTCACCTGTAGAGAGGGTTAGAGAGATAAGCAGTTTGACGACAGCTCAGGTTTAGTAACTGTTGAGTGAGACAGTGAGATTATCAGTGCTCTTTAGACTAAATCTTTTCTTGGACAATCACCAAGTAGATAGTAATGATACAGATCCTTGTCCTGCGGTAGATATAGAGAGAGGATTTGGGCTCAGTAGGCGGGTGAGTGGGGCACCTGTAGCTAATGATTTACAACTGTAATCACTATCACGTCTATACTCCTTTCCACATGCTCACAAGGACTTGACCAATATGGCCAGGAGAAATGTACCTTCTTGTATTGTGCTGCATTCCCTCCACCTGTAGTAAGACTGACGTGTATGAACCCCACTATGGGGCCACTGGAAACCTCCCAGCTTGGCTTTTGTCTCCCAGTAAGAGTGGGGCAGCAGGGTGGCTGCTGGAGGAATTTCTCTTATATCAGGTGACCCGTCGCCCCTCTCCCCTCGCCCGGCCCACACCGGGGTAGTGCTTCTCACAGGCACTGTATCCAGTGTCACAAAAGCACATTTTACACAACGGGTACAGAGAGTGGGCCACGGTGCGGTGCAGTGGTTCTGCTTGGTCCAGCTCCAGGCTCAGCTAGATTAGCATGTCGTTGGGTTTCAAACCTCCCCCTGGGCTCACAGCTCTACTCCTCATTGGTGGGGATGTCCATCATCAAAGCCTTAAAGAGATATCAAGAGTTCCAGTGTTGCTGCTGCTGCAGTCTCCATGGTACTGTTAGACAGGGGATCAATGATTAGACGGGCCCGTCATAATTAGGTAAGTGTCCATTTGGATTTATTGCTTTATACTGAGCTCTGTTCCATAAGCGGTTTCTGTTTTTGTTTGACAAACCATTGGGAGGTGATAGGTTGAGTGCCTGTAAGTTCTCAATCAACATCTTTGTGATGAAGGTATGTCTGGCTGTGACTGTGACAGTGGCATGAAAAAGTAGGTGAACCCTTCGGGATTTACCTGGATTTCTGCATAAATTGGTCATCAGATTTGATCTGATCCTCATCTAATTCACAACAATAGACAAACATAGTGTGCTTAAACTAATAACACACAATTATTGTATTTTTTATTGTTTATATTGAATACATACTTTTCCCAACCGACACTGTGAATGTTTAAATTATGTGAACCCCTAGGCTAATGACATCTCCTAAAGCTAATTGGAGTCAGGAGTCAGCTAACCTGGAGTCCAACCAATGAGACGAGATTGGAGATGTTTTTTTTAGAGCTGCCTTGCCCTATAAAAAACACAAGAAGAATTGTCTGATGTGAACCATGCCTCAAACAAAAAAAAAGATCTCAGAAGACCTAAGATTAAGAATTGTTGACTTGCATAAAGCTGGAAAGGGTTACAAAAGTATCTCTAAAAGCCTTGATGTTCATTAGTCCACGGTAAGACAATTTGCCTATAAATGGAGAAAGTTCAGCACTGTTGCTACTCTCCCTACAAGTGGCCGTCCTGCAAAGATGACTGCAAGAGCACAGCGCAGAATGCTCAATGAGGTTAAGAAGAGTCAGCTAAAGACTTACAGAAATCTCTGTAACATACTAACATCTCTGTTGACGAGTCTACGATACGTAAAACACTAAAAAATAATGGTGTATATGGGAGGACAGCACGGAAGAAGCCACTGCTGTCCAAAGAAAACATTGCTGCACGTCTGAAGTTTGCAAAAGTGCACCTGGATGTCCCACAGCGCTTCTGGCTAAATGTTCTGTGGACAGATTAAACTAAAGTTGAGTTGTTTGGAAGGAACACACAACATTATCTGTGGAGAGAAAAGGCACACCAACATCAAAACCTCATCCCAACTGTAAAGTATAGTGGAAGGAGCGTCATGGCTTGGGGCTGCTTTACTGCCTCAGGGCCTGGACAGCTTGCTATCATAGACTTGGGAATTCATTTTTCTGTCGACCAAGACATTTTTCAGGAGAATGTTAGGCTATCTGTCCGCCAATTGAAGCTCAACAGAAGTTGGGTGACACAACAGGACAACCCAAAACACAGAAGTAAATCAAGAGAATGGCTTCAACAGAAAAAAATATGCCTTCTGGAGTGGCCCAGTCCTGACCTCAACCCGATGTGAGATGCTGTGACATGACCTCAAGAGAGCGCTTCACACCAGACTTCCAAAGAATATTGCTGAACTGAAACAGTTTTGTAAAGATGAATGGTCCAAAATGTCTCCTGACCGTTGTGCAGGTCTGATCCGCAACAACAGAAAAAGTTTGGTTGAGGTTATGGTGCCGAAGGAGGGTCAACCAGTTATTAAATCCAAGGGTTCACATACTTTCCCCACCCTGCACTGTGAATGTTTACACAGTGTGTTCAATAAAGACATGAAAACATATTGTTTGTGTTATTAGTTTAAGCAGACTGTTTGTCTATTTTTGTGACCTAGATGAAGATCAGATACATTTTATGACCAATTTATGCAGAAATCCAGGTATTTCCAAACAGTTCACATACCTTCTTCTTGCCACTGTAAAGCAGAACAGTCTGCAACAGAGATGGATGGAAAAGAGAGCAAAAAAGAAAGGGGCCAAACTTAATTTATCTGAAGAGTTGATAAGATGTTTTATAGATGTTTTTTTTGGAGGATTGTTGTTGTTCGGTCTCAAATGTTCCACTGCCCTGAGTTGAAATAACGTTACTTTTGAGCTACTGTAAATATTAACGTGGGATGTACACCTCATATAATCCGTTTTGAAATATTGTTTTTACAGGTCAGAACAGGTGAGCATCTCATGAAAAAGGCTTTAGTTGAGTAATCTGCTACTGAGATCCTCACTAAAGTCATTGGAGCAAAGTTTCTCCTCAATCCTAGTCTCGATTGTAATTTCCCCAAATGCAGAGCAGTGTAGCGATTTAGGAAGAACAACCACAGCTGGGTTTGAACCAAAAACCATGCAGTGGCAGGGTAAACTCAGTATATCCTGTGCCATAAAGCTCCAGACCTCTTGGCAGAGGCTGTAGTAAGTAGTATTTTTACATACAGTGACGCTACATCAGTGTAGAAGAAGTGACAATTTCTCAATTTCTCCCTTGTTAGATCCTTCTTTAACATCAGGATGCTCCCCTATCACTCGGCACTCTTGGCAGTGCTGTCACTCACAGTGACCAGCGTATCGACGAAGACCACTCAGCGGCCAAAGTACCAATACACCAAGAAGCCTATGCCTTACCGCGATCAGCCCCAGATTACCATGCAGCCCCTAACCCCCATCCTCCCTAAGACACTGAAATCAGTGGAGAAATCAGATCCCATGGACCCCTACCCTCTGGCTACCACAGAGACCACAACCTACCCCAGCGATGCCTACCAGGATTACTATACTGAAACCACAGGGCCCCCTGGTGTTGGGCATGATAATTACACCATGGATTATAACGAGTGCTACTTTAATTTTTGTGAGTGCTGTCCACCAGAGAGGGGCCCTCGAGGGCCAAAAGGGGACAGAGGACTACCAGGTATTGAAATCACCATGACAACATAGGGACATTTCACAATACCAGTGTGCTGTAGTGGTGATCCATGGATTTTGATGTCTTGATGAAACAATTTTCTCACAGGTTCACCTGGAGAAGAGGGGGAGCGAGGACCCAGAGGCTTTTCTGGACTGGCTGGTTCAAATGGAACTATGGGGCCAAAAGGAGACAGAGGTGAACACAACACAAGTTTTTAAAATTAGAAATATGTACACTTTACTGGCCGTGTGAGCAAACAGTAGATTTATTGATTATTCAAAGTTGTTTGTTTTCTATCTCCCTTTTCCAGGAGTTAAAGGTGACCTAGGATACCGTGGAATGGCAGGAACTCCAGGTAACCCAGGGAAACCAGGAGAGAGAGGTAACAAGCCATTCCTTTTAACACATGTGATCGGTACAACATAGAACATCATGAAACAAGGCTACCTGTAACTGTTCAAGCCTCCATATACTGATTATTAAATCAACATAGAATCAATTCATGTCTTCCTCATAGATTCTGTCTGGGCCTAGATGCTGAAATGGTCCACTTACACTGTGCTCTGCAGGTGGATTTGGCTTCAAAGGTGAAAAAGGTGACAGCGGGCCCCCTGGTGTCAAAGGTAACCAGGGGGAGAAGGGTGAAAGCCAAAATGGGACTAAGGGTGAGAGAGGGGAACCTGGAATGGAAGGCCCAACAGGACCCCCAGGGCTGGCTGGAGTGCAAGACCAGAAGGGGGACAAGGGGGACAAAGGAGAGTGTGGGACATTTGGAGAGAGAGGACTGAAGGGCGATAGAGGGGACCCTGGGCCTCCAGGTATTCAGGGACAGGTGGGTCTTCCTGGGGTGGATGGCATGCAGGGCTCCCCTGGTGTGGCGGGCGACCAGGGGGATCTAGGACCCCCAGGGGCTCAAGGTGAGCCAGGGGTGCGAGGGCTGCCTGGACCCCAGGGAGGGAGGGGGATGTTTGGGCCAAAGGGTGACAGAGGCCCCCCTGGGATGAGAGGGGACAGGGGCCCTCGGGGGATCAGAGGGGCGAAGGGTAACGGGGTGATTCAGAAACGCTCAGCTTTCAGTGTGGGCCTCTCTCCCAGCAAGTCCTTCCCTCCATCGGGCTTTCCCGTCCGCTTCGACAAGGTCTTCTATAATGGAGAGAACCACTACAACTCCTCCTCCAACAGCTTCACCTGTGCCCACGGGGGGGTCTACGTGTTCTCCTACCACATAACCGTGCGGAACAAGCCCCTGCGTGCCGCCCTGGTAGTCAATGGGGTGAGGAAGGTGCGGACGCGGGACTCTCTCTATGGCCAGGACATCGACCAAGCGTCCAGCCTGGTGCTGTTGCAGCTGGCGGTGGGGGACCAGGTATGGCTGGAGACACTGAGGGACTGGAACGGTGTCTATGCCAGTAGTGAGGACGACAGCACGTTCTCTGGCTTTCTGCTCTATGCTGACAAGCCCTGACAAACGATCTGATATCTAATACAATCTACACTGTAACTCTACTGTACCTCCACAGTACCTAAACAATCTCTACTGGCAGTCCTCCATACCACCCATACAGTACCCCACAGACCAGCCCATCTGTACTCCTGCTCTACACAGACAAGTTATGACAATGGAGCCCACTATACCACCACAGTACCAGGGACTGTAAAACACCTCTATATGAGGCGGCAGCACTCACCCCATCTCTCTTCATACTCCCTGTATAGGCTCATCAACATATAGGCATCTTTACAAGACTGTCAATCTGGTAGAATGAAAAATAATGCAAGTAAGACTGATAGCACTGGAATAGTTAATGTTTATTACTCGAGTAATACTAATCACACAATGTTTCCCAGGTTAGGTTAAGGAATCAGTACATCGTATCGCTGTATTAGGAGCTTTTTGAAAATGAGCTTTTGTACACTTTTGAAATAAAATCAATATGTAAATGTTTGACTTTGACTGAAATTATTTGCATTGAACTTATAATCGACAGTTCAAATACAATTAATTGTTTCATTCACAACCTAAAAGACAAATAACATATTAATTAACAATTCTTAAGGAATTTAGAAGTCCTTCCACACCACTGTTCCATCATCTGAACCAACACCAGGGGCCAGTGTGTTTGGAGAATCACCGGATACATCGGGGAAGGTAAGGGGCTCAGAAGGCTGGATAGAGGTGGTGGTCTGGGGAGGTCCTTTCATAGGATCTGGATGAGATGGAGCTCTGGGTTGGAGTGAGACAGCTGGTCCCTGATGTATCCCTGTTAACACAGAGTCAGCATCAGGGGTGTCAGTTGGGTATGTCAGAGTATGGCACATAACATTTATACATAGACCCCCACCCCTTGTCTTACCAGATGCCGCTGTTCTATCCTGCTGAAAAAGCTTAAAACCCGCCAGCTGTGTGTTATTCATGTCGTCATTCAGCCACGACTCGGTGAAACATAAGATATTACAGCTTTTAATGCTCCGTTGGAAGGATATACGTGATCGTAATTAGTCTATTTTATTTTAGATTGATTGTACGTTGGCTAATAGGATCGATGGTAATGGTAGATTACTCTCTCGGCAACAGATCCTTACAAGGCACCCGGACCTTCGTCCTCGATACCTCCGTCTCTTTCTCCTGCGAATGACGGGCATGAGGTCCTTGTCAGGCGCATGAAGTAAAACCTTCCTGTCTGACTCGTTGTAGAAAAAGTGTTCCTCCAGTACGGGATGAGTAATCGCTGTCCTGATATCTAGAAGATAATTTCGGTCATAAGACACGGTGGCAGAAACATTGTACAAAATAAGTTACAA
The DNA here is from genome assembly GCF_057628025.1 of Oncorhynchus mykiss. NCBI lineage: Eukaryota > Metazoa > Chordata > Actinopteri > Salmoniformes > Salmonidae > Oncorhynchus > Oncorhynchus mykiss. The sequence goes on from NC_143045.1 coordinate 14,400,430, forward strand.
ATAACGCATAAAAAACATACACAATAGCATAATCGTAGAATGGCAGCCATCTCCTTTGGCGTCATACCCTAGCTCAAGACCAAAAATGTTAAACTAGGCTACAAAAAATTGAATAAAATCATTCCAAACCCAATTAAAATGCAACAGCTGTTTAGCGTGTTGGTTGGCTGGCTGGCTTCAGGACCATGAGGAACGTTGCTCAGAGAGAAGCTGTCCCCCCCCCTCCCTGCCATACCCTAAGTTTAGCTGAACTAACACCACTGGTCAGCATTATGAATCCTCCTAAAGAGAGACTGCATCACTACAATTTTTTTCTGGTTTCTCGTGTGTTCTGAGTGTTCACCTGTCACTCGCCCATAAGGTACGGGCTCGCTGAGCCTCTTCAGCCCCAGAGTAGGAATGCTGGCTTTGCACCAGTACCGGCCTGAGTCCCTCAGTACTGTGACTCTGTCCTGGGAAGAGGCAAGCCCCAGACTCAGCCCGTCCTGGTAGAAGTAGTAGTGGATGTGTGAAACGGGCTCACGGGCGTTCAGTTGAACATGACATACCAGGAGCATATGGTCTTTATGGATCAGAGGGTCATTGGGCACAATCTCCAACATGGGTTCTGTCAGAACCTCTACAGGGGAGAATACAGAGCATTAATACTGAAAAGTATTTCTCACATACCTACTGCTATTCAATTACCATTAAATATGATATGATAGTGATGAAAATGGAATGATGAGGGCAAATCTAATTTGAAATCTGATTCCTCATCCTACACAAACTCAAAATGACAAACCACACCTGGCTATCAACCTCACCTATGATGGACACCGAAGCAGCCACTGAGATCACAGAGTTGGTTTGCCTCAGTCCATCCCAGGATGCTCTGCACCAATAGGATCCGTGGTGTTGCAGGGTAAGGTTAGTGACACACAGCTCTGGTCCAGACTGTCTCTGAAGCTCCACCCCGTCCTTGTAGAGTATGACCTCAGTCAGTCTAGGGTTGCCACGGACACGACACATCAGGGTCATTGTCTCTCCAACCAGCATGGGCAGGGGCGGGGCCTGCAAGATGGCCCACCCACCTGGGCAAAGAGTAGTAAGTCATTTTAATTAACGGGATGGTGTAGTCCCTGTCTGGCCTGTTGACAAGTACCCTCTATGGTCTGGTGTGCTACAGGTATAACTTAGTCTGTTTCTGCTTCTTTTGCTATTGTCACACATGTTTGGTGTGACAACAAGAAAGGAGTCGTCTAATACAGACTGCTAACAGAAGGTCAACCAAACTACACTGAACAAAAATATAAACGCAACATATAAAGCGTTGGTCCCATGTTTCACGAGCTTAAATAAAACATTCCAGAAATGTTCCATATGCACAAAAAGCTTATTTATATCAAATGTTGTGCATTTCTCCTTTGACAATCCATCCACCTGACAGGTGTGGCATATCAAGAAGCTGATTAAACAGCATAATCACTACACATGTGCACCTTGTGCTGGGGACCAGAAAAGGCCAACCTAAAATGTGCAGTTTTGACATGCTGCCTGCAGGAATGTCCACCAGAGCTGTTGCCAGAGAATTGAATGTTTTAGAGAATTTGGCAGTATGTCCAACAGGCCTTACAACCGCAGACCACATGTGACCTCGCCAACCCAGGACCTCCACATCTGTTTTCCTCACCTGTGGGATCGTCTGAGACCAGCCAACCAGACAGATGATGAAACTGAGGAGTATTTCTGTCTGTAATAAAGACCTTTTGTGTGGAAAAACTCATTCTGATTGTCTGGGCCTGTGCCTGGCTCCCCACTGGGTGGGCCTGGCTCTCAAGTGGGTGGGCCTATGCCCTCCCAGGCCCACCCATCGCTGCGCCCCCTTTCAGTTGTGTGAAATCCATAGACTAGGGCCTAATGAATTTATTTAAATGTACTGATTTTCTTATATGTAACTCAGTAAAAAATTTGAAATTGTTGCATGTTGCATTTATATTTTTGTTCAATATAGATGTCATCACGGCTCAATATTCATATGGGTTCTCTTACCGTCCACCTCTATTTCTATAGGCAGGCTGTGGAGGGTGTGTTGTGTGCTTATCCATGTGGTTCTCAGGCCCTGGCAGTAATACTTCCCACTCTGCTGTGGCCTGGCCTTCCATAGGACAAAGTACTCAGACTCCTGGAGCTGCTCTCCCCCCCTGAACCACTGGTACCTCCACTCGGCCGACACTTTCCCAGGAACACTGCACTTCAGACGTACTCTCTCCCCTGAGAAGATCCGGGGTCCCCCATTAACTAGCTCAGCCACGGCTGTCAGCGGAGCCCTCATGGGGAGAACTTGAAGAAATGTTGACAGGTAAGTCTTTCTGACATTTTGAGTAGATTACTATGGCTGCGTTTACACAGGCAGCCCAAGTCTGAAATTTCTTTCCACTAATTGGTCTTTCATTTCTCCCCAATTTCGTGGTGTCCAATTTTTTTAGTAGCTACTATCTTGTCTCATCGCTACAACTCCTGTAACAGCGCGCATCCAACCCGAAAGCCAGCCGCACCAATGTGTCGGAGGAAACACCGTGCACCTGGCAACCTTGGTTAAGGCCCGCCACAGGAGTCGCTGGTGCGCGGTGAGACAAGGACATCCCTACCGGCCAAACCCTCCCTAACCCGGACGACGCTAGGCCAATTGTGCGTCGCCCCACGGACCTCCCGGTCGCGGCCGGTTACGACAGAGCCTGGGTGCGAACCCAGAGTCTCTGATGGTACTACTGCGCCACCCGGGAGGCCCCCCTCGAATTTGTCTTTTGACCAATCACATAAGATCTTTTCACATCAGATATTTTTCAAAGCTGATCCGATTGCTCAAAAGACCAATTAGTGAAAAGAAATATCAGAATTGGGCTGCCTGTGTAAACGCAGCCTACTAGAGAGACTTAAGCATAATTTCTGAGCATAAATGGTAACTTAAGTCTTATTTACATGGTCATCTAACATTACAAAAGACAGCTAATGTTCAGTAGTGTATAACTATTACGTAACTCAAATCATGAAAATAGACAATTTACATGTATTTTTATTTAACCTTTATTTAATTAGGCTAGTCAATTAATAACAAATCCTTATTTACAATGACGGCCTACCCCAGCCAAACCAATTGTGTGCCGCCTTATGGGACTCCCAATCACGGCCGGATGCGATACAGCCTGGAATCAAACTAGGGTCTGTAGTGATGCCTCTAGCACTGAGATGCAGTGCCTTAGACCGCTGCGCCACTCGGGAAATACATACTGTATTTCATATGTTGCCATTATACAAGACAAAACTGGTTTGAAGAGAAGGATTTGAATCTCAGAGGCTGCGTTTACACAGGCAGCCCAATTCGGGTCCTTTGCCACTATTTAGTATTTTTCACCAATCAGATCAGATCTTTTGCCAATACTTGGTCAAAAAGTGTAAATGTAGCCAGAGAGTAGTGTACTTAACACATACCTTGTGGTACAGCCCATGTAGGTAGTGTCGAAACAACTGAAAAAAAATAAATAACCATTAATCATTAAAATAACCAAAAATAAATCCAGTGATCATTCTGTCAATCAATCAATGATCAATGATCATCTATACACATAAATAATTGTCTGTAATCTCTTAAAGTAGACTGAAAGGAACTCACCAAGGAGGCTCAGTAACAGCTTCATGTTGAATGTTATGCTTGTGCTTCTGATGGGGATGATTTCACTACAATCTCTATATATTGTCAGGGGAAATGAGACTAGTTTTCAGTTTCGATCGCAAACAATACCATCTCATTTTTTATGAAATAATTGCATAATGCTCTTCCTGACATCACAAATAACTTTGGGGAAGTTCCTTTTTAGGAAGGAGGGAATTACGAAAGCCCGGGGATGCAACCTCATGTGTGATGTAAAAAAAAACAGCAAAAAGTTTGCCAGTCCAGCAAGTATATCATTTTGAAGCTGTGTCACAGTACTCAAATCAATATAGCCTGTGTACAAAACATTAGGAACAGTTTCCTAATATTGTGTTGCACCTCCTTCTGCCCTCAAAATAGACAATTCATCAGGGCACAGACTCTACAATGTGTTGAAAGCGTTCCACAGGGATTCTGGCCGGTGTTGACTCCAATGCTTCCCACAGTTGTCAAGTTGGCTGGATGTCCTTTGAGTGGTGGACCATTGATACACATGGGAAACTGCTGAGCATGAAAAACCCAGTTCAAAGGCACTTAAATCTTTTGTTTTGCCCATTCACCCTCTGACACACACACACACACACACACAATCCATGTCTTAAGGCTTAAAAATCTTTATTTAACCTTCATCTACACTCATTGAAGTGGATTTAACAGGTGACATAAACAAGGGATCATCTTTCCCCTGGTCATTTAGTCATGGAAAGAGCAGGAGTTCTTAATGTTTTGTACACTGTGTGCATTGCAAACACACCTTTGCTTTCTCTACTTACCATAGATAGTCATGTTACAGTGGTGACAAAGCCTTCTGGACACAGAACAGCTTTTGAGTTATTTTATTCATCAACACAAACCCATGGACACTATAAAACAACACTGTCTCAATAAGTTACATTAAAATACAAGACAATGTTGAGTTACTCCTTCAACATACAAAAACAAACCTACAAGGTTGTACAGATGTGTGTGTGTGTGTGTGTGTGTGATATATATATTTTTTTTTAACATTCCTTTCAAAAATACCTGATCATTGATTGCTGTGTGCTATCCAATGCCTAGTTATTTCAGTTAGTGTTTAAATTGGATTGAATGGATTTTGGCAACCAGGATTTGGCCAGCATTTGTACACGGTTCTGATAGTTACAATTGTAATAAAATGAAACATGATAAAAGAACAGAAAATATATTAGGTAGTATGTAAATTGACCTTTCTGTTGTATCAAAGATACTACTCATTCAACTCAATGTCTACTCTTCCTTCATATATCCATCTGATCCAGAATGAATGGTTACTACATGGAGCTGAGATCAACATTGTTATGGCTATTCTGTTTGGCAACATTTACCCCCAATACATTTGTACAAATAATATACACCACTGTAAAATAATATAAAGAACTTACTAAAAGTACTCTTCTTAGATATAACCATTCTAAATATGCACCCTTTCTCTGTTCTTCTGAAGAAGCAGCTGTTCAGCAGTCAAACAAGGCCAAACAAGAGAGAAGGGACTGTTAGTATCTCCTATACTCTGAATTGCAAATCACGTATTTCTTAGAGACAAAATGTAAACTTTGAGCTACAGTATCAATCTAGCCATTTTAATAGGTTAAAGATCATTATCCCCTCTCAGAAGACTATAGCCTGAACAATATAAAAATAAAATAACTTCCTCAAACTAAGCGCATGACTGAACAGGTTTGGCAGGGAAACGAAACTACACACACACACACACACACACACATACTTATTTATAGACATCTTCAGGGGAAATTTGGTCGGGGTCACATACACTCACGTGACCCCAACAGATCCCTGTCGCTTGGGCTTCTGTACTCTGACTTGGATTCAGTCAGGAGGAGTAATATAGGGGACAAAGGAGGGCAAGATCAATGATCTGTGTCCCAATACTCTTAAAGCTTCCTTTCCTCATCTCCTTTCCTTCATGACCATGGATGAAGGTAATATGCCTGCAACTCATCTTGTCCTCTTACCAATCAGTGGGGAAGACAGACCGAGAAAGTTGGCTATTTAGGAGTACTGGGGTTCAGGCGACTGCAAGCATCTATTTTAAGTGTGCATACAATGGGGAGGGTTGGAGTTATATTTGTTGGATCCATTAGAAGGAACCTATATGTGCATAAGGACAGGAGACACTTTCCAGGGTGGAGAGAGAGAGTAACAAGTCCAAAGAGGGAGGGAGGAAGGTGGGTGGGGGGGGGGGGGGGGGGGGGGGGGGGGTCAGCCGGCAAACAACTGGGGTTGGAGAGGAGAAGGTAGGTGGTCGTTTTCCACGTTGTCAGCATCTATGGCAGAAGAGGCGGTGGGGGGAGTGGTGGGGTGCATTTCCAGGGGGAACCTCTCCATCACATCCTGCACTTTGTGCTCTACCCCATCCCTCCAGTCGATGAGGTCACTCTCCAGGCGGCGAGCCCCCTCCATGACGCGTTCCTGCCTCACGCCCAGCCCCGTCAATAGGTCCAGACTCTCGTTCATCTGGCTGAAAGCAGCACTACAGGTGGGGGAGGTGGCAGCCTGGGGACGCTGGGGAGACGCCTGGCCTGACATGTAGAGCTCAAACTCCTCAACGCTCAGGTTCAGAGACTGGCCATCCAGCTTCTCTATGAAGGCCACCGCACAGCACTGCAGAGAGAGGGAGGAGAGAGACAGAGGGGAATTAGGGGAATCAGAAAATACATTCTTAATATGTGTAAATTGAGTTTGTTTGGTACAGCTCGTCTGTCTGTTTGCTTTGTCGACACAGCCCTCTCACCAGGTTGGTAAAGTAGTATCCGTCTTCTCCGCTCATGAGGCGGCTAGGGTTACAGAAGCGGGTGATGTACTGGATGTTGGACTGCAGTCGCGGAGGGTTGGCCTTCAGGACGATGTAGATGAGGGTGGGCAGGAAGTCATCAGCAGATGCTGCCTCCTTCTTGGTGGTATTGATGGCATTGAAGATGTGCTTACTGCAGCGTGTGATGCAGGTCAGCTTGTCCCTGGGCACACGCTTCGAGTCCATCTCGATCACGTCTACAGGAAGTCAGGGTGGAACAGAGTGGTAGTTAATGTGCTATGATGACATTCTACATCACATGCATGTTCATTCAATGTTTGTGTCTCTTTGTAAAAAACTAAAAACAAATTAATACATTGTAAGTCTGACCTGTGATGGCTTTGACCACGTTATCAGACACCTCTGGAATCTCCTCATCCACAGGGACACACAGCATCTCGATGGTGACCCAATGCAAGGCCCTGCAACCCAGCCACCCCCACCCACTTTAGTGAACAGATGAACAAGGAGGCATACAGCAGCTTTAATACTTAAACTCATTACCATATATGTTTCAATGTCTTTACCTGATTCTCTTTTGAATGGCCAGGTCTTTCTTCTCATCGTCTGTGGTCTCAGGACAGAAGACCTCCTCGTAGAGACGTGTCATCATGTACCTCTCTACCTCGTCCATCACACTCTCTACGCGCTCCGACGACCCTGGGGTCAACACGGACAGATGGGAAAACAGCAAATGTGAGTCATTCAAGGCCTACCTATAGGAGAGCTCTCTGAAAGAAAAGTGTGTTCCTTCTTCTTCATTGTCACCAGCAACTTTATAATCAAGCCCCTACTTCAAGATATCCTTAATGTTCCAGTATTAGAGTAGTAGAGGTGAGGAAAGGAAAGGTGTACCTTTGAAGTGTGTGTGCAGGCGGTCTGAAAGGTTCTGGTAGAAGTCTTGAACGCACTCAGACAGCTCATCAGCACCCAGGTCCTGGGGAACAAGCTCACTATTAGCATGAAGGGATTGTCGTACATTTTCATTCATTTCAAGGGCGAGTTCATTTGGTTATTCACTCAATGCTCTAGAGCAGGGGTGTCAAACTCAAATACCCAGTGGGCCAAAATGTAAAACCTGAACAAAGTCACGGGCCAACATTGAACAAATTAACCTTTTAATATGGACCCAAACAAGTTTTGCTTTAACATTGAATATGGCGTCGTTTATTACCATACAATATATAATTTAATAGTGGAGACATGCAAAATCGAATTTCAAATGAAAAAACACATCAATGGCATTCATTTATTAAATAAATAAAATTTAAATAAAAATTGTATGCCTCTTTTCTATTTGCAGCCTTCTGATTTAAATACCAAAAAACTTTTTCCAATGGCTAATAATTTTACAAATAAAATGATAATAAATCAATCAACCATTCAAGCCCATGCCTTGTAGCAAGAAAAAGTGCATAAAGAAAACGTTAATTATTGCACACTGGTCTAATCTGATGTGCCCATGCCAGATACCTGGCATCTCTTCTTGGATGCTAGTTCATCAATGTCTGGGCTCAAGCTCTGAGCTGAAGAAATCCTTAGTATCGAGCGAAGATGTTCATCAGTCAGACGTCTCCTGTGAGTTGTTTTGGTCATCTTCATCGAGGAGAAAAGTTGCTCGCATAGATAAGTGCTGCCGAACATGGAGAGCATCTGAGCAGCTTGGGTGCGGAGGCATTGTGTCAGGGATGAACCGTGGAAACTGTGCAGCGCCCACAGCATCATACTTTGACTTCAGCGTGTCGTTGCACTGGAGTTCAATCAGCTCCATTTGGATGTTGGTTGGTGCATTTTCCACATCAACTGCGAAGGGATTACTAAGCAGTTCAAACTTGCATTTCTGGGCATCGAAGTCGGCAAATCGCCGGCTAAACTCAGCGGCGAGAACACTGAGTTTTTCAGCAAACTGTGCGCATGGGAACACGGCGGTAGAGATCTGCGCTTTTATGGATTGGCAGCAGGGAAAATGGCAAGGGTTTCCTTGCAGCATCTGATTCTCCCACAGGCACAGTTTAGTTTTGAAGGCCCTCACTGCAGCGTACATGTCTGTGATGATGCGCCCCCGCCCCTGAAGCTGCAGGTTCAGCGCATCGAGATGGCTCGAGATGTCACAGAGAAAGGCCAGCTCACACAGGAACTTTTGCTCCCGGAGCTCTGCTGTATCCTTCCCTTTGGTTTCCAAGAATTGACATATTTCCTCACGCAGCTCGAAACATCTGTTCAGTACTTTTCCTCTGCTTAGCCATCTCACCTCTGTGTGATACGGCACGTCTGCGTATTCCGAACCACACTCCTCCAGAAAAGATTTAAACTGGCGGTGATTTAGACCTTTGGCTCTTATAAAGTGAACTACCTGTGTTACTGTGGTCATAACATGTTCCATCTTTAGGGCTTTGGCACACAGTGCTTCCTGATGTATGATGCAGTGGTAAACAGTTAGCTCACCTGCACAGTTCTCTTCCCGCATCTTCTCCCGAACCATGCCCACCAGTCCACTCTTTTTACCGCACATCGCTGGCGCACCATCTGTCGTTAATCCAACGAGTTTATCCCACGGCAGCTTTATTTCAGTTACACATTTGGAAACCTCCTCAAAGATTTCCTTTCCTGTGGTTGTGCCATGCATTGATTTGAATCCTAATAGCTCCTCCGTAACACACAGATTTGAGTCCACTCCACGGATGAAGACTGACAGCTGAGCAGTATCAGATGCGTCGCAGCTCTCATCCACAGCGAGGGAGAACGCAACAAAACCTTTTCCCTTTTCCATCAGCTGGTCATACAGATTGGTGGCAAGATCACATGTGCGATCAGCTACTGTGTTCCTGCTCAGGCTCACGTTTGAAAATGCTTGTTTTTTCTCTGGGCATACGAGGTCACAAACCTTCATCATGCACTTTTTCATGAACTCTCCCTCATTAAAGGGCCGGGCTGATTTTGCGATCTCTGCTGCCACTATATAACTAGCCTTTACAGCAGCCTCGCTTTGTGATGTGGCTTTTTTAAACATATTCTGTTGTGAAACCAAACTTATTTTCATCTCCTCTACTTTCTGGCTCCTTTGAGTCATGTCCAGGTCCTTGTATTTGTCATGGTGTTTCGTTTCATAGTGTCGTCTAATGTTGTACTCCTTACTTACAGCCACGTTGACTCCACAAACAAGACAAACAGGTTTGTCTTTTACATATGTAAACAGATATTCTGCCTCCCACTTGTCCAGAAAGCTCCTGTTTTCTGCCTTTCTTTTCGCCATTTTTGGGAAGGGTTAGCTTGCTGACAGTTGTAGCGTCTATGTTGCTATGACTACTGTCACAGAGGAGAGAGCGTTTCTGGGTCCTGTCCTGATTGGCGCGCGAAAACAGCAGAGCATTATGGGATTCGTAGTATTAGTGGTGAATGCGCTGTATAATACAGGCGGGCCAGCTCTAGTAGTAATTTGGTATTGTCTTGCGGGCCAAATATAATTACCCCGCGGGCCAAATTTGGCCCACGGGCCAGAGTTTGACACCCATGCTCTAGAGTAACCTCAGCGTTTGTCTTTGTCATCCTTCTTCTACGACGAGGAAGTGAAATGGTCCAAACAAAAGCCGGAGGGGTGAATGAATAGAGGTAACCCCCATCAGGCTCTCTACATTCAGAAGCACGTTATGGTATTGTGGTGTACTACTCACCCTCTTGTAGGCCATGCTCTCTGTGAAGGCTCGGCACTGTTTGAAGATCTCCCTGCCAGGTTTCAGTGTCTTGAGGAAGTCGATGAACTCTCGTGTGGTGCGGTCCGTCTCTAAGGGCTTGCGGCTCACTGAGGGGCTGGGGGTCGACAGGGCCTCGCCAGGGACGGATTCTGGGAGGGGGGAGGATACATAAACTCAGCGAAAAAAAGAGACATCCTCTCACTGTCAACTGCGTTTATTTTCAGCAACCTAACATTTGTAAATATTAGTATGAACATAACAAGATTCAACAACAGACATAAACTGAACAAGTTCCACAGACATGTGACTAACATAAATGGAATAATGTGTCCCTGAACAAAGGGGGGGTGGGGGGGACAAAATAAAAGTAACAGTCAGTTACAGTGGTGTGGCCACCAGCTGCATTAAGTACTGCAGTGCATCTCCTCCTCATTGACTGCACCAGATTTGCCAGTTCTTGATGAGAGATGTTACCCCACTCTTCCACCAAGGCACCTGCAAGTTCCTGGACATTTCTGGAGGGAATGGCCCTAGCCCTCACCCTCCGATCCAACAGGTCCCAGACGTGCTCAATGGGATTGAGATCCGAGCTCTTCGCTGGCCATGGCAGAACACTGACATGCCTGTCTTGCAGGAAATCACACACAGAACGTGCATGCTCATTAATGATTGTTTATGGTTCATTGAACAAGCATGGGAAACAGTGTTTAAACCCTTTACAATGAAGATTTGTGAAGTTATTTGGATTTTTACGAATTATCTTTGAAAGAAAGGGTCCTGAAAAAGGGACGTTTATTTTTTTGCTGAGTTTATAGTGGAGGGAATGATATACCTGTGTATGTACAATATTCCTTAGGTGCTTGATTTAAGTACAGAAAAACAAGGGTGGGCTTTCTATTCATCTCATCCTTGACCAGCACAGCTTGCAGAGTTGTGATTTCCCACAACATCCTTCTGCAATTTGTGTTTCGCTAGTTACTTTTTGCTACGCATCAAATAAATGGTTCAACATGAATTACATCAACCATGGCTTGTCCTGTATTATCTGAACAGTTCTGTCTTTAAAACCCTCTAGAGTCTAAGCCGGGGGAAGGGTTCTAAACTAACACGTAGACATGTTTTACGATGGTCATACCAACAACTATTTAGTGTATTGATTTTACCCTTAAAAAGGTATCTTTTTTATTTTTTTATTTTAAAATTCAACATTACTGCTATTAGCCAATAGAAACACATTGAGTAACAGATTCACTAAGGAAGTTTATTCTGAAGTGTCTGCCATATATCTGAGAGATTAGATTTTTTTGTATTTTTTATGCTACAGACGTTTGTGAGAAGACCAATTTTCAAGATGTCTCATGTCTGACAAATACTGCTCTAGCTCTGCTACCTTTTCACCAATATATATCTCTAGCTTAAAACAGACGGATTTTGATGGGGATTTTTTTTGTATGTTAATTAGATTTCCGCAGAGGCGTGGAAATTGTAGGCTAAGGGTTAAGGCGTGGTGATTTGATCTCCTCTATATGGCCTCACCGATGAATGTAATTAGGTTTGCCTTGGGATTTGGTCTTAAAATCTATTTTTATTTGTCACATAGACAACAGGTGTAGACTAACAGTGAAATGCTTACTTACAGGTCCTTTTCCAAAAACGCAGTTAAAAAATATGATTTTTTTAAATAAAAAATGTAAATAGTGACGAGGAATAAATACACAGTGAATAACGAATAAAAGAGTATAAAGTATTCAGACGGTTGTCCTTCTGGAAGGTTCTCCCATCTCCACAGAGGAACTATAGAGCTCTGTCAGAGTGACCATTAGGGCTTCTTGGTCACCTCCCTGACCAAGGCCCTTCTCACCGATTTCCCAGTTTGGCTGGGCGGCCAGCTCTAGGAAGAGTCTTGGTGGTTCCACACTTCTTCCATGTAAGAATGATGGAGGCCACTGTGTTCTGGGACACCTTCAACGTTGCAGAAATGTTTTGGTACCCTTCCCCAGATCCCCTGTGCCTCGACACAATCCTGTCTGGGAGCTGTACGGACAATTCCTTTGACCTCATTGCTTGTTTTTTTCTGACTTGCACGGTCAACTGTGGGACCTGTGGCTGGAGTCTGACAATGTTTTGGGCCTTCCTCTGACACTGCCTGGTATAAAGGTCCTAGATGGCAGGGAGCTCGGCCCCAGTGACGTACTGGGCTGTACGCACTACTCTCTGTAGCGCCTTGCGGTCAGATGCCAAGCAGTCATCAGGCCTACCACCATTGTGTCGTCTGCCAACTTAATGCTGGTTTAATGATGGTATTGTGAGTCGTTCGCATCTACAGGGCAATATACATTTAGACAGGTTACCTTGGCGTTCTTGGGCACAGGGACAATGGTGGTTTGCTTGAAACATGTACAGTGCCTTCAGAAAGTATTCACACCCCTTGACTTTTTACACATTTTGTTACGTTACAGCCTGAATGTAAAATCTTTTGTCACTGGCCTACACACAATAACCCATCATTTCAAAGTGGAATTATGTTTTTGAAACTTTTACAAATGAATTACAAATGAAAAGCTGAAATGTCTTGAGTCATTAAGTATTCAACCCCTTTGTTATGCCAAGCTTAAATAAGTAGAAATTTGCTTAACATATCACATAATAAGTTGCATGAACTCACTTTGTGTGCAATAATAGTGTTTAAGATTATTTTACCCCAAACATACAATTATTTGTAGATCACTCAGTCGAGCAATGCATTTCAAACACAGAATCAAACACAACGACCAGGGAGGTTTTCCAATGCCTCGCAAAGAAAGGCACCTACTGGTAGATAGGTAAAAAAACAAAAAAACATTGAATATACCTTTGAGCATTGTGAAGTTAATTACACTTTGGATGGTGTATCAATACACCCAGTCACCACAAAGATACAGGTGTCCTTCCTACCTCAGTTGCCGGAGTCAAAGGAAACCGCTCAGGGATTTCACCATTTAAATGCTGTGACAGGAGAAAACTGAAGATGGCTCAACAACATTGTAGTTACTCCACAATACTAACCTAAATGACAGAGTGAAAAGACTGTACAGACTAAAAATATCCCAAAACATGCATCATGGCACTGAAGTAAAACTGTTAGGGGCAAATCCAATGCAACACATTACCACTCTCCATATTTTTAAGCATAGTGGTGGCTGCATCATGTTATGTTATGCTTGTAATCGTTAAAGACTGAGTTGTTTTTCAGAAGAAAAAAAGAAAATGAATGGAGCTAAGCACAGATAAAATCCTATAGGAAAACCTGGTTCAGTCTGCTTTCCACCAGACACTGGGAGATTAATTCACCTTTCAGCAGGACAATAACCTAAAACACAAGAACAAATCTACAATGGAGATGCACACCAAGAAGACAGTGAATGTTCCTGAGTGGTCGAGTTATAGTTTACTTAAATCTGCTTGAAAATCTATGGCAAGATTTGAAAATGGTTGTCTAGCGATGATCAACAACCAATTTGACAGAGCTTGAAGAACTTTGAAAAAAATTATAATGGGCAAATATTGTACAATCTAGGTGTGCAAAGCTCTTAGAGACTTACCCAGAAAGTCTCTGTAATCGCTGCCAAAGGTGATTCTAAAATGTATTGACTCAGGGGTGTGAATACTTATGTAAAGATACTTCTCTATTTCATTATCAATACATTGAAAATATGTTTTTCACTTTATCATTATGGGGTATTGTGTGTAGATGGGTAAGAAAAAACATATTTAATAAATGTTGAATTCAGGCTGTAACACAGCAAAATGTGGAATAAGTCAAAGGGTATGAATCCTTTCTGAAGGCACTGTAGGTATTAGACTGAGTCAGGGAGAGGTTGAAAATCTAAGGAATTCTAGCTGGATGCCCCATGTGACCTCCTCCACAGTGACTGGGGGGAGAGAGTGGTAGTGGAGCAGAATTCTGAAAGAGCGGGGAAAGAGGAACTGTACACCAATATTATGCAGAGGGAAGGTAGTTTTGGTTTGGATCTGCTCATACCTCAAGTAATGGTAGAGAAAACACTATAAACCCTATCTCAAAGACTTGGACCCTACCTTTCTTGGGCGGTGTCTTTGTTGAGGGAGTGAAAAACTTAGTCATTGTGTTGACTTTACGTGACTTCTCCTTGGTTTTCCTCTCTTCAAACTTGCTGAAGGGTGCGATGGCAGGCTGGGGCTGGGCTGCCCCCTGGTGGTTGTTAGCGTACGCTGCCTCCTCCTCCTTCTGTAACCTGGGACACAGAACAGGAATTGCTGTTACTACCACATGATCAATACTGACAGACAGAGAGACACACAGAAAAAAAAGTCTGAGATCAAAAAGTCAAGAATCATGACACTGTTCCATTTGCTTCTGTGAAAATGGCTGTTAAAATGTTGTTGTTTTTTTTGACCAATGATCAAAAGTTACAGCTGCATTTTGTTATTGTTTTGTTTTCGACTGCACCCCTCAATTTTATGCAGGGCATTCAGTGTTTGCCACCGGGCTCCTAGATTTAAAATCGAGTGCTACCTCCGCCCAGCAGCTGGGGGTTGATGCAAAACAAGTTTGCTCAGATTGACAACCACACCTCTCTGCCAGTGCATGGTCCTCCTGGATCTGTTTGTGTCTGGTTTGTTGGTACTCCTCCCGCCAGCACTTGGAGCAGAGGCCCTGCCAGGCCGTGTTGCCATAGAAACCACATCCCTTTGTACACAGCAGCTCTGACTGGTCCACATGGATCCCACGACGTTCCGACCGGTGGCTCATCCCTCACGGCTAGCGTGGATACGGCTGGGAATAACAGGAAAATGACAAGACTGAATGGTAGAAAGATCCACAGTCAGAAGTAGGCCTACATCAAACTTGATGGCTATTTTTTATTTATCAGGACTTTGACAAAGTTGAATGCCTACACACTATGGGCCACATTCAGGTTGAGGTATTTGATAAAAATGTATGTTTAATAGAGGTAGCTAGCGTAAAGACACATTTCAATACACACACTGAAAATCTTAGTGAATTCCTGTGCGTATCAAAATATGATTTCATATGGCAGTGTTTACACCTTTACCACCGTAAAATTAAGATCAACACTGGAAATCTGAC
Source organism: Oncorhynchus mykiss (assembly GCF_057628025.1). Taxonomy (NCBI): domain Eukaryota; kingdom Metazoa; phylum Chordata; class Actinopteri; order Salmoniformes; family Salmonidae; genus Oncorhynchus; species Oncorhynchus mykiss. Next base: position 14,415,756 of record NC_143045.1, read on the forward strand.
AAGAGTTTGAACCCCTAAGAATCTGCCTATCCCTGATGATTTTGACTCCCGACTCACATTGGGAATGCATGATACGAAAATCAACACAGGAGGAATTTAATGGATGACCACAAACACTGGTGAAAATGTTTATGGCCTTCTAGCTGTGTCAAATCCCAATAGTGTAGCTGCCCTACACTTTACTTTGTTTGAAGCCACATTACAACGTTACATTACAACGTTATTAGTAGCTAACCATCCTGATTTATAAACACGCTAGTTGGCTACTTTACAACCAAATATTCGTATAACTATCCCTACTACGATGTAATGCAATGTAATGGGCTTAGCTAAACTCTAACTAGCTTGCTAACATTAGCTAGCTCTAAATTCACGAAAAACGCGACACAATGACATGACAAAGCTAGCTAGGCTTCTTCTGGTAGCTAAATATTAACAGTAAACTTAGCTACAAAAATACCATAATTAAGTATTCTACAATGGACACACCTGACCACTGGGTCCTTAGCAGAGTAGAGATACATTGAACTAGGGTTTGGCTCACTACTAGAAGCTAACATTAGCTAGCTAGCTAGTTTGCGGTTGACGTTAGCTAGCTAGGGTGACAGTAATTCCAGACCCAACAAAATTGACAAACAATTTCGTTAGCTAACAACATTCTGCGACTCATTACCTTTTCAGAAAGATTATTGAGTGTAGATATATGTAATTTTTTATGCAGCCAATTGGCACCATCTGCTACCCACCCGTCTGACAGACCAGTTTGTTTACGTAGTCACCCTTCTTCCTCGTTAGTCGATATCCAATAGCGCGCTCTTGAGACCATTTCAGGTATACAGACAGTCCTGTGCAACACTATATTCCTTCAAATGGGAAATTATTAAAACGTTATTCATTTTATAAGGGGTTCTTATTCAGAGCGAATTACAGTTAGTGTATGAATCTTAAGGCAGCTAGATATGGACAACCACATATCACATTCATAGTAAGTAGCTATATAATAAAGTATTGATGTCAGACGTTTTCAGGAAGATGGGCAGGGACTCAGCTGTCCTGACCACTGGGTCCTGACAAATGATGTGTATAAACCCTGGATGACTTGCGCTGTATTGAAGCCATCCTGGCACTCCTCCTTAATTGTAAAAACATATTTTGGAAGCTACAGTATAGAAATGCACATTTCCTTTATTGTAAATCTGAAAAATACAACATATTTTTAAATGCATATCACAGTCCAACAAACCTGTTATGTATATATGCACCAAGCCAGCCAATCAGGTTACTGTATAAAATATACGGGAAGTTGCTAAGACTTTTTATGACTCCAGTAGTCTAGGTTGAAAAGCATTTGGGATGATCGAGTATCATCAAGAGAACGCATAGGCATATCTTTATTCTATGCGAAATAGGCATATCTTTATTCTATGCGAAATAGGCATATCTTTATTCTATGCGAAATAGGCATATCTTTATTCTATGCGAAATAGCTAGCAGAAAGAACAGAATAGCTTCATTCACCTCATCTAAGGAATGGCAGGTAAATAATAAAAACGTATATGTACAAACATTATCGGCTGTTTTGCTTTGGTACAATTTGTTTTTAACAAACAAGGTATTTATGGTATTACTCTGACAAATATAAATATTAAGAATATTGCAATATTTCTGTTGGAATTCTGGGCAATTTTTTTCCACTTCGACAGCATGCATACTTTCACTTTCGCTATAGGCGTCCAACTCAAGACTGACTGGTGCAGGCAAAATGCACGGTCGATCGACCGTTTTTTATATCTGGAGCAGTTGATTTGATAACAATGTATGTGTGTGTGTGTGTGAGAGAGTTCGTAAATTTGCTATGGCCATCAACTCCGATTACAGAGCGCTCTCGTTTTAGTCTGCCAGAGCGCAGAATAACTGACGAATTTATGAACGCTCAACATGCTTTGAATATGACGGGAGTCAGTAAACATCGGCAAGGTAGCTAACTTTAGCCAGTTAGCTAGGGTGCTTGACTGCCATTGTGAGGTCAGAACGCTCGGATCAACCCTACTCCTCGGCCAGATCGAAACGCTCTGATATTAACGAACGTCCAGAGCGCAGTCTGAACGCACTCTGGCACTCCAGAATGAATTTACGAACACACCCCAAGTAAGACACAAACCAAAATATTATTAAAAAAACATGCATCATTAAAGAGACAAACTGAAGTTGCTACATCAATTGTTAGACTTTTAAATGAATGATATACACATTGATTCTGGATTTAAAAAAAAAAAAACTATAGATGACTCATGAGCTTAGTTCAACCATTATACTCATCAAAATATAAGCTTGGTTTATTCATTTGTTTGTAAACAATGTAATTGTAAACAAACACTGTATAGCCTCAAATCATGGTTAAACTATCATGTTGATATCATGGATGGTCAGTCTTCGCATCCATAGCTCTGTCCATGAGTTTGAGAGTGGTTACGTTTGTCCAGCCCCATCCCTCAGTTGTTTACCAAATCAGTGGCGGGGTGTCCTCTTTGTTATTGTTCGAGCTGCAGATTGTCCCTTTAAAGGATGAATTGAAATTTAGAATACACTGTATGCTCAATTATAAAGTAGATGCATAAGACTTAGACATCGCTCCAACAATGACTAAATTGTAGCTCTGATTAAATCCTATTTACTTTCACCAGACAAGTTGCTCTCCAAGGCTCGGAAGACATTCATAGACAGTGTGACGAAGCCAGTGATCAAGCAGCTCCTGGATGACCTTTTGGAGGACAAGGTGCTGAACGATGAAGAGACAGAATCGGTGACGGAGGAGAACAGCACTAGGGCAGAGCAGGCACGATGCCTTATCGATATGGTGCGGAAGAAAGGGAGCAAAGCCAGTGACAAGATGATTGCCAGAGTTCAGGAGAGAGATCCTGGACTTTATGACAAAATGGGTCTGGCCCCCAGTGAGTGAAACTGATACACCATTCAGTTACGTCTGTCACAGTGCCAAACTTCTCTTAGACTTGATAAGAGTTAGTAAGAACTTAACAGATACTGTAAATGTAATGTAACATGCTGTATTTTCCCTGCAGCACCATCATCGCCTCAGTTATCACAGCAGGAGGAGCAGCCAGTGTCCTCTGTCCTCACCCCCAGCACAAATGACTTTAAGAAGGACATTCTTCAGAGGAAGGGTAGCGAGGTTTGAGCTCTACTTCGTTGTCAAAGGATAGATCAGTGTACATGTATCGGTTTTCTGAGTGCCCCAATAGAATTAGCTTCTGAGTTTATAGTTATCCTATTAGACCAGTAAGCTTTCTTATGAACCCCTTGGGTTACCGGTGTCATAGTTTAGGAAACACAGTTACTCTAAAGTCTTTAAATATATATATACATATATATATATATATATATATATTTTATAATCTAGGCGTGAAAGTATAGTCAAAGTTTCAACTTGTAATTTCACAAACTGCAATAACTGTGTAACAATGTGTACCTACACTGTTATTACACAGTGGTTTTAGCATGACTTGTAAATTGGGACCAATTTCCACACATATTTTGACTGAGTAGAATTGTTGCTAGGCTATATTACTGTTAAATAACCTTTGCACCTGTAATTGCTTTGCTCGATCAGATTTACCCTCCAATGGATAAGTCTGGTCGGAAGCGTCTGGCCCTGCTCATAAACAACGTGGAGTTTGATGATAAGAACATGCTGAGACGAGGGGCAGAGAAGGACGAGGAGGACGTGGAGAGGCTTCTCAGGGATCTGGGATATGATGTGGTGAAACACAGAAACCTGTCTGGACAGGTAAACAGAGGGAGGAAACATCTCTCCTGCTTCTAGAAGAGTGTTTACATGTTTCCTTAGTCTATGGTTTTTCTCCTCTGTGACTGACAGTATGCTCTTGCAGGAGATGGACGAGGCTGTGAAAGCGTTCTCTAAACGTGAGGAGCACTTATTGTCGGACAGCGTCTTCGTGGTGATGATGTCTCACGGGGAGCTGGGAGCCATCATGGGTGTCCATTACAAGAAAGGGGACCCTAATCTTGACATCTTCCCCATCAACAACATCTTCACACACCTGAACACAGAGAACTGCAAAGCACTGATTAACAAACCCAAAGTCATCCTCATTCAGGCCTGCAGGGGAGGTGATTCTTTCATAAAAATACAAATTTCCTAAATGTATGTAAACCTTTTGTACAGGCAACACCTCCATATTAAAGAGGATTTGCATGTTGTTTCAGGCAAGGATGGGTCTGTTTGGGTCAGTGACACAGTGCCTGGGTCCAGCCTTGACCTGGGGTTAGAGAGTGACTCATTTAGGAGGGAGCACAAAGAGAAGGACTTCATCTCCCTCCTGTCCTGCACACCAGGTTAGTGTGTCATATTAACACATTCTCAGGCATTATATTGTTTGTAAATCAATGTGAGTAAACCCTCATTACATTCCCTTCGCTTTCAGATACTGTGTCCTACAGAGATCCAGAGATGGGCACCCTTTTTGTCCAACGCATCATGGAGACATTCAACACCTATGCCTGTGATGATCATATAGAAGAATTGTTCAGGAAGGCAAGTATCTGGAAACAGAACAGATAACATTGTTCTTTCCTCATTGCACTGTATAGAATGATTGATCAGCTTTGATTTACTTTGAGCCACAATAACATGTTGGTATTTTCTTCCATACAGGTCATGGGACGCTTTGAAGATTTCCCCAGACAGATGCCGACCAAAGACAGAGCCACTCTAACAAAGCACTTCTACCTCTTCCCAGGCCTCTGAGAAGTTATGATGATTGATTCATTGTACTGTAATCACAATGGAGGAATAAGGGAGCAGCATATTTTCTGTTATTTTGTATGAAAGTGTTTGGTAGACACTCCTTTTAAGATCATCACCAGTATGTTTTAAATTTATACTTATAATGAACCTTTTAACATTATTTTATCTGCAAATTGTTTATAATCTGCAAATGATAATATCCTCCTGTAGAGCTACTGGGTAGCCTATGTTGTCTTGTGCCAGCCCTGCTCTAACACACCTGATTCGGCTAATCAACGCCAAGATGTGTTAAAGGTGTGTTAGATCAGAGCTGGAACAAAAACGTATTGGGTACTAGGTTACCCAGTAACTAGATTGGCCACTCCTGTTTTAACATTTGGAAGATAAGTAAAATAAGTCTCTGTGACAAAAGCAATATTTGCCGAAATAAAAATATTTCACTGCACTCAAAAACATGTAATACATTTAACAGATGTGATGTGCCTTTGGCTACAAATGAAAATTAACTTAATTTTGCCTATCCACTATTGTTATCAGGAATCATGATGCAGACTGTCAAAGTAACAATGATTATTGTGGCAACGGGCAGGCAAAGACAGGTCAAGGCAGGCAGAGGTCGAAAATCCAGGGTAAGGCAAAGGTACAGGACGGCAGGCGGACTCAGGGTCAGGGACAGGCAGGGTTCAGTAGTCCAGAGGTGGAGCAAAGGTACAGGACGGCAGGCGGACTCAGGGTCAGGGACAGGCAGAGTTCAGCAATCCAGAGGTGGAGCAAAGGTACAGGATGGCAGGCGGACTCAGGGTCAGGCAGAGAGGTCAGGCGGGAGGGTACAGGGTCAGGACAGGCAAAGGTCAAAAACCAGGAGGACGAGGAAAGAGGCTGGGAAACGATAGGAGCTGACAGGAAAAACGTTGGTTAGCTTGAACAAACAAGACGAACTTGCAACAAACAGAGAACACAGGTATAAATACACAGGGGATAATAGGGAAGATGGGTGACACCTGGAGGGGGGTGGAGACAAACAAAAACAGATCAGGGTGTGACAATAGTGAGGCAGTGAGCAAGTTTGCCTATTTGTATTTGCATTTATTAAGGATCCACATTAGCAGCTACTCTTCCTGGGGTCCAGCAACATTAAGGCAGTTATATACCGGTTAAAATATTACATTTCGTAACACTTTACCTAATACATTTAGTGTGTTCCCTCAGGTCACTACTACACAATCACATATTTACAATACAACATCCTTGTGTATGTGTGTGTAGAGTGCGTGCCTTATCATGTGTATGTTATTTCGGTAAGGAGAAGTAGAGTTTTTAAAACCACAGATGAGGTCTAAACTACAGTGCCTTGCGAAAGTATTCGCCCCCCTTGAACTTTGCGACCTTTTGCCACATTTCAGGCTTCAAACATAAAGATATAAAACTGTATTTTTTTGTGAAGAATCAACAACAAGTGGGACACAATCATGAAGTGGAACGACATTTATTGGATATTTCAAACTTTTTTAACAAATCAAAAACTGAAAAATTGGGCGTGCAAAATTATTCAGCCCCTTTACTTTCAGTGCAGCAAACTCTCTCCAGAAGTTCAGTGAGGATCTCTGAATGATCCAACGTTGACCTAAATGACTAATGATGATAAATACAATCCACCTGTGTGTAATCAAGTCTCCGTATAAATGCACCTGCACTGTGATAGTCTCAGAGGTCCGTTAAAAGCGCAGAGAGCATCATGAAGAACAAGGAACACACCAGGCAGGTCCGAGATACTGTTGTGAAGAAGTTTAAAGCCAGATTTGGATACAAAAAGATTTCCCAAGCTTTAAACATCCCAAGGAGCACTGTGCAAGCGATAATATTGAAATGGAAGGAGTATCAGACCACTGCAAATCTACCAAGACCTGGCCGTCCCTCTAAACTTTCAGCTTATACAAGGAGAAGACTGATCAGAGATGCAGCCAAGAGGCCCATGATCACTCTGGATGAACTGCAGAGATCTACAGCTGAGGTGTCTGTCCATAGAACAACAATCAGTCCATAGAACAACAATCAGTCGTATATTGCACAAATCTGGCCTTTATGGAAGAGTGGCAAGAAGAAAGACATTTCTTAAAGATATCCATAAAAAGTGTCGTTTAAAGTTTGCCCACTGACAAAGAAATGATCAGTCTATAATTTTAATGGTAAGTTTATTTGAACGGTGAGAGACAGAATAACAACAAAAAAATCCAGAAAAACACATGTCAAAAATGGTATAAATTGATTTGCATTTTAATGAGGGAAATAAGTATTTGACCCCCTCTCAATCAGAAAGATTTCTGGCTCCTAGGTGTCTTTTATACAGGAAACGAGCTGAGATTAGGAGCATACTCTTAAAGGGAGTGCAAACATGGAGGTGGAAACATTATGCTTTGGGGGTGTTTTTCTGCTAAGGGGACAGGACAACTTCACCGCATCAAAGGGAAGATGGACGGGGCCATGTACCGTCAAATCTTGCGTGAGAACCTCCTTCCCTCAGCCAGGGCATTGAAAATGGGTCGTGGATGGGTATTCTAGCATGACAATGACCCAAAACACACGGCCAAGGCAACAATGGAGTGGCTCAAGAAGAAGCACATTAAGGTCCTGGAGTGGCCTAGCCAGTCTCCAGACCATAATCCCATAGAAAATCTGTAGAGGGAGCTGAAGGTTCGAGTTGCCAAATGTCAGCCTCAACTTTAATGACTTGGAGAAGATCTGCAAAGAGGAGTGGGACAAAATTCCTCCTGAGATGTGTGCCAACCTGGTGGCCAACTACAAGAAACATCTGACCTCTGTAATTGCCAACAAGGGTTTTGCCACCAAATAAAATAAAATTTTACTTGTCACATACACATGGTTAGCTGATGTTAATGTGAGTGTAGCGAAATGCTTGTGCTTCTAGTTCCGACAATGCAGTAATAACCAACGAGTAATCTAACCTAACATTTCCACAACTACTACCTTATACACACAAGTGTTAAGGGATAAAGAATATGTACATAAAGATATATGAATGAGTGATGGTACAGAACGGCATAGGCAAGATGCAGTAGATGGTATCGAGTACAGTATATACATATGAGATGAGTAATGTAGGGTATGTACCAAGTACTAAGTCATGTTTTGCAGAGGGGTCAAATACTTATTTCCCAAATTAAAATGCAAATCAATTTATAACATTTTTGACATGCGTTTTTCTGGATTTTTTTGTTGTTATTCTGTCTCTCACTGTTCAAATAAACCTACCATTGAAATTATAGACTGATCATTTATTTGTCAGTGGGCAAACGTACAAAATCAGCAGGGGATCAAATACTTTTTACCCTCACTGTAACTGATCGGCACCCAGGCTCTGTAATTTTTTTAATTCATTTTTAAAATTTGTATTTTATTAGAAATTCAGTTTAGGTTCAGTTAGTTTTCAAACCTGATTTGCTAGTTTTTATTTAGTTTGAGTTGTAAAAAACTATTTATATTTGATTTTTATATTATTTAGTTTCAGTTTTAGTGTTAGAGACAGAAAGCATGCGTAGGATGCGTTGTATTGTTTTTTTTTTTATTGTTTTTTTTTTATGTCACTTCTTGCGACTGGGGGGCAGTGATACATAAAGTGATGGGTCAGGTCGCAGGTTAGGTCAGGGTTTCCCAAGGGGTGCACGTTTTGGTTTTTGCCCTAGCACTGAATCAAATAATCAACTAATCGTCAAGCTTTGCCCTAACACTAGTGTAGTGTCTAGTGTCTACATGTGTCACACCCTGATCTGTTTAACATGTCTTTGTGATTTTCTCCACCCCGCCTCCAGATGTTGCCCATCTTCCCCATTATCCCCTGTGTATTTATACCTGTGTTCTCTGTTTGTCTGTCAGTTCGTTTTGTTTCATCAAGCCTACCAGCGTTTTCCCCTCTATTCCTGTCTCTCGATTGTTCCCGGTTTTGACCTTTTCTGCCTGCCCTGAGCCTGCCTACCATCCTGTACCTTTGCCCCACCTATCTGGATTACTGACCCATGCCTGCCCTTGACCTGTCTCTTGCCTGCCCCTGTTGGATTAATATACTGTTAATTCAACGTTGTCTGCATCTGGGTCTTACATTGAAACGTGATAACATGTAAGAAGAATAAAGTAAAAAAAAAAAAAACATATCCCACTGGGCAAGAACTGGTTGAATCAACATTGTTTCCAAGTCTTTAAAAAAAAATCTGTGATGATGTGGAAAACTGATTAGATTATCAAAAGCGGGGACCGAAAGACTGAAAAGCAGCTTGTATCTCACGGCCATTAGACTGTTAAATAGCCATCACTAGCACAGAGAGGCTGCTGCCTACACACACACTTGTAATCATTGGCCACTTTAATAATGTCACTTTAATAATGTTTACATATCTTGCATTACTCATCTCATATGTACAGTGGGGCAAAAAAGTATTTAGTCAACCACCAATTGTGCAAGTTCTCAAAAAACAAAGAAATATAAACATAGATTTCCCACCCTAGTCACACCCTGACCTACCAAATAGAGAATTTAAAGGATCTCTAAGGTCAGGGTGTGACATTGATTCTGTTGGAAAGAGGAGAAATTGTGCTTTACAATGGTATTGACATTACAGTTGATCTGGAAGTATTACATTTTTTGGGGCGCTAAAATAAGGTCAATTGTACGGATCAAGGCGATGTACAAAAGTGAGTGAGTTTACGTTAGCTGACTAGCTTTATGGGTGTTGTGACATGAGTATGAAATTGTAATTCTGATTGTTTGTTTTAGGGACAACAACCAGCAAACCAGGCTGTTGTCTTGTGAAACAGTGGATGTAAAGAATCTTGCTAGCTAAAGCATTTACTGCAAATTGAATGTACAATTGTGTAGGCTTGCCTTGCTGATATTTGCCATGCAATGCAGATGAAATAACGTAGCTAGCACATTTTTTTCTTGCTTATTGTGCAGTGGAGGATAAAAATGCCCATATGCCTGTGGATGTGTAGCTAGCTATGTAGCCGATCTGTATGGACCCTAAAACGTTTGGTATACATATTAGTTTAGAACCTAGCTATGAACCTCAGCTATCATAGCCAGTTGTATCAACTTCAAAACAGTCTGAAGGACATTAATTAAGCCTATAGATTGAGTAGAATATAATATAACTTTGTGCCTAGGATGCAAATTGTAGCCTGTACATTTAATATATTCACTGATCATGTACTCTACCTTGGCAAATAAAGGTGTAGTTCAGGTATGAATGTCTTTTCAGCTTATTTTTCAGTCATATCCAATACCAGGAGTGTCAAATTACAGTATCTGATGCTGTGTCTGCATGTATGTATTACAATTATACACTTCAATGGTGTTTACCAATCTTGGTCCTGGGACATCAATGGTTACACTAACTATGCAATAGACTAGAAACATGATTTAACTAGTTAAAGGCTGATTTGTAATTCATATATACAGAAATAGAAATGAAAAACAGTACACTACACTTCATATGCATCATGTAAATACTCTAAAACCGTGCTACCCTAATATTCACTCAGTTCATCACAATTATATAAGTGTCTCTGCGGTGTCTCCTACCAGCCTTGGGCTCCCAGTCGGCCCGAAGGTTACCCTAAGAGCGGGTGAGGTGGCGATGACGGTACTGGGGGTTGGCATCCTCTCTCACATCAAAACATACCTGCAGACGAGAGAGATGGAGAGAGATAGAGAGAGTTAGCATGTTTAACCCTTGTGTTTTAACATTAAAAAAAAAGTTAAATTCACTGTCAGTCAGCATAATCATCAGGAGGTGAAATGTAAAACTGACAAATCATTAATTCTGCAACTATTGCATCTCTATCTGTATTTCAGTGTAAAGCATCACTTTAGTAATACTTCCTGTTGACCTGACCAAGTGACTTCTCAGCTCAGCTGGTCATGCTGTGCCCTCTATGTAGTCAGTTCAGATACGGGAAGGGTTCACCGACACAGCTGATATAACCTATACAGTATGTAAAGTTGGTTAGATAGCTTGCTAGCCAACTAGCTAGCTCATTTAGCAGCTCATATAAGTTAGCCTGCACTGTAGCTAGCTAGCTAATAATACATTGTTTTTTTTTACATTTTCAAAATGTATTTACTTACTTGAATAGGTTCTCCCAGCCATGTGGATGATTGGAAACATGGAAGCAATGTTTGTTTGTCACCAGAGTGTTTTAGAGCATATTACTATTGAACTATTTACCCATTTAATACCCAGACCTTCATACAAACTTGCTATGCTGAATTCTTGAAGCACAATCGAACATGCTGATCTTTGCTGCCATATGCTGCCAGCACGCCCACAAACAAGTCACAATGGGTGGCCTAAGCGGCACACGGCAATTTACTGCTATCTAGTGAACATGCACCGTCAGGAGTTAAATGGACTTGACATGGGAGAGTCATTATGGGACATTTTCTTCCCTTTACCTTCACAGCACAGAACGGTTTGTAATCTGAGTATGTGCTTCATATTATCACACAGGCAGGAGACCAATATATTATCATATGTGTGTTTTGCTGTAGCCTACAGTGATTTATTTTATTTGATATTTCCGATATTCCCATATTGTGATTTTGTTCTACTGTTACATTGATCTCTTGAAAATGATATGAAATTGGGGTCTTGTGAGCCCCACAGCTGAGTATGTGTGTACATGGCGGGTGTTCTGCAGTGTCGTCTAAAAGTGTTGATGTACACTAATGTCTAGAAAATTAGGCTATAAGAAATTCTGACTTGTGTAAGCCTCATAGCTATACTCAAGTATGTAAGCATACTGCAGTGACGTCATGAAATGCTTTGAATTAATTAGCACCTTAGAGAGTGCTGTCCGTTTCACCACCATTCACCACTATTAGGCTACCTGGCTGCTACATTGTGTTTGACACTTTTTTTCTCAATGTGCTCCGGCAATAACTAATATTTTTTCACTACTATACCAATATGCTGTACAAAGATATACCAATCGTATATCTTATGATAATATTATAGCAATCTTTCAGTGATACTACAGCAATAACCATAGAAGACTTTTGATTTTTTTTGTTCAGTGTACATTAAGAAGTTGACAGATACGAGGACATCATATTTGAAAAATTATACATTTAAATAGTTTTTCACTGAGTTAACAAATAAAAAAGTTAGGCCTTAGCTTCCAAGTTACTCCCTTTAAGTTAAAAAAATTAGTTTTAAACATAAATCGTGGATTTAATCAATTTCGACTCATTGTTAAGCTTCAATCAAATTATTTTTAAAACATCCTTCTCCATCTGTTTTTGCCTAATTAAAAAGGCTGTAAAGAAAAAGAAAATAGGGTTTTAACAAATTTGCTTTGAGTACAGAATAGCCTGCATAACCCCAAATTAATCAACAGTCTTGGCACAAACTAATAGACTTGAGACATGGTTACAGACACACATTCAGACTCTTGTAATAAATATATAATAAAATAAACTACAAAACCCCTTTTGGCCATTTATTGTACTAGTAGTTCTGCTTTATTTTGAAGTAAAAGTCTTATCTTTCATAATTCTACATGTTATTGTTCATGATTTACAGTAAAAAATGACAAAGCAACTTACTGCAAAGGGCAGACACTTTGGTTGGGCACAGCTGTTTCTTTGCCTCCTGGTCCCGGAATGCATTCAAATGTCTTCCTGTCAACGAAGAGACGGTCATCACCTCTCTGGGAAACAGAGCTGTCATGAGCTCAGAAATGCACTTTGATGGTTCTTTGCTCAGTCGAGTGATAATGTTCGCCTGGAGTTTAACACCCTCTGCTAGTATCACTTGTACAACATGGGCCTTTAGAAGCTGTGGTCAAAATATCCACTTTGTACAGCACTGTAGTAGTTATCAACAATGTTTTCAAACTTTCCTTTGTGATGGACAGAAACAAGTTTTTTTTGCATGAAATTAGAATATTTGAAAAATGATATCCGAACTCAATACAGTATTTTAATATTAGGATTTGCTCTGATTTACAGTGTGCGCGTGCACCTGTTCTAAAAAACCTTACCTTGTTAGCGCAATAATCCCTGGTTGGCTTTAATAGGGGTGTGCCGAGTATTTGGACAAAACCATTATTGTTACCGATATTAGGACTTTGCAGAACACAAATACGAATAGATTATTGACATCATTATCCGTGATTGTAAAAAGTTTCTGAAAACAGAATTTCTCGAGTTGACAAAAACAAAAAAAAACATTGTTTTTGACATTGTCATGTATTCGTTATTGATGATGGATGTAGTCCTATCCCCAAGCACTAGTGGTAACTATACAACTCTTATGTCCTTCTTTCTCTCTCTGTCTCCCTTGTTTTCACTCTCCCCCCTTTCTAAGTACAGTATATTAGATTTGAGTCAAGCATATGTTCTCTGCCTACCTCTCAGATTCATGTTTAGATAAATGCTTTGTTCATAAAGTATTATCTTGAAATGTAAACTGTTGTATTGCCTTGTTTAATGTTTTCATCAACTATGTTAAAGGGGTGGTTCATCAAAAAATACGTTTAATCATTTTCCTAGGCATTAGCCTTCACCAGAGAGTGTTTAGGTTGGTTGGATCAGTATTTAGTTTAGTTCATCAGGAAATTCTACTTCTCCCTCTCCCATAGAAACCCAATTTAATGTCAAATGTTTATCATAAAACCTCCGAAAGACACCCCAATAGCCCTTGTAGTTAAAATCTGGATAAGATTACTCTGCTAAAATATTTAGCCAAATTTTTCCCAAATATATCAGTAATTTTTTCATTAAAATCCAGGAAGTAATTTTCTATTAATCTGTGCCAAGCCGCGACTTGGGTCAGAGTCAGAATTTACTTGCAAATCTTTGAACCAAGAGGAAGGGTATCAGCCAGATGACACAAACAGGAGAAAACATTAGCTCCAGTAGGTCGATTTTTAAAGCAAAACAGATTGTTTTTGGGCAACTCAATGATGAGACAACATTTCTTGCATAAAGTGAGGATAAATACATATACTGTAGTTTTTCATACATTCTAGATAAAATCGTAAATGCCGCATTTTAAATAAAATTGCAGAAGTCTAAATACTGAACCAACTAACCTAAAAACTGTCTCTGGTGAAGGTTAATGCTTAGGCAAATGTTCTAATGAGGTTAAAAGTATTTTTTCGATGAACCACCCCTTTAAATGTCACGACTACTACCGAAGGTGGCACCCCTTCCCGTTCGGGTGGCGCTCGGCATCACCGGCCTACTAGCTGCCACTGATCTTTTCCTCCACCCTCCTTGTCTTTTTATTAGTTACACCTGTTGTTAATTAGGTTTATTAGTTGGGCTTTATTAGCCAGCCGGCCCGCCTGCTGGGTGTGCGGGATTGTTTTATGTGTACTCATTATACACGCGCCTGTAAGTCATGGTTGTTCGTGTACGTGAGTTGTTTTTGGGACTGTTTAGTTCCCTGTGTTTTTGGGGCATTTGTTTTGAGTGGCGTCTGTTTTCACCTGGTCGGTGTATAAAGTAGCGCTACTCTGAACTCTCTGTCTCCTGCGTCTGACTCCTTCCTCCACTACACCCCAGGCATTACATTAAATAAGTAAATGTATTTGAATTATAAAACCATTCTCGTAGTCTTTCCTGCCATGACTCAAGTTGTTTGCTTGCTGTACTCCGTTAGATAGTTTTATTAGTTAACGAGAAATAGTTTTGTGAATATGTTTTGCATAATCCTATATGGAACTCTAAGTTAAAACACTTAAGACAAATTATCATTGTACTGCAATATGCATTAAACATTTACATTAAATTAAGCTAAACTGCACATGCATTCAGTATTTTTCTGCTTGCTGTATTGTTACAATGTTAATACACCTGCTTTTGTATTCAAATTGTGACTAGTTTGCATCCCCACTTTACAGCTCAAGGTTTGAAGTCACCCTACCATCCTGTCTGGCAGGGTGGTGACGGCTATGACTTGGAGTGCTGCTTTTGAGGGTTGGAGGAATGGTGTGAATCCACCAGCCATGATGTATACATGTATGACAGACAGTTAAAGAGATTTAATACAGATTCATTCAACCACCTCCTTACAACTTCTAATCATCCCTCCTACTCTCAAGCTCTACTCCTCATATTCTGATCATCAACCTAACAACAATCTATGACACACACACCGTTAGAAACTGTTTTTCCTCTCTCACTGTTGTGAGATTTGGGGATGGGTCTCAAACCACCAGCCATGTCTGGGAACACACAGAATGACAGACAGTTAGAGAAGGTGAATATAGATTCATTCAACCACCTCCTTCCAACTTCTAATCATCTTCCCTACTCTCAATCTCTACACCTCATATTCTGGTCATCATGCTTAAACCAAACACACACCCTTTGAAGTTGTGTGTCTCATTCTCTCCCTCTTTAGGGTTTTCACCTCCTGGAGCATAAATATATAGAACATAATATGCTATCATTAAACTTGCATGCAATATGCATTCAACTAATAGAGTGGTAGACACTACAACTGCACCTACTAACAGATACACCTACAACTGAACCTAGTCACAGTATCTATGGGTATATACAAAACTAAACCTTAGTTGTGGGAGCATCCACAAACAGGAAAGCTAACCTTCAATCATGGAGAGAGATTGTCTGAGTGCTGCATTTTCTCTTTTAAGCTCCCTTATTTGAAAATTTGCAGTGGTTAGTTGCATTTGCATTTTCTGTTTTGACACTAAGGTGAGGTCAAAAAGGACAAAAAATTATTTGTACAACTTACAAATGTAGACATGAATAGGGGACATATTTCTTTAAAGACAAAATCCACCAATTGACACTATTTGTGGTGTTTTTTTTTTTGTCTCAACGATTGGAGGTGTTTCAGACATAATTATTAACCACAGTGTCACGCCCTGGTCTTAGTATTTTGTGTTTTCTTTATTAATTTGGTCAGGCCAGGGTGTGACATGGGTTTTTTATGTGGTGTGTTTTGTCTTGGGTTTTTTCGTAGGTATTGGGATTGTGGCTTAGTGGGGTTTTCTAGCATAGTCTATGGCTGTCTGGAGTGGTTCTCAATCAGAGGCAGGTGTTTATCGTTGTCTCTGTTTGGGAACCATATTTAGGCAGCCATATTCTTTGAGTGTTTCGTGGGTGATTGTTCCGGTCTCTGTGTTTGTTTTGCACCAGATAGGCTGTATAGGTTTTCGTGTTACGTTTATTGTTTTGTATTTGTTCATGTTTATATTTCATTAAACATGTATCAAGATAACCACGCTGCGTTTTGGTCCGATCCTTGCTACACTTCTTCAGAGGAGGAAGAAAACTCTAACACAGAACTATTTTTTAAATGTATTTGGCTGTGTTCAGGAGAAATCAGATTTTTATGACAGTGTTATACTAATATTAGTGATTAGTACATTAAGTAGGTGAGACAGGGTTAAATTCACCTTTAATCCATCAATTTAGATTGCACTACTAATGCTACAAAGTGTTAGAAACTAACTTGACTTGATACACTGGTAATTAATTCCGCCTGATGTTTTTTTTCCAGACTCGGCCCTCTTCTTTTTCTGTTATACAGTCTGGTAGAGTAACATAGCTACAGTAAGGAAATGACAGGTTTTGCGCAAAGACATAGCTAGTCAATTTCACATCAGACCTTCTGAGTAGTATTTTAAGGTTCTTCCACATAATGCGTGTTTTTTTTATTTTCCACCCTCATTCCTCTCCCTTTCTTCTCTTGCACATTCTGACCTGGTCCTTAAATTATTATTTTTTTTACACTAGTCTCTTGTAATAGTCTACAAAGTAAAAATTAACATTATTAGCTAGGCGATAGCTAGGAGCGGCTCACATTGCTCACCATGTTGCATACCCCCCTCAACCCATAATATCATAAGCTGTGTTTTCAACTTAACTTACTAGCTAGCTATATATTTTATTTTACCAGGCAAGTCAGTTAAGAACAAATTCTTATTTACAACAACGGCCTGGCAATCAACCCAGTCAGTATGCGTTAGCTAGCTTTCGTGCTAACCAGCAGCTAGTTAGCATGCTACCTACACATACTAGTGAACTTACTGTAAATTATATAACTAGCTCCTTAGGTAGCTAATGTTTGCTACATTAGTTGTTATTGTTATAGTCATTGTCTTGGCTGTATTAATAATTTACAACTAAGTTTTCCGATTGATAACATTAACCATATCTTGTTAGCTAGTTACGCTATACTGTGTCATTAGCTGGGTAACGTTAGCTAGCTAGTTAGCTTACCATCCAGAGCCATGACATAGGTGGGATATCTCTTCCCCGTTCGCTGCCAATT
The DNA here is from genome assembly GCF_057628025.1 of Oncorhynchus mykiss. Lineage (NCBI taxonomy): Eukaryota > Metazoa > Chordata > Actinopteri > Salmoniformes > Salmonidae > Oncorhynchus > Oncorhynchus mykiss. Next base: position 14,432,868 of record NC_143045.1, read on the forward strand.
AACAATACATTCTTTCAAAATGTCGCACGTCCCATCAAGCTCTTCCATTTTTTCCACAGGAAATATTTCAGATTTCCTTTAAAAAAAAAACCCACAAGTGCAAACAGTTGAAGTCACAAATTTGGCAAGTTGGTTAGGACATCTACTTTGTGAATGACAAGTAAGTTTTCCAACAATTGTTTACAGACAGATTATTTCACTTATAGTTCACTGTATCACAATTCCAATGTGGGTCAGACGTTAACATACACTAAATTGACTGTGCCTTTAAACAGTTTGGAAATTTCCAGAAAATTATGTCATGGCTTTAGAAGCGTCTGATAGGCTAATTGACATCATTTGAGTCAATTTGAGGTTTACCTGTGGATGTATGTCAAATCAAATCAAATGTTATTTGTCACATACACATGGTTAGCAGATGTTAATGCGAGTGTAGCGAAATGCTTGTGCTTCTAGTTCCGACAATGCAGTAATAACCAACAAGTACTCTAACTAACAATTCCAAAACTACTGTCTTATACACAGTGTAAGGGGATAAAGAATATGTACATAAGGATACATGAATGAGTGATGGTACAGAGCAGCATAGGCAAGATACAGTAGATGGTATCGAGTACAGTATATACATATGAGATTAGTATGTAAACAAAGTGGCATAGTTAAAGTGGCTAGTGATACATGTATTACATAAGGATACAGTCGATGATATAGAGTACAGTATATACGTATGCATATGAGATGAATAATGTAGGGTAAGTAACATTATATAAGGTAGCATTGTTTAAAGTGGCTAGTGATATATTTACATCATTTCCCATCAATTCCCATTATTAAAGTGGCTGGAGTTGAGTCAGTGTCAGTGTGTTGGCAGCAGCCACTCAATGTTAGTGGTGGCTGTTTAACAGTCTGATGGCCTTGAGATAGAAGCTGTTTTTCAGTCTCTCGGTCCCAGCTTTGATGCACCTGTACTGACCTCGCCTTCTGGATGAGCGGCTCACAATACACCACCTGTCAATGGTGTATTGGAGGTCAGGTGCAGGAGAGCAGAGTATAATTAACAGGCACACTTTTATTATAGTTCCAAAAATGAGAGCACTACATAAATCAAACGTAAAAGTAAAGCACCACATAACATGAAACAATTACACACAAAACATGGGAAACAGAGGGTTAAATACAAGTAGATTGATTGGGGAAATGAAAACCAGGTGTGTTTGGAAACAAGACAAGACAAATGGATATATGAAAAATGGAGCGGTGATGGCTAGAACGCTGGTGACGTCGATCGCCGCCCGAACAAGGAGAGGAGCCGACTTCTGTAACGGCTTTCTTCGGTTGAAGGAGAGTCGGACCAAAATGCGGCGTGTAGATTACGATTCATGTTTAATGACAAACATACTAAACACAAACACTACAAAAACAATAAACGTAATGAACGTAACGAAAACCGAAACAGCCTATACTTGTGTAAACTAACACAGAACAAGGACATCAAGACACTAAGGACAATCACCCACGAAACACTCAAAGAATATGGCTGCCTAAATATGGTTCCCAATCAGAGACAACGATAGACACCTGCCTCTGATTGAGAACCACTCTAGACAGCCATAGACTAAGCTAGATAACCCTACTAAGCCACAAACCCAATACCTAACAAAACCCCAGGACAAAACACACCACATACAAAAATCCATGCCACACCCTGGCCTGACCAAATAAATGAAGATAAACACAAAATACCTCGACCAGGGCGTGACAGAACCCCCCCCCCCCCCTAAGGTGCGGACTCCCGGACGCACATCAAAACAATAGGGAGGGTCCGGGTGGGCGTGTGTCCATGGTGGCGGCTCCGGCGCGGAACATGGACCCCACTCTATCAATGTCTTAGTCCCTCCTCCTCGCGTCCTAGGATAGTCCACCCTCGCCACCGACCATGGCCTAGTAGTCCTCACCCAGAATCCCACTGGACTGAGGGGCAGCTCGGGACCGAGGGGTAGCTCGGGACCGAGGGGAAGCAAGGGACCGAGGGGAAGCAAGGGACCGAGGGGAAGCCCGGGACTGAGGGGAAGCCTGGGACTGAGGGGAAGCCCGGGACTGAGGGGAAGCTCAGCACTGAGAGGAAGCTCAGGCAGGTAGTTGGATCCGGCAGATCCTGGCTGGCTGGTGGTTCTGGCAGATCCTGGCTGACTGGCGGATCTGGAAGAGTCTGGCTGACCGGCAGATCTGGAAGAGTCTGGCTGACCGGCAGATCTGGAAGAGTCTGGCTGACCGGCAGATCTGGAAGAGTCTGGTTGACCGGCAGATCTGGAAGAGTCTGGCTGACCGGCAGATCTGGAAGAGTCTGGCTGACTGGCAGCTCTGGCTGCTCCATGCTGACTGGCTGCTCCATGCTGACTGGCGACTCTGGCTGCTCCATGCTGACTGGCAGCTCTGGCTGCTCCATGCTGACTGGCGGCCCTGGCTGCTCCATGCTGACTGGCGGCCCTGGCTGCTCCATGCTGACTGGCGGCCCTGGCTGCTCCATGCTGACTGGCGGCCCTGGCTGCTCCATGCTGACTGGCGGCCCTGGCTGCTCCATGCTGACTGGCGGCTCTGGCTGCTCCATACAGACTGGCAGCTCTGGCGGATCCTTGCAGACTGGCAGCTCTGGCGGCATCCTGCAGACTGGCAGCCCCTTGCAGACTGGCAGCTCCATGCAGACTGGCAGCTCTATGCAGACTGGAGACTCCGGCAGCGCTGTAGAGACGGAAGGCTCTGGTAGCGCTAAACAGGCGGGAGACTCCGGCAGCGCTGGAGAGGAGGAAGGCTCCAACTGCGCTGAACAGGCGGGAGACTCCGGCAGCGCTGTAGAGGAGGAAGGCTCTGACAGCGCTAGATAGGCGGGAGACTCCGGCAGCGCTGGAGAGGAGGAAGGCTCTGGCAGCGCTGGACAGGCGAGATGCACTGTAGGCCTGATGCGTGGTGCTGGCACTGGTGGTACTGGGCCGAGAACACGCACAGGAAGCCTGGTGCGGGGAGCTGCCACCGGAGGACTGGTGTGTGGAGGTGGCACAGGATGGGCTAGACCGTGAAGGCGTACTGGAGATCTTGAGAGCAGTGCTGGCACAGGACGTGCAAGGCTAGGGAGGTGCACAGGAGGCCTGGTGCGTGAGACTGGCACCATCTTCACCAGCCGACTAACACGCACCTCAGGACGAGTATGGAGCGCTGACCCAGGTGCCATCAAATCCCCGACACGCTCCGTCGGGCGGATTCCATGTTTAAAACACCAACACAGCAACTCCCTCATTACTATCTCCTCCAATTTCCCCATTAACTCCTTCACAGTCTCTGCTTCGCTCACCTCCAACACCGGCTCTGGTTCTGGTCTCCTCCTTGGCTCGTCACGATAAACAGGGGGAGTTGGCTCAGGTCTGCTACCTGGCGTAGCCAAACTCCCTGTTAGCCCCCCCCCAATAATTTTTTGGGGCTGACTCTCTGGCTTCTGTCCGCACCGCCGTGCTTGCTTCGCCAACTCCATTCTCCGATAACCTTCCGCGCACTGCTCCATCGAATCCCAGGCGGGCTCCGGCACTCTCCCTGGGTCAACCGCCCACATGTTTATCTCCTCCCAAGTAGTATAGTCCATACTCTTGCTGTCCATAACGTCCTCCCATGTCCTTTCCTCCTTTCGCTGCTGTTGCCCGTTACCACGCCGCTTGTTGTGGTGGGTGATTCTGTAACGGCTTTCTTCGGTTGAAGTAGAGTCGGACCAAAATGCGGCGTGTAGATTACGATTCATGTTTAATGACAAACATACTAAACACAAACACTACAAAAACAATAAACGTAATGAACGTAACGAAAACCGAAACAGCCTATACTTGTGTAAACTAACACAGAACAAGGACATCAAGACACTAAGGACAATCACCCACGAAACACTCAAAGAATATGGCTGCCTAAATATGGTTCACAATCAGAGACAACGATAGACACCTGCCGCTGATTGAGAACCACTCTAGACAGCCATAGACTAAGCTAGATAACCCTACTAAGCCACAAACCCAATACCTAACAAAACCCCAGGACAAAACACACCACATACAAAAACCCATGCCACACCCTGGCCTGAACAAATAAATGAAGATAAACACAAAATACCTCGACCAGGGCGTGACAACTTCGGCGGAAGTCGTGACAATGTATTTCAAGGCTTACCTTCAAACTCAGTGCCTCTTTGCTTGACATCATTGGAAAATAAAAATAAATCAGCCAATTGCCAATTGTAAACCTCCACAAGTCTGGTTCATCCTTGGGAGCAATTTCCAAACGCCTGAAGGTACCATATTCATCTGTACAAACAATAGTACGCAAGTATAAACACCATGGGACCAAGCAGACATACCACTCAGGAAGGAGACATGTTTTGTCTCCTAGAGATTAACTTACTTTGGTGCGAAAAGTGCTAATCAATCCCAGAACAATAGCAAAGGACGTTGTGAAGATGCTGAAGAAAACAGGTACAAAAGTATCTATATCCACAGTAAAACGAGTCCTATCAACATAACTTGAAAGGCCGCTCAGCAAGGAAGAAGCCACTGCTCCAAATCCACCATAAAAAAGCTTTGCTGCAGGAGGGACTGGTGCACTTCACAAAATAGATAGCATCATGAGAGAGGAAAATTATGTGGATATATGGAAGCAACATCTCAAGGCATCTGTTAAATCTTGGTCGCAAATGGGTCTTCCAAATGGACAATGACACCAAGCATACTTCCAAAGTTGTGGCAAAATGGCGTAAGGACAACAAAGTCAAGGTATTGGAGTGGCCATCACAAAGCCCTGACCTCAATCCCATAGAAAATTTGTGGGCAGAATTGAAAACGTGTGTGCGAGCAGGGAGGACTACTAACCTGACTCAGTTACACCAGCTCTATCAGGAGGAATTGGCCAAAATTCACCCAACTTATTGTGGGAAGCATGTGGAAAGCTTCCTGAAACGTTTGACCCAAGTTTAAAAAATTAAGTCAATTCTACCAAATAATAAATGAGTGTATGTAAACTTCTGACCCACTGGGAATGTGATGAAAGAAATAAAAGCTTAAATAAATCATTCTCTCTACTATTGTTCTGACATTTCACTATCCTAAAATGAAGTGGTGATCCTAACTGACCTAAAACAGGGGATATAAATGTCAGAAATGTCAGGAATTGTGAAAAACTGAGTTTAAATGTATTTGGCTAAGATGTATGCAACTGTGTATATGTATACAGTGGGGCAAAAAAGTATTTAGTCAGCCACTAATTGTGCAAGTTCTCCCACTTAAAAAGATGAGAGAGGCCTGTAATTTTCATCATAGGTACACTTCAACCATGACAGACAAAATTAGAAAAAAAATCCAGAAAATCACAGTGTAGGACTTTTAATGACTTTATTTGCAAATTATGGTGGAAAATAAGTATTTGGTCAATAACAAAAGTTTACCTCAATACTTTGTTATATACCCTTTGTTGGCAATGACAGAGGTCAAACATTTTCTGTAAGTCTTCACAAGGTTTTCACACACTGTTGCTGGTATTTTGGCCCATTCCTCCATGCAGATCTCCTCTAGAGCAGTGATGTTTTGGGGCTGTTGCTGGGCAACCCGGACTTTCAACTCCCTCCAAAGATTTTCTATGAGGTTGAGATCTGGAGATTGGCTAGGCCACTCCAGGACCTTGAAATGTTTCTTACGAAGCCACTCCTTCGTTGCCCGGGCAGTGTGTTTGGGATCATTGTCATGCTGAAAGACACAGCCACGTTTCATCTTCAATGCCCTTGCTGATGGAAGGAGGTTTTCACTCAAAATCTCACGATACATGGCCCCATTCATTCTTTCCTTTACACGGATCAGTCGTCCTGGTCCCTTTGCAGAAAAACAGCCCCAAAGCATGATGTTTCCACCATCATGCTTCACAGTAGGTATGGTGTTCTTTGGATGCAACTCAGCATTCTTTGTCCTCCAAACACGACGAGTTGAGTTTTTACCAAAAAGTCCCTGGCGGCGTAGTTTGTTACTGATGGTAGGCTTTGTTACTTTGGTCCCAGCTCTCTGCAGGTCATTCACTAGGTCCCCCCGTGTGGTTCTGGGATTTTTTCTCACTGTTCTTGTGATCATTTTTACCCCACGGGGTGAGACCTTGCGTGGAGCCCCAGATCGAGGGAGATTATCAGTGGTCTTGTACGTCTTCCATTTCCTAATAATTGCTCCCACAGTTGATTTCTTCAAACCAAGCTGCTTGCCTATTGCAGATTCAGTCTTCCCAGCCTGGTGCAGGTCTACAATTTTGTTTCTGGTGTCCTTTGTCAGCTCTTTGGTTTTGGCCATCGGGGAGTTTGGAGTGTGACTGTTTCAGGTTGAGGACAGGTGTCTTTTATACTAATGACGAGTTCAAACAGGTGCCATTAATACAGGTAATGAGTGGAGGACAGAGGAGCCTCTTTAAGAAGAAGTTACAGGTCTGTGAAAGCCAGACATCTTGCTTGTTTGTAGGTGACCAAATACTTATTTTCCACCATAATTTGCAAATAAATTCATAAAAAAATCCTACAATGTGATTTTCTGGATTATTTTTCTCATTTTGTCTGTCATAGTTGAAGTGTACCTATGATGAAAATTACAGGCCTCGCTCATCTTTTTAAGTGGGAGAACTTGCTCAATTGGTGGCTGACTAAATACTTTTTTGCCCCACTGTATATGGGCAATGTAAGTTACATACAAGCTTGGTGATTGTGTGACATTTTGAGAGAGAAATCTAGGGACATACTATACCATGAAAACCAACTATGTGCATTTATTGTTTTCTGAGGGCCAACTGTTCAATGTAACATAATACCTCTGTGCCAGTTATCTGACAGATGGCCTCTAGCTTTGGTTTTCCTCTGAAAACCTGAGTTCTAATTTGGACAACTTATTCTGTCCTGAAAATAACAAATAGACTGTATATATTTCATTTTTATTGAGAAATAAGAAGAGCAGATACCTTTCAAGAGATAAGGAATCTTGTATTTCCAGGGTCACTGTGAAATATGTTTGACCCACAGTAAGGGTAATGAAGATATATTGATCATGTACTCCATCCACCCTGTAACGAGCTGTAAAAACTTTTGGAGTTCTGTCAATTAAAATTATGTGCGAAACACCAGTAATTTGTTTTACTCCATCCATACTTTACCATGGGGACAGCAGAAGCCAATAACAAGAGCATAATAAACATGTTTATTTAGTCATTAGGTACCAGGTCATTAGTCCACTATCACCTCGTTCCCTAGGAACCAATTAATGCAGCTATTAACCTGTAGAGACCTGAGGGGCTCCTGGAGAATCAAATCAAATCACATTTATTTATATAGCCCTACTTACATCAGCTGATATCTCAAAGTGCTGTATAGAAACCCAGCCTAAAACCCCAAACAACAAGCAATGCAGGTGTAGAAGCACTGCCGATCTTGGCTGCATCCCAAATGGCTGCATTCCCTTTATATATTCCCCATTTCCTATAATTGTCCAGAGCCCTCTCGTCAAAAGACATGCACTATAAAGGCAATAGGGCGCAATTTGGGAGTCACACCTTCTGGCGTCTCCTCTGGGTAGACAAGCCCTGAAAGTGTACTGAAGACCTAAGAAAGCCTAGAGTGACAATAAGGGTCCTCACTTTTACCTGAGCAGGAAAAGCTCTGGTTCTAGGTTTTAGACTATTGGTTGAACTCAGGGTCCTGAGTTATTCTCTGTTTTCCCTAGTTAGATCATCCGTGACCGACGGGCTCAATTCTGTCATATGTAGCAAAATTTGAAATTGTTTTTTTCTTTTACATTGGATAAAAGTAGAGACTCAGTGCTAGAAAATTGTATGTAATACACTACAGTTGAGGAACAATAGGAAAGTAATTCTGTAATCTCACTTTTGAGAGAATAGCCCTCAAATGTTTTGGTAAACCCACTGGAGAGCTCTTCTTTGTCTACACCCATTCAGCATCATTCACACCCTCTTAAGCCTTAGCCCCAATAATCTCTTTAAGGATTGTTAGAGTTGCGTAAATTCAAATCTGGTATCAGGATAAATATAACAATGAGTCACCGATTTTATACTATGTATTTTTTATTAGCTAAGTAATAAATGGCAAATGCAACTTTCATATATACGGGCTCATTGTAATACCACGCAGGGCAGAACAGAGAACTGACAAGATGAATGTAAACAGTATTCTTTATACTGTGATAGACAGTTCCAACCCGTCTGTTGGCCTATCACAGTAGAGACTGGGCGTGGTTTAAACTTGCTCAGCCTATTGCAGGCGCTCAGGCGGGTCCCTGCCTTTTGGCGCTTCTGTTGATAGATGTAACTGTTGCTTGTGAAGAACATCCATGCTCTCATGCTCCATACCGTTATCTCGCACCTGGCTCCTGTTATCTAACAAAAGACCGCTTGTTCTCGCAACACCCCGCTCTGAATGTGCCCCCCTCCCAACTAATTTGAACAGTTCCTGTCTTCATGCTTCTCTGTATTTTTCCATCATGAGAAAGTCCCATGGCCCTGACACATTTCACAATGTTTCAAGTCAGCAATGTTGCATAACACATACATACATCCACACAAGCCAACAGCAGATAATATTCAATCATATATTGGTACAATCCAAGATATTGGTACAATCCAAGATGGCGTAGCAGTCAGACGTCTTGTCGTGTCGTGTCCCTTGTATATATCTTTTTTTTTTTTTTTTTACATATTTTTCTTCGCATATCTTCTAAAACATTTTGCTAAACCTCAACTTCTAAATACTCTCCTGCAACCCGCCTCACCCAATGTAGCGCGGATCTGCTTTTTTTCTAAAGTATTTATATTTACTTCGGATCCGGAACCCCTCAACTGAAGCTAGCCAGCTAACTACCAGCTATCAGTCAGCAAACCATTGCTAGCAGTCACCAGCTAACCGGTCATCAGCTAACCTTTAGCTCGGAAAGCTCTCGCCAGTTCGAACAACGCGACTCTAACCAGAGCATAACGAACCTATTATTTTTATCCCCGGATTCCCACCGGATTCCCACCGCAAACGGAACATTTTCAGCTGGATCTTCACAACTAGCCAACTAGCTAACCACAACCCCGGATGATTACTCCTGGCTAGCGGTTCCATCCACTTAGCTTGAAGCTAGCCCGGTCAGAGCTCCTGTGCTACCACCGAAGCATACTCCTGGGCTATAATATCCGGACCCACGACCGGTCTATCGATGTCACCGCAAGAAGAGGCATAAACAGACTCAACCCATCGCGACGCCCCCCAAAGGCTAACTTTCTAGCCCTTGCTATCTGCTTGCTTGCTAATTCGGCCTGCTAACTGCTAGCTTGTTTAGCCCCGGTCCGCTAACTGCTACCTTGTTTAGCCCCGGCCTACTAACTGTTAGCTTGTTAGCACAGGCCTGCTAACTGTCTGAATCGCCGCATCCCAACCACTCACTGGACCCATATTTACTTTCAATCTCTTTTCGATTTTTAATTCGATTATACCTTCCGGTAACCTGCCTCACCCAATGTGATACGGAATCGCTATTATTTGTAATTTTTAGAACACATTCAATAATCTCCAGAAGCTAACCAGCTAACTAGCTACAAGCTATTTAGTCATTGTTAGCCACTGCTAGCGGCTTTTACCTTTTGCACAGCCAGACAGTTTTTTTGAACCTGGATAATACTCGCCAGTCTAGCTTCCCTGCCCCATCCACCGCTGCCCCCTGGACACTGATCACTTGGCTACATAGCTGATGCATGCTGGACTGTCCATTAATCACGGTACTCCATTCTGCTTGTTTATGTTTTATCTGTCGGCCCCAGCCGCACTCAGGCTCTGTGTGTAGTTAATCCGACCCTCCCTGCCTAGTCAACGCCATTTTACCTGCTGTTGTTGTGCTAGCTGATTAGCTGTTGTTGTCTCACCTACTGTTTTAGCTAGCTCTCCCAATTCAACACCTGTGATTACTGTATGCCTCGCTGTATGTCTCTCTCAAATGTCAATATGCCTTGTATACTGTTGTTCAGGTTAGTTATCATTGTTTTAGTTTACAATGGAGCCCCTAGTTCCACTCTTCATACCCCTGATACCTCCTTTGTCCCACCTCCCACACATGCGGTGACCTCACCCATTACAACCAGCATGTCCAGAGATACAACCTCTCTCATCATCACCCAGTGCCTGGGCTTACCTCCGCTGTACCCGCACCCCACCATACCCCTGTCTGCGCATTATGCCCTGAATATATTCTACCATGCCCAGAAATCTGCTCCTTTTATTCTCTGTCCCCAACGCTCTAGGCGACCAGTTTGATAGCCTTTAGCCGCACCCTCATACTACTCCTCCTCTGTTCCGCGGGTGATGTGGAGGTAAACCCAGGCCCTGCATGTCCCCAGGCACCCTCATTTGTTGACTTCTGTGATCGAAAAAGCCTTGGTTTCATGGATGTCAACATCAGAAGCCTCCTCCCTAAGTTTGTTTTACTCACTGCTTTAGCACACTCTGCTAACCCAAAAATTTGGAGATTTCCATACCCAACTATAACATTTTCCGTCAAGATAGAACTGCCAAAGGGGGAGGAGTTGCAGTCTACTGCAGAGATAGCCTGCAAAGTAATGTCATACTTTCCAGGTCCATACCCAAACAGTTCGAACTACTAATTTTAAAAATTACTCTCTCCAGAAATAAGTCTCTCACTGTTGCCGCCTGCTACCGACCCCCCTCAGCTCCCAGCTGTGCCCTGGATATCATTTGTGAATTGATCGCCCCCCATCTAGCTTCAGAGTTTGTTCTGTTAGGTGACCTAAACTGGGATATTCTTAACACCCCAGCAGTCCTACAATCTAAGCTAGATGCCCTCAATCTCACACAAATCATCAAGGAACCCACCAGGTACAACCCTAAATCTGCACCCTCATAGACGTCATCCTGACCAACTGGCCCTCCAAATACACCTCCGCTGTCTTCAACCAGGATCTCAGCGATCACTGCCTCATTGCCTGTATCCGCTACGGAGCCGCAGTCAAACGACCACCCCTCATCACTGTCAAACGCTCCCTAAAACACTTCTGTGAGCAGGCCTTTCTAATCGACCTGGCCCGGGTATCCTGGAAGGACATTGACCTCATCCGGTCAGTTGAGGATGCCTGGTCATTCTTTAAAAGTAACTTCCTCACCATTTTAGATAAGCATGCTCCGTTCAAAAAATGCAGAACTAAGAACAGATATAGCCCTTGGTTCACTCCAGACCTGACTGCCCTCGACCAGCACAAAAACATCCTGTGGGGGACTGCAATAGCATCGAATAGTCCCTGCGATATGCAACTGTTCGGGAAGTCCAATACAACCAATACACGCAGTCAGTCAGGAAAGCTAAGGCCAGCTTCTTCAGGCAGAAATTTGCATCCTGTAGCTCCAACTCCAAAAAGTTCTGGGACACTGTGAAGTCCATGGAGAACAAGAGCACCTCCTCCCAGCTGCCCACTGCACTGAGGCTAGGTAACACGGTCACCACCGATAAATCCATGATTATCGAAAACTTCAACAAACATTTCTCAACGGCTGGCCATGCCTTCCGCCTGGCTACTCCAACCTCGGCCAACAGCTCCGCCCCCCCCCCGCAGCTACTCGCCCAAGCCTCTCCAGGTTCTCCTTTACCCAAATCCAGATAGCAGATATTCTGAAAGAGCTGCAAAACCTGGACCCGTACAAATCAGCTGGGCTTGACAATCTGGACCCTCTATTTCTGAAACTATCCGCCGCCATTGTCGCAACCCCTATTACCAGCCTGTTCAACCTCTCTTTCATATCGTCTGAGATCCCCAAGGATTGGAAAGCTGCCGCAGTCATCCCCCTCTTCAAAGGGGGAGACACCCTGGACCTATATCCATCCTGCCCTGCCTATCTAAGGTCTTCGAAAGCCAAGTCAACAAACAGGTCACTGACCATCTCGAATCCCACCGTACCTTCTCCGCTGTGCAATCTGGTTTCCAAGCCGGTCACGGGTGCACCTCAGCCACGCTCAAGGTACTAAACGATATCATAACCGCCATCGATAAAAGACAGTACTGTGCAGCCGTCTTCATCGACCTAGCCAAGGCTTTCGACTCTGTCAATCAGGGGGTGCCACAGGGTTCAATTCTCGGGCCGACTCTTTTCTCTGTATATATCAATGATGTTGCTCTTGCTGCGGGCGATTCCCTGATCCACCTCTACGCAGATGACACCATTCTATATACTTCCGGCCCGTCCTTGGACACTGTGCTATCTAACCTCCAAACGAGCTTCAATGCCATACAACACTCCTTCCGTGGCCTCCAACTGCTCTTAAACGCTAGTAAAACCAAATGCATGCTTTTCAACCATTCGCTGCCTGCACCCGCACGCCTGACTAGCATCACCACCCTGGATGGTTCCGACCTTGAATATGTGCACATCTATAAGTACCTAGGTGTCTGACTAGACTGTAAACTCTCCTTCCAGACTCATATCAAACATCTCCAATCGAAAATCAAATCTAGAGTCGGCTTTCTATTCCGCAACAAAGCCTCCTTCACTCACGCCGCCAAACTTACCCTAGTAAAACTGACTATCCTACCGATCCTCGACTTCTGCGATGTCATCTACAAAATTGCTTCCAACACTCTACTCAGCAAACTGGATGCAGTTTATCACAGTGCCATCCGTTTTGTCACTAAAGCACCTTATACCACCCACCACTGCGACCTGTATGCTCTAGTCGGCTGGCCCTCGATACATATTCGTCGCCAGACCCACTGGCTCCAGGTCATCTACAAGTCCATGCTAGGTAAAGCTCCGCCTTATCTCAGTTCACTGGTCACGATGGCAACACCCACCCGTAGCACGCGCTCCAACAGGTGTATCTCACTGATCATCCCTAAAGCCAACACCCATTTGGCCGCCTTTCGTTCCAGTTCTCTGCTGCCTGTGACTGGAACGAATTGCAAAAAATCCCTGAAGCTGGAGACTTTTATCTCCCTCACCAACTTCAAACATCTGCTATTTGAGCAGCTAACCGATCGCTGCAGCTGTACATAGTCTATCGGTAAATAACCCACCCATTTTTACCTACCTCATCCCCATACTGTTTTTATTTATTTACTTTTCTGCTCTTTTGCACACCAATATATCTACCTGTACATGACCATCTGATCATTTATCACTCCAGTGTTAATCTGTAAAATTGTAATTATTCGCCTACCTCCTCATGCCTTTTGCACACAATGTATATAGACTCTCTTTTTTTCTACTGTGTTATTGACTTGTTTATTGTTTACTCCATGTGTAACTCTGTGTTGTTGTCTGTTCACACTGCTATGCTTTATCTTGGCCAGGTCACAGTTGCAAATGAGAACTTGTTCTCAACTAGCCTACCTGGTTAAATAAAGGTGAAATAAAAAAATAAAAAAATAAAATATATTTTTGTCACATATTAGCGTTATTTAAACGATAAGAATGAGCGTTTTGAGTGGATTTTTCATTTAAAAAAGGCATTTGAACACCCTGGAGGCCATGTGATACAAAATGGTATCTGTTTTTCCTCTATATGGTTTCCTTGACTCTGAAAATATTTAATTATCCACAGATGTCCCCAGGTATTGGTAATCCTTTGCATATCACACCATGGCAGGCTTCTTTTTTTTTTATCTCACAAGTATAAGAATCAAGTGAGGAGCTGAGTTTAAGGAGGTCATCATGGATTAGAAATGAGCCGTCTTCATTTTGTATTTAGAATACATGTAATCAATGTATTATTTTGGAATTTAATTGTAAAGTTACATGAGTGCAGGATAAAAATAATAATATTGCTTGAATTATGTTATCAGGAGAATGAAAAGCTGTCTATATTGGTGAGTATACTTTATATGTGGGGAAATCTATTACTGAATCAACAAGTTAAGGAAGTATCAATTTAGGTTGTCTCTTCTTTGTGATTTTATCAATTTAATTATATGAAAGCTATAGTAGGAGGATTTGCTCCTCTTCTTCAAACATTGACAGCACATCTTTACCAACTCCCAGGACCATGGAAAACTCTACTCACTTTAAGGTGTTTAGGCTTGCTGCATACGGTGATATCGGACAATTTAAGTATTTCTACTTTGCTGTAGTAACTGTTTTATATTTTGTCATCATTCTTGCCAATGCTTTACTTATTGGAGTTATCTGCATTGAAAGAAGCCTTCATGAACCCATGTATCTGTTTCTATGTGCTTTGTTTGTTAATCAGTTGTATGGGAGCACTGGTTTGTTTCCTGCTCTCATGTTTTACTTGCTGTCTGACACACATGATATTTCCCTTCTTTATTGTTATCTCCAGATTTATGTGTTGTACACATGTGCTCTAACAGAATTTAGTAATTTAGCAGTTATGTCCTATGACAGGTACATCTCCATTTGTTATCCTCTGCAGTATAATAATATAATGACACATAAAACCATTTGTGGCTTAATTCTGCTGTCCTGCTTGTCTTCTTTTTTCCTAATCGCCATCATTATCTCCCTGAGTTTGCGACTGCAATTTTGTGGTAACATTCTAGACAGACTGTATTGTGACAACTACTCAGTCGTCAAGCTTGCCTGTTCAAATACTACGCTGAATAACATATGGGGTCTTCTTGTCACTGTGGTTTATATTTCTTGTACTATATGTCCTACCATATACTCATATGTAAGAATTCTACAAATATGTTTAAAGTCTTCAAAAGAGACAAAACAGAAAGCATTTAACACCTGTACACCACATATAGCCTCTATGCTGAATTTCTTCTTTGGCTGGTTATTTGTGATTCTACAAGGCAGATATGAAACTGCAGATCTTTCACCTATACTTCGCACTATTTTATTTGTTTATTTTCTGATATGTCCACCAATTTTCAATCCTTTAATGTATGGTGTTAGGATGGTTAAAATCAGGCATGCTTGTAACAAGGTACTAGGCCTTAACCCTGAAACATAACCTGATAGTTCCTTTGTGTAATTTAGAATGATGTGTTTTCTTACTTATAGTTGCTATAATTGACTGTAAAAATCGCATATCATGTATTGTAACTGAGAATGCTTTGTGTCATATTAGCTAGTTAGTTGCATAATTACAGAGCATCAAGGAGAGCTGCCCTCCCTACCTTCAGACTATGCTCAAACAGATGCTGAGTGGGATCTTTGGGAAGACCCTACACCCCAAACCATTCTGCCAGATCTGGACGCTTGGCCCTCCCACTCAGGGCAGCTATGTAACTGCCCATCTTCCTAAAACATTTGTCTTTTTTTTTTTTTTTTTTTTTGCAGTTTTCAAGTTAATTTCCTGCAGTTCTACACATTTCGCCATTAGGCAGAAATAAAGGGAATCTCTCACAAAGGTTGTATATTGCAGGTTTTTTCTGCAATGTATATGTAATAAGTGCTTACTTATTCTGGCAGTGATGATGGCTTATGACCGTCATGTCTCCATTTGTAAGCCATTTTTATTTTATTCCCATAACCATTTTCTCTCACTTAGCAATTGTTAAACTCTCCTGTGTTGAAAGTGCACTGAGCAACCTGTATGGTATATGTATCATAGCAAGTCTAGTGGTTTCACCTTTTGTGTTAGTTGTGCTTTCATATGTCAAAATATTACTTATTTGCTTGAAAGCCTCAAAGGAGTCACGAACGTAGGCTTTTAATACATGTGCTCCCCACTTGATCACTTTCATCAACTTCTCTACAGCCATCCTTTTTTCTGTTGTTTACAGTAACCAGAAATATCTGTACAGTTTATTCTGTTCCATAGCCATGGGGGAAAGATATTCTATGCCCACACTACAGACGGCTATATTGGTCCGCTAATGCAGGACTAGTAAAGTTCTAGTGTGCTACTTCTGTGAGAAAAAAAGTTATCCAAAAATATTAATATTTGTTATTAATTCAGATTTTTCAGGGGGTGCTGCATCACCCTCAGCACCCCTACTTCCTGTGGCTATGTTCTGTTCCCACCACTGTTGCACCCTATCATATAGGGATTAGGTCCAAGGAGATCAGAAATCTGAACCTGAAGCAGCAGGGCCAGGGTTACTGGTTTGAATCCCAGGACTGACAAGAATATTTGTCAAGATGTGAGCTGCCAGAACTGTATGCTTATATCATCAACATAATTGTTTGTATTGCATTTTATTTCTGTAAATGTATTTTACTGTCATAGTACTGTAAAGCACTGTAGTAAAGTCAAGTCAGGGATGCTGCTGTGGCTCTGACCCTACGTTCTTCTAGAATGTCAGTGGATATGTACTGTATGTGTGTTTCAGGGGGGTTGGGGAAAGGGCAAAATGATGTAAGGTTCCAATAAGTTCTGTTTCCACAAATGGGCAGTAAAGTATTCCCCTAGTAGTGAAAGATCTATAGACTTAGATCAACATCACAACAGTGTGTCTGTCCCATTATGGCATCTGTGAGAGCACTGGAAGCACCATTGAGGCAATCTCCATTTTAAAGTAGTCCATTTTCTTCTACTACTTTTAGGAGTTTTCAAACAGACTGGAAGGGTGCATACTGCCACCTGGACAGTGTTTTTTTTTAAACAGGTATAAAGCCAAGGTTGGCTAAAGTTTGCTCATGAGTATAATTCATTGGCTTATTCCCCAGTTACTACTTCAAAATGGTCAAAGTCCTCAATGCCGCAGCCCATGCTAAAACTGGCTATTGGACCGGTCACTGAGCTAAAGATGGATCAGCCCATCCAGCATTTGCCCTAACTACCTGGCCCGTCTGTTTCTGCTTAATTCTTAAATATATGTTCACACTGTCATTTAATCACTGTAATTTAATCTGTACACAATTCCTGGAAGCTGAAAATGTCCCAGTTCTTCCATGGCCTGCATACTCACCAGACATGTTGAGCATGTTTGGGATGCTCTGGATTGATGTGTACGACAGCGTGTTCCAGTTCCCGACAATATCCAGCAACTTCGCACAGCCATTGAAGAGGAGTGGGACAACATTCCACAGCCCACAATGAATTAAAGTAATTCCAAAAACTAGGCTACTTTGCACAGAAGATTGGAGAAGATTGCTGCTGAACTGATCAGGACGAATAAAGACAATGGCCATGGTGTTTAGAGATTTTAGCATGTGTGAATATACATCTTTCCAAAACTCATTACATGGACTGGTGTAGTTCACAGAATTTCCAACCTTATGAGATCTGTTTTTATCATGACTTGTCAATACTCGGCTTTAATTTGTAATGATTAAAGATAATTGGATAGCTATTTCGCACCAGGTCTTGCTATCAAAATCCTCCTCTCTCCCTCTCGCTCTCGCTCAAACGCTAAAGAATAAATTGTATTAGTAAATGTCCTACTGCTACTGTAGACCTAGGTCCAATCACTGCAAAAATACATATACTTTACTAATCATACATATCAATAACCGTTCTTTTATATAGCTTAATAACAAGATAGATATTGGTCTCCACTACGACATACAGGTGTCAAGTGTATTAGAAATGCAGCTGTATGCTACACCTAAACTATAGCCTACTGTAGCCTATAAAAGCTAATTTAACACATAGGTTTATAATATTAGATGTAGATGAAATTGAGAAAAGTGCAGCCTGGTCTCATAAACTAGACGTAACATGGTAAACGTAAATTCATTCAACAAATTGGTACAATAATTTATGTTATGTTTGGTATGGTTACATAAGACAAAAGGTTACTTAGGGCAAACATTTAAGGAGGGTGGGTAGTTGGTTGGTTGCTATGAAACGTTACAAGTTGTAATTAGTAACATATCATACTTAAATGCAGGGAGACCGATTTACATTAACTATGTTACGTCTACCCCTGATTCCAGATTGAATAGTGAGGTAGCCTACGGAATGAAGTGCAATGGAACATGAAAGAATGATTTTAAAACAAACAAATAACACGCACATTTTTGGGGATATATATATATAATCAAAAAATAGCACTTATTATTGTTTCTAGCAGACCTAAGGTTTCCAATTACTGTTCAAAATTAGTTCAAATGAGTGAAGTCTTAACTGAATGAATAACAGAGACTAAATGCAATATCAAAGTTTATTAAAATAGTTTGGGGAATGGCCTTCTCTCTGAGGGAAGATTTGACGGCAAGTCACATATGTCACATTAATGGAAGGTGTGAAAAACATTAATTTGTGTTTCCCTGGCTGAGTTGACTAGCTGATATGAGCTGATGGCCCATCAGTTGAACTACAAATGTAGGATCTTAATTTGAGCCAGTTTGCCGCAACAGGAAATGTGAATAATTATGTGGATTTTAATTAATGGACATTTTGTAAGGGTTGATACAATTTCCGTCAGAGGAAATCAAGTCTGAAATTTCTGAGTGGAAATTACAAACTTCTGAAGTCTTTTTAAACTTCAAATACATTACAAATTCGACATTTCCTGCAACACAGGAAAGTTATCCTGCAACAGGGTGATCAAATGAAGATCCAACATCTGTAGGAAGTTTGCTAGTGACACATTTTTGTCTTTGTGTCATTGAAGGCTGTCGGTGTGGGCATGAGGTATGGGTGAGATGGCGGACAGGAAAAAAATGAGAAAAGTGGAACTTGTTTTGAGTAAATATGAAATGGTATATCACACAACTTTTGGAGGAGCTACAGAAGGAAATTTAACATGATGACAGTGAGGACGAATTAACTGAGGTGGCATGTGTGATAATCCTGATTATGACAAAGACGATTCTGACCCAGTGATATTTTTTGGAGAGAATTGATCCTTGCCTTTTGGCAGATCCATATGTGGTGTCAGGTTGGGTGGAGAAGAGGTTGGAGAATGTTGGGTCGGTGAAAGTAACTCGAAGTGGAATCACGTATATTTTTTTGTATTTCTGCCGTCCAGAGGGAGTATGCACTCCACATCACGTGACTGGCGACAAGAACTATGACTTGCTTTCCTCTCCAGAGCAGGGCACCGTTGAAAGGAGTGATAACTGGAGTGGTGAAAAGTGTTGAGGGTCAACTGAAGTTGAAGATTCCCGGTGAGGAAAAGTAGAGTGTAGAGGGAAGCAGTGTGTTGAGGAATGTTGGCGTCAAGCGCAAAAAGAGGCATACATGCTCCAGTAGTTCAGAGATGAGGATGAAGTACCTGCGGTGAGGAACGCCGAGTTCGGGCCTCGTCCCGAGGATGATAGGGATGATTCTGGCCCAGTGGGAGTGAGATTTGTGGAGATAATGGATCCTTGCATTTTGGCTGAATCATATGTGGTGTCAGGTTGGGTGGAGAAGAGGTTGGGGACTGTTGAGTTGGTGAAGTTAACTTGGAATGGACTCATGATGATTTATTGTGTTTCCTCCACCCAGAAGGAGTGGGCTCTCCAGACAAGAGTTATGACTTGCGACAGGGCGCCATTGAAAGGAGTAATAACAGGGGTGATATTAAGTGTTGAGCGGAGTAGTTAAAGTTTAAAGATTCCCCGTGTCTGTGACGCATGCTTTTAAGTGAGACGTGGATCCAGTGGAGAGCGTGGGGAAATGGAAAAGACATCGTCTGTCATTTAAAAGAAAGGGGGACCAAGGCACTCTTTATATAATTAATTAAAATGCCTTTATTTGTATGGCATGTTCAATGGAAACAAAGTTTAAAAACTCAGACTCCTTTCAGCTGCATGGCCTTCGTCAGTGAGTACAAAGAAAATATAATACAATGTCCTCTTATGAACAGCTTTTTCCAATCGCCCCTGATAGAATGGCGGCGCGTGTACAACGCGAGGCTCGGCGTCTACCCAGACTTTGGGAATTAGTTGTAATTTACTTAATGCACAAAGCGAGTTTTTAACAACTTACAACTTCCACTGGAGATCACGAAGATGCCCCAGGAGACTGAAACATCGCTGAGAGGAAGTGCCCGGGGGCGGCGTTGAGATCGTAAACAAAGGAGAGGGAAGCAGGGTGGCCTCCGGGTTTGGCAAAAGCTAACCCCATATCGGCTTTCACCACCTAGCCTTTTCCTCGCTAGGTTCCGGTCACTGGCGAACAAAATGGGCGAAATACGACTAAGAATCATTTAAAAAAAAGTATTATGGATTGCAGCATCATGAATTTCACAGTAACGTGGCTAAACAACAGCATACCCGACAACGCTATTGGGCTAGAGGGGTGCGACGTCTTCAGGGCTGGTCGTACGGCAGAGGACTGGTAAGACCAGAAGAGGTGGTCTGTGCATTTATGTACATAAAGCTTGGTGTACAGACAGTAACATAACCCGGAGTCACTGTTCAACCAATCTAGAGTACCTGATGATTAGGTGCAGGCCTTTCTACTTGCCTCGGGAGCTTACATCCATTGTTGTTACTGCAGCCTATATACCTCTGGATGCTAATGCTAAACTTGCAATGAAAGAACTGCAGGTTGCTATTAGCAAACAGCAAACTGCACATCCTGATGGTGTTTTATTGTTGCAGGAAGGCTACCCGAAACGTTTGACCCAAGTTAAACAATTTAAAGGCAATGTTACCAAATACTAATTGAGTGTATGTAAACTTCTGACCCACTGGGAATGTGATGAAAGAACTAAAAGCTGATGTAAATCATTCTCTCTACTATTATTCTGACATTTCACATTCTTCAAATGAAGTGGTGATCCTAACTGACCTAAGACAGTGAATTGTGAAAAACTGAGTTTAAATGTACTTCAACAGTATGTACTGGAAAATTCACAATAAGTTCAGGCCTTATCTCGAGGATAATCGGGATGATTCTGGCCCGTTGAGAGAGTGATGTGTAGAGATAATGGATCATTGCATTTTGGCTGAATCATATGTGGTGTCAGGTTGGGTGGAGAAGAGGTTGGGGACTGGTGAGTTGGTGACGGTAACTCGGAGCGGACTTGTGAAGATTTATTGTGTTTCCCCTGCCCAGAGGGAGCAGGCTCACCGGATTGCTCATTTAGGACAAGAATTGTGACTGCTTTTCTCTCCGGAGCAGGGCTCCGTTGAAAGGAGTGATAAAGGGGGAGGGGGGGGGGCTTTAAGTGTTGAGGAGGAGCAGTTGAAATTGATTCCCGGTGTCTGACGCCCCCCGTTTGTTGAGACGTACAGTGGGGCAAAAAAGTATTTAGTCAGCCACCAATTGTGCAAGTTCTCCCACTTAAAAAGATGAGAGAGGCCTGTAATTTTCATCATAGGTACACTTCAACTATGACAGACAAAATGAGAAAAAAATCCAGAAAATCATTTTGTAGGATTTTTAATGAATTCATTTGCAAATTATGGTGATTCTGATTAGTTGAAGTGTACCTATGATGAAAATTACAGGCCTCTCTCATCTTTTTAAGTGGGAGAACTTGCACAATTGGTGGCTGACTAAATACTTTTTTGCCCCACTGTATGTAAGAATGCTGTTCATTGACTCCAGCTCAGCTTTTAATACCATAGTACCCTCCAAACTCATCATCAAGCTTGAGACCCTGGGTCTCGACCCGCCCAGTGCAACTGGGTCCTGGACTTTGTCGGGCAGCCCCCAAGTGGTGAAGGTAGGCAACAACATCTCCACCCCACTGATCCTCAACACTGGGCCCCTACAAGGGTGCGTTCTCAGCCCTCTCCTGTACTCCCTGTTCACTCATGACTGCGTGGCCATGCCCGCTTCCAACTCAATCATCACGTTTGCAGACAACACTTCAGTGGTAGGCTTGATTACCAACAATGATGAGACGGCCTACAGGGAGGAGGTGAGGGCCCTCGGAGTGTGGTGTCAGGAAATAACCTCACTCAACGTCAACAAAACAAAGGAGATGATTGTGGACTTCAGGAAACAGCAGAGGGAGCACCCCCTGTGGTGGAATATTGAAATATAACACTTTTACTAGAACCTGTGAATTCAATATAGACTTTAATACAAAGTAGGAAAGCTGAGCCCTTCCATGGAAGGACTCAATTTCAAACATAACAGAGCTGATCCCCCTCCATGAAAAGACTAAATTCTCATATTACAGAGTCCTGCCTTTATAGGATTCTGTCTTTCCATAACATATAGAGTCCCCTCCCTCTATATGAAAATAGCTTCCCTTGACCTTTCTCCATCTATGTTCTTGCTTGTTAACCCCCACATCTGACAGCTGTATAGGTTATAATGGTAGCAGGCCCTGGTCCTATATGTTCCATTCCTTTAATAGCCATTCTCTCTTAGCTCTTCAAACTGGACAGCCTGCTAATAATGGAAAAGTAATCATAGTCGTGAGTTTTGATCCAACACCCCCCATCCACATCGACTGGACAGTAGTGGGGAAGGTGGCAAGTTTTAAGATCCTCGGCGTACACATCATGGACAAACTGAAAGGGTCCACCCACACAGATAACGTGGTGAAGAAGGCACAACAGCTTCTCTTCAACCTCAGGAGGCTGAAGAAATGTGCCTTGTCACCTACAACACACACAAACTTTTACATATGCCCAATCAGGAGCATCCGGTCGGGCTGTATCACCGCCTGGTACGGCAACTGCACCGCCCTCAACCGCAAGGTTCTCCAGAGGGTAGTGCGGTCTGCACAACGCATCACCGGGGGCAAACTACCTGCCCTAAGGACACCTTCAGAACACCTACAGCACCAGATCTCACCGGAAGGCCAAAAAGATCAAGGACAACAACCACCCGAGCCACTGCCTATTCACCCTGCTATCATCCAGAAGGTCAGGTCAGTACAGTTGCATCAAAGCTGGGACCGAGAGACTGAAAAACAGCTTATATCTCAAGGCCATCACTGACATAGAGAGGCTGCTGTCAACATACAGACTCAAATCTCTGGCCACTTTAATAAATGGACTTAATAAAGGTATCACTAGTCACCTTGAATAATGCCACTCTAATAATGTTTACATATCCTACATTACTCATCTCATATGTACAGTGGGGAGTATTTGATACACTCCCGATTTTGCAGGTTTTCCTACTTACAAAGCATGTAGAAGTCTGTAATTTTTATCATAGGTACACTTCAACTGTGAGAGACGGAATCTAAAACAAAAATCCAGAAAATCACATTGTATGATTTTTAAGTAATTAATTTGCATTTTATTGCATGACATAAGTATTTGATCACCTACCAACCAGTAAGAATTCCGTCTCTCACAGACCTGTTAGTTTTTCTTTAAGAAGCCATCCTGTTCTCCACTCATTACCTGTATTAACTGCACTCGTTACCTGTATAAAAGACACCTGTCCACACACTCAATCAAACAGACTCCAACCTCTCCACAATGGCCAAGACCAGAGAGCTGTGTAAGGACATCAGGGATAAATTATAGACCTGCACAAGGCTGGGATGGGCTACAGGACAATAGGCAAGCAGCCAGGTGAGAAGGCAACAACTTGTTAAGGGAATTTGTATCTATAATGACTAATTATGTATACATTTCAATCAGGATGTACTAATCAGAATACTATTATGTTACTGTATATGTACTAATCAGAATACTATATGTTACTGTATATGTATGAATTTTCTTTCTTGATCCCGGTACTGAATATAATGTGTGTGAATGTGGTCAAGAGTAGAACAATGACTGTCTGTTCCTTGGTACAAATGAATCAGACTGGCTAGAATGCTTATCTACACAAGAAAACCTTGACTCGTAAATTATATTAAATTGGTAGGGAGACAGATGTGGGAAGGTTCGAGATACAGCCTTTGTACTGGAACGGAGATGGCGCGGGGTGGTGTTGGAACTAATGATGTCATTTTCAGTTTATAACCTGTGGTAACCTGTATTGCGGGAGTACTCTCTTGAATAAAGGCTGCTATTTGACTTTAAGACCGGGCTCTGTCCATTCCTATAAAATAAGGGTCTTACAAATTCTTATGAATTGACAGTGTTTAATTTTAATTGGGAATTAAAACAGAGGAATTAAATTCCTTCAATACAACTGTTGGCGCAATTATTAGAAAATGGAAGAAGTTCAAGATGACGGTCAATCACCCTCGGTCTGGGGCTCCATGCAAGATCTCACCTCGTGGGGCATCAATGATCATGAGGAAGGTGAGGGATCAGCCCAGAACTACACGGCAGGACCTGGTCAATGACCTGAAGATAGCTGGGACCACAGTTTCAAAGAAAACCATTAGTAACACACTACGCCGTCATGGATTAAAATCCTGCAGCGCACGCAAGGTCCCCCTGCTCAAGCCAGCGCATGTCCAGGCCCGTCTGAAGTTTGCCAATGACCATCTGGATGATCCAGAGGAGGAATGGGAGAAGGTCATGTGGTCTGATGAGACAAAAATATAGCTTTTTGGTCTAAACTCCACTCTCCGTGTTTGAAGGAAGACGAAGGATGAGTTCAACCCCAAGAACAACATCCCAACTGTGAAGCATGGAGGTGGAAACATCCTTCTTTGGGGAAGCTTTTCTGCAAAGGGGACAGGACGACTGCACCGTATTGAGGGGGGATGGATGGGGCCATGTATCGCAAGATCTTGGCCAACAACCTCCTTCCCTCAGTAAGAGCACTGAAGATGGGTCGTGGCTGGGTCTTCCAGCATGACAACGAACCGAAACACACAGCCAAGGCAACTACGGAGTGGCTCCGTAAGAACCATCTCAAGGTCCTGGAGTGGCCTAGCCAGTCTCCAGACCTGAACCCAATAGGAAATCTTTGGAGGGAGCTGAAAGTCCGTAATGCCCAGCAACAGCCCGACCTTCTGGAGAAGGTCTGTATGGAGGAGTGGGCCAAAATCCCTGCTGCAGTGTGTGCAAACCTGGTCAAGAACTACAGGAAACGAATGATCTCTGTAATTGCAAACAAAGGTTTCTGTACCAAATATTAAGCTCTGCTTTTCTGATGTATCAAATACTTATGTCATGCAATAAAATGCTAATTAATTATTTAAAAATCATACAATGTGATTTTCCGAAGTTTTGATTCCGTCTCTCACAGTTGAAGTATACCTATGATACAAATTACAGACCTCTACATGCTTTGTAAGTAGGAAAACCTGCAAAATCGGCAGTGTATCAAATACTTTTTCTCCCCACTGTATATACTGTTCTATACTGTACCATCTACTGCATCTTGCCTATGCCTATCATTAGTCACTTTAAATAACACCACTTTAATAATGTTTTCATATCCTACATATATATACTGCTTTACTATAACTTGCCTATGCCCGACGGCCATCGCTCATCCATATATTTATATGTACATATTCTTATTCATCCCTTACATTTGTGGGTATAAGGTATTTGTGTGAATTTGTTAGATTACTAGTTAGATATTACTGCATTGTCGGAACTAGAAGCACAAGCATTTCGCTACAATCGCATTAACATCTGCTAACCATGTTTCCGTGACCAATACAATTTGATTTGATATTGGTGGAGAAAGTTACGAGTGTTATTTGTGGGAGTTTGGAGGTGTCCAGTGAGAGAAAGGCAGATTGAGGTTGCCAGGGTTAGTGTAGTACAGAAAGTGTTGTATGCCGAAGCAGTGAAGACAGTGGTAGAGGAAGATGGGTACAGGGTGAGGCATCCTAAGAATCGTTGTCCTGTTGGAAGGTGAACCAAT
This sequence comes from Oncorhynchus mykiss, assembly GCF_057628025.1. Lineage (NCBI taxonomy): Eukaryota > Metazoa > Chordata > Actinopteri > Salmoniformes > Salmonidae > Oncorhynchus > Oncorhynchus mykiss. The sequence goes on from NC_143045.1 coordinate 14,458,454, forward strand.
CACCCCAGTCTGAGGTCCTGAGAGCTCTGGAGCAGGATTTCATCAAGGATCTCTCTGTACTTTGCTCCGTTCATCTTTCCCTTGATTCTGACTAGTCTCCCATCCCTGTCGCTGAAAAACATCCCCACAGCATGATGCTGTCACCACCATGCGTCAACGTAGGGATGGTGCAAGGTTTCCTCCAGACATGACGCTTGGCATTCATGCCAAAGAGTTCAACTTTGGTTTCATCAGACCAGAGAATATTGTTTCTCATGGTCTGAGAGTCCTTTAGGTGCCTTTTGGCAAACTCCAACCGGGCTGTAATGTGCCTTTTACTGAGGATTGGCATCCGCTTGCCACTCTATCATAAAGGCCTGATTGGTGGAGGGCTGCAGAAATGGTTGTCCTTCTGGAAGGTTCTCCCATCTCCACAGATGAACTCTGCAGCTCTGTCAGAGTGACCATCGGGTTCATGGTCACCTCCCTGACCAAGGCCCTTCTCCCCCGAATTGCTCAGTTTGGCCCGGTGGAAAGCTCTAAGAAGAGTCTTGGTAGTTCCAAACTTCTTCTATTTAAGAATAATAGGTGCTCGACTATGCATATAATTGACAGCGTTGGAAAGAAAACACTCTGACGTTTCCAAAACTGCAAAGATATTGTCTGTGAGTGCAGCAGAACTGATGTTACAGGCGAAACCCAGATAAAAATCCAATCAGGAAGTGTCGCATTTTTTGAAACCGCCTCATGCCAATGACTCCTTATATGGCTGTGAATGAGCTACGAATGAGATTACGTTTTCTACATATTCCCCAAGGTGTCTACAGCATTGTGACGTCTTTTTACGCATTTCTGTTGAAGAATAGCCGTAAGGGACTATATTTAGCAAGTGGTCACATGGTGTCTCCCGCAGAAAATCTTGCGTAAAATACTGATGTAGCCATTTTTCCAATCGCTTCTTATGAGAAACCAATTGCCTCGACGGATATATTTTCGAATTTATATGTTAAAAACACCTTGAGGATTGATCCTAAACAACGTTTGCCGTGTTTCTGTCGATATTATGGAGCTAATTTGGAAAAAAGTTTGGCTTTGTAGTGATAGCATTTTCCGGTCGATTTCTCAGCCAAGCATGATGAACAAACGGGAGCTATTTCGCCTACAAAAATAATATTTTAGGAAAAAAGGAACATTTGCTATCTAACTGGAAGTCTCCTGAGTGAAAAACATCCGAAGTTCTTCAAAGGTAAATGATTTAATTTGATTGCTTTTCTTATTTTTGTGAAAATGTTGCCTGCTGCCAGCAGAGCCTAGCATAGCATTATGCCATGATAAACTTACACAAATGCTTGTCTAGCGTTGGCTGTAACACATATTTTGAAAATCTGAGATGACAGTGTGATTAACAAAAGGCTAAGCTTGTGTTTCAATATATTTAATTTGCGATTTTCATGAATAGGAAAAGTTTCTAGGGGTATTTATGTCCGCTGCGTTATGCTAATTCGTTTGAGGCTATGATTACGCTCCCGGATCCGGGATTGCTAGTCGCAAAAGGCTAACCATATACCTCTTTCCTGTGTTAATGTAATCTCTCCTTCGGGAATCCACTGTATTTAATCTAAAAATAACATGGGTTAAACTTAAAAATCAGTCACATCAATAATTTAATATATGTTGCATAGTTTGGGATACCTTATCTACCGTAATTTACCATCCCTAAGAACTGCAACTTATTTCTTGTCATAAATCATTTTAATGCTTATAAAATCACCTTTTCTTTCATGTATTTTCCTGCCCTATTGGCTTAAACTGTGTCCTGTCCAAACCTCCAAAGGACCATCCTCCCCCATTTATTATCGATGATTAATATGATTTCTGTTCCTGTTGTAGGACTAAGTCAATAGTAGCCCATTTGAAACCTTCACAGACAATGTTTAAAACAGAATCCTGAACCTGGTCTTCTTCCTCACTAGATTTTATTCCCCCGCTCCCCATAATTTGTTCTGCCTCAATTCCACTTTCTCCTCTGTGGTTCAAAACTATAATTATGTCCAAGAGCTATAAACTCCATTATAATTAATTTACCTTAAAAACCAGTATCACCTATGACCACATTCATTATTCAAATGGCCCCTACCTGTGGCTGATCAGACCACAAGGGAAAGCCATGGAAACAGGTCAAAGGTTACACCACCCTTTTACATTCGTGTTCCATACCATATTAGACATATTAAAGAACCCTTTATCTAACATTTTTTTAAACTTGTTTAATTAAAACTCAGAAAATAAAACTTATAATATTCCATATGTGAGTATACCCCTTTAAGATATCTTGTTTTGGGAACATGGAAATCCCCTTAAACCCAACGTTTACTACAAAAACAAAACCTAATAATTATGATAATACACTCAAATCATTTGTTTTAAATTTCCTCTATGTTTCATGTAACTCATTCAGTCTTTCTCCAAATTGTCTCCCCAAAATGCTTTATACCCTGCCAGTACACTCACACAACTGTGATACTGCCCCTTTAAAATGAAACACTCCCAGCCAGCAATACCACTTGTAGACCTTTCATTGTTCCCCGTAATGAACACAGATAATGTTTAGAATGCGTTAACTTTTTGTTTGAATTTACCTGGTGTTACCTAACCAAAAAACAATACCTGGGAAACAACCACAACTTTTACGATTAAACTATTCTTACCTCCCTATCTTATAGCCAAATATAGCCCAATGAAACGCCTAGCAATTTTGTTGCTAGTTTTAGCATGTTTTCAGACTATCCTGACGATATTCAGCTACTTTTTAAAGATATATAAAGAGTATTACCAAAGCCTTGAGAGAACAAAATCAAATCAAATCATGACACGTATTAAAGTGAATACTGTATGGTAAAGCTGTTCACGAAAGCAGGAATGCCAGAAAATGACAGTTGCATTGATTTGCACTATTTATATCCACAGGTTCCCTTTAAATCGAGACTACCTCCCTTTACAGTGACAGGAGGAGACTATTACTGTTTGGCCCGGTAAAGTACTTATGGGAAATATGTAGGGGAAGTTGTTACCTGCAATAGGAGAGAGATTGTTATCACTGACGTGATTATGTCTGACATGACAGGCTGATTGAACTCTGGGGATTTCAATAAGATAAAGTGGACCAGGGCTGACATCTGGTGGTTGTGTGGAGGAATGACGTTATGTAAAAAAAAAAAAAACCTACAGGTTGGACAGGCCCATGCGCTCTCGGGCATATGGGAATGCCTTTCACACTCATTCAACACCATGACATGAAGTTGGCCAAACGGGAGAAAATAAGTACTCCATCTGGGTCTTTTGATGAGAGAGTATATATTGATAACATTGGGGTTCCACGGGAGATACCAGACGAGTTCAAAGCAAGAAATCAGATCTTAGCAGGATTAGAGTCAAGTATTTTCTAGTGGTCCACTCTCAAATAAGAATGTGAACTGGATCAATTATATTTAGGATAATCCACAGCGCTTTGTCAATTATACCAGAGATGTAATGAATGGCTTGGCAGAATATAATTAATCTTGGATATGTTTGTTGGTTGAAAAGGGTGAGAGTGTATGGAGGTGGTTTGTTTTCCGATGACACAGCTCAGGACAGATCAGTGACCAAGGCCTGGCTGGTTTGACCACCCTAGCTCACGAGCTGGCAGAAAAATCTGGGGTGGATACTTCTCTGTGAAATTGGATTTGACAGTATGTTTGGAAAATGGAAAAATGTCATGATCACTGTGTTGTGGGCTACCTTCACCTGTGGGACTGTGTTAGTTTTGTGCAGATGATTCCGGTGTGAAAGGTTCTCATTTCCAGGACTCTGGAGAAATCAATGAGAAAACAGATGGTGAGATACGGACTGATTCCAAGATCTGACCAGTGGAATGATGAATAAATGCCTCAAACCTAAATAGATGCATGAATCCGGATCCTTCATATGCAAGGAACTTATGTTTTGATGAGACCATTTTTTGATGTTTAGAGATGTTAGGTTTATCTTGTTTCAATGTTAGACTTTTTGTTTGATGAAGATTGTAACAAAAATCCTGATGTAGGCCTAAAACAGTCAGTGTGAATGCAAGTATTGGTTTCTGTTAGGTGGTATTTTGATAACAAGAAATATTTATAATAAAAATACATTTTTGCCTTTTAATATTTTTAATAAAACTAGATGTGAGATTGGATGTATAATATTTAATCATTGGGTGGATATGTTAAGCGATTTTTATCAATAATGACAATTATGTATACATTTCAATCAGGACTGACTAATCAGAATAATATTATGTTACTGTATAGATGTATGAATTTTATTTTAATCCTAGTACTGAATATAATGTGTGTAATTATAATCAAGAATTAGAACAAAGACTGTCTGTTCCTTGGTAGAAACTAATGAACTTATCGTCAGACTGGCTAGAATGCTTATCTACACAGGGAGACCTTGGCCTGGTCGTAAATTATCTAAACCGGTGAGGAACGATGTAGGAATGCTTGTGAACTATACTGCCATTGTATCGGAGTGGAGGAGGGACGGGACAATTTAAAACCTATGACGTCATTTTCAGTTTATAACCTGTTGTAAATTGTATCATGTTCAGTACTCTCGAGAATAAACGCTATTGCTTGATTTTGAGACTGGTCTCTGCCCATTTTATGCAAATAAGTATCTTACAAATCCTTAGAAATGGGCTGAGTGTATTAATTGAATTGGGTAATAAACATATAGGAATTTAATTCCTCTAACAGTGTGACCAAACCTTTGACTGGTACTGTACATTTTATATGTCACGCCCTGATCTGTTTCACCTGTTCCTGTGATTGTCTCCAACCCCTCGAGGTGTCGCTTATTTTCCCCAGTGTATTTATTCCTGTCTCTCTGTGCCAGTTCGTCTTGTATGTTAATCAAGACAACCAGCGTGTTTTTCCCATACTCCTTTTGATATTCTCTTTTTGATAGTTTTCCCAGTTTTGACCCCTGCCTGACTCTGGACTACTTTCCCACCTGCCTGATCATCCTGCCAGCCCTGACCTTGATTCTGCCTGCTCTTTGGTACCTTTTGGACTCTGAACTGGTTTTGACCTTTTTGCCTGTCCACGACCATTCTCTTGCCTTACCCAATTGGATTATTAAATATTGTAAGACTCCAACCATCTGCCTCCTGTGTCTGCATCTGGGTCTCGCCTTGTGTCATGATACCATATTCATATTCTGACAAGAGGATTGTCTATATTCATATTCTGACAATTCAAAATTATGTATTTTTGCTGTCTTATGGTGGTATGAATGATTGTTTTTGTAAAGACATCAACTAGCCTACTTAGGTGTCATTGCAAAAACAATCATTCATTCCACTGAGCAGCTGGTAGTAGAGAAGTGATTGTAGATCAACAAGGTGATTATAAATCTTGGTTACACTTTACATAAATCTTTCCATTAAGGGGGTTGTAAAGGGTTTTTAAGTTTGTAGCTTAGTTTATAGATTCTGGGTTTGCCTAATGTTGAGCACTTTGTCATAAATGTTTATGTAAAAAAAAAGGCTATATACAGCGGCTTGTGCAAGTATTCACCCCCCGCCCCTTGGCATTTTTCCTATTTTGTTGCCTCACAACCTGGAATTAAAATAGATTTTTTTGGGGAGGTTTGTATCGTTTGATTTACACAACATGCCTACCGCTTTGAAGATACAAAATATTTTTTTGTGAAACAAAGAAATAAGACCAAAAAACTGAACTTGAGTGTGTACTGCAAGGTGTACTGCAATCTTTAAGTCATACCACTTATTCTCTTGGGGGTGTCTCTATAAGCTTGACACATCTAGCCACTGGGATTTTTGCACATTCTTCAAGGCAAAACTGCTCCAGGCCATTCCAAAACATTTAAATGTTTCCCCGTTAAACCACTCAAGTGTTACTTTAACAGTATGCTTAGGGTCATTGTCCTGCTGGAAAGTGAACCTCCGTCCCAGTCTCAAATCTCTGGAAGACCACAACAGGTTTCACTCAAGAATTTCCCTGTATTTAGCGCCATCATTCATTCCTTCAATTCTGACCCATTTTCCAGTCCCTGCCGATGAAAAACATGGGGCTGGTGTTCTCGAGGTGATGAGCTGTGTTGGGTTTGCACCAGACATAGTGTTTTCCTTCATGGACAAAATGCTTTTTTAGTCTCATCTGACCAGAGTACCTTCTTCCATATGTTTGAGGAGTCTCCCTCATGCCTTTCGGCATTTTTCTAATAGCAATGACTTTTTTTCTGCCAACTCTTCTGTAAAGCCCAGCTCTGTGGAGTGTACAGCTTAAAGTGGTCCTATGGACAGATACTCCAATCTCAGCTTGGAGCTTTGGAACTCCTTCAGGGTTATGTTTGCTCTCTTTGTTGCCTCTCTGATTAATGCCCTCCTTGCCTGGTCTGTGAGTTTTGGTGGACGGCCCTCTCTTTGCAGGTTTGTTCTGCTGCCATATTCTTTCCATTTTTTAAGAAATGGATTTAATGGTGCTCTCAAAGTTTCTGATATTTTTTTATAACCCAACCCTGATCTGTACTTTTCCACAACTCTGTCCCTGACCTGTTTAGAGAGCTCCTTGGTCTTCATGGTGCCACTTACTTGATAAGTGGTGTTGCCGACTCAGATCATGTGACACTTAAAGTACACCTGTTTGCAATCTAACTAATTATGTGACTTCTCAAGGTAATTGGTTGCACCTGATCTAATTTAGGGGCTTCATAGCAAAGGGGGTGAATACATATCCACAAACCACTTTTCCGTTTTATATTTCCTATAATTTTTTTAAACAAGTAATTTTTTAAAATTTCACTTCACCAATTTGCACTATTTTGTGTATGTTGTTTTTTCCCAGTTTCATCTGACGAACAGATTGTAAATATAAAATAAAAAAGGTATAAAAAAAATGTTGTGCCATTTAGGCAAAATGGTATTCTAAGCATCACTCCAGTCAAAACAGGCTCTGCGAACGTTCGATTCCATTCATTTTGTAACGGCTTTCTTCTTACTCTTCTGAGGAGGAGTAGTAGGAAGGATCGGAGGACCAAAATGCTGTGTGGTATGTATCCATAATGTAATTTAATGAGAATGAATACAGAATACAAAAAGAACAAGAGAAACAAAATGAAAACCGAAACAGTCCCGCATGGTGCAAACACTGAAACGGAAAATAATCGGCCACACCACACAGGTGGGAAAAGGCTACCTAAGTATGATTCCCAAATCAGAGACAACTAACGACACCTGCCTCTGATTGAGAACCATACCAGGCCAAACACAAAAACATAGACAACCCACCCAACTCACGCCCTGACCATACTAAAACAAAGACATAACAAAAGAACTAAGGTCAGAACTTGACAGTACCCCCCCCCCCTCCCAAAGGTGCGGACTCCGGCCGCAAAACCTGAACCTATAGGGGAGGGTCTGGGTGGGTGTCTGTCCGCGGTGGAGGCATTGGCGCGGGACGTGGACCCCACTCCACCATAGTCTTTATCCGCCTCTTAACCCGCCTCAGTGGCGCCTTTCGAGCACCAACATAGACAACCCACCCAACTCACGCCCTGACCATACTAAAACAAAGACATTATTGATATCCTTATTGATTCTCCTGCGTATTCTGTGGTGCTAGGCCTACCCTGGTTAGCTTGGCATAACCCCACTGTTTCTTGGCCACAGAGGGCTCTCACGGGGTGGTCGCGAGAGTGCTCAGGTAGGTGTTTCCGTTGGTGCTACTACGGTGGAAAGTCCAGACCAGGTCTCCACCGTGTGCATTCCCCCTGAATATGCCGATTTGGCTCTCGCCTTCTGTAAAAAGAAGGCGACTCAATTACCACCCCATCGACGGGGGGATTGTGCGATAGATCTCCTGGTAGACGCTGCATATCCCAAGAGTCACGTGTATCCCCTGTCACAAGCGGAGACGGAGGCTATGGAGACATAGGTCTCTGAATCCCTGCATCAGGGGTTCATTCAGCCATCCATTTCACCCGTCTCTTCGAGTTTATTTTTTGTGAAAAAAAAGGATGGCGGTTTACGCCCGTGCATTGATTATCGAGGTCTTAATAAAATCACAGTGAAATATAGTTACCCGCTACCTCTGATCAATACGGTTATTGAGTTAATGCACGGGGCATGTTTTTTCACAAAATTGGATCTCAGGAGTGCGTACAATCTGGTCCGTATTAGGAAGGGTGATGAGTGGAAGACGGCATTTAGCACCACCTCAGGTCATTATGAGTACCTTGTCATGCCATATGGGTTGATGAATGCTCCATCAGTTTTCCAATCATTTGTAGATGAGATCTTCAGGGACCTGCACGGGCAGGGTGTAGTGGTGTATATCAATGATATTCTGATATACTCCGCTACACACGCCGAGCATGTGTCCCTGGTGCGCAGGGTGCTTGGTCACCTGTTGGAGCATGATCTATATGTCAAGGCTGAGAAATGCTTGTTCTTCCAACAATCCATCTCCTTCCTAGGGCATCGGTTTTCCACTTCAGGAGTGGAGATGGAGAGCGACCGCATTACAGCCGTGCGTAATTGGCCGACTCTAACCACGGTAAAGGAGGTGCAGCGTTTTTTGGGGTTTGCCAATTACCACCGGAGGTTTATCCGGGGTTTTGGTCAGGTGGCTGCTCCCATTACCTCACTGCTAAAGGGGGGCCCGGTGCGCTTGCAGTGGTCGGCTGAGGCGAACAGGGCTTTTGGGCACCTGAAGACTCTGTTTACCTCGGTGCCTGTGTTGGCTCATCCGGATCCCTCTTTGCCATTCATAGTGGAGGTGGACGCATCCGAAGCTGGGATAGGAGCAGTGCTCTCTCAGCGTTCGGGTACGCCACTGAAGCTTCCTTTTCGAAGAAGCTCAGCCCGGCGGAGCGAAACTATGATGTGGGGAACCGAGAGCTGTTAGCTGTCGTAGAAGCCTTGAAGGTGTGGAGGCATTGGCTTGAGGGGGCTAAACACCCTTTTCTCATCTGGACTGGCCACTGCAATCTGGAGTACATCCGGCAGGCGAAGAGACTGAACCCTCGCCAGGCAAGGTGGGCCATGTTTTTCACTCGTTTTGTGTTTACTCTTTCTTACAGACCAGGCTCCCAGAACATTAAGGCAGACGCATTGTCTCGGCTGTATGACACAGAGGAGCGATCCATGGATCCCACTCCCATACTCCCAGCTTCGTGTCTGGTGGCGCCTGTAGTGTGGGAGCTGGACGCGGACATTGAGCGGGCGTCACGTGCAGAGCCCTCTCCCCCTGAGCGTCCAGCTGGTCGTCTGTACGTTCCGTCTGCTGTCCGCGACCGATTAATCTATTGGGCTCACACGTCACCATCCTCTGGTCATCCTGGGATAGGTCGGACGATGCGCTGTCTTGATGGGAGGTACTGGTGGCCCACTTTAGCTAAGGACGTGAGGATTTATGTTTCTTCCTGCTTGGTGTGCGCCCAGTGCAAGGCTCCTAGACACCTGCCCAGAGGTAAGCTGCAACCTCTACCCGTTCCTCAACGGCCGTGGTCGCACCTCTCGGTGGATTTTTTGACTGATCTTCCACCTTCACAGGGTTACACCACGATCCTGGTCGTTGTGGATCGGTTTTCGAAGTTCTGTCGTCTCCTCCCTTTGCCCGGTCTCCCTACGGCCTTACAAACTGCAGAGGCCCTGTTTACACACGTTTTCCGGCACTCTGGGGTGCCTGAGGATATAGTGTCTGATCGGGGTCCCCAGTTCACATCAAGGGTCTGGAAGGCGTTCATGGAGCGTCTGGGGATCTCGGTTAGTCTTACCTCAGGTTTTCACCCCGAGAGTAATGGGCAGGTGGAGAGAGTTAACCAGGATGTGGGTAGGTTTCTGCGGTCTTATTGCCAGGATCGGCCGGGGGAGTGGGCGAAGTTCGTGCCCTGGGCAGAGATGGCTCAGAACTCGCTACGTCACTCCTCCACTAACCTCACTCCTTTTCAATGTGTATTAGGGTATCAGCCGGTTCTGGCTCCTTGGCATCAGAGCCAGACCGAGGCTCCTGCGGTGGACAATTGGTTTCGGCACGCTGAGGAAACCTGGGAGGCAGCCCACGTCCACCTTCAGCGTGCCAAAAGGCACCAGAAAATTAAACTGTCACGACTTCTACCGAAGTCGTTGCCTCTCCTTGTTCGGGCGAAGCTCGGCGTTCGACGTCACTGGTCTTCTAGCCATCATTGATCCATTTTTCATTTTCCATTGGTTTTGTCTTGTCTTCCCTCACACCTGTTTTCAATCCCATTCATTACCTGTTGTGTATTTAGCCCTCTGTTTCCCCTCATGTCTTTGTCAGAGATTGTTTATTGTCAGTGTAGTGTTTTTTGTATAGGTGCGCGACGGGTCTTCGTACCCATATTTGTTTATATACATTTTTTATATTTAGTGTTATGGAGCATGTTACTTGGACATTTATTAAAAGACTCCATTTTACACTCCGTTTGACTCTCCTGCGCCTGACTTCCCTGCCACCTATACACATATATCTGACGAGGAGATTCATTCTATAACCAATGATGTCATATTTTATATATAAACTGTTGTACGTGGTTCTATGGCAGCGCGCTCCGAGTAAAAATACTATTATCTAATTTTGATAAGACTGGTCTCTGTCTATTTTATGCAAATAAGAAGCTTACAAATTCTTAGAAACAGAGTGATTTTAATTAAATTGATTAATGAACACATACAGAAATTATGAAATTCCGTTAACATTGACATTTGCCTTAAATGTGGGTTTTAAAACATGTTCCAAGGTCATATAAATATCCCCAATGTGAATCACTGTACAGTATATGAAATACATTTTGGCTTATAGAGCAAAAATTGTTCTGGGTGCCGGAGTAAAAGTATTGTCGGGTGTACTCAACAGGGTCTGTAGAATGTATTTCTGTCATCATTTAATGGAGTTCTGAATAATACGAAGTGTTGGCCTTTTACTCTTCCCATTCCATTGGTGGCCACAATGTGAATCACTCTATATGGAATACATAATCATCAGATGTGCAATTACTGCACTACAGAAAACCCTCTAACCAAACAACAGTGGGCAACTACAAAGGGCAATTATACAAAAAAATGGAAGTTTCTTTGATTTTTCACATCATCAGATGATGTGGCTTAAGCATTGTTGTGAACACAGAAAATCAAATGTTGCTGTTTTTCTATTTAAAAAGTTTGGGGGAAATCCAAAACCTGGAAAAACATGTGGGAAATCCGAAAACTGGAAAAACTAAACTCAGAAAATGGAATTTGGGGGGAAAAAACTGAAGTAGACATGAAATTAAATCTGATTTAAAAGGACTCACCTATGTTTTTTTCTGTGCATGACTGCACTTTAGAGTTTTATCCTGCTGCACAGCATTTTGTGGAAAGTTGAGGTCAGGTCCAATATTGACTATGCACCCAAGAGGGAAAGAAGTTGGGCCATCCTAGAAATGATTTAGAGAAATTTAATATATCAAATTTAGCAGACTCTTTATCCAAAGTGACTTAGTAATGTGTGAAGACATTTTTATGTATGGGTGGCCCCGGGAATCAAACCTACTATCCTGGCGTTACAATACTCTACCAAGATGCATGACAGGTTTATAAATGCTTTGTGAAGCTTCAATTTAAAATGATTTATGAGGCCTTTATTAAGCTTAGCTTATGCCACACTTTATAAAGAACAAGGTTGTCATATTTGAGATCTGTGATCATGTCACACAGTTATGCCAAATTTATGAACCCTTTATAAAGCATGACATATGGTTATAGATTATTTGTAACACATTAATGTAGTGTTTATGAAGGCTTTATGAAGGCTTTATAAGCGGCATGTCATTTAAAACGGGACCGATACTCCTACCTCAAGAAATGTTTAATTTTACAGACAGTCGAGCACATTTCTTCTATTTTTCTGCCTCTTCAGTCCAGGGTCCACTGTATGGTGCCGTTGCGAATGTCAGACTCCACTCGGTGAGGCACATCGATCTGCAGGTTGAACATGATTCGATTGTAGACAACTAAAATAAGTGCAGTTGGATAAGGCAATTTTACAGCTAACCTGCTACGTCACATACTGATATTGTCTTTGGTATTATTGTGCGTAGCTATGTTTGCTAGCTAGCCAGCCAGCCCATAGAGAAAGCAGTACAATGTGGATTTTGTCGTCAACTTGAGCTGCAACAGATTTCCACAACAATTTTCATATGTTGCTCCCATCCCTATTAAAAAGGCAAAATGAAACATTTGTTCACCAAAAAATATTGTTCTCACATATTAGTATTATTGACATTATAAGAATGAGCGTTTTGAGTGGATTTTTCATTTAAAAAAGGCCTTTGAACACCCTGGAGGGCATGAGGCAAAATCTTATCTGTTTTTCTCGATATGGTTTCCTTGACTCTGAAAATATCTAATTATCCCCAGGTGTCCCCAGGTATTGGTAATCATTTGCATATCACACCATGGCAGGCTTCTTTTTTTTTTATCTCACAAGTATAAGAATCAAGTGAGGAGCCGAGTTTAAGGAGATCATCATGGATTAGAAATGAACTGTCTTAATTTTGGATTTAGAATACATGTATCATTTTGCATTTGAATGTAATAAGTTACATGAGTACAGGATACAAAGTAAAATATTTTTTGAATTATGTTATCAGGAGAATGAAAAGCAGTCTATATTGGTGAGTATACTGTATATGTGGGGAAATCTATTACTGAATCAACAAGTCAAGGAATTATCCATTTAGGTTGTCTGTTCTTTGTGATTTCATCAATTTAACTTATATGAAAGCTACAGTAGGAAGATTTGCTCCTCTTCTTCAAACATTGACAGCACATCTTTACCATCTACCAGGACCATGGAAAACTCTACTCACTTTAAGGTGTTTAGGCTTGCTGCATACGGTGATATCGGACAATTGAAGTATTTCTACTTTGCTGTAGTAACTGTTTTATATTTTGTCATCATTCTTGCCAATGCTTTACTTATTGGAGTTATCTGCATTGAAAGAAGCCTTCATGAACCCATGTATCTGTTTCTATGTGCTTTGTTTGTTAATCAGTTGTATGGGAGCACTGGTTTGTTTCCTGCTCTCATGTTTTACTTGCTGTCTGACACACAAGATATTTCCCTTCTTTATTGTTATCTCCAGATTTATGTGTTGTACACATATGCTCTAACAGAATTTAGTAATTTAGCAGTTATGTCCTATGACAGGTACATCTCTATTTGTTATCCTCTACAGTATAACAATATTATGACACCTAAAATAATTTGTGGCTTAATTCTGCTGTCGTGCTTGTCTTCTTTTTTTCTCAACGCCATCAATATCTCCCTGAGTTTGCGACTGCAATTTTGTGGTAACATTCTAGACAGACTGTATTGTGACAACTACTCAGTCGTCAAGCTTGCCTGTTCAAATACTACGCTGAATAACATATGGGGTCTTCTTGTCACTGTGGTTTATATTTATTGTATTATATGTCCTACCATATACTCATATGTAAGAATTCTACAAATATGTTTAAAGTCTTCAAAAGAGACAAAACAGAAAGCATTTAACACTTGCACACCACATATAGCCTCTATGCTGAATTTCTTCTTTGGCTGGTTATTTGTGATTCTACAAGGCAGGTATGAAACTGCAGATCTTCCACCTATACTTCGCACTATTTTATTCATTTATTTTCTGATATGTCCACCACTTTTCAATCCTTTAATGTATGGCGTTAGGATGGTTCAAATCAGGCATGCTTGTAAAAGGGTACTAGGCATTTACCCTAAAACATAACCTGATAGTTCCTTTTTCTCATGTTGAATTATGTTTTCTTACTTATAGTTGCTATAATTGAATGTAAAAATATGTAAAGCAGTAAAAGCAGTAAAGTATTCCCCTAGTAGTGAAAGATCTATAGACTTAGATCAACATCACAACAGTGTGTCTGTCCCATTATGGCATCTGTGAGAGCACTGGAAGCACCATTGAGGCAATCTCCATTTTAAAGTAGTCCATTTTCTTCTACTACTTTTAGGAGTTTTCAAACAGACTGGAAGGGTGCATACTGCCACCTGGACAGTGTTTTCTTTAACAGGTATAAAGCCAAGGTTGGCTAAAGTTTGCTCATAAGTATAATTCATTGGCTTATTCCCCAGTTACTACTTCAAAATGGTCAAAGTCCTCAATGCCGCAGCCCATGCTAAAACTGGCTATTGGACCGGTCACTGAGCTAAAGATGGATCAGCCCATCCAGCATTTGGCCTAACTACCTGGCCCGTCTGTTTCTGCTTAATTCTTAAATATATGTTCACACTGTCATTTAAGCACAGGTGTTGTTTAATACCACTATCCAATGATAATGTCCCTGAGAGGAAAAGCTTGTGAGTTGTGTTCGTTTTAACATAGAGAACCGCCTACAGCATAACATTCTAAGTGAGTGGTTCCCGCACAAGGTGTCGGCACTACCCCCCCCCCCCCCCCCCCCCCCCCAAAAAAAACTGTGTAGTGCATCAGCAGTTCCTCTTGTTATGTTAGTCATTGCATACCTTAGAGAGCTATGTACAACTTGTCAGAAATGTATAGATCAACTAGCCCATGTCAGCTAATGGATTAGTTTTTTTAGTCCATAGACATTGTTGTAACTGTTTATTCACTCAAATATCACCTGAATACACACGACATGGCAAAATGTATAGAATTGCAACATTTTCTTTGTACCCCATAACAAAATGTGTAGAATTGCAGGAAATAATCATTAAACTTGCTAAATTTCCTCTGTGAACAGTTTATTTCATAAACCGTGCTTGTGCCCATATAAATATATCAATGTTAAAATCTGCTGCTATTACATGTTTCAGCATGATAATGCATGGCTTCATGTTGCAAGGATCTGTACACAATTCCTGGAAGCTGAAAATGTCCCAGTTCTTCCATGGCCTGCATACTCACCAGACATGTTGAGCATGTTTGGGATGCTCTGGATTGATGTGTACGACAGCGTGTTCCAGTTCCCGACAATATCCAGCAACTTCGCACAGCCATTGAAGAGGAGTGGTACAACATTCCACAGCCCACAATGAATTAAAGTAATTCCAAAAACTAGGCTACTATGCACAGAAGATTGGCGAAGATTGCTGCTGAACTGATCAGGACGAATAAGGACAATGGCCATGGTGTTTAGAAATTTTAGCATGTGTGAATATACATCTTTCCAAAACTCATTACATGGACTGGTGTAGTTCACAGAATTTCCAACCTTATGAGATCTGTTTTTATCATGACTTGTCAATACTCGGCTTTTATTTGTAATGATTAAAGATAATTGGATAGCTATTTCGCACCAGGTCTTGCTATCAAAATCCTCCTCTCTCCCGCTCGCTCTCGCTCAAACGCTAAAGAATAAATTGTATTAGTAAATGTCCTACTGCTACTGTAGACCTAGGTCCAATCACTGCAAAAATACATATAATTTACTAATCATACATATCAATAACCGTTCTTTTATATAGCTTAATAACAAGATAGATATTGGTCTCCACTACGACATACAGGTGTCAAGTGTATTAGAAATGCAGCTGTATGCTACACCTAAACTATAGCCTACTGTAGCCTATAAAAGCTAATTTAACACATAGGTTTATAATATCAGATGTAGATGAAATTGAGAAAAGTGCAGCCTGGTCTCATAAACTAGACGTAACATGGTAAATGTAAATTCAGTCAACAAATTGGTACAATAATTTATGTTATGTTTGGTATGGTTACATAAGACAAAAGGTTACTTAGGGCAAACATTTAAGGAGGGTGGGTAGTTGGTTGGTTGCTATGAAACGTTACAAGTTGTAATTAGTAACATATCATACTAAATGGAGGGAGACCGATTTACATTAACTGTGTTATGTCTACCCCTGATTCCAGATTGAATAGTGAGGTAGCCTACGGAATGGAGTGCAATGGAACATGAAAGAGAATGATTTTAAAACAAACAAATAACACGCACATTTTTGGGGATCTATATATAATCAAAAAATAGCACTTATTATTGTTTCTAGCAGACCTAAGGTTTCCAATTACTGTTCAAAATTAGTTCAAATGAGTGAAGTCTTAACTGAATGAATAACAGAGACTAAATGCAATATCAAAGTTTATTAAAATAGTTTGGGGAATGGCCTTCTCTCCGAGGGAAGATTTGACGGCAAGTCACATATGTCACATTAATGGAAGGTGTGAAAAACATTCATTTGTGTTTCCCTGGCTGAGTTGACTAGCTGATATGAGCTGATGGCCCATCAGTTGAACTACAAATGTAGGATCTTAATTTGAGCCAGTTTGCCGCAACAGGAAATGTGAATAATTATGTGGATTTTAATTAATGGACATTTTGTAAGGGTTGATACAATTTCCGTCAGAGGAAATCAAGTCTGAAATTTCTAAGTGGAAATTACAAACTTCGGAAGTCTTTTTAAACTTCAAATACATTACAAATTCGACATTTCCTGCAACACAGGAAAGTTATCCTGCAACAGGGTGATCAAATGAAGATCCTACATCTGTAGGAAGTTTGCTAGTGACACATTTTTGTCTTTGGGTCATTGAAGGCTGCCGGTGTGGGCATGAGGTATGGGTAAGATGGCGGACAGGAAAAAAATGAGAAAAGTGGAACTTGTTTTGAGTAAATATGAAATGGTATATCACACAACTTTTGGAGGAGCTACAGAAGGAAATTTAACATGATGACAGTGAGGACGAATTAACTGAGGTGGCATGTGTGATAATCCTGATTATGACATAGACGATTCTGACCCAGTGATATTTTTTGGAGAGAATTGATCCTTGCATTTTGGCTGAATCATATGTGGTGTCAGGTTGGGTGGAGAAGAGGTTGGGGACTGTTGAGTTGGTGAAGGTAACTCGGACAAGAAGTATGACTTACTTTGCTCCCTGGAGCAGGGCGCCATTTAAAGGAGTGATAACAGGGGTGGCATTAAGTGTTGAGGCGGAGCACTTGAAGTTGAAAGATTCCCAGTGTCTGTGACGCATGCTTTTTGGTGCGACGTGGATCCAGTGGAGAGAGTGGGGAAATGAAGAAGATAAATATCATGCCTTTATGCCTTTATTTGTATGGCATGTTCAATGGAAACAAAATGTAAAAACTCTGCCGTGTTTCGGCTGCATGGCCTTCGTCAGGGAGTACAAAGAAATGATAATACAATGTCCTCTTTTGAACAGCTTTTTCCAATCGCCCCTGATAGAATGGCGGCGCGTGTACAACTCAAGGCTCGGCGTCTACCCAGATTTTGAGAATAAGTTGTAATTTACTTAACTGTTCTTAGTTTATTCACTCAGCACAGCCTGATATTCACTTTATATAGCTTACAAGAACTCCTGGATATTGGAACACAATGCACAAATACTTTTTTTGACAACTTACAACTTCCACTGGAGATCCCGATCAAGATCGTAAACAAAGGAGAGGGAAGCAGGGTGGCCTCCGGGCTTGTCAAAAGCTAACCCACATCGGCTCTCACTACCTAGCCTTTTCCTCGCTAGCGTCCGGTCACTGGCGAACAAAATGGACGAAATACGACTAAGAATCATCTCACAAAAAAAGTATTATGGATTGCAGCATCATGATTTTCACAGAAACGTGGCTAAACAACAGCATACCTGACAACGCTATTGGGCTAGACGGGCGCGACGTCTTCAGGGCTGATCGTATGGCAGAGGACTGGTAAGACCAGAGGAGGTGGTCTGTGCATTTATGTACATAAAGCTTGGTGTACAGACAGTAACATAACCGGGAGTCACTGTTCAACCAATCTAGAGTACCTGATGATTAGGTGCAGACCTTTCTACTTGCCTCAGGAGCTTACATCCATTGTTGTTACTGCAGCCTATATACCGCTGGATGCTAATGCTATACAAACATTCCACTCCCCCACCCGGGACAGGCGGATCACCTTTCACTGTTCCTACTCCCCAAGTATTTACCCCTCATTAAACACGTGAAACCATCAGTGAGGACAGTCAAAGTGTGGCCAGAGGCGTCAACAGTTTCAACATACAGATTGGAGATTGTTTGCCACTCAGGCCATCCTTGACTCCCATACGGACATCGAAACATATGCTTCTTCCGTTCTGGATTACATCCACATCAACAATGTCACCACCCATAAACTAAAAAAGACCTTCCCCAACCAGAAGCCTTGTATGAACAGAGAGGTAAAGACACACAAAAAGGCCTCAAGATGTAAACATGACCACAAACTGCGGATTGAGGAGCACTTCAACAACAACTCCGACCCTCGACACATGTGGCAGGGCATCCAAGCCATCACAGACTACCGGCCAAAAAAACCCTACTCCCACAGCCAGCGACATCTCCATCTCCGATGAGTTAAACAGGTTCTAAGCTCACTTCGACCGGGACAACAAAGATCCAGCCATCAAAGCTGCGCTCCCCCTCAGACTATCCATCGCAGATGTGTTGCCTGCACAGAGCAGGGTGAATGCCCACAAGGCTGGTGGTCCTGTTGGCGTCCCCGGTCGTGTGTTCAGAGCATGTGCTGGGCAGCTGGCCGAGGTCTTCACTGACATTTCAACCCGTCATTGGCCGAGGTGGTTGTCCCCACGTGCGTTAAGACCTCAACCATTGTGCCAGTGCCGAAGCAGTCGACCGCATCAAGCCTGAATGACTTCCAACCTGTTGCACTCATCCCCACGATCATGAAGTGCTTCGAAAGACTGGTTTTGGCCTACCTTAATCAAATCAAATCAAATGTATTTATTTAGCCCTTCGTACATCAACTGATATCTCAAAGTGCTGTACAGAAACCCAGCCAACCCCAAACAGCAAGCAATGCAGGTGTAGAAGCACGGTGGCTAGGAAAAACTCCCTAGAAATGCCAAAACCTAGGAAGAAACCTAGAGGGGAACCAGGCTATGTGGGGGGGCCAGTCCTCTTCTGGCTGTGCCGGGTGGAGATTATAACAGAACATGGCCAAGATGTTCAAATGTTCATAATAATAATCACAGGCAGAACAGTTGAAACTGGAGCAGCAGCACGGCCAGGTGGACTGGGGACAGCAAAGAGTCATCATGACAGGTAGTCCTGAGGCATGGTCCTAGGGCTCAGGTCCTCCGAGAGAGAGAAAGAAAGAGAGAAAGAGAGAATTAGAGAGAGCATACTTAAATTCACACAGGACACCGGATAGGACAGGAGAAGTACTCCAGATATAAGAAACTAGCCCCCCAACACCTCCTAGGAATGGTATGAAAGAGACCTAGTAAGCCAGTGACTCAGCCCCTGTAATAGGGTTAGAGGCAGAGAATCCCAGTGGAAAGAGGGGAACCGGCCAGGCAGAGACAGCAAGGGCGGTTCGTTGCTCCAGAGCCTTTCCGTTCACCTTCACACTCCTGGACCAGACTACGCTCAATCATATGACCCACTGAAGAGATGAGTCTTCAGTAAAGACTTAAAGGTTGAGACCGAGTTTGTGTCTCTCACATGGGTAGGCAGACCGTTCCATAAAAATTGAGCTCTATAGGAGAAAGCCCTGCCTCCAGCTGTTTGCTTAGAAATTCTAGGGACAATTAGGAGGCCTGCGTCTTGTGTAGGTATGTATGGCAGGACCAAATCAGAGAGATAGGTAGGAGCAAACCCACGTAATACTTTGTAGGTTAGCAGTAAAACCTTGCCTTGACAGGAAGTCAGTGTATTGAGGCTAGCACTGGAGTAATATGATAATTTTTTTGGGTTCTAGTCAGGTTACTAGCAGCCGTATTTAGCACTAACTGAAGTTTATTTAGTGCTTTATCCTGGTAGCCGGAAAGTAGAGCATTGCAGTAGTCTAACCTAGAAGTGACAAAAGCATGGATTAATATTTCTGCATCATTTTTGGACAGAAAGTTTCTGATTTTTGCAATGTTACGTAGATGGAAAAAAGCTGTCATTGAAACAGTCTTGGTATGTTCTTCAAAAGAGAGATCAGGGTCCAGAGTAACGCCGAGGTCCTTCACAGTTTTATTTGAGACGACTGTACAACCATTAAGATTAATTGTCAGATTCAACAGAATATCTCTTTGTTTCTTGGGACCTAGAACAAGCATCTCTGTTTTGTCAGAGTTTAAAAGTAGAATGTTTGCAGCCATCCACTTCCTTATGTCTGAAACACATGCTTCTAGCGAGGGCAATTTTGGGGCTTCACCATGTTTCATTGAAATGTACAGCTGTGTGTTATCCGCATAGCAGTGAAAGTTAACATTATGTTTCCGAAAGACATCCCCAAGAGGTCAAATATATAGTGAAAACAATAGTGGTCCTAAAACGGAACCTTGAGGAACACAGAAATTTACAGTTGATTTGTCAGAGGACAAACCATTCACAGAGACAAACTGATATCTTTCCGACAGATAAGATCTAAACCAGACCCGAACTTGTCCGTGTAGACTAATTTGGGTTTCCAATCTATCCAAAAGAATGTGGTGATCAATGATATCAAAAGCAGCACTAAGGTCTAGGAGCACGAGGACAGATGCAGAGCCTCGGTCTGATGCCATTAAAAGGTAATTTACCACCTTCACAAGTGCAGTCTCAGTGTTATGATGGGGTCTAAAACCAGACTGAAGCATTTCGTATACATTGTTTGTCTTCAGGAAGGCAGTGAGTTGCTGCGCAATAGTTAAAAAAAATGTTTTTGAGAGGAATGGAAGATTCGATATAGGCCAATAGTTTTTTTTATATTTTCTGGGTCAAGGTTTAGCTTTTTCAAGAGAGGCTTTTTTACTGCCACTTTGAGTTTGGTACACATCCGGTGGATAGAGAGCCGTTTATTATGCTCAACATAGGAGGGCCAAGCACAGGAAGCAGCTCTTTCAGTAGTTTAGTTGGAACAGGGTCCAGTATGCAGCTTAAAGGTTTAGAGGCCATGATTATTTTCATCATTGTGTCAAGAGATATAGTACTAAAACACTTGAGTGTCTCTCTTGATCCTAGGTCCTGGCAGAGTTGTGCAGACTCAGGACAACTGAGCTTTGAAGGAATACACAGATTTAGAGAGGAGTCCGTAATTTGCTTTCTAATAATCATGATATTTTCCTCAAAGAAGTTCATGAATTTATTACTGCTGAAGTGAAAGCCATCCTCTCTTGGGGACTGCTGCTTTTTAGTTAGCTTTGCGACAGTATCAAAAAGGAATTTCTGATTGTTCTTATTTTCCTCAATTAAGTTGGAAAAATAGGATGATCGAGCAGCAGTAAGGGCTCTTCGATACTGCACGGTACTGTCTTTCCAAGCTAGTCGGAAGACTTCCAGTTTGGTGTGGCGCCATTTCCGTTCCAATTTTCTGGAAGCTTGCTTCAGAGCTCGGGTATTTTCTGTATACCAGGGAGCTAGTTTCTTATGAGAAATGTTTTTAGTTTTTGGGGTGCAACTGCATCTAGGGTATTGCGCAAGGTTAAATTGAGTTCCTCAGTTAGGTGGTTAACTGTTAACCTATGTGAGAATGCTGTTCATAGACTTTAGCTCAGCATTCAATACAGTCATTCCCTCTAGGCTGGTCACCAAACCCCAGGACCTAGGGATCAGCCCCTCTCTCTGTAACTGGACTTTGGACTTCCTAATCAACAGACCCCAGAATGTCAGGTTAGATAACTTCACCTCCTCAACCCTGAACCTGAACACTTGTGTGCCACAGGGCTTTGTGTTGTTTCCCCTCCTGTACTGCCTCTTCACCTACGACTGCATTTCTGTACACGGTTCCAACACCATCGTCAAGTTTGCAGACGACACCATGGTGGTAGGCCTGATCAAAGAGAATTACGAGTTAGCCTACAGGGAGGAGGTCAAGCATCTGGCTGCATGGTGCTCTGACAACAACGTGGCCCTCGATGCAAAGAAAACCAAGGAGCTCATTGTGGATTACAGGAAGTCTAAAAGCTGCAGCCACGCCCCAGTTGTCATTGATGGCACTGAGGTTGAGCGTGTGCCCAGCTTTAAATTCCTGGGTGTCTACATCTCAGAGGACCTCGCCACAAACTGTTTTCCCTCTTACCATCAGGCAGGCGGTACAGGTCTCTACGTTCCCACACTAGCAGGCTCAAGAACATTTCTTTCCAGCTAATGTAACCCTGCTGAACTCTGTGACACGGCACTAGCCATATCCACCCGCCCACATCTTAGTACTGCCTCTCAGGGACCTTGTTGCACTACTCTCTTTGCACTCTTCACAGTACTAGTGGACTCTGACATTGCTTTGCATAGTCTGATTAAGGACATTATTCAGTTGAACATGTACATGTCTACCTCAGTAACCCCATTGCTGCTATTCCTGCATTTCAGTTGCGTGCCTCCTTGCACTTTCAATTTGCCTTCATTGCACATTTAGACTTGCCATTTGTACTTGCCATTTATACATCCCATTTAATAACATACATTGCACCTAATTGTTTCAGTTGTACATTTTTGCATGCTTATTTGCACTTCTGGTCAGATGCTAACTGCATTTCGTTGTACTGTACTTGTACTTGTTCAATGACAAAGTTGAATCTAATTTTTTTTTAAACGAAGAGGGATTGGTTACAACGTTCATTGGACAACACCTAATAAGCAATGTTGTTGCGAAATCCTGCACGGATCCTGCACCGTGCGCTGCCACGCATCAGCAGTAAGGAAGGAGGAGATAAAAGACAGCTCTTTCAGCTCTTTGGGAGGGAGCTATTGGTTGGCGCGACAGTTTGATTGTGTGTGCTATGCTGCAGTAGTCTGTTTGTTTAGAGTGTTTAGTTTATAAAGTGTTTAACTTAAACATCGGTGTGACCTCTCTAGGTCGTGGTTGTTATCGTTTGGGACTGCACCAGTTATGGATCGCATGGATTAGTAGCAATGATGGGAAACTTTGACATACAAACCATCAGATGGTCAGACAGTACAACTGCAAGCCTAAAGTCAACAGCAAATATCTCTCTTTCTCTCTCTTTCTTTTCCCTCTATCGTTCCACTGCTGTACACTGCTGGCAAACTTTCTATTTTTCAAATGCACTTCCCGTTGATGTTCATTAGCGCTGGACTATTATTGCCCTGCCAGAAGTATTTGGGTTGACATTTAGTTAAAAGGGAGGTTGCTTTCAAGTTGTGTGTTGTGTTTGAACTGTATTGGGATGGGGTGTACTAATGACATGTGGCAGAGAAGATTGTGGACATTTTAAGGTCTTTGTTTTGTCTATGAACACCCCCCACATTCATACCTTCTGCACTCCTCCACTGGAAGGCAATACAGATTATTGCAAATCCTCTCTTGATGACTTGGTTCTTTCATGTAAATTGTTTCTATGAAGTTGCCGTTCAATTGCTCTGCCATCATTATTATTATTATTATTATTATTATTGTATGAGGTATTAATGGTGGGGTTACCCCTGTGTTGTGACGTGGGTTTTATATGTTGTCTTCTTTTTTCTCTCAATTGGCTATCTGGCAAACAGGCTACACTCTCGACAGTCTCTTCTGCTGATGTCTGTGGGTGTGGTAGTGGTACTCGCTCTTCTGCTCTTTTCCTTTCGGCATGGTTAGTACTTGCCTGGCGCCCGAACAAAATCTTTATTTTTACACCTCTCTAATAAATACCGCTACAATGTTATCAAAAATGAATCCCTAGAAAGGTTGTTCCAAACTTGAATATGACTGGGCAAAGTGCCAACAACAGGAGAGCCATCTATTCCATAGTACTGTCCTTTGCCAACACATACACAACTAATTAATTAATTAAATACAAAGATTGACCTATTTAGTTTCTACAGGAATCTACATCTGAAGGCCTGGTACAAGCAAAACATCTCTCCAACTACAGACACCAGTGTTTCAGGTCAGGCAGTTTCTGTGCCCTCAAAAACACATTTTAAGCCCAAGTCCACCTTTTTTCCCATTGTCCAGAATGCCACACTAAATACATTTACCAAGAAGGTGAATTTTGGTGTGGAGAATCTGTTTGAAAGCTAAATGTACTCTAACCAAACACAATGTAATCTTTCTAAGACAGAGTGGGATGCAGTTGAATCATTATCCAAAAATGGACGGATTGTGGTTAAAAAAGCAGACAAAGGTGACGCTACAGCAGTATGGGAGAATGGCTACATGTCAGACAATGAGTTCAAATTTATTTTCAGTGACAGTCTGCGTATGGCTTCTTTTTATCTTCTTCCAAAAGTCCACAAGAATCTCGACCCCCCCCCCCCCCCCCCAGAAAATCAGTCATTAGTGGTAATGAAAGTCTGACAGAACCCATTTCCAAGTACATTGATTACTTTAATAAGCCTGTTCTGCCATCACTCCCAGCCTATCTTTAAGATGCCACAGGTGTTAATTGAACAATATAGGTACAGCTTCCTTTTTAGTCACCATGGATGTGGAGTCTCCATACATCACCATTGAACATGAACAAGGATTGGCAGCTATGCATCATTTCTTGAGTACCCAAATTGGTCTACACGGACAAGTTCTGGCCTGGTTTAGATCTTATCTGTCCGAAAGATATCAGTTTGTCTCTGTGAATGGTTTGTCCTCTGACAAATCAACTGTAAATTTCGGTGTTCCTCAAGGTTCCGTTTTAGGACCACTATTGTTTTCACTATATATTTTACCTCTTGGGGATGTCATTCGAAAACATAATGTTAACTTTCACTGCTATGCAGATGACACACAGCTGTACATTTCAATGAAACATGGCGAAGCCCCAAAATTGCCCTCGCTAGAAGCATGTGTTTCAGACATAAGGAAGTGGATGGCTGCAAACGTTCTACTTTTAAACTCGGACAAAACAGAGATGCTTGTTCTAGGACCCAAGAAACAAAGAGATCTTCTGTTGAATCTGACAATTAAGCTTAATGGTTGTACAGTCGTCTCAAATAAAACTGTGAAGGACCTCGGCGTTACTCTGGACCCTGATCTCTCTTTTGAAGAACATATCAAGACCATTTCAATGACAGCTTTTTTCCATCTACGTAACATTGCAAAAATCAGAAACTTTCTGTCCAAAAATGATGCAGAAAAATGTATCCATGCTTTTGTCACTTCTAGGTTAGACTACTGCAATGCTCTACTTTCCGGCTACCCGGATAATGCACTAAATAAACTTCAGTTAGTGCTAAATACGGCTGCTAGAATCCTGACTAGAACCAAAAAATGTGATCACATTACTCCAGTGCTAGCCTCCCTACACTGGCTTCCTGTCAAAGCAAGGGCTGATTTCAAGGTTTTAATGCTAACCTACAAAGCATTACATGGGCTTGCTCCTACCTATCTCTCTGATTTGGTCCTGCCATACATACCTACACGTACTCTACGGTCACAAGACGCAGGCCTCCTAATTGTCCCTAGAATTTCTAAGCAAACAGCTGGAGGCAGGGCTTTCTCCTATAGAGCTCAATTTTTATGGAACGGTCTGCCTAGCCATGTCAGAGACGCAAACTCAGTCTCAACCTTTAAGTCTTTACTGAAGACTCATCTCTTCAGTGGGTCATATGATTGAGTGTAGTCTGGCCCAGGAGTCGGAAGGTGAACGGAAAGGCTCTGGAGCAACGAACCGCCCTTGCTGTCTCTGCCTGGCCGGTTCCCCTCTTTCCACTGGGATTCTCTGCCTCTAACCCTATTACAGGGGCTGAGTCACTGGCTTACTGGGGCTCTCTCATACCGTCCCTGGGAGGGGTGCGTCACCTGAGTGGGTTGAGTCACTGATGTGATCATCTTGTCTGGGTTGGCGCCCCCCCCCCCCCCCTTGGGTTGTGCCGTGGCGGAGATCTTTGTGGGCTATACTCAGCCTTGTCTCAGGATGGTAAGTTGGTGGTTGAAGATATCCCTCTAGTGGTGTGGGGGCTGTGCTTTGGTAAAGTGGGTGAGGTTATATCCTTCCTGTTTGGCCCTGTCCGGGGTGTCCTCGGATGGGGCCACAGTGTCTCCTGACCCCTCCTGTCTCAGCCTCCAGTATTTTTATGCTGCAGTAGTTTATGTGTCGGGGGGCTAGGGTCAGTTTGTTATATCTGGAGTACTTCTCCTGTCCTATTCGGTGTCCTGTGTGAATTTAAGTGTGCTCTCTCTAATTCTCTCTTCTCTCTTTCTTTCTCTCTCTCGGAGGACCTGAGCCCTAGGACCATGCCTCAGGACTACCTGACATGATGACTCCTTGCTGTCCCCAGTCCACCTGGCCGTGCTGCTGCTCCAGTTTCAACTGTTCTGCCTTATTATTATTGGACCATGCTGGTCATTTATGAACATTTGAACATCTTGGCCATGTTCTGTTATAATTTCCACCTGGCACAGCCAGAAGAGGACTGGCCACCACACATAGCCTGGTTCCTCTCTAGGTTTCTTCCTAGGTTTTGGCATTTCTAGGTAGTTTTTCCTAGCCACCGTGCTTCTACACCTGCATTGCTTGCTGTTTGGGGTTTTAGGCTGGGTTTCTGTACAGCACTTTGAGATATCAGCTGATGTACGAAGGGCTATATAAATAAATTTGATTTGATTTGATGATACCCAGCCTGACACTGAGATGCCTGCCACAGAATTCATTGTCTCATTGACTAAATGGACTCTTAATAATAACATCTTTGTCTTTCAGGACTGTATTTTTAAACAAGTCAAAGGATATGCCATGGAAACTTGATACAGCCCTTATGCTGGTTTGTACTTACGTAAATGGGAAAATGTCTTAATTTTGGATCCTTCTAAAAACAAGTTATTTTACCGGATTATATGGTGGGGTATGCTTGTTCTGGTCTGGCTTCGAAGATTAACTTATTTCCTTCCACCAATACCTTAACAGCATTAGGTAAATGGGGAAAATGACTTCATTTGGGATCCCTTTAAAAAACAGTTATTTGACCGGATTATATGGTGGGGACGCTATATTGATGATGTTTGCCTGTTCTGGTCTGTTTTAGAAGATTAACTTATGTCCTTCCACCAATAGCTTAACAACATTAACCCTAACATCAAACTAACTATGGAGTACAGCAAGGGTCATTCATTTTATGGACCTTGACATCAGTAAAAATTACAAAGGTTGTTTGCACACATCAATCTTTAGGAAGCCTACAGATACCATTCTGAGGGCAGACAGCTTTCACCCCAAAGGCTAAAAGAGAATATTCCATATGGCCAATTCCAAAGAGTCCGCAGAGTTCGCGATCAGGAAACAGACTACAATTGGAGAATTGCTTCTTGAATCGGGGCTACAGCGCTCAGGTCCTGAAAGATGCAGGTATTGGGGCCGGACGACTTGACAGAGAGAACTTGTTTGCGAAGGGGAGGGCCTCGTGATGCATCAGTGTACTTTGTTACAAAATACATCTGTCATGACGTGGTCCTCTTTGGGAATAGCGTGTCTTCTCTCTCGCCTACACCCAGGCTGCTGTTATCTCAGGTCGTAAATTCCTGGAGGAGACTCTCTTCCTCATGGCCAGACAGTGTAGAGAGAAGGTTTCACAGGAGAACAAAGGAACCTCTTCTCCAGCATAGAACTTGAGAACTGAACAATGTACATGTTTTGGAGAAGGTGTACACGGTCAGGGAAGAATTCAGCTACGACCGGTCCATTTCGTTTAATGTTTGTGAAACTCATGATACACAATACAGCCACATTACCATAACTCTGTTTATACAAGAGTCTCAGTTATGAGGCTTGTATCTAATTGTTGTATAAAATGAATGAGTAAAGATTAAACTATTTGTGAAATTATGTAATGTGAATTTAAACTGTTTAATGAAAGAGAACCCAATTCCCTTTAGGTATGATGTTCCTCAAGGCTCTTTTCTAGGAAAGTTCTGGTTTTCTACAGTTTTCAGAATTGGGGTGAAAAATTATATTCTGCTGGCAAAAATGTGTCATTAGGACGTTCCCGGAACGTCGACAAATGGTCGCCTAAAGTGGTCTTGAGATTTTGTCTAGTTCCCAGTTTATCCCGGGGGCTTCCCTGATTACTTTTTAGATTTTTTTTTTATTTTCTATTTATTACATTTTTTCGATAGTTTTAATGATCTTTCGATTGTATCTCTTCAGTTAAGTTTTGTTCAGTTTGGAAAGAGCATGCTTAATACTTTGTTGGTCTCTGGGTAAAAAGAATATCTAGGTAGCTCAGCCAGCCATTGTCTATGTCTTCAGAAGCTGGGTAACGGAAAGGTTGCTGATTCGAGCCGGTAAGGTATAAAGTTGTGCAACTGACTTTCCCTGCCATTCAACTGTATTAGAGCAGGATTGTGGAATGAACCAACCACATTTTGACTTGCAATGGGTGGAACCATTTAAAAAGAAACAAGTGACGTGTCTAGGCACATCACTACTGAGAATGCAAGTGCAAAGAATCAGTGGCAAGAGCAAGCTGTAATCTCACCACGCTAGTTGCTAGTGTGTGTTGTAGTAGTGTGACACTGGCGACGGCTGCTGCAGCAGCAGGTGTTTTCATTTTCTGTATTTTTATTGACTTTTAAAATATACAATCCACCTGCAGTGAAGCTGCTCAACATTTGCATTACATTTTAGTCATCTAGCAGATGCTCCCATCCAGAGTGAGCAGGGTCAAGCGTCCTGCTCAGGGGCACATTGACAAATCCCCCTGACAGTTAACTTGGGGAACTGAACCAGCAACCTCACGGCCACCGGTTCAGCACCCTTCGCTCCCAACCAACAACCTTCCTTTTTAGTGTCTTCATTTAGGTTTATATTTTTACCGTCACTTTATCACTCACTCAGCAACTTCACTCTCACTCATCTCCAGTTCCAGATTCCAACTCTCGGTTTCTCTCATCCCACCTATCTCTGCTGGCCATTCCCTTCAGATTTCAGCCCATTAAGTGATGTTATGTTGTCTGTTAATTTCTAGATTTTTTGAGTTTGATTCAACGTAGGCTATTGAAATATTTTTGTTCCCTCTGAAGGCCTTGGTCCGATAGTCACAGTTCAAACAACGTTTTTAGGACATTGTGTCATGGTTCCTCTGGATGTTTTGTCTCGTTCACATTTTTTGTTGCAAAGAAACGTTATCCATGTTTACCCAAGGCATGTACAGTGCCTTGCGAAAGTATTCGGCCCCCTTGAACTTTGCGACCTTTTGCCACATTTCAGGCTTCAAACATAAAGATATAAAACTGTATTTTTTTGTGAAGAATCAACAACAAGTGGGACACAATCATGAAGTGGAACGACATTTATTGGATATTTCAAACTTTTTTAACAAATCAAAAACTGAAAAATTGGGCGTGCAAAATTATTCAGCCCCTTTACTTTCAGTGCAGCAAACTCTCTCCAGAAGTTCAGTGAGGATCTCTGAATGATCCAATGTTGACCTAAATGACTAATGATGATAAATACAATCCACCTGTGTGTAATCAAGTCTCCGTATAAATGCACCTGCACTGTGATAGTCTCAGAGGTCCGTTAAAAGCGCAGAGAGCATCATGAAGAACAAGGAACACACCAGGCAGGTCCGAGATACTGTTGTGAAGAAGTTTAAAGCCGGATTTGGATACAAAAATATTTCCCAAGCTTTAAACATCCCAAGGAGCACTGTGCAAGCGATAATATTGAAATGGAAGGAGTATCAGACCACTGCAAATCTACCAAGACCTGGCCGTCCCTCTAAACTTTCAGCTCATACAAGGAGAAGACTGATCAGAGATGCAGCCAAGAGGCCCATGATCACTCTGGATGAACTGCAGAGATCTACAGCTGAGGTGGGAGACTCTGTCCATAGGACAACAATCAGTCGTATATTGCACAAATCTGGCCTTTATGGAAGAGTGGCAAGAAGAAAGTCATTTCTTAAAGATATCCATAAAAAGTGTAGTTTAAAGTTTGCCACAAGCCACCTGGAAGACACACCAAACATGTGGAAGAAGGTGCTCTGGGCAGATGAAACCAAAATTGAACTTTTTGGCAACAATGCAAAACGTTATGTTTGGCGTAAAAGCAACACAGCTCATCACCCTGAACACACCATCCCCACTGTCAAACATGGTGGTGGCAGCATCATGGTTTGGGCCTGCTTTTCTTCAGCAGGGACAGGGAAGATGGTTAAAATTGATGGGAAGATGGATGGAGCCAAATACAGGACCATTCTGGAAGAAAATCTGATGGAGTCTGCAAAAGACCTCAGACTGGGACGGAGATTTGTCTTCCAACAAGACAATGATCCAAAACATAAAGCAAAATCTACAATGGAATGGTTCAAAAATAAACATATCCAGGTGTTAGAATGGCCAATTCAAAGTCCAGACCTGAATCCAATCGAGAATCTGTGGAAAGAACTGAAAACTGCTGTTCACAAATGCTCTCCATCCAACCTCACTGAGCTCGAGCTGTTTTGCAAGGAGGAATGGGAAAATGTGCAAAACTGATAGAGACATACCCCAAGCGACTTACAGCTGTAATCGCAGCAAAAGGTGGCGCTACAAAGTATTAACTTAAGGGGGCTGAATAATTTTGCACGCCCAATTTTTCAGTTTTTGATTTGTTAAAAAAGTTTGAAATATCCAATAAATGTCGTTCCACTTCATGATTGTGTCCCACTTGTTGTTGATTCTTCAAAAAAAAATACAGTTTTATATCTTTATGTTTGAATCCTGAAATGTGGCAAAAGGTCGCAAAGTTCAAGGGGGCCGAATACTTTCGCAAGGCACTGTATATCCTAGTTTCATTATACATCACTTGTTACTGTTACCAAGGCCATCAAGTCCCTGATTTGTAAACTACTGGTGCAGTCACAACCCTTTGTCTTTTGACAATGTTAGGAACTTCCCCCCCATACACAGTGCTTTTACCATACACTGTTTTCAACTCACATATTTGACATACATGATTACATTGTGCATGTTCATTTATACAGTAAGTATTATTCAAACATGTCCTCACCTGGGATTTGAACTCATAACATCCTGCTCTTCATGCTATGCCATGTCCTAACCTCTTTAGAATACTATTTTGTGACGTTCTGGAGATGATCTAAAGATTCATTTTTGTTTGCAGGGACGTTCCTTTGGGACCATCCCGCAACGTCCTAATGACTAGTAAAATGAAAGTCCTGAGAACGTCCTAAAAAAGTCCTGATATTGTCCTCAGTGACGTTCTGGTAACTTACAGTGAACTAGACAATAGTTCCCCAGAGACATTCCCTTGGGTCCTTCATGCGACATCCTATTGACTAGTAAAATGAAAGTCATGAGAACATCCTAAAAATGTCCTGACATGATCCTCTGTGACATCCTGGTGACTTACAGGGAATTACACAAAGGCCCCCAAAAGAGCGTTCCCTTGGGAGCATCATATGACATCCCATTGACCATCATGAAACGTCTCCTTGTAGTCATTGAATGTCCCACGGATAACGTCATGTCAGACACAAATAGGAACATGATGTTCCCTAATGAACATCAAAATAAATAATAACATTATAACATTATACTGAGACCAAACCGGGATCTGTACTGAACGTCCTCTTACCGTCCCGAGGATAACGTCATGTTTTAAAGTTCCTAGAATGTTCTCAGAATGTCAGTGGGATAACGTCTCGCTCAAACCTTTAAAGCAATGTTTCCCAAACATGGTCCTGTGGACCAAAAGGGTTGACACAGTTGATTCAAATAATGAGCTAATTAATCATCAAGCTTTGATTATTTGAATCTTATTTGAATCCCCCCTCCTCCCCCCCTCAGACGATCCTGTAGGTTAAGAAGCCAGATGTGGAGGTCCTGGAATGGCGTAGTTACACGTGGTCTACGGTTGTGAGGCCGGTTGGACGTACTGCCAAATTCTCTAAAACAGCTACTTTGGGTAGAGAAATTAACATTAAATTCTCTGGCAACCGTTCTGGTGGACATTCCTGCAGTCAGCATACCAATTGCAATCAAAACATGAGACATTTGTGGCACTGCATTGTGTGACAAAACTGCACATTTTAGAGTGGCCATTTATTGCCCCCAGCACAAGGTGCACCTGTGTAATGATCATGCTTTTTAATCAGCTTCTTGCCATACCTGTCAGATGGATGGGTTATCTTGGAAAAGGAGAAATGGTCACTAACAGGGATGTAAACACATTTGTTCACAAAATTTGAGAGAAATAAGCTTTTGTGCGCATGGACATTTTCTAGGATCTTTTATTTCAGCTCATGAAACATGGGTCCAACACTTCACATGTTGCATTTATATTTTTGTTTTGTGTACTTAGTTTAGTGTAATAATGAATGGGGGTGAGGTTGATGAAAATCAGACATGTAAAACATTTGCTAATTTGTGAAATATTGTCATACCTTTTATTCACTTGCTGATCTCCATTGGCTACCTGTCCCTCAAAGAAATTGGTTAAAAATTCTCCTCATTTACTAGGCTCTTAATGGCATTGAACCAGCCTACCTGTCAGACCTACTCTCCCCTAAGAACCTCCACGCACCCTAAGTTCAAGCAATACCAAACTGCTCCATGCCCCCAGGACCTGGCTCCTAACAGTAGTTGAGAACAAGACTAAGGGCTGGAATACAGGACCCAGATTAAGACTGGTCCTAGAATCTAACATATTCTGTGTGGTTTAGTTCAGGAGTAGACTCTGGGTCCAGGAAACCATCCCTTTGTCAGAGGCTTTGGATTAGTTTCACTGAACTATTTATTTATTGTACATGGTGCACAATACATAGCAAACAAACTCCTGCTAAAATGTTAGAGAGTGTAGCCTGCCCAGTCCATTGATGATGGGGTGGTAGGTAGCCTAGCGGTCAAGAGCATTGGGTCGGTAACCAAAAGGTAACTTGTTCAATATATAAACTATATTGTTTTCTTGATTCTGAAAATATCTCATTTCCCCCAGGTATTTGTGGCTATTTGCATATCACACAATGGCACACTTTTTTAAAAATAATAAAGCATAATAATCCAGTGAGGAGCTGAGTTTAAGGAGGTCATCAGAAATGTCCGGTCAATTTAGGACTCAGCTTACTTTACATTTAATCAATTAATTTAGCATTTTAATGTAATAAATAATATGAGTACAGGATACAAAGTTGTCTGTTTGATTTAGGCTATTATGTTATCAGGAGAATGAAAAACCATCTATATTGGTGAGTAACAGGTCCTTTGGTCTGATGAGTACAAATTTGAGAATTTTGGTTCCAACTGCTGTGTCTTTGTGAGACGCAGAACAGGTGAAAGAATGATATCTGCATGTGTGGTTCCCACCTGAAGCATGGAGGAGGTGTGATGGTATGGGGATGCTTTGCTGGTGACACTGTCAGTGATTTATTTAGAATTCAAGGCACACTTAACCAGCATGGCTACCACAGCATTCTTCAGCGATACGTCATCCCATCTGGTTTGCGCTTAGTGGGACAATCATTTGTTTTTCAACAGGAAAATGACCCAACACAACTCCAGGCTTTGTAAGGGCTATGACCAAGAAGGAGAGTGATGGAGTGCTGCATCAGATGACCTGCTCTCCACAATCACCTGACCTCAACCCAATTGAGATGGTTTGGGATAAGTTAGACTGCAGAGGGAATGAAAAGGAGGAATAATGGTCTGGGGCTGTTTTTCATGGTTCGGACTAGGCCACTTGATTCCACAATTCTGGGCTTCCAACTTTGTGGCAACAGTTTGTGGAATGCCCTTTCCTGTTTCAGCATGACAATGCCCCCGTGCACAAAGCGAGGTTCATACAGAAATTGTTTGTCAAGATCAGTGTGGAAGAACTGACCTCAACTCCTCCCTTACCTTTGGGATAAATTGGAATGCAGACTGTGTTCCAATTCAAATATAACAGCAGGATAGAAACAGTAGGGGAGAGTGGGGTATGTTGAGAGTCGGGAAAAGATGAGCCACCCTTGTTTCTAGGAAACCATTCACAAAATGTGTAATTGTACAAATATTTAGAAAGAGGTCATAATTCCATGGAGTCTCTGAAGGAAATGTGGAAGGACCACCAGAGAGCAGGCTGGGCTCACAGATAGTAGCCCAACAAGGCATGGGAGACAAGGTAACCAGAGGCAATTAAGCACAGCTGATGGTACTAATGACATATTCTCCTTCCCCTATAAGCGAGAGTATGGAACCAGCAGAGAGGGTGAAAAACTATCTCTGGAAGATGGCCACCGAGACAGAGGAGCTATTCATGAAGAACCACTAAGACGGTGACAATCCCGTGACTTTTGTTGTAGTTTAAAGATAATCGTATTGTGCTCCTGTTTGATCTGGGGAAGATGTATGTTTTTTCCTTGGGAGATTTTCATTGATTATGTTGGAGTGTTTCTGTTGACCAAATGCCCTCAATAGAAAACCTACTCCTGACTCATTTATTCCACCTTTCCGCTTTAGAGTGATGCCCAATTACTTGGTCCGCTCACAGAAACCACATGGAAAAAGTGGCAAGGAAGTTAGGTCCTACAACAGTTGGGGTCTCTGTACACTTCAGTATGAGATCCTAAACATAAAATGAGAGTGAATCCTTGTAGTTTTGTGGGATAATATATTCAAAATGATTGCCTTGGGGTAAATTGCCTATTAGTAAATGTAGCATATTGAAGAGTTTTCTTCCTAGGTGTAATGCAAGACATTCTCGCTATGAGGTAATAACGGGGCCTGGCCTATATAACGGGGCCTGGCCTATATAACGGGGCCTGGCCTATATAACGGGGCCTGGCCTATATAATGGGGCCTGGCCTATATAACGGGGCCTGGCCTAAAAAGTACAAAGTCCTTGTTAGGTGCTAAGACTGTGTTAAAATATGCCTAAAATGATTAAAAGACTAAAAAGCATTTGTTTTCAGTTGTGTTTTGGAAATAAACATATATGGTTTTAAGAAGGTAGTGGTAATATGCCATTCAGTACACAAATGTGTAGGTGAGCCAAACTTACCCTGTCCCGTGACTAAACTTAGTTGTGCCAAGAGACAATCTTTTTTAGGGGGGACAAGCTTGATTTTCAAAACTAATGTTTACATTAATTCTGATTTATTTCCAGGGATACACAACATCCTGAGATATATGTAGATACTATATTTGCTGACTGTAAAAAATGGCACTTCTTACCCCACTCGCCCCGACATACATACAGTAGGTCTATATGCCACACACTGGCCAAGAGGGGCTCTGACTAAACTCAGTTCAGTACCATTGATCCTAGACCACTAGGTTTACACCAAGAGCATAGTGAGCTCTGAATAGCAGTTTTGCCATAGGCAGCACATGTTCTCTGAGAATGGGCTTGAGTGGAAATTCATGAAAGGAAAATCAGAGGAAGATAAAGGTTCACAAGTGAATTTATTTCTCGCCCAATTTTAGCTTCCATCAACTAAGTTAGCCTTTGCTTAGCAAACACAGAGGGAGGATAACACAAAATAGTGAACACAATCAAACAAAAACAGGTTTCAGTGCAGGTGGAGGGAAAGCATCTTGGCATCAACCTCAACTTACATCATTATTTCATCCAAGCAATACTTCTCTTAGCAAAACCTAGGCTTAGCTCTGCCACAGTTTCAAACTGAAATGTCTGCTTCAACAACGTAGTTTCCCTCTGACCTGCACCTTCCCATGGGTCTCATATCCTCTGTCCAGTGTCTGTTCTTTTGTCCATCTATACATTTTATTTTTATTGGCCAATCTGAAATATGGCTTTTTCTTTGCAACTCTGCCTAGGCCAGCATCCTGAAGTCGCCTCTTCACTGTTGACGTTGAGACTGGTGTTTTGTGGGTACTATTTTATCAAGCTGTCAGTTGAGGACTTGTGAGGCTACAATCGTCATTTACAACATTAAATGTCTACACTGTATTTCTGATCAATTTGTTATTTTAATGGACTAAAAATGAGCTTTTCTTTCAAAAACAAGGAAATGGAAAAGTGACCCCAAAGTTTTGAACCGTAGTGTACATACAAAAATTCCTCACTTTGTGGGATTATTTTTCATGTACAGATTTTGGGCAGAGTAAATCCTTTCGCATGGAACAACAGGGAGCTAATCACACTTCTCAATTAATCAATTAGCAAGCACTAGATTAGGATTACATGGGCTAAAACGTGCAAAGTAATCAAATGGCATTTGTCTCACCTGTGACATATACACAGCTAATTTCACTTAATTGGTCAGGGTAAGAAGATGACTCCATGACTCCAAATGCTCTCCATCATTAAAACAACATATGTGGGCCACATCATGTCCTTGAAATATTTTTCTGACGAAGGCCATTGATGGATCAAATATCATAATTTTAATATTTCAATAAATAAAGTACCACGTGTTTAATTGTGAACGAGATGCACATTTTCCTTCCTAATTTCCATTAAAAATAACATATGCAAATGGCCAAGCTTTATGTAAAATAGATCAACAAGAAAGATATATTGATACACACTACAGTACATCACCACAATAAATTAGGTCAAGGCAGCAACTTTAAGTTTAAACATCCTTCCAACTCTATTCCGAATCCGAGTGAGTTTCATCCCGTATATGATAGGGTTCACCAGAGGAGGCACAACAAGGAACTCCACCGCCATGATATTCCTCAGGGCCAGCAGGCTGGTGTTGCTGCCGTAGCGAGCAAACATCACATCGAAGGTGAGGGATATGGTGAAGTTAGTGAGGGTGATCAGATGAGGCAGACAGGTCTGCATGAACTTCTTCCTCTCCGCCCGGGAACGCAAAGATGCTTTGATGATGTTCACATAAGAAATCACGATGAGTATCATTTGAGAGATGTGAGAAAAAGTGGCAATGAAGCCGTAAAGGTTGTTCAGAGTGGTGTCAACACATGAGAGCTTCACGACCGCCCAGTTTGAGCAGTAGAGTTTATCGATGTTGAGGCCACAGAGGGGTAATTTAGCTGTTATTCCCATGCCGAAGCCACTTTCTAGCCATGAGAAAAGCCACGTAAGAAGAAGCAGGGTCCACACTTTTCGAGTAGTCATGATAGAGTGGTATTGTAACGGTTTACAGATGGCAACATACCTGTCATATGCCATCACTGTCAAGCTGGTGAATTCACAGAAAGCATAGGAGTAGATTACCAATATCTGGGTCAGGCACCCAATGTATGTTATCACATGAGAGTCAAATAAAAGGTCATAAAGTATCTTTGGGTAGAAAGCTGAAGCGCCATAGATACCATTAATACACAGATTACAGAGAAATAAATACATAGGTTCATGCAACATTTTCTCCAGAAAAATGGTAACGATCAGTATCAGATTCACAAAAAATGGTGAAGATGTATAGGATGAGAGTAAATGAGAAGTAGATGTGTTTGTTTATCTGTGTCACGTTCAGTCCATGCAGCACAAACACTATCTCCTGGGAGGAGTTGAACTCTATTGTCATTGACAGCAGGCACACATGGCTAGTGTACACAGGACCTGAGAATGTTCAGTTTATCTTTAAAACATTTTTTATATTCTAACAGTAACTGACAACCATACAGCAGTCTGTCAGCCTCTCAACAATGATATCTCTCCTTTGAACAGTGTCGTTGGCATTCAGAGGTTGAACATGATTTTGATTGCAGAACAACCCTAAACCACCCAGCTTCAGCACCCACTTAGAGTACAGTAAAATGCAGTGAGCATACAGTCTGGCAATTCAACATCTATCACATTCTGGTGTGCATGAAGCATTATACATATTTCTTAATCTTCACAAATCTTAATTTAACTAAGTTAAAAAAACTAATATTGAACGGATTTAGATGATTAATCATACAAAGTAATTTCAAAGTCTTCAAAGTTCCCCTTGAAAGATAATAATTGATTATTATTCGTATGGTTGAACAATGATAAAAACAACAAATCAAGTTATCCTTAAATTCTCCTTGAAGATGATCATTGGTATGGTCTGTGTATTTGTATGGTCTCTGTATCTCTCTTCTGAGGGCCAGAGCAGATCACCTCCACCTGAGCAGACCAGATCATACCTACAGTAGGTATGACACTTCTCCACTCTCCGCACCACTCCTTTATGGGGCAGTACCTGAGTATCTCAACTGCCATAGCAACATGTGAGATGTATGGAGTGATAGACAGGTGAACCCCTCAGACACACTGCTCACTCTGGAGGTTACCTTCCTAATGAGACCACATCAATAAGATATGAGATCAATTCCAAAACAGTATTTCGTTCATGTAGCAAGGTAATATTTTTCAAGATCATATTAACGCTTTCCAACTATTTCAATGTTTTCAAAGTAATGTTG
Source organism: Oncorhynchus mykiss (assembly GCF_057628025.1). Lineage (NCBI taxonomy): Eukaryota > Metazoa > Chordata > Actinopteri > Salmoniformes > Salmonidae > Oncorhynchus > Oncorhynchus mykiss. The sequence continues at coordinate 14,496,676 of NC_143045.1, forward strand.
TTCAAGTTTATGTGCCACTTTACCTCATTTTGAACATAACTTGTTTAGAGCATGGCCAAACTCCTACAGATGTCGGATCGTAATTTGTTCTTTCTTGTCGAGGAGAATTTTCCTGCACATCAGGAAATAAAAATGAGCCTCATGATTTAGATAGATTCAGTGAAAACCCACAGTTCTCGTTTTCTCCATGTGGGGGTAGTCAACACAGCACCAAATAGGTTACATTTGTACTTGTACTCATTAGCCTTTTCACGTGTGAGTTCCACATATCTCTAACGGTTGCCCCAGCGTGAGTTTATTTATGAGCGTGATGCCAGAGTGCACTCACTGTTCCAAAATGTGATTGTTATGCAACAGGACAGTTAACCCGTGCTGCCCTCAAACCAAGGCCTGCTGCCTGCTAATTGCCTAAGGCTATATTTCAACTGGCTCAATTTCAAATGATTTTCTAACAAGTTTGATTTTCTAACAACAGTTTAAATTGAGGTGTGTTCTGCCACGTCATTAATTCACATATGAAGTAGGTAATTTCACAGTTGTGGACAATTTATGTTTTTAGGCTTTACAAACTTCTCTCTTCATCGAGAGCCCAAGCACTTGCCCAGATCAAGTATGAAGAGTCGGGCATTGCACACACTTTTCCCACCTGGTTCATTTTCTGGCTGGCGCCCGGATTGCCTTCATTGTTGTTTTCCTTAGCTACAAATAATAACTTTGGACATGCGTGCATTCCTATTAAAGTAAGTGCCATATTTTTTGTATATCTTGTCGTTTTTACTGTAGCATAACGTATGCATGTATGGAGCATAATTTAGTTACTGTTTTATTCACGTTTTCAAACACTGGTGACAAATAATGCATTCTGATTCTTGCATAGATTGTAATGCACACATATGTGTGTAAAATACTTTTTTGAAGGTTTTGCTGATTATAATGAGCTAATGCTAACCTATTTGCCAGTTATGTGTGGCGCCATGTTTGTTGACATCATACAATGCATTCTGGTTGTCACGTAAGTGTCTGTCAGACCAAAGATGTTATAAAAAATGAGGTCAAGGGATAGTTCACTCGACTGACTTATAGTGCTTTCAAGACAACTGGGAACTCTGAAAAATACGAGGTCAAATCATGACGTCAGTGGTCTTCAGGTCTGAAAGTCGGAGCTCGAGAAAGAGGCATGAGTTCCCGAGTTGGAATTCCAAGCTGGATGACTGTTCAAAAAGATTTTCACAGTCGGAAGTCACTTTCTTCCCAAGTTCTCAGTTGTCTTGAACGCACTAAAGTCTGCGATTTCTTAGTTCTCAGTGGTTTTGAACGCGGCATCAGATTGTAACTATTTTTTAATTTTACCTTTATTTAACTAGGCAAGTCAGTTAAGAACAAATTCTTATTTTCAATGATGGCCTAGGAACAGTGAACAGCCTGTTCTGGGGCAGAACGACAGATTTGTACCTTGTCAGCTCGGCGATTTGAACTTGCAACCTTCCGGTTACTAGTCCAACGCTCTAAACACTAGGATACCCTGCCGCCCCTTTGGTACATCAGGGTTGCCAGCTCAGACCCCCCTTCCAGGGGTTTTATTTTTATTTCGCGTATTAACTTCTCCCGTGTTTGCCCCTCATTTATTGATAAATCCTCCATCATAGTAATATTTCCTGCATCATATCCCTCACGATACCTTCCGCCATTTATACCCACCTTGTAATGGCTGTCTTCCTCCTCCTCCTCCGAGGATCAGAGGACCAATGCGCTCTTTATTAAAACAAGCGAACACTGAAACAAAACAATAAACGACACGTGAAATAACTAACCGAAACAGTTCCGTGTGGAACACACAGACACAGAAAATAAACACCCACGAAACACAAGTGTGAAAAGGCTACCTATGTATGATTCTCAATCAGAGACAACTAACGACACCTGCCTCTGATTGAGAACCATACCAGGCCAAACGCAAACACAACATAGAAAACAGAACATAGACAACCCACCCAACTCACGCCCTGACCATACTAAAACAAAGACAAATCAAAGGAATTAAGGTCAGAGGGTCTGGGTGGGTGTCTGTCCGCGGGACGTGGACCCCACTCCACCATAGTCCTTGTCGACCTCTTAGCCCGCCTCCATGGTCTCTTTAGAGCGGCGACCCTCGCCGCCGACCTCGGACTGGGGACCCTATCCACGGGTCCCGAATGGACGGGAGACTCCGGCAGCTCAGGACGGACGGGCGGCTCCGGCAGCTCAGGACAGACGGGCGGCTCCGGCAGCTCAGGACAGAAGGGCGGCTCCGGCAGCTCAGGACAGATGGGCGACTCCGGCAGCTCAGGACAGACGGGCGGCTCCGGCAGCTCAGGACAGAAGGGCGGCTCCGGCAGCTCAGGACAGATGGGCGACTCCGGCAGCTCAGGACAGATGGGCGACTCCGGCAGCTCAGGACAGACGGGCGACTCCGGCAGCTCAGGACAGACGGGCGACTCCGGCAGCTCAGGACAGACAGGTGAGGGCCTCCCGGGTGGCGCAGTGGTTAAGGGCGCTGTACTGCAGCGCCAGCTGTGCCATCAGAGTCCTGGGTTCGCGCCCAGGCTCTGTCGTAACCGGCCGCGACCGGGAGGTCCGTGGGGCGACGCACAATTGGCCTAGCGTCGCCCGGGTTAGGGAGGGCTTGGTCGGTAGGGGTGTCCTTGTCTCATCGCGCACCAGCGACTCCTGTGGCGGGCTGGGCGCAGTGTACGCTAGCCAAGGTGGCCAGGTGCACGGTGTTTCCTCCGGCGCATTGGTGCGGCTGGCTTCCGGGTTGGATGTGCGCTGTGTTAAAGAAGCAGCGGCTTGGTTGGTTGTGTATCGGAGGACGCATGACTTTCAACCTTCGTCTCTCCCGAGCCCGTACGGGAGTTGTAGCGATGAGACAAGATAGTAGCTACTACAACAATTGGATACTACGAAATTGGGGAGAAAAAGGGGGTAAAATTAAGACAGGTGACTCCGGCAGCTCAGGACAGACGGGCGACTCCGGCAGCTCAGGACTGGAGGGCGACTCCGGCAGATCCGGACTGGAGGGAGACTCTGGCAGATCCGGACTGGAGGGAGACTCTGGCAGATCCGGACTGGAGGGAGACTCTGGCAGATCCGAACTGAAGGGAGACTCTGGCAGCGCTGGACAGGCGGGAGCACCTGTAGGAAGGAGATGGAGAGACAGCCTGGTGCGGGGGGCTGCCACCGGATAGACCGGACCGTGAAGGCTCACTGGAGCTCTCGAGCACCGAGCCTGTCCAACCCTACCTGGCTGAATGCTCCCTGTAGCCAGGCCAGTGCGGCGAGGTGGAATAGCCTGCAGGGGCTGTGCTGGCGAACCAGGGACACCATGCGTAGGGCTGGTGCCATGTACCCCGGGCCGAGGAGATGCACTGGAGACCAGATGCGCTGAGCCGGCTTCATGGCACCTGGCTCGATGCCCACTCTAGCCCGGCCAATACGAGGAGCTGCTATGTACCGCACCGGCCTATGCCTGCGCACCGGGGACACCGTGCGCCTTACGGCATAACACGGTGCCTGCCCGGTCCACCTCTCTCCACGGTAAGCACGGGGAGTTGGCTCAGGTCTCCTACCTGACTTAGCCACACTCCCCGTGTTCCCCCCCCCCCCCAAGACATTTTTGGGGCTGCCTCTCAGGCTTCCAGCCGAACTGCCGTGCTGCCTCCTCATACCAGCGCCTCTCGGCTTTCGCTGCCTCCAGCTCAGCCTTGGGGCGGGGATATTCTCCAGCCTATTCCCAGGCTCCCTTGCCGTCCAGAATCTCCTCCCATGACCAGGAGTACTGAGATCGCTGCTGCTGCCCGTTACCACGCTGCTTGGTCTTTTGGTGGTGGGTGTTTCTGTAACGGCTGTCTTCGTCCTCCTCCGACGAGGAGAGGACCAATGTGCAGCGTGGTACGTGTTCAGTCTCTTTATTAAAACAAGCGAACACTGAAACAAAACAATAAACGACACGTGAAATAACTAACCGAAACAGTTCTGTGTGGAACACACAGACACAGAAAGTAAACACCCACGAAACACAAGTGGGAAAAGGCTACCTAAGTATGATTCTCAATCAGAGACAACTAATGACACCTGCCTCTGATTGAGAACCATATCACGGAACATAGACAACCCACCCAACTCACGCCCTGACCATACTAAAACAAAGACAAATTAAAGGAACTAAGGTCAGAACGTGACACCCCTGGACTTGAAAACCCTCCCACAAATGAAAATAACCTCCCAAAATGGTTTCATCCCTGCTTAGCTTTCACACGGCGGTTAGGCTAGGCAGTAGGCTTGTATTTAGTGTGAGGATCTGTGATGTGATAACATTTTATTTGCTTTGTGATTTGTCAGAAACGGTAAATGACTTGTCAAGTCATGTGCTCCGGATCTTCTATACACTGTAACAAGTACATCGAAGATTTTTTATCGTGCTGAAAAATGGCCAAACTAAGTTCACATTTTTCAGGCAATGGGCACATCCATCTTTGACTTTGTTTTATAGTGAATGGTATTCTGGAATTAGGGAGTTTTCGCTAGTCAAACATAAAGAATTTAGCTGACACGCATATCTTTTCTAAACAATATTACATTTCTCCCTTGTGCTCCCCAGAGATGTTTAGTGCCAGTGTTCCACAACATCCCGCAAATGTGGAGACTTTGTTAGATTTAGTGCTCTGATGGGTAATGGGTAATTATGTTTCTATAATCAGCCAAACCTACTATACTATATGACCAAGTTATTCAAATTTCCATATTTCCAGCCCATAGACATCCCACTGGGCACAGATGTCAGTTCAACGTCTAGATTTTGATTTACATTTGGTTGACTTGTCAACTAACGTCAATTCAAAGTGAAATCAACAAACATTTCACAATATCATTGGATTTAGGTTAAAAGTTGGGTGAAAAAATGACTAAATTCCCTTACGTTGATGTCTTTTTTCAAATCCAATCAGTTTTTCACGCTGATTCAACATCACATTTAATTTGGGGGTTGGAAACAATGTTGATTCAACCAGTTTTTGACCAGTGGGATGTAGCAAAGCCTGTAACAAGCCTGTAACATTGAGCGAGTTGGAGAGGCTCACTGCCACTTTATACAACAGTTCTGTGAGAGCTTTGCAAGATTGTATGGAAAATGGTATTGCACACCAAATATGCACCTCCATGGCCAATGTGTTTTGGACTATGGCCCAGTATATGTTTTTTTTGCAGTGTTGCAGTACTCACAACCACATTTTGAGTGTCTTGGTCTTGTCTCGTGTAAGATACATTTGTACTCGGTCTTGACTCTTTTTGACAGTGAGGACTCTTATTTCTTCCCGAGACCAGCCGAGACCAGAGGACTGTAAACTCTTAATTATCAGCTTCTGCTCAATAAGTGCATAAAACCGCTTCGTCAGGCCAAATGTATACTGTGCACTCCTTTTTTGAAACATGAATGCCTGAACAGTCTTTATATCTATTGTAGACATGTTTGCTCAGTGCGAACCTACTGGACCTAAGCCTTCAGTGTGTGACAGGTTCATGATGCTGAAAGGACATCAATGGTAATACCAGTGCACTTATGTAGGAGAGTGCACTTTTTGTAAAACACAAAGGGCCAGTGTTGTAGTAGAGGCTATGGTATAAGCCATATACCCACTTCTTTTTCAGTGGACATTGTGTATAGTCACTTCTTAATCCCCACTGATGCGTATCAAAGTAGTGTAGTGCAGTTATACGACTTATCAATTATGTAGTACAATAGTGAAATCATGCAGAAGTAGCATACACAATTGAAAATTGTGAAATATATCCACATGCGTGCCACAGCCGCACATATAGCCTATTTTCTGCAGAATATCATCTGCAGACAGCAAGAGCGCTCAGCTCTCAACTGGCTTTGGCATGGAGCAGCTCACAGGAGAATGTTGTCGGTAGCCGGTGTGTAGTATGTAGGAAAGACGTTTCATATCTACCAGTAAATTCTAACTAAGGCAAAAATTGGTATGCAAACCAGGTATTGAAAAATGTGCATCAGGGGCGGAGGCATGAGCGGGCCTGGGTGGACACAGGCCCTACCAGGAGCCAGGCCCTACCAGGCCCACCCAATCAGACTGAGAAAAAACAAAAAAAGATATACATTATTATTACAAAATCAGGATGTGATCTGATCAGGATGAATGAGAACAATGGTCAAGGTGTTATTAAGAGCTATTAGCATGTGTGAAGATCCAGGTCCTTCCAAAGCTGAAGACTGGTGAAATTCACAGAAATTCCAAACTCATGACTGTTGAAATCTGTTTTTATTGTGACAATACTTGGCTTTTCCTTGCCAAAAGTTACGCATTTGAATCTCATCATGAACAACTTTAGCATTTCAGCTAATCAGCAACTTTGCAAATATTTTCTACTTTTTAGATATTTAACATGTTAGATAACCCTAATCTTAACCCTAACTTCTAACCTAGCTAACGTTAGCGAACTAGCTAACATTAGCCACATCAAATTAGAATTAGAATTAAAATTTGTAACACATCATGCAAATTGTAATTCTTAGCGAACATACTAAATGGAGGGAAACAGACTTACTTTAGTCCAGGTTGTCGAGGTTGAATGGTGAGGTAGCCTACGGAATGGAATGCAATGTTGTAGAAAGAAAGATTGTAAAACAAGAAACACGCAAGAAGGCAGCTCATTAATTTTGTATCTATATATTATCGATAAAGAGGACATCTTAAAGGGAAACTTGCCCATCTCCAGCACCATCCTAACATCCACATATGTGAAACGTTTCTTTGTTTTTATAGTAAAAAAAAAGATAGGGGAAGGGAAGCGATTCCAATGGCATCATCGGTGTGCATTGTGTGATTTTGACCAATTGTGAGTAGGCATTTCTTGATGTTAGGATGAGGTAATTTAAACACATTTCTCTGTCTTTCTAATTACATAAAAACAGTGCAGGTTTCTAGCGAACCTAAGGTTGCTAATCAACTGTAAAAAAATTGTTCAATTAAGTGAAGTCTTAAGTCTTAACTGAATGAACAGAGACAAAATGCAATATCGTAGTTTATCAAAATAGTTTGGGTATTGGCCTAGTCTCCAGGGAAATATTTTTGATTGCAGGTAGCCAGCCCTATGTTGTCAATGGATGGTGTGAAACCCGATAATGTTTGTGTTTCACTGGCTGAGTTGATTGTCTAATTTTAGATGATGGCCTATCAGTTAATTGACAGCTGATTGAACAGCCGGTTGAACAGCTTATTTCACCATCCCCAATCCTACAATATGCGCCAACCCTGTCTCTTTAATCATGTGAGTATTTGGTCATAATCAATTAAGAATGTGATCACATTGATTGGATGAAGATACAATGATCAAATCCAAATGACTTCACAACAATTGTAACAATGAAAATCACCTCTTTACATGTACAGTTTAACATTATGTTTAGTTATATTTGCAGCACTATGTCAATGAACATACCCTGACAGTACTATTGTCTGTGTCACCACCTTATTAATAGGCATATACAGCGTGCAGTAGAATGCTTTAATCAGTTGATTGACAGGTGTAGACCTAGGCTACTGTGAAACTACAAACGTTCCTCTAGTGTGGATGCTGGCTATAATTTGTCGTTATAGATATGGTCTTTGGTGGCCCTTAGTTGAGATTTCCATTGCTAAACTGTTATGCGCAGGCTACAGTAGCATACTGTACTTTCCGTTTGATGTTGGCATTTGAAGTCATCTTTGTTCTGCATTGAAAGCCTGTATTGTGTGGCTTTAATATGTGTATTTTCATTTCGTAAGGATGTCAAGATGTTTATGCATTTGAGCCAATGATCCAAAGACGATTTCATTGAGCTGAGAAACGTTGCTTTGACGTGTAAATTATTTGACTATTCATTTTACTTTTTGAAAACATTGAGTCAGTCCCCTCCTGTACTCCCTGTTCACCCACGACTGCGTGGTCAGGCACAACTCCAACACGATCATTAACTTTGCAGATGACACAACAGTGGTAGGCCTGATCACCGACAACGATGAGACAGCCTATAGTGAGGAGGCCAGAGACCTGGCCGAGTGGTGCCAGAATAACAACCTCTCCCTCAACTTTGCCTTGGTTGGTTGTGTATCGGAGGACGCATGACTTTCAACCTTCGTCTCTCCCGAGCCCGTACGGGAGTTGTAGCGATGAGACAAGATAGTAGCTACTACAACAATTGGATACTACGAAATTGGGGAGAAAAAGGGGGTAAAATTAAGACAGGTGACTCCGGCAGCTCAGGACAGACGGGCGACTCCGGCAGCTCAGGACTGGAGGGCGACTCCGGCAGATCCGGACTGGAGGGAGACTCTGGCAGATCCGGACTGGAGGGAGACTCTGGCAGATCCGGACTGGAGGGAGACTCTGGCAGATCCGAACTGAAGGGAGACTCTGGCAGCGCTGGACAGGCGGGAGCACCTGTAGGAAGGAGATGGAGAGACAGCCTGGTGCGGGGGGCTGCCACCGGATAGACCGGACCGTGAAGGCTCACTGGAGCTCTCGAGCACCGAGCCTGTCCAACCCTACCTGGCTGAATGCTCCCTGTAGCCAGGCCAGTGCGGCGAGGTGGAATAGCCTGCAGGGGCTGTGCTGGCGAACCAGGGACACCATGCGTAGGGCTGGTGCCATGTACCCCGGGCCGAGGAGATGCACTGGAGACCAGATGCGCTGAGCCGGCTTCATGGCACCTGGCTCGATGCCCACTCTAGCCCGGCCAATACGAGGAGCTGCTATGTACCGCACCGGCCTATGCCTGCGCACCGGGGACACCGTGCGCCTTACGGCATAACACGGTGCCTGCCCGGTCCACCTCTCTCCACGGTAAGCACGGGGAGTTGGCTCAGGTCTCCTACCTGACTTAGCCACACTCCCCGTGTTCCCCCCCCCCCCCAAGACATTTTTGGGGCTGCCTCTCAGGCTTCCAGCCGAACTGCCGTGCTGCCTCCTCATACCAGCGCCTCTCGGCTTTCGCTGCCTCCAGCTCAGCCTTGGGGCGGGGATATTCTCCAGCCTATTCCCAGGCTCCCTTGCCGTCCAGAATCTCCTCCCATGACCAGGAGTACTGAGATCGCTGCTGCTGCCCGTTACCACGCTGCTTGGTCTTTTGGTGGTGGGTGTTTCTGTAACGGCTGTCTTCGTCCTCCTCCGACGAGGAGAGGACCAATGTGCAGCGTGGTACGTGTTCAGTCTCTTTATTAAAACAAGCGAACACTGAAACAAAACAATAAACGACACGTGAAATAACTAACCGAAACAGTTCTGTGTGGAACACACAGACACAGAAAGTAAACACCCACGAAACACAAGTGGGAAAAGGCTACCTAAGTATGATTCTCAATCAGAGACAACTAATGACACCTGCCTCTGATTGAGAACCATATCACGGAACATAGACAACCCACCCAACTCACGCCCTGACCATACTAAAACAAAGACAAATTAAAGGAACTAAGGTCAGAACGTGACACCCCTGGACTTGAAAACCCTCCCACAAATGAAAATAACCTCCCAAAATGGTTTCATCCCTGCTTAGCTTTCACACGGCGGTTAGGCTAGGCAGTAGGCTTGTATTTAGTGTGAGGATCTGTGATGTGATAACATTTTATTTGCTTTGTGATTTGTCAGAAACGGTAAATGACTTGTCAAGTCATGTGCTCCGGATCTTCTATACACTGTAACAAGTACATCGAAGATTTTTTATCGTGCTGAAAAATGGCCAAACTAAGTTCACATTTTTCAGGCAATGGGCACATCCATCTTTGACTTTGTTTTATAGTGAATGGTATTCTGGAATTAGGGAGTTTTCGCTAGTCAAACATAAAGAATTTAGCTGACACGCATATCTTTTCTAAACAATATTACATTTCTCCCTTGTGCTCCCCAGAGATGTTTAGTGCCAGTGTTCCACAACATCCCGCAAATGTGGAGACTTTGTTAGATTTAGTGCTCTGATGGGTAATGGGTAATTATGTTTCTATAATCAGCCAAACCTACTATACTATATGACCAAGTTATTCAAATTTCCATATTTCCAGCCCATAGACATCCCACTGGGCACAGATGTCAGTTCAACGTCTAGATTTTGATTTACATTTGGTTGACTTGTCAACTAACGTCAATTCAAAGTGAAATCAACAAACATTTCACAATATCATTGGATTTAGGTTAAAAGTTGGGTGAAAAAATGACTAAATTCCCTTACGTTGATGTCTTTTTTCAAATCCAATCAGTTTTTCACGCTGATTCAACATCACATTTAATTTGGGGGTTGGAAACAATGTTGATTCAACCAGTTTTTGACCAGTGGGATGTAGCAAAGCCTGTAACAAGCCTGTAACATTGAGCGAGTTGGAGAGGCTCACTGCCACTTTATACAACAGTTCTGTGAGAGCTTTGCAAGATTGTATGGAAAATGGTATTGCACACCAAATATGCACCTCCATGGCCAATGTGTTTTGGACTATGGCCCAGTATATGTTTTTTTTGCAGTGTTGCAGTACTCACAACCACATTTTGAGTGTCTTGGTCTTGTCTCGTGTAAGATACATTTGTACTCGGTCTTGACTCTTTTTGACAGTGAGGACTCTTATTTCTTCCCGAGACCAGCCGAGACCAGAGGACTGTAAACTCTTAATTATCAGCTTCTGCTCAATAAGTGCATAAAACCGCTTCGTCAGGCCAAATGTATACTGTGCACTCCTTTTTTGAAACATGAATGCCTGAACAGTCTTTATATCTATTGTAGACATGTTTGCTCAGTGCGAACCTACTGGACCTAAGCCTTCAGTGTGTGACAGGTTCATGATGCTGAAAGGACATCAATGGTAATACCAGTGCACTTATGTAGGAGAGTGCACTTTTTGTAAAACACAAAGGGCCAGTGTTGTAGTAGAGGCTATGGTATAAGCCATATACCCACTTCTTTTTCAGTGGACATTGTGTATAGTCACTTCTTAATCCCCACTGATGCGTATCAAAGTAGTGTAGTGCAGTTATACGACTTATCAATTATGTAGTACAATAGTGAAATCATGCAGAAGTAGCATACACAATTGAAAATTGTGAAATATATCCACATGCGTGCCACAGCCGCACATATAGCCTATTTTCTGCAGAATATCATCTGCAGACAGCAAGAGCGCTCAGCTCTCAACTGGCTTTGGCATGGAGCAGCTCACAGGAGAATGTTGTCGGTAGCCGGTGTGTAGTATGTAGGAAAGACGTTTCATATCTACCAGTAAATTCTAACTAAGGCAAAAATTGGTATGCAAACCAGGTATTGAAAAATGTGCATCAGGGGCGGAGGCATGAGCGGGCCTGGGTGGACACAGGCCCTACCAGGAGCCAGGCCCTACCAGGCCCACCCAATCAGACTGAGAAAAAACAAAAAAAGATATACATTATTATTACAAAATCAGGATGTGATCTGATCAGGATGAATGAGAACAATGGTCAAGGTGTTATTAAGAGCTATTAGCATGTGTGAAGATCCAGGTCCTTCCAAAGCTGAAGACTGGTGAAATTCACAGAAATTCCAAACTCATGACTGTTGAAATCTGTTTTTATTGTGACAATACTTGGCTTTTCCTTGCCAAAAGTTACGCATTTGAATCTCATCATGAACAACTTTAGCATTTCAGCTAATCAGCAACTTTGCAAATATTTTCTACTTTTTAGATATTTAACATGTTAGATAACCCTAATCTTAACCCTAACTTCTAACCTAGCTAACGTTAGCGAACTAGCTAACATTAGCCACATCAAATTAGAATTAGAATTAAAATTTGTAACACATCATGCAAATTGTAATTCTTAGCGAACATACTAAATGGAGGGAAACAGACTTACTTTAGTCCAGGTTGTCGAGGTTGAATGGTGAGGTAGCCTACGGAATGGAATGCAATGTTGTAGAAAGAAAGATTGTAAAACAAGAAACACGCAAGAAGGCAGCTCATTAATTTTGTATCTATATATTATCGATAAAGAGGACATCTTAAAGGGAAACTTGCCCATCTCCAGCACCATCCTAACATCCACATATGTGAAACGTTTCTTTGTTTTTATAGTAAAAAAAAAGATAGGGGAAGGGAAGCGATTCCAATGGCATCATCGGTGTGCATTGTGTGATTTTGACCAATTGTGAGTAGGCATTTCTTGATGTTAGGATGAGGTAATTTAAACACATTTCTCTGTCTTTCTAATTACATAAAAACAGTGCAGGTTTCTAGCGAACCTAAGGTTGCTAATCAACTGTAAAAAAATTGTTCAATTAAGTGAAGTCTTAAGTCTTAACTGAATGAACAGAGACAAAATGCAATATCGTAGTTTATCAAAATAGTTTGGGTATTGGCCTAGTCTCCAGGGAAATATTTTTGATTGCAGGTAGCCAGCCCTATGTTGTCAATGGATGGTGTGAAACCCGATAATGTTTGTGTTTCACTGGCTGAGTTGATTGTCTAATTTTAGATGATGGCCTATCAGTTAATTGACAGCTGATTGAACAGCCGGTTGAACAGCTTATTTCACCATCCCCAATCCTACAATATGCGCCAACCCTGTCTCTTTAATCATGTGAGTATTTGGTCATAATCAATTAAGAATGTGATCACATTGATTGGATGAAGATACAATGATCAAATCCAAATGACTTCACAACAATTGTAACAATGAAAATCACCTCTTTACATGTACAGTTTAACATTATGTTTAGTTATATTTGCAGCACTATGTCAATGAACATACCCTGACAGTACTATTGTCTGTGTCACCACCTTATTAATAGGCATATACAGCGTGCAGTAGAATGCTTTAATCAGTTGATTGACAGGTGTAGACCTAGGCTACTGTGAAACTACAAACGTTCCTCTAGTGTGGATGCTGGCTATAATTTGTCGTTATAGATATGGTCTTTGGTGGCCCTTAGTTGAGATTTCCATTGCTAAACTGTTATGCGCAGGCTACAGTAGCATACTGTACTTTCCGTTTGATGTTGGCATTTGAAGTCATCTTTGTTCTGCATTGAAAGCCTGTATTGTGTGGCTTTAATATGTGTATTTTCATTTCGTAAGGATGTCAAGATGTTTATGCATTTGAGCCAATGATCCAAAGACGATTTCATTGAGCTGAGAAACGTTGCTTTGACGTGTAAATTATTTGACTATTCATTTTACTTTTTGAAAACATTGAGTCAGTCCCCTCCTGTACTCCCTGTTCACCCACGACTGCGTGGTCAGGCACAACTCCAACACGATCATTAACTTTGCAGATGACACAACAGTGGTAGGCCTGATCACCGACAACGATGAGACAGCCTATAGTGAGGAGGCCAGAGACCTGGCCGAGTGGTGCCAGAATAACAACCTCTCCCTCAACTTTGCCAAGACAAAAGAGATGATTTTGGACTACAGGAAAAGGAGGACCGAGCACGCCCCCATTCTCATCGACGGGGCTGTAGTGGAGTTGGTTGAGAGCTTCAAGTTCCTTGGTGTTCACATCACCAACAAACTAGAATGGTCCAAATGCACCAAGACAGTTGTGAAGAGGGCACGACAAAGCCTATTCCCCCTCGGGAAACTAAAAGGAATTGGCATGGGTCCTCAGATCCTCAAAAAGCTCTACACCTGCAACATCGAGAGCATCCTGACTGGTTGCATCACTGCCTTGTACGGCAACTGCTCGGCCTCTGACCGCAAGGCACTACAGAGGGTAGTGCGTATGGCCCAGTACATCACTGGGGCCAAGCTGCCTACCTTACAGGACCTCTACACCAGGCGGTGTCAGAGGAAGGCCCTAAACATTGTGAAATTGTCCAGACACTCCAGTCATAGACTGTTCTCTCTACTTCCGGATGGCAAGTGGTACCGGAGTGCCAAGTCTAGGACCAAAAGACCTCAACAGCTTTTACCAAAAGGCAAAAGACTCCTGAACAGGTAATCAAATGGCTACCCGGACTATTTGCATTGTGCCCCCCCCCCCCCCCCCTTTACGCTGCTGCTACACTCTGTTTATCATATATGCATAGTCACTTTAACCATACCTACATGTACACACTATCTCATTTAGCCCGACTAACCAGTGCCTGTATATAGCCTCGCTACTGTTATTTTTCACTCTTTTTACTGTTGTTTTTTATTTCTATACTTATCTATTGTTCACCTAATATCTATTTTTTACTTAAAAATTGCACTGTTGGTTAGAGCCTGTAAGTAAGCATTTCATTGTAAGGTCTACAGCTGTTGTATTCGAAGCACGTGACAAATGATTGTATTTACTGTATTTGGCCATCAGTCTTCACAAAACAGGTCATTAGTCCACTGTATCTTTCAATTCCCTTGACAACTATTTAGCAACCTGTGAGACCAGGGAAGCTGAAACAAAAACAGAGGTAGCCCATGATAGCTGTCTCTCGTTAGACCAATTGAAGGGTTAGTCCCAGGGAGGTACAAAATGTTATTAGGCTTAATGTTTTCCCTTCAGACTGGTCTGATATGAATGATGCAACCATATCAAACTGGGCCTAACAAGAAGTTTACTGCACCAGAAAGGTACTCCAAACACATTGTTGCTCATATTATGTTGACCTGTGACCTGAGAGTGAAAATCCTGATATGGTCAAGTTTATGTAAAATGATTTTCACTCTCCGGTCTTGATCTGCTAAGAGAATAGAAAATACAGACAGTTTAGTTGCTAAGGATCCTAGATTCTAAAAGCCACTTCTGTAGACAAACATGCAGGTTTGGTTGCATACGCATTTCCATTGATGAGAGGAGAGGTCCCTGATGCATTCAAATTATATTTATTACTCACAATTGTCGATTGTTTGTCACAGATTCCAGGTGGGTATTTGTAAAAAAAAATATAATACACATATGGTTTAATTAATACTAATAATATAGTGAGAGTGTCAAGGACAGGGTATGCCATGGCAACCCCGGAGCAATTACACATTACAAGTGACATTAATCAGGGGCGTTTCTAGGATTCAAAAGACATTGTGGGCTCATTCTACAGCCAGTAGGGAGGTTCGGGGGAATTTTGGATGATTTTTTAAATATGTATAATGTATTAAACTGGATACATTTTGAGTGAGTAATTTAGTCAAATCTACTACAATTCAAATGCTCAAGGTTTTTTTTGCGTTAATCGTTTTTTGATAATGAGTGTCTACACAATGCAAGACAAACGTAGTGTTATTCCAATCGACATGAACGTGGTGTCATACGAAAGAAGATGTTGTGCTCTTTAAAACTAAGTTGACTTGTAATTGTCATTTGGTCTTTGTTTTTTAGCTGTTTGTTTGTACTGTGTGAGAAAATGAGCTTTATCTTGAACATTCTCAGTAATCTACAGCAGTATTCTAGAATTACATTTGGATCTACAGTGGCAAGAAACAGTATGTGAACCCTTTGGAATTACCTGGATTTCTGCATAGATTGATCCTAAAATGTTATCTGATCTTCATCTAAGTCACAACAATAGACAAACACAGTCTGCTTAAACTAATTACACACAAATATGTTTTCATGTCTTTATTGAACACACCGTGTAAACATTCACAGTGCAGGGTGTAAAAAGTTATGTGAACCCTTGGCTTTAAAAACTGGTTGACCCTCCTTTGGCAGCAATAACCTCAACCAAACGTTTTCTGTAGTTGTAGATCAGACCTGCACAAAGGTCAGGAGTAATTTTGGACCATTCCTCTTTACAAAACTGTTTCAGTTCAGCATTATTCTTGGGATGTCTCGTGTGAACTGTTCTCTTGAGGTCATGCCACAGCATCTCAATTGGGTTGAGGTCAGGACTCTGACTGGGCCACTCCAGAAGGCATATTTTCTTATGTTGAAGCCATTCTGTTGTTGATTTACTTCTGTGTTTTGGGTCGTTGTCCTGTTGCATCACCCAACTTCTGTTGATCTTCAATTGGGGGACAGATAGCCTTACATTCTCCTGCAAAATGTCTTGATAAACTTGGGAATTCATTTTTCCATCGATCGTAGCAAGCTGTCCAGGTCCTGAGGCCCCAAACCATGATGCTCCCTCCACAATACTTTAAAGTTGGGATGAGGTTTTGATGTTGTTGTGCTGTGCCTTTTTTCTCCACAGATAGTGTTGTGTGTTCCTTCCAAACAACTCAACTTTAGTTTCATCTGTCCACAGAATATTTTGCCAGTATCGCTGTGAAACATCCAGCTGCTCTTTTGCGAACTTCAGACGTGCAGCAATGTTTTTTTTAGACAGCCATGGCTTCTTCCGTGGTGTCCTTCCATGAACACCATTCATGTTTAGTGTTTTACCTGTTGTAGACTCGTCAACAGAGATGTTAGCATGTTACAGAGTTTTCTGTAAGTCTTTAGCTCACACCCTAGGATTCTTCTTAACCTCATTGAGCATTCTGCGCTGTGCTCTTGCAGTCATCTTTGCAGGACGGCCACTCGTAGGGAGAGTACTGTAGCAACAGTGCTGAACTTTCTCCATTTATAGACAATTTGTCTTATCGTGGACTGATGAACATCAAGGCTTCTAGAGACACTTTTGTAACCCTTTCCAGCTTTTTGTGAGTCAACCATTCTTATTCTTAGGCCTTCTGAGTTATCTTTTGTTCAAGGCATGGTTCACATCAGGCAATGCTTCTTGTGAGTAGCAAACTCACATCTTGTGAGTGTGTTTTATGTTGCAGGGCAGCTCTAACCAACATCTCCAATCTCATTTCATTGATTGGACTCTAGGTTAGCTTACTAATGATTGCAATTAACTTTTGGAGAAGTCATTAGCCTAGGGGTTCACGTACTTTTTACAACCTACAATGTGAATGTTTAAATTACGTATTCAATGTTAACAAGAAAAATACAATAATTGGTGTGTTATTAGTTTCAGCACACTGTTTGTCTATTGTTGTGATCAGATCAAATTGTATGGCCAATTTATGTAGAAATCCAGGTACTTTTTCTTGCGAATGTAAAGGGTAAAGCAACAAACCACTGAAATAGAATCACCCTAGGTAATACAAATTACACAAGTCTCCTAATAGTCATTTAATCCATTGTATGGACTTCATAAAAATATCTGCTTAGATTGTTAAGGTGTGGTAACCAGAATTAATGTGTTTAGTTACCTATTTTTGTCATCTTTAGATTTCTTTGGGACCAAACTGCCATGTACAGTCTTCCATACAACCACAAAGTGCTATGGCGTCCACTCATAAGAAAGGAAATGTAATGGTGTATTGCCTGAATGTCACGTGCCATTAACTTTGTCACCAATTTACTGCCCACGTCAAGCAAGATGGCTGAAAGAACAACGTGGTTGGGAAACACACCCGCCATTGGACACCTCGTGGCTACTCCTACATTTAGGTTCACAGCTTGGGAAACCCATCCAAGCTGAAACCACAAGGGGGACTGTCACACACCCTCCAGGCAAAGATACACAGTTCACCCATAAATGGTGTGAAGGGGGGTCAGCCATTCCTGTCACTAAGTGGCTTTCCAGACACCCCTATCACTCAGCTGTTCCTCCCCTTTTTACTACACTGGGTGTCCCCTGAAGGAGGTCAGGAGACAAATAACAGCCACTTTTTTCAGTTCACCAGACCATCCACATGATTCACACACATTTCTGGGGGTGCCACAGATGTGGATTCTTAGAAAAGGGAGGAGAGGCAGGCTATGATATTCTTTGTGGAAAGAGGGAGAAGTGGTGCCAATTGCGCCACTGACATTTAAACACTTTCCTTAACAACGTATCAAACTGAAGGACTCATAACTTGAAGAATAATGTGATATTTCTTCAGATTTTTCTATTTCATTAAATAGGTGTATAATGTGTATTTGCTGTAACATGTTATGTATGCATTTTATGGAAGCCATTTTTAGATCCTACTGTAGAGGCTACATATTTCATCCTAAGGTGTCACGCCCTGGCCTTAGTATTCTGTGTTTTCGTTAGTTTTTTGGTGAGGCCAGGGTGTGACATGGGGATTTATGTGGTTTGTTTTGTCTGGGGTTGTTTGTAGTTATGGGATTGTGTTTAGAGTAGTACTCTAGGTAAGTCTATGGTTGCCTAGAGTGGTTCTCAATCAGAGGCAGGTGTTTATCGTTGTCTCTGATTGGGAACCATATTTAGGCAGCCATATTCTTTAGGTCTCGTGGGTGATTGTTCCTGTCTTTGTGTTTGTGGCACCAGATAGGACTGTTTCGGTTTTTTCACGCTTCTTGTTTTGTAGATTGTTGTAATTTCATCTTTATTAAAAACGTACAAAACTAACCACGCTGCATTTTGGTCCGCCTCTCTTTCACCAGAAGAAAACCGTTACATAAGGACTGTTGATCTGTTTTCTGTACAGTAGGAAGACACTGTGGACACGAGGAAATTTCTGATTTATCTCAATAGCCAGAAATGTACTGAATTGTCAGAGTCAACTGGGTGGTCCCGTGACTTCCTGTCCGGATTATCGGCCCACCCCCTGCGAGTATCCCTCCGGTCTGCGGCCCATCGTAGGAGGTTCCGGTCTACGGCCCGTCGTAGGAGGTTCCGGTCTGCGGCCCGTCGTAGGAGGTTCCGGTATGTAGACTGTTGCCGGACACTCTGGACTGGGTACTGTAGCCGGACGCTCTGGACTGGGTACTGTTGCCGGACGCTCTGGACTGGGTACTGTTGCCGGACGCTCTGGACTGAGTACTGTAGCCGGACGCTCTGGACTGGGTACTGTCGCCGGACGCTCGGGACTGGGTACTGTCGCCGGACGCTCGGGACTGGGTACTGTCGCCGGACGCTCTGGACTGGGTACTGTTGCCGGACGCTCTGGACTGGGTACTGTCGCCAGACGCTCTGGACTGGGTACTGTAGCCGGACGCTCTGGACTGGGTACTGTCGCCGGACGCTCGGGACTGGGTACTGTCGCCAGACGCTCTGGACTGGGTACTGTCGCCAGACGCTCTGGACTGGGTAATGTAGCCGGACGCTCTGGACTGGGTACTGTAGCCGGACGCTCTGGACTGGGTACTGTCGCTGGACGCTCTGGACTGGGTACTGTCGCCGGACGCTCTGGACTGGGTACTGTCGCCAGACGCTCTGGACTGGGTACTGTCGCCAGACGCTCTGGACTGGGTACTGTAGCCGGACGCTCTGGACTGGGTACTGTAGCCGGACGCTCTGGACTGGGTACTGTTGCCGGACGCTCTGGACTGGGTACTGTTGCCGGACGCTCTGGACTGGGTACTGTCGCCGGACGCTCTGGACTGGGTACTGTCGCCGGACGCTCGGGACTGGGTACTGTCGCCGGACGCTCGGGACTGGGTACTGTCGCCGGACGCTCTGGACTGGGTACTGTCGCCAGACGCTCTGGACTGGGTACTGTAGCCGGACGCTCTGGACTGGGTACTGTTGCCGGACGCTCTGGACTGACGAGGCGCACTGTAGGCCGGGTGCGTGGTGCCGGCACTTATGGTACTGGGCCGAGAACACGCACCTCAGGGCGAGTGCGGGGAGGAGGAACAGGGCGTACTGGACTGCCGAGGCGCACTATAGGCCTGGTGCGTGGTGCAGGCACTGGTGGTACCGGGCTGGGGACACGCACCTCAGGGCGAGTGCGAGGAGCAGGAACAGGAGGTACTGGACCCTGGAGGCGCACTGGTGGCCTGGTGCGTGGTGCCGGCACTGGTGGTACCGGGCTGGAGACGCGGGGAGAAGGAACAGGGCGTACTGGACTGCCGAGTCGCACTATAGGCCTGGTGCGTGATGCCGGTACTGGAGGTGTCGGGCTGGGGACACGCACCTCAGGGCGAGTGCGAGGAGCAGGAACAGGGAGTACTGGGCTGTGGAGGCGCACTGGTGGCCTGGTGCGTGGTGCCAGCACTGGTGGTACTGGGCCGAGGACACGCACCTCAGGGCGAGTGCGGGGAGGAGGAACAGGATGTACTGGGCTGTGGAGGCGTACTGGAGGTCTGGTGCATGGTGTTGGCACTGGTGGTACTGGATAGACCGGACCGTGAAGACGCACTGGAGGTCTCGAGCTAATGGCCTGCACAACCCGTCCTGGCTGGATGGTGACTCTAGCCCGGCACGTGCGGGGTGCAGGCGCAGGACGCACTGGGCTGTGCAGACATACGGGAGACACAGTGCGCAATGCCGGAGCAATATATCCTGGCCCGAGGAGACACACTGGCTGTCTGGAGAGCAGGGCTGGCACAATCTGCCCTGGCTGGATCCTCACCCTAGCCTGGCAGATGCGGGGAGCTGGGATGTAAGCGCACCGGGCTAAGCACCCGTACTGGGGACACCGTGCGCTCCACCGCATAACACCCCAGTACGCTCCACCGCATAACACGGTGCCTGACCAGTACAGCGCCCGCCACCACGGTAAGCACGAGGAGTTGGCTCAGGTCTCCTACCTGACTTAGCCAAAATCCTCGTGTGCTCCGCCCCCAAAAAATCTTGGGGCTGCCTCTCGGGCTTCCGTGCTAGCCTTGTACCCATATACCGTCGCCGTTCCTCCTGTGCTCTCTCCACCTGCTTCCATGGCAGGGTCTTGTCCCCTGCCATTACCTCCTCCCAGGTCCAGGATCTTTTACCGTCCAGTATTTCGTCCCGAGTCCTAGATTCCACAAAGCGCTGTTCCTCCTTATCACGCTGCTTGGTCCTTTTATAGTGGGTTATTCTGTCACGTACGTCGTAAAGAGGAGACCAAAGCGCAGCGTGATTAGAATACATGTTATATATTTTAATAAAGACAGACACTAAACAAACTACAAAAACAACACAACGACCGTGAAGCTATACTATAAATGTGCATACACAGGCAACTAGACATAGACAATAACCCACGAAATACCCAAAGAAGATGGCTGCCTAAATATGGTTCCCAATCAGAGACAACGATACACACCTGCCTCTAATTGAGAACCAATCTAGGCAACCATAGACATATATAAATACCTAGATAGTAAACAACCCCAAAAACCTACAAAACCCCTAGACAGTAGAAAAAACACATACATCACCCATGTCACACCCTGACCTAACCAAAACAATAAAGAAAACAAAGAATACTCAGGTCAGGGCATGACAGTACCCCCCCACAAAGGTGCGGACTCCGACCGCAAAACCTAATCTAAAGGGGAGGGTCAGGGTACACTTTAGCCAAATACATTTAAACTCCGTTTTTCACAATTACTGACATTTAAGTAAAAATTCCCTGTCTTAGGTCAGTTAGGATCACCACTTTATTTTAAGAATGTGAAATGCCAGAATTATAGTAGAGAGAATGATTTATTTCAGCTTTAATTTCTTTCATCACATTCCCAGTGGGTTACAAAAGTTTACATACACTCAATTAGTATTTTGGTAGCATTGCCTTTAAATTGTTTAACTTGGGTCAAACGTTTCGGGTAGCCGTCCACAAGCTTCCCACAATAAGTTGGGTGAATTTTGGCCCGTTCCTCCTGACAGAGCTGGTGTAACCGAGTCAGGTTTGTAGGCCTCCTAGCTCACACATGCTTTTTCAGTTCTGCCCACAAATTTCCTATAGGATTGAGGTCAGGGCTTTGTGATGGCCACTCCAATACCTTGACTTTGTTGTCCTTAAGGCTTTCTTCCACAACTTTGGAAGAATGCTTGGGGTCATTGTCCATTTGGAAGACCCATTTGCGACCAAGCTTTAACTTCCTGACTGATGTCTTAAGATGTTGCTGTCAATGGTGGGTGTAGCTGGTGCATGGAAGTCAGGGGCAGGAGAGCAAGGATGAGTGGACAAAGCACTTTACTTTACAGAACGCAACCGCATCACAGAACAAATGCCCAACGAACAAGTGAGGCAGCACAAAGTACAAAAAAACCCAAGTACAAAAAAACCCAAGTACAAAGTACCGGCTGCCACAAAACACGGGTATAAAACAAAACCAGCCGGAAGTGTCGATAAACAATTTCAAACATAGACATGGGGGGGGAACAGAGGGTTAAATACACAACAAGTAATGGGGAATCAGGTGTGTGGGAAAACCAGGTGTGTGGGAAAACAAGACAAAACAAATGGAAAATGAAAGGTGGATCGGCGATGGCTAGAAGTCCGGTGACATTGACCGCTAAACGCCGCCCGACCAAGGAGAGGAACTGACTTCGGCGGAAGTCGTGACAGTTGCTTCAATATATCTACCAAATTTTCTCCCTCATGAAGCCATCTATTTTGTGAAGCGCACCAGTCCCTCCTGCAGCAAAACACCCCCTGTGCTTCATGGTTGGGATGGTGTTCTTCAGCTTGCAAGCCTCCCCCTTTTTCCTCCAAACATAACGATGGTCATTATGGCCAAACAGTTATGTTTTTGTTTCATCAGACCAGAGGACATTTTCCAAAAAGTACGATCTTTGTCCCCATGTGCAGTTGCAAAACTATTGTCTGTGCAACGGATCTCGTCCTCCTCTTCTGAGGAGGAGTAGCGAGGAGGATCGGAGGACCAATTTGCAGCATGGTAAGTGTTCATGATGTAATATTTAATGAATCAAACTGAACAGAACACTGGAACAAAACAATAAACGTGAATAAACAAAAACCGAAACAGTCCTGTCTGGTGACATACACAAAGACAGAAAATAAACACCCAGGAAACAGAGGTGGAAAAAGGCTACCTAAGTATGATTCTCAATCAGAGACAACTAACAACACCTGCCTCTGATTGAGAACCATACTAGGCCGAACACAGGAACCAACATAGAAAAACAAACAGACTGCCCACCCCAACTCACACCCTGACCTTACTAAAACAGAGACAAAGCAAAGGAACTAAGGTCAGAACGTGACAGTCTGTCTTTTTTATGGCGGTTTTGGAGCAGTGGCTTCTTCCTTGCTGAGCGACTTTTCCGGTTATGTTGATATAGGACTTGTTTAACTTTGGATATAGATACTTTTGTACCTGTTTCCTCCAGCATCTTCACAAGGTTCTTTGCTGTTGTTCTGGGATTGATTTGCACCCTTCGCCCAAAGTACGTTCATTTCTAGGAGACCGAACGCGTCTCCTTCCTGAACGGTATGACGGCTGCGTGGTCCCATGGTGTTTATACTTGCGTACTATTGTTTGTACAGATGAATGTGGTACCTTCAGGCATTTGGAAATTGCTCCCAAGGATGAACCAGACTTGTGGAGGTCTACAATTTTTTTCTGAGGGTTGATTTATTTTGATTTTCCCATGATGTCAAGCAAAGAGGCACTGAGTTTGAAGGTAGGCCTTGAAAATCATCCACAGGTACACCTCCAATTGACTCAAATGATGTCAATTAGCCTATGAGAAGATTATAAAGCCATGACATAATTTTCTGGAATTTTCCAAGCTGTTTAAAGGCACAGTCATCTTCGTGTATGTACATTTATGACCCCCTGGAATTGTGATACAGTGAATTATAAGTGATATAATCTGTCTGTAAACAATTGTTGGAAAAATTACTTGTGTCATTCACAAAGTAGAAGTCCTAACCGACTTGCCAAAACTATAGTTTGTTAACAAGACATTTGTGCAGTGGTTGAAAAACAAGTTTTAGTGACTCCAACCTAAGTGTATGTAAACTTCCGACTTCATCTTTACAGGGGGGTACCGGTACAGAATCAATGTGTGGGGACACCGGTTAGTCGAGGTAATTGAGGTAATATGTACATGTAAGTAGAGTTATTAAAGTGACTATGCATTGATGATAACAACAGAGAGTAGCAGTGGTTAAAATAAGGGAGGGGGCAATGCAAATAGTCTGGGTAGCCATTTGATTAGATGTTCAGGTGATTAGATGTACTTTGGTGATATCTTTTTCAACCTAATGCATATCCCTTAAAAATATAAACGTTCATGTGCTAACACTCAATAACTGTGCAGGAAAAAAAGTCAATCTATCCTGCCACAATGCTACAGAACTGTTGCTGTCAACAGAGTGTAGACATTTAGTGAAAATACTGAAGACTTCTGAGACACAGTACCAGTCAAAAGTTTGGATACACCTACTCATTCCAAGGGTTTTCGTTATTTTTACTATTTTCTACATTGTAAATAAAACTAGGAAGTAACACATATGGAATCATGTAGTAACCATAAAAGTGTTAAACAAATCAAAATATATTTTATATTTGAGATTCTTCAAACAAACATTTGCTTTTGGGTCTTCATTTAAGGTTGGGGTTAGATATTCTGGTTTTCAGTGTGGTTAAGGTTAGGTTTAAAATCTGATTTTATGACTTTGTGGCTGTGCCAGCTGGTGACCACTCTGCAGAGCTGCCTCCTGTGTTATAGTCACTCACCTGTTTAGATAACTTGAAAACAAGTTAAACCAGCTCTGCTAGGGAGACTAAAATGGTCAGTGAGGTTCTCTGATTTGTGCCACCCAGACTTATTTTGCTTATTTTCCAAATGTTACAACAGGAGTAGCAAAACCTACTCTTGACACGTAATTCGCTGATGCTAAAATAATATTTTAAAAGGTTCATTATAAGTGCAAAATGTGAACATACTGGTAATGGTTTTACCAGGAGAATATACCAAACACTTTATCATGTATGGTTTCATACAAAAACATTTCTAAAACATTGTTCCTCCTTCATTCCTCCATTGTGAATAGTGTACAATTAATCAACCATCACAACTACTGAGAGGCCTGGCAAGAAGTAGTAGTCCTTTGTTACAGTGGTTATGTCTTTGGTCGAAATCTGTCTGGGAAAGACCTCGGTTTCTGGTCCCCTTTCTTGTACTGGACACCCATGATGGCACCCAGCTCCCAAGTGAGACATCATCACACAAAGACGCTGTCCGACAAGGAGTGCTCCTCACGTTTATGAAAAACCTTTTACAGCCTCGTTCATTTCCTGCAAGAACACACAGAGTCAGCAACAGAGGAGACAAACCATAGACTACTGATACATGTAGACATTC
Source organism: Oncorhynchus mykiss (assembly GCF_057628025.1). Lineage (NCBI taxonomy): Eukaryota > Metazoa > Chordata > Actinopteri > Salmoniformes > Salmonidae > Oncorhynchus > Oncorhynchus mykiss. The sequence goes on from NC_143045.1 coordinate 14,521,631, forward strand.
TTCTAGAAGCCATTTTCTCCTCGTCTCAGCATGTTCCCTATAATCAAACTCCACACTGTTTATGAGCAGGGCCGGTGCTTCTGACAAGACATATAAATTGGAGGGTAAATCTTATAGAGCAAAGCAATGACAGGTGCAAACAGTAATAGCATATGTGGGCAAACTGGTCCCACTTCACAAGTGGTGCTAAAACCACTGTATAATAACAGTGTAGGTATACATTGTTACTTAGTTATTGCGGTTAGTGAAATTACAAGTCAATACGATGATGATGATTTGTTTACGCTGTAGGACTATACTCACTGCTAGATGAGGATTTTATTGTTTTATATTGCTTTTAGAGTAACTCAAATGATTGTGTTTCTGAAACTGTGACTCAGGTACCCCCAGGGGTTTATACGCTTGAACCTCACGACACTTCCTATGAAGAATGTCCACCTTAACCTCTAAGAGGGGTGGGGGGTACTAAACATTTTAACATATGGAAATGTTTTATGATAGTCATACCATGGATCATTTAGCTATTTGATTTACATTTTTAGGAGCCCATTAGGTATAAAATATAAATATATAATAATTTGATAAAATATAGAATTTTGCCTTTACTACTAGGCTATAGCCATATAAACGTATTGAATAACACATGCATGAATGGCAAAAAAGACAGTCAAAAAATGAATCACAAGGAATAAGGTTTTGAAGTATCTGTCCTATATCTGGGAGATATAAGAAAGCTTAGGAAATTTGTGTTTTTTTGGACATATATTTAACCCCTTATTTTTGTTGGCAAAAAACTACCTCAATACTTCCATTAGTTTGTATGGGTTACCTTCAGACGACTTACGTGATACTTGTGTCATAAAGCAACACAAAGAACACCATTGTGTTCGCGATAGTCTCCCCTTTCCATACTGGGGTCATATTAGTGTGTAGCTCAAACGGTTCGAACACCACAGACAGACATTGGTACATCAGCGTTACCGAGTTCAGACAAGTTCCATGACACTTGTGGGTGTTGTTGAGCAAAATAAAGAACACCATCGTGAGAGTCTCCCCTTTCCATAGAGTGGTCAAAATAGTTTGCATTATATTCGTGAGAAGATTGAGACGCAACCCATGCAAAAAAACTAATATCTTTAGCTTAAGCTGACAGATTTGAAGGATGATTTTAAAGTCGCTGGGGGTGAGGACAGAGGACATTGGCTGCTCCTCCTGCTGTGATAACTGGGTTGATGATGGTGCTGCAGGGAAAATACAGCATGATACAAGTCCTTACTAACGCTTATCAAATCGAAGAGAAGTTTGGCACTGTGACAGACGTAACTGAATGGTGTATCAGTTTCACTCACTCATCCAATTTGTTATAAAGTCCAGGATCTCTCTCCTGAACTCTGGCAATCATCTTGTCACTGGCTTTGCTCCCTTTCTTCCGCACCATATCGATAAGGCATCGTGCCTGCTCTGCCCTAGTGCTGTTCTCCTCCGTCTCCGATTCTGTCTCCTCATCGTTCAGCACCTTGTCCTCCAAAAGGTCATCCAGGAGCTGCTTGATCACTGGCTTCGTCACACTGTCTATGAATGTCTTCCGAGCCTTGGAGAGCAACTTGTCTGGTGAAAGTAAATGAAGACATTGTTGGAGCGATATCTACGTCTTATGCATCTGCTTTGTAATTGTGCATGTGCAGTGTATTCTAAATATCAATTAATTGTTTAATGATGCAAGAAGCCATGATATATTTTGTTCATGGCCTACATGGTTCATGTGTTCACACAAACACAGAGAGAGAGATAGAGAGAGAGAGATTGAGACTATAGAATAATCTGTGCTCAGGAAAGTACTAATTGCAGAAAGGCAGACCTGGGCTCCTCCAACTCCTTAACACACACAACACACACACAAATACACACACACACACACAGAAACTAAGTGACGGCTTATGCCGTTTATTGGCCAAGCCGACACTGCACTAGCCTAACCACCCACTGGAGGCTGGGAGTCACACCATGACAATTGAATTATTGGTGCCATTGGAGTTCAAGTAAACACACTGCTGTATATAGTTTTTTTCTTCCTTTAAAGGGTATAAAAGGTTGGTGATATGACAGTAGTTTAGTGTGGAATAGCCCACCGGCACAGACCATACAGAAGGTCTGTCTACACCAATGCAATCTGGAAAAAGATACCAGGTGATCTAGTCTTACGTCCTGTTATTAATATATATATATATATATATGTGTGTGTATGTGTACATGTACATATTTTTATTGGTGTTTCTTTATACAGTAATACAATCAGAGGGGGAGACAATCAAGTGGGAGAAGCAGTGAGAAAGTTGGACACAGGGATTGAACCCTGGTCTCTGGTGGGGAGATGTATGTGACTTATGATGAGGAGTGTTACCACACCACAGCTCTGCACGACTAGCATCCTGTTTGATTTACACACTATGATTGGAGTGTTTGTAACAGTAGAGCAAAGATCGGTAAGCTAAGACAGTTTGTCAATTGTATTTGTATAATATATAATATTAGTGAACTACACTCGGGATGAATTAAGTTTGCTGTATGTTCTACTCAATGTCCATGACAGCCACGTAACAGGTTACTGTGGCAATAATGCAGAATCTTAGCAAATCTTTAGCAATTCTAAGAATGTGGCAGTTATGAGATGTCAATAAGAGCTTGATAGTTTCACGCGATAGATACTGTTATCCTTGTCTTGTGAACCAAATATATCTACAAATATTTCTATAAGTACTATTAGGAAAATGGAAAACTCAACACAATTCACGTCATTTATGCTAGCTGGATATAGTGACAGTGGACACTTCAAGTACTTCTATTTGATTATATTAACTGTGTTATACATCTCCATAGTCTTTGCGAACATTGTGCTTATCATGGTTATATGTATGGAGAGAAGCCTTCATGAACCCATGTATCTGTTTCTGTGCAGTTTGTTTGTGAATGAGTTGTATGGGAGCACTGCTTTGTTTCCTGCTCTTATGATTCATTTGGTTTCAGATGCCCATTCAGTTTCCACTGTGTACTGTTACCTACAGATCTTTTGCATGTACACATATGGATCTATGGAATTCTGCAATTTATCAGTCATGTCCTATGACAGGTACCTTGCTATATGTTATCCACTACAGTATAATGTCATCATGACACCCAACAGGGTGTGTTTTTTAATTTGTGTAATATGGTTGTACCCTTTTGCAAAAAGCATCATAACACTTTTTTTAACTATTCGTTTGAAATTGTGTGGGAACGTTATAGACAAAGTGTACTGTGACAACTACCTGGTAGTGAAACTTGCTTGTTCAACTTCAGACACAACAGTTAATAACATCTATGGACTCTACGGTGTTGTTTTGTCTGTCGCCATCCCTTTAATTACTATTTTGTTTTCTTATATTAAGATTCTGACAATTTGTTTGAAATCTTCCATTGAGACCAGACAGAAAGCTTTCAGCACCTGTACTCCTCATCTGGCCTCGCTGCTCAACTTCTCTTTCGGCTGTTTCTTAAATCTGCTCCAGAGTAGATTTGATAGGCCTATGAGAAATGTTCCAACTGTACTTCACACTATTTTATCAGTGTACTTTCTGATGTGCCAGCCACTTTTTAATCCTGTTGTGTATGGAGTTAGGATGACTAAAATCAGACAGGCTTGTAAATACATACTACCTGTAGGTCTGTACCCTAAAACATAAGCTAAACAGTAGTGTGACCTTTTCTGTCCTGATTGTTAGATTTTTGTGATGTCACTTGTGTGTTTTTGTTATTTATAGGCTAGTTGCAATAATGAATGGGGTGAGGATGGTGAAAATCAGACATGTAAAACAGTTTCTGATTTGTGAAATATTGCCATTTACTTGTTGTAATTCACTTGCTGGTCTCCATTGGATACCTATCGTTAAAAAAATGGACTTATCCTCCTCGTCTACAAAGCCATAAATGGCATTGGACCCACTGACCTGTCAAACTTACTCTCCCCCTATGAACCTCCACTCACTCTACGTTCAAGCCACGCCAAACTGCTCCTCGCCCCTAGCAACTGGCTCCGCACAATAGGGGACATGCCTTTAACTACCAAGCCACCGCCTTTAGAACTCTCTTCCGGACAATCTCAGGGCTGCTGGGGCCTTGAAAGCAGGCTTTAAGACTCATCTCTGTCGGCTGGCCTTCCTTTCATCCTACATTTTGATGTCATGATTCTATATACATATATATACACACACACACACACAGTATATGACTCATTACACAACAATCTCAGTGCATAAAATAAAATATTCTTCTTCTAGTTTGTCTTAAAAAAATACATGGACTTTTTTAAAGTCTTTATCAAGTTTATATTTGATGTTATACACTTTGAGATAATTCCTGTATAATGCAATACAATTATTATTTAAATAAAACTTCTTTTTTTTAAACAGAAGTTCATGACTTTGAATTTCTTACATAAGATATGCAAGACTTTCAGAATCAATTGACAACAGTGAATAAATGGATTTAAACATGTAAAAGGTAAGCCCATACACCGGATAGGTGCAGTGAAATGTGTTGTTTTACTGGGTCAGCCAAAGCAGTACGGCACCCCTGGAGCAAATTAGGGTTATATGCCTTCACCTTATTCGGACCAGCGACCTTTCAATTACTGGTCCAAAATGCTAACCGCTAGGCTACCTGACACTACTATTATCACATCCATCAGTAATGGATAATGGGCAATGTAAGTTATATACAAGCTTGGTGATTGTGTGACAATTTGAGGGAGAAATCTAGGACATACTATACCATGAAATCCAACTAAATGCATGTATTGTTTTCTCAGGGCCAACTGTTCAATGTAACATAATTCCCCTGTGTCAGCTATCTGACAGATGGCCTCTAGCTTTGGTTCTCCTCTGAAAACCTGTTGCTAAATTTGGATAGTTTATTATTTTCTAAAAATGTCCAGGTAATTCCTTGATAATTAGAAATACACTGTGTATATTTTGTTTTCAATTGAGAAATCAGAGGACTAGATACATGTATTTTTCTGGGATCACTGTGGGATATGTTTGACCCAGAATAAAATAATCCAGTAAAGGTCATGATGTAAACTCAGCAAACAAAGAAACGTCTTCCCACTGTCAACTGCGATTATTTTCAGCAAACTTTACATATGTAAATATTTGTATGAACATAACAAGATTCAACAATGGAGACAAAAACTGAACAAGTTCCACAGACATGTGACTAACAGAAATTGAATAATGTGTCCCTGAACAAAGGGGGGGGGTCAAAATAAAAGTTACAGTCAGTATCTACATTAAGTACTGCAGTGCATCTCCTCCTCATGGTTTTGCCAGTTCTTGCTGTGAGATGTTACCCCACACTTCCACCAAGGCACCTGCAAGTTCCCAGACATTTCTGGGGTGAATGGCCCTAGCCCTCACCCTCCGATCCAACAGGTCCCAGACGTGCTCAATGGGATTGAGATCCGGGCTCTTCGCTGGCCATGGCAGAACACTGACATTCCTGTCTTGCAGGAAATCATTCACAGAACGAGCAGTATGGCTGGTGGCATTGTCATGCTGGAGGGTCATGTCAGGATGAGCCTACAGGAAGGGTACCACATGAGGGAGGAGGATGTCTTCCCTGTAACGCACATTGTTGAGATTGCCTGCAATGACAACAAGCTCAGTCTGATGATGCTGTGACACACCGGCCCAGACCATGATGGACCCTCCACCCCCAAATCAATCCCGCTCCAGAGTACAGAAATCGTTGTAACGCTCATTCCTTCAACGATAAACTCAAATCTGACCATCACCCCTGGTGAGACAAAACCACGACTCATCAGTGAAGAGCACCTTTTGCCAGTCCTGTCTTGTCCAACGACGGTGAGTTTGTGCCCATAGGCGACGTTGTTGCCGGTGATGTCTGGTGAGGACCTGCATTACAGTCTGAGCACTGATGGAGGGATTGTGTGTTCCTGATGTAGCTCGGGCAGTTGTTGTTGCCATCCTGTACCTGTCCCACAGGTGTGATGTTCGAATGTACCGATCCTGTGCAGGCATTGTTACACATGGTTTACCACTGCAAGGACGATCAGCTGTCTCCCTGTAGCACTGTCTTAGGCATCTCACAGTACGGACATTGCAATTTATTGCCCTCGCCACATCTGCAGTCCTTATGCCTCCTTGCAGCATGCGTTAAGGCATGTTCACGCAGATAAGTAGGGACCCTGTGCATCTTTCTTTTGGTGTTTTTCAGAGTCAGTAGAAAAGCCTCTTTAGTGTCCTAAGTTTTCATAACTGTGACCTTAATTGCCTACCGTTTGTAAGCTGTTAGTGTCTTAACGACCATTCCACAGGTGCGTGTTCATTAATTGTTTATGGTTCATTGAACAAGTATGGGAAACAGTGTTTAAACTCTTTACAATGAAGATCTGTGGATTTTTACGAATTATCTTTGAAAGACAGGGTCCTGAAAAAGGGACGTTTCTTTTTTTGCTGAGTTTATGTACAGTGGGGAGAACAAGTATTTGATACACTGGCGATTTTGCAGGTTTTCCTACTACTAATAAAGCATGTAGAGGTCTGTAATTTTTATCATAGGCACACTTCAACCGTGAGAGACGGAATCTAAAACAAAAATCCAGAAAATCACATTGTATGATTTTTAAGTAATTAATTAGCATTTTATTGCATGACATAATTATTTAATACATCAGAAAAGCAGAACTTAATATTTGGTACAGAAACCTTTGTTTGCAATTACAGAGATCATACGTTTCCTGTATTTCTTGACCAGGTTTGCACACACTGCAGCAGGGATTTTGGCCCACTCCTAAACAGACCTTCTCCAGATCCTTCAGGTTTTTGGGGTTTTAGATTCCATCTCTCACAGTTGAAGTGTACCTATGATAAAAAATTACAGACCTCTACGTGCTTTGTAAGTAGGAAAACCTGCAAAATCGGCAGTGTATCATATACTTGTTCATGTACTCCATTAATACTTTTCCATGAGGAAAGCATAATAAACATGTTTATTGAGTCATTAGCTTCCAGGTCATTAGTCCACTATATTGCCTTGTTCCCTAGGAACCAATTAATGCAGCTATTAACCTGTAGAGACCCGAGGGGCTCCGGGAGAGGCACGGCTGGTCTTGATTGCATCCCAAATGGTAACCTATTCCCTATATATATATTCCCTATTCCCTATATTAGCCAGAAGCCTCTCGTCAAAAGTAGTGCACTATAAAGGCAATAGGGTGCCATTTGAGACTCATACATTCTGTCATCCCCTCTGGGTGGATAGGCACTGAAAGTGTACTGTAGGTCTAAAGAAGACAAGAGTGATAATAAGAATCCTCACTTTTACCTGAGCAGGAAAAGCTTTGGGCCTAGGTTTTAGACTATAGCTAGGACTCAGGCTGCTGAGTTATTCTATGTTTTCCCTAGTTAGATCAAATGGTCAAGAAAAACGACAGTGCCCTAACTGTGTATTCTGGGTACCAGTATGTTTGTGCTATTAGTCCACCCCTTGTCATGCCAAACATGACAAGGAGCTAGAATGATAGCACAAAAAGATCTGGGGCCAGGCTACCAATGATGACCTCTCCTCAGACGGTTGTGTCTCTCATTCTGACTATAGCTAGCAAGGTAGCCACTCAACAGTACCCAGCTACCTCCCTGAATTACAGGACCCAGATCAAGACTGGTCATAGAATAAATAGAATAAAAAATGCTCAATGCAGAATCTCCATTGACAGTATGTTTTAGTCCAGGAGTAGACTTAATCTGCGTCTGGGTGACCTTCCCTTTGTCAGAAGCTTTGGATTGGTTCGACTGAATTATTTATTTATTATGCACAGTACACAGAACACAAACTCCTGGAAGGTTAATGTGAGAGCTGATAGCATTGCCTACACAGCAGGTTGGTGATTTTGTCGAGTGCCAGGCTAGAGGGTCCCAACACTTCAAATAAAATCAAATTGTATTTGTCACATGCGCCGAATTAAACAGATGAAGACCTTACCGTGAAATTCTTGCTTACAAGCCCTCAACCAACAATGCAGTTTTAAGAAAAATAAGAGTTAAGAAAAATATATACTAAATTAACTAAAGTAAAAAAGAAAAGAGCAACAATAAAATAACAATAATGAGGCCACCGGTACCAAGTCAACGTGCCGGAGTACTGGTTAGTTTGTACATGTAGGTAGGGGTAAAGTGACTACGCATGGATAATAAACAGCGAGTAGCAGCAGGGGGGGGGGGGGCAATAAAAATAGTCTGGGTAGCGATATGATTAGATGTCCAGGAGTCTTATGGCTTGGGGGTAGAAGCAGTAAAAAATATATTTTGGACCTAGACTTGGCGCTCCGGTATCGTTTGTCGTGCGGTACCAGAGAGAACAGTCTATGACTAAGGTGGCTGGAGTCTTTGGCAATTTTTAGGACCTTCCTCTAACACAGCGTGGTTTAGAGGTCCTGGATAACAGGAAGCTTGGCCCCAGTGATGTAATGGGCTGTACGCAGTACCCTCTGTTGCGCCTTGCGGTCAGAGGCCGATCAGTTGCCATACCAGGTGGTGATGCAACCGGTCAGGATGCTCTCGATGGTGCAGCTGTAGAACTTTTTGAGGATCTGAGGACCCATGCCAAATCTTTTCAGTCTCCTGAGGGGGAATAGGCATTGTCGTGCCCTCTTCACGAGTGTCTTGGTGTGTTTGGACCATGTTTGTTTGTTTCTGATGTGGACAACAAGGAACTTGAAGCTCTCAACCTGCTCCACTTTAGCCACATCTATGGGTGAATGCTCGGCCCTCCTTTTCCTGTAGTCCACGATCATACATTGTTTTAACAGCATCATAGGCCACTAACAAAGCCTACCAGTACACATGTCCCTCTTACCATGTGTACTGTAACAGTATTGCTTCCATCCCCTGCCTTGCCCCAACCTGGGCTAAAACCAGGGACCCTCTGACCACATCAAGAACCGTCACCCACGAAGCATCGTTACCTGTCAATCCACAAAAGCCATGGCCCTTGCAGAGCAAGGGAAACAACTACTTCTAGGTCTCAGAAAGAGTGACATCACCGATTGAACAAAAGATAGCACTGCCAACAAGCTAGCCATTTCACATCAGTTGTACATGCCTTGTGTAATCTACTTTTCTCTATGAGTTACTGTAGTTTGTATAGATTTTAAGAAAGGCTTTGCACCTCCTCCCTAGATGGCCTGTGGTACAAAATGGTGTCTGTTTTTCTCTGGACGGTTTCCGTGACTCTGAGAATATCTAATTGTCCCCAGGTATTGGTGTACACTTGCATATCACACCATGGCAGGTGTTTTTTTTTATAGGTATAAGTATAGGAATCGTTTGAGGAGTTTAAGCAGTTCATCAATGATTAGAGATGGTCTGTCAAAATGTTGGATTTAGCATACTTTACAGGTAATCAATTCATTATTTTCCATTTCATTTTGATAAGTAACATGAGTGCCGGATACAAAGTATAATATTGTTTGTTTTAGGCAATGAATTATTTTATCAGAAGAATCTAAAGCTGTCTGTATTGGTGAGTATAGATGTGAGCAAATGTATCTCTGAATGAACAAGTCAAGGAATAATCCATTTAGGTTGTTTGATGTTTATGATTTCATGATTTTAATATATATTTAAGCTTCAGTAGGAGGATTTGCTCCTCTCCTTCAAACATTGACAGCACATCTTTACCAACTCCCAGGACCATGGAAAACTCTACTCACTACGAGGTCTTTAGGCTTGCTGCATACGGTGATATCGGACAAATGAAGTATTTCTACTTTGCTGTAGTAACTGTTTTATATTTTGTCATCATTCTTGCCAATGCTTTACTTATTGGAGTTATCTGCATTGAAAGAAGCCTTCATGAACCCATGTATCTGTTTCTATGTGCTTTGTTTGTTAATCAGTTGTATGGGAGCACTGGTTTGTTTCCTGCTCTCATGTTTTACTTGCTGTCTGACACACATGATATTTCCCTTCTTTATTGTTATCTCCAGGTTTATGTGTTGTGCACATATGCTATAACAGAATTTTGTAATTTAGCAGTTATGTCCTATGACAGGTACATCTCTATTTGTTATCCTCTACAGTATAACAATATTATGACACCTAAAATAATTTCTGGCTTAATTCTACTGCCCTGGGTGTATTCTTTTTTCCTAATCGCCATCGTTATCTCCCTGAGTTTGCGACTGCAATTTTGTGGTAACATTCTAGACAGACTGTATTGTGACAACTACTCAGTCGTCAAGCTTGCCTGTTCAAATACTATGCTGAATAACATATGGGGTCTTGTTTGCACTGTGCTTTCTTTTTCTTGTACTATATTTCCTACCATATACTCATATGTAAGAATTCTACAGGTATGTTTAAAGTCTTCTAAAGAGACGAAGCAGAAAGCATTTAACACCTGTACACCACATATAGCCTCTTTGCTGAACTTCTTATTTGGCTGTTTATTTGTGATTCTACAAGGAAGATATGATACTGCACATCTTCCACCTATACTTCGCACTATTTTATTAGTTTATTTTCTGATATGTCCACCACTTTTCAATCCTTTAATGCATGGCGTTAGGATGGTTAAAATCAGGCAGGCTTGTAAAAAGGTACTAGGACTTCACCCTAAAACATAAACAGATGATTTTTGTAATATTGAATTATGTTTTGTTACTTATAGTTGCTATCATTGACTGTGCAAATATGTATAATTTTGCCATAATTTTTCTGTAGACCAATGATTATTGTAAAGCATCAAGTTTATAATGTATTGTAACTGAGAATGATTTGTGTCATATTAGCTAGTTAACTGCATAACTACAGAGCATCAAGGGGCGCTGCCCTCCCTACCTTCAGGTTGTGCTTAAACAGATGCTAACAGGGATCTTTGGGACGACCCTACACCCCAACCAGCTCTGCCACCTCTGTTCTCTTGGCCCACCGTTACATTTCTGCAATGTATATGTAACATGTCTTCATGTTATTCTAGCAGTGATGGCTTATGACAGGTATGTCACCATTTGTAAGCAATTTCAATATCAGAACATTGGTATATATTATTATTATTATTCCCATAACTCTTTTCAAATGTTTATCACTTCAAGGCTCCCTTGTGCAGGAAACAATCTATGTTTTTTTGTGATGACTAAGCAGTTGTTAAACTCTCCTGTGTTGAAAGTGCACTGAGTAACCTGTATGGTATATGTATCATATCAAGTCTAGTAGTTTTACCTTTGGTGTTAGTTGTGCTCTCATATGTCAAAATAGTAAATCCTCAAAGGAGTAATGAAAGAAGGCTTTTAATGTGTGTACTCCCCACTTGATCACTTTCATCAACTTCTCTGCAAGCCATCCTTTTTTCTGTTATTTACAACAGGCACAGCACAGTTATCAAGGAGGTTAATGTATTAATATCAGTACAGTCCATTCTTTTCCCACCACTGGTACACCCTATCATATATGGTATTAGGACCAAGGAGATCAGGACATGTGTTACAAAAATTATAAGAACAAGAATCTTTCCTAACTCTCTTGATTTTCCTCATCGAACATCTGAACCTAAACTGGTACCAATTATGACTTTAGATATTACAGCAGCAGGGCAGGGTTGATGGTTTGAATCCCAGGTCTGACAGGAACATCTGCCAGAACTGAATGCTTATACATTTGTTTTGATCATCAACCTAATCTCTTCTCCTTTGTATTGCATTCGATTTCTGTGAATTCTTCTGCATTTCGTTAAATGTATTTTACTGTAGTAAAGTCAAATCAGTGATGCTGCTGTGTGTTCTTCTAGCATGTCAATGGACATGTATGTGTGTTTCAGTGGGGTTGGGAACAAAGTAAAAGGATGTAATAAATTCTGTTTCAACAAATGGGCATTAAAGTAGTCTTCTAGAAGTGACAGTTCTAGCAGATTCTTTTGATATTTAGATTACATTTTAATTAGCAAATGAAATACACAACTAATTTCCTTTAAAATAAAAGGGATGAATCCATTTTCTTGATCAAACAGTTGTTTATTAATTTAGTCATGCTACACTGAATAAAACATTGCATTATTTATTGTAAATTAAAATGCTTCAAATGCATTTTTGAAAGAGATTCATGTACAATGAGGAAGATCAGCCCAATATGGGCTGTATGGCGTCTAAGATCACTGGAAGCGCCATACTCCATTTTGAAGTAGTCCATTTCCTTCTTCTACGAGTTTTTTTTAACAGGTATGAAGCCAAGTTTGGCTATTTATTGCCACCTGCAGTTATGGAATGTTTGCTCATAAATTTAATGCATTGGCTAATCCCTCCTGGTGACCTGTATGGAATTATGAGATCCTTCCTTAACCCATATGAAGTCCCACCCAGTTACTACTCTAGTGACGTTTGGCCACTTGAGTCCAATATCTATCTCTACGCTTGCAAACTTTATAGACTGGGCGCTGAGCTAAAGGAATGACACATCTGGCATTTGCCGTAATTACCTGGCCAGTCTGTTTCTGCTTAATTCTTAAATATATGTTCACTCCATAGGAGGTTGGTGGCACCTTAATTGGGGAGAAAGGGCTTGAGCGGCATACAGTTGAAGTAGGAAGTTTACATACACTTAGGATGGAGTCATTAAAACTAGTTTTTCAACCAATAAACAACTTTCTTGTTAACAAACTATAGTTTGGGCAAGTTGGTTAGGACTTGCCAAAAACAAATCTACTTTGGGCATGACACAAGTAATTTTTCCAACAATTGTTTACAGACAGATTATTTCACTGTATCATAATTCCAGTGGGTCAAAAGTTTACATACACTAAGTTGACTGTGCCTTTAAACAACTTGGAAAATTCCCGATAATTATGTCATGGTTTTAGAAGCTTCCGATAGGCTAATTGACATAATTAGAGTCAATTGGATGTGTAGCTGTGGATGTATTTCAAGGCCTACCTTCAACCTCAGCGCCTCTTTGCTTGACATCATGGGAAAATCTAAAGAAATCAAACAAGACCTCAGAAAGAAAATTGTAGACCTCCACAAGTCTGGTTCATCCTTGGGAGCAATTTCCAAATGCCTGAAGGTACAACGTTCATCTGTACAAACAATAGTACGCAAGTATAAACACCATGGAACCACACAGCCGTCATACCGCTCAGGAAGGAGACGCTTTCTGTCTCCTAGAGAGGAACGTACTTTGGTGCGAGAAGTGAAAATAAATCCCAGAACAACAGCAAAGGACCTTGTGAAGATGGTGGAGGAAACAGGTACAAAAGTATCTATATCCAAAGTAAACGAGTCCTATATCGACATAACATGAAAGGCCACTCAGCAAGGAAGAAGCCACTGCTCCAAAACTGCCATAAAAAAGCCAGACTATAGTTTGCAAATGCACATGGGGACAAACGCCGTACTTTTTGGAGAAATGTCCTCTGGTCTGATGAAACAGAAATAGAACTGTTTGGCCATAATGACTATCGTTATGTTTGGAGGACAAAGGGGGAGGCTTGCAAGCCGAAGAACACCATCCCAACCATGAAGCACAGGGGTGGCAGCATCATATTATGGGGGTGCTTTGCTGCAGTAGGGACTGGTGCACTTCACAAAATAAATGGCATCATGAGGTAGGAAAATTCTGTGGATATATTGAAGCAACATCTCAAGACATCAGTCAGGAAGTTAAAGCCTGGTCCCAAATGGGTCTTCCAAATGGACAATGTCCCCAAGCATACTTCCAAAGTTGTGGCAAAATGGCTTAAGGACAACAAAGTCAAGGTATTAGAGTGGCCATCACAAAGCCCTGACCTCAAGCCTATAGAAAATTTGAGGGCAGAACTGAAAAAGCGTGTGCGAGCAAGGAGGCCTACATACCCAACTCAGTTACACCAGCTCTGTCAGGAGGAATGAGTCAAAATTCCCCAAACTTATTGTGGGAAGCTTGTGGAAGGCTACTCGAAACGATTGACCCAAGTTAAACAATTTAAAGGCAATGCTACCAAATACTAATTGAGTGTATGCAAACTTCTGACCCACTAGGAATGTGATGAAAGAAATAAAAGCTGAAATAAATAATTCTCTCTACTCTTATTCTAACATTTCACATTCTTAAAATAAAGTGGTGATCATAACTCACAGGGATTTTTTATTAGGATTAAATGTCAGGAATTGTAAAAAACTGAGTTTAAATGTATTTGACTAAGGGCTATGTAAACTTCCGACTTCCACTGTATATTTCTGTTTGTGATGTACAGTGGGGCAAAAAAAGTATTTAGTCAGCCACCAATTGTGCAAGTTCTCCCACTTAAAAAGATGAGAGAGGCCTATAATTTTCATCATAGGTACACTTCAACTATGACAGATAAAATGAGAAAAAAATGTAGAAAATCACATTGTAGAATTTTTAATGAATTTATTTGCAAATTATGGTGGAAAATAAGTATTTGTTCAATAACAAAAGTTTATTTCAATACTTTGTTATATACCCTTTGTTGGCAATGACAGAGGTCAAATGTTTTCTGTAAGTCTTCACAAGGTTTTCACACACTGTTGCTGGTATTTTGGCCCATTCCTCCATGCAGATCTCCTCTAGAGCAGTGATGTTTTGGGGCTGTTGTTGGGCAACACGGACTTTCAACTCCCTCCAAAGATTTTCTATGGGGTTGAGCTCTGGAGACTGGCTAGGCCACTCCAAGACCTTGAAATGCTTCTTACGAAGCCACTCCTTCATTGCCCATCATCTTCAATACCCTTGCTGATGGAAGGAGGTTTTCACTCAAAATCTCACGATACATGGCCCCATTCATTCTTTCCTTTACACGGATCAGTCGTCCTGGTCCCTTTGCAGAAAAACAGCCCCAAAGCATGATGTTTCCACCCCCATGCTTCACAGTAGGTATGGTGTTCTTTGGATGCAACCCAGCATTCTTTGTCCTCCAAACACGACGAGTTGAGTTTTTACCAAAAGTTATATTTTGGTTTCATCTGACCATATGACATTCTCCCAATCTTCTTCTGGATCATCCAAATGCTCTCTAGCAAACTTCAGACGAGCCTGGACATGTACTGGCTTAAGCAGGGGGACACGTCTGGCACTGCAGGATTTGAGTCCCTGGCGGCGTAGTGTGTTACTGATGGTAGGCTTTGTTACTTTGGTCCCAGCTCTCTGCAGGTCATTCACTAGATCCCCCCGTGTGGTTCTGGGATTTTTGCTCACCGTTCTTGTGATCATTTTGACCCCACGGGGTGAGATCTTGCGTGGAGCCCCAGATCGAGGGAGATTATCAGTGGTCTTGTATGTCTTCATTTCCTAATAATTGCTCCCACAGTTGATTTCTTCAAACCATGCTGCTTACCTATTGCAGATTCAGTCTTCCCAGCCTGGTGCAGGTCTACAATTTTGTTTCTGGTGTCCTTTGACAGCTCTTTGGGCTTGGCCATAGTGGAGTTTGGAGTGTGACTGTTTGAGGTTGTGGACAGGTGTCTTTTATACTGATAACAAGTTCAAAGAGGTGCCATTAATGCAGGTAACGAGTGGAGGACAGAGGAGCCTCTTAACCTCTAGCGTCGAGCAATCCCGTATCCGGGAGCGTAATCATAGCCTCAAGCTCATTACCATAACGCAACGTTTCCTATTCATGAAAATCGCAAATGAAATTAAATAAATATATTGAAACACAAGCTTAGCCTTTTGTTAACAACACTGTCATCTCAGATTTTCAAAATTTGCTTTAACCAAAGCTACACAAGCATTTGTGTAAGAGTATTGATAGCCTAGCATAGCATTAAGCCTAGCATTCAGCAGGCAACATTTTCACAAAAACAAGAAAAGCATTCAAATAAAATAATTTACCTTTGAAGAACTTCGGATGTTTTCAATGACGAGACTCTCAGTTAGATAGCAAATGTTCATCTTTTCCAAAGAGATTATTTGTGTAAGAGAAATAGCTCCGTTTGCCTAAGAAAAAAAAACGAAAATGCAGTCAACACAACGCCAAACTTTTTTCCAAATTAGCTCCATAATATCGACAGAAACATGGCAAACGTTGTTTAGAATCAATCCTCAAGGTGTTTTTCACAATTCTATTAAATGAAAAATCATTCCTGGCAGTCGGTTTCTCATCAAAGGCAAACGGAAAAATACTGCAGCTGGAGATTACGCAATAATTGCGACAGAGGACACCAAGCGACCACCTGGTAGATGTAGTCTCTTATGGTCAATCTTCCAATGATACGCCTACAAATACGTCACAATGCTGCAGACACCTTGGGGAAAACGTGGAAAACGTAAGCTGACCCCTAGCTCCTCCACAGCCATATAAGGAGTCATTGGAATGAGGCGGTTTCAAAAAATTTGGCACTTCCTGATTGGATTTTTATCTGGGTTTCGCCTGTAACATCAGTTCTGTGGCACTCACAGACAATATCTTTGCAGTTTTGGAAACGTCAGAGTGTTTTCTTTCCAAAGCTGTCAATTATATGCATAGTTGAGCATCTTTTCGTGACAAAATATCTTGTTTAAAACGGGAACGTTTTTCATCCAAATATTAAAAGAGCGCCCCCTATATCGAAGAAGTTAAAGAAGAAGTTACAGGTCTGTGAGAGACAGAAATCTTGCTTGTTTGTAGGTGACCAAATACTTATTTTCCACCATAATTTGCAAATAAATTCATAAAAAATCCTACAATGTATTCAGAAAACAATCACCCACAACACAGGTGGGAAAAGGCTACCTAAGTATGATTCTCAATCAGAGACAACTAACGACACATGCCTCTGATTGAGAACCGTATCAGGCCAAACGCAAAACACAACATAGAAAACGAACATAGACAACCCACCCCAACTCACGCCCTGACCAACCTAAAACAAAGACATAACAAAAGAACTAAGGTCAGAACGTGACTCCTGTTTCTCATGGTCATCTCCATTGAAACAAGTCTACATGTTTTTGTTCCACTTGGCTGTAATTGAAAGTTATTCAGTCTGTCCAAAGATCATGAGATACCTCCTCGTGGGAATCCAAGATATCTCGCTTGGCTGTTTAATCCAATCTCTTTCAGTAGAGTCTATTCATATCTGATTCTAACAGTGATTGCCTGTGACCAGTTTGGCTCTATTTGTAAGCCCTTGCAGTACCACACCATCATGACCCCTAATAAAGTCAACCTGTTGCTGGCGGTGGTGTATATCGTCCAAATTCATAGAAGCAAGGACTGACCATCCATGATATCAAAATCATATTTTTAACCATGTTTTGAGGCTATACAGTGTTTGTTTTCAGTTATATTGTTTATAAACAATGGAGTGAAACAAGCTTATATTTTGGGTTCTTATGGGGTAAGACAGTTGACTAAGCCCATGAGGCATTCATAAGTATATTTTTCAAGAATCAATGGGTGCATATGATTATTTTAAAAGTTTGAAAATGTAAGATTGCCCATTTAAGTGAACCAAAATAATTGGACTACAGTCAAACAAACACAAACACCTCCCTGATCTCAAACGAAGTGATACAAATACATCCTTAATTAATGCCATTGGGTGACATCTCTCTAAGACATTGCTTTAATTTGGAAAATACTAAAAATACTCATGTCAATTATGATATGGTGAAGGTATAAAAAAGGCTCAAATGTATCATGCCAGCCAACATCTTACTTGGAAGACTGTTCATTGTAGAATGTTCTCATCTTCATCAAATTCATTCACACCAACTCTAGTGTATTAACCTGATGGTAACTATTTTGACATTTGCATATTTTCTAAATGTTTATTTTATTACTGCATTATATTATATGTAAAATGATGTCTGATAACTTCTGATTCTAATTGTCTTTTACTCAGGAAATATGAACCAAACTGTCTTGCATAGCACTGTATTTTTCACTGCGTATGGACCTCCAGGCCCACTCAACTACGCAGCTTTTTTCTTAACATTTTTGCTTTTCTTCATTACAATATTTGCCAACATCAGTCTCATGCTTGTCATCTACTTAGAATCACACTTACACAAGCCCATGTACATATTTCTGTTCAACTTGGCGGTGAATGGACTGATTGGGTGTTTATCCGTCTGTCCGAAGATCATGGACAATCTTGTTAATGACATAAAGGACATCTCTCACAAAGGTTGTTTATTGCAGGTGTTTTTCAGCAGTGTATATGCAACGTGTGCTTACGTTATTCTAGCAGTGATGGCATATGACAGGTATGTCTCAATTTGTAAGCCATTGCAATATCATAGCATTATGACCCCTTCTAAAGTGAAGATGTTGGTAGCATTGGTATATTTTATTCCCATAACTATGCTTGCTTTTCAAATATTTATCACTTCTAGGCTGCCTGTGTGCAGCTACAATATCAACAAGCTTTTTTGTGATAACTTAGCAGTTGTTAAACTCTCCTGTGTTGAAAGTGCACTGAGTAACCTGTATGGTATATGTATCATATCAAGTCTAGTGGTTTTACCTTTTGTGTTAGTTGTGCTCTCATACATCAAAATATTACTTGTTTGCTTGAAAGTCTCAAAGGAGTCACGAACTAAGGCTTTTAATACGTGTACTCCCCACTTGATCACTTTCATCAACTTCTCTACAGCCATCCTTTTTTCTGTTATTTACAACAGGCACAGCACAGTTAGCAAGGAGGTTAATGTATTAATATCAGTACAGTCCATTATTTTCCCACCACTGGTACACCCTATCATATATGGTATTAGGACCAAGGAGATCAGAACATGTATTACAAAAATTATAAGAACAAGAATCTTTCCTAACTCTCTTGATTTTCCTCATCGAAAATCTGAACGTAAACTGGTACCAATTATGACTTTAGATGGTACAGCAGCAGGGCAAGGGTTGCCGGTTTGAATCCCAGGTATCACAAGAACTTATGACAGAATGTGAGCCGCCAGAACTGAATGTTTTTATCATCAACCTAATCGCTTGTTACTCCTTTGTTTTGCATTTTTTTGTGAATTATTATGCATTTTGTTAAGCCTATTTTACTGTAGGAAAGTCAAATAAGGGATGGTGGTGTGTCGCTGACCCGATGTCCTTCCAATTTAGCATTTCAGTGGGCATGTATGTGTGTTTCAGGGGGGTTGGGGACAGAGAAAAGGATGTAAATGGGCGGATCTAGTAGATCCTTTTGATATTTTGAAAAAATGTGAATTAGAAAGTCAAATAAACAAATAATTTCCTGTAAAAAAAGGGATGGATGCATTTTCTTGATCAAATAGTTTATTAATTTAGTCATCCTAAAATAAATACAACTATTTTTGCATTATTTATTGTTTATGTAATTGAAAATAATTCAAATGCATTTTTTTAAATAGTTTCATGTAAAATGAGGAAGTTCAGGCCAGTTCCCCACTCAAATACACTTAATCTAAAGACACCTCAGTTTGTGTTACAAACATAGACATCGCGTCAGCATATCTGTCCCAATATGACGTCTGTGAGAGTATGGGCAGCGCCATTGAGGCCATCTACATTTTGAAGTTGTCAATTTTCTTATTCTACTACTTCTATGAGTTGGCAAACAATCTGAAAGGTTGCATAATGCCACTCTGAGAGTGTTGTTTGAACAGGTATAAAGTTGGTGATTTACTGCCACCTGCAGTTTGCCCACAAGTATGATTCATTGGCTGATCCCTCATGATGACCTTCATGGAATGATGTTATCCTTCCTTAACCCATAGGAAGTCCAACCCAGTTACTACTCTCGTGGCTTTTGGCCACAAGAGTTCTCTATCTCTATGCTTTCAAACTTTTTAGACCGGCCACTGAGCTAAAGATTGTCCAGCCCATCTGGCATTTGGCCTAACTGCCTGGCCAGTCTGTTTCTGCTTAATTCTTCAAGATATGTGCACACTGTAATTTAAGCACAGGTGTTGTTTCACACCAATATTCCATGATAATGTCCCTGAGAGGAAAAGTTTGTGGGGTGTGTCAGTGTTAACATGGAGAACACCTCTGGTACAGCATAACATTCTAAGTGAACCACAGTGTGATTCTACTTCATTTGAAATTGATTGAATTACTGCCTTTGTGCTGTTACTGGGTCTGAATATGAAGATGATATGGCAAGAGACATGTAAAGGTTAAATACAATGCAAACTGATGCAAACATTTAATTGTCTTTGAGCAACTGTGAAAGTCCATTGCCATGTTTATAGTCAGTGATTACAACTATAAGCAAATAGCCACTAAATTCAATGGCACAATGAAGCAATCATGAAGATTCATATTTTAGGGTACAGATCTAGTATGTTTTTACAAGCCTGTCTTAGTTTGACCAGCCTCTCTCCATATATAATAGGATTGAAAATTGGTGGGCATATTATAAAATAGTGAAGCATAGGTGGTACACATGTCTCTAGTGCAAACAGTGAGGAGGACATAGGAAAGCTAATTCCCCTGTTTTGGGAAAAGTTCATCATTCAATTCTAACTTAAATAGGCTTGTTTATGAGCATTATATTGATTGGGCCTTACTGTGTCACATATGAAGTGCTTAGTATTGTGTATGGACGGATGCTTTGATCAAGGGATTATGCATAGAATTCTAACTTGAAAAGTACATTTGGAACTTTGCAATTTTTTGCCTCAATCGTGCAGTTATGTCAATGGGAAAAATGAACATTCAGGCCTATGAGACAGGAAGGCAGTGTTTTATGGTGGCTTGATGTTTGAGTAAATCTCCCCAAAGACAAACATGACTTTTTATCAGTCAGAGGATTAGACACAAGATCAATGTTAAAGTTAATGCTTCAACAATAGGTGGAAATGAACTTGAATCAGTAGTAGGCCTAAGTTAACAATTATCCACATAACTGGCATTGTCTTCTTAAGTGAAATATAAAAACAGGATATATACAGTACGCCTAAAACATATATTTTCACTTCAGAACAAATTCTTATTTACAATGACGGCCTACACCGGCCAAACCCGGACGATGCTGTGCCAATTGTGCACTTCCCTATGGGACTCCCAATAATAGCTGGTTGTGATACAGCCTAGATTCGAACCAGGGTGTCTGTAGTTGTAACAGCATTCAGAGGTGGAAGAAGGATCGGACCAAAGCGCAGCGTCGTAAGTGTTCATGATGATTTATTCAAAACGAACTGAACACTAAAATACAAAACAATAAACAATAAACACCCACAAACCAAAAGTGAAACCCAGGCTACCTAAGTATGATTCTCAATCAGAGACAACTAACGACACCTGCCTCTGATTGAGAACCATACTAGGCCGAACACAAAAACCAACATAGAAAAACAAACAGACTGCCCACCCCCCACACTAAAACAAAGAATAAAATAACAGAACTATGTTCAGAACGTGACAGTAACCCCCCCCCCCCCCCAAAGGTGCGGACTGAACCTATAGGGGAGGGTCTGGGTGGGCGTCTGTCCGCGGTGGCGGCTCTGGCGTGGGACGTGGACCCCACTTCACCACACTTTATGTCCGCCTCCTCAACCACCCCCGTGGCCTCTTACGAGCGGCGACCCTCGCCGCCGACCTCCAACTGGGGACCCTAGCCATGGGTCCCGAATGGACGGGAGATTCCGGCAGCGCCGGACAGGCGGGAGTCTCCGGCAGCGCCGGTCAGGCGGGAGACGCCGGACAGGCGGGAGAGTCCGGCAGCTCCGGAGTGAAGGACGGCTCTGGCAGCTCCTGGCTGGCTGACGGCTCTGGCAGCTCCTGGCTGGCTGACGGCTCTGGAAGCTCCTGGCTGGCTGACGGCTCTGGCAGCTCCTGGCTGACTGACGGCTCTGGCAGCTCCTGGCTGACTGACGGCTCTGGCAGCTCCTGGCTGACTGACGGCTCTGGCAGCTCCTGGCTGACTGACGGCTCTGGAAGCTCCTGGCTGGCTGACAGCTCTGGATGCTCCTGGCTGGCTGACGGCTCTGGCGGCTCCTGGCTGGCTGACGGCTCTGGCGGCTGCTGGCTGGCTGACGACTCTGGCGGCTCCTGGCTGGCTGACGGCCAGGCTGGCTGACGGCTCTGGTGGCTCAGGACAGACTGGCGGCTCTGGCGGCTAGGACAGACTGGCAGCTCTGGCGGCTCAGGACAGACTGGCGGCTCTGGAGGCTCAGTGCAGACGGGCGGCTCTGGCACCTCAGGATAGACGTGCCTGTATGACCTCCCTACAACGCCTGGTTATGCTCCTGATGAGGTGGCTGATGGTCTCCTGAGAGATCTCCTCCCAGACCTGGACTAAAGCATCCGTCAACTCCTGGACAGTCTGTGGTGCAATGTGGCGTTGGTGGATGGAGCGAGACATGATGTCCCAGATGTGCTCAATTGGATTCAGGTCTGGGGAATGGGCGGGCCAGTCCATAGCATCAATGCCTTCCTCTTGCAGGAACTGCTGACACACTCCAGCCACATGAGGTCTAGCATTGTCTTGCATTAGGAGGAACCCAGGGCCAACCGCACCAGCATATGGTCTCACAAGGGGTCTGAGGATCTCAACTCGGTACCTAATGGCAGTCAGGCTACCTCTGGCGAGCACATGGAGGGCTGTGCAGCCCCCCCAAAGAAATGCCACCCCACACCATGACTGACCCACCGCCAAACCGGTCATGCTGGAGGATGTTGCAGGCAGCAGAACGTTCTCCACGGCATCTCCAGACTCTGTCAAGTCTGTCATGTGCTCAGTGTGAACCTGCTTTAATCTGTGAAGAGCACAGGGTGCCAGTGGCGAATTTGCCAATCTTGGTGTTCTCTGGCAAATGCCAAACGTCCTGCACGGTGTTGGGCTGTAAGCACAACCCCCACCTGTGGACGTCGGGCCTTCATACCACCCTCAAGGAGTCTGTTTCTGACCGTTTGAGCAGACACATGCACATTTGTGGCCTGCTGGAGGTCATTTTGCAGGGATCTGGCAGTGCTCCTCCTGCTCCTCCTTGCACAAAGGCAGAGGTAGCGGTCCTGCTGCTGGGTTGTTGCCCTCCTACGTCCTCCTCCACGTCTCCTGATGTACTGGCCTGTCTCCTGGTAGCGCCTCCATGCTCTGGACACTACGCTGACAGACACAGCAAACCTTCTTGCCACAGCTCGTATTGATGTGCCATCCTGGATGAGCTGCACTACCTGAGCCACTTGTATGGGTTGTAGACTTCGTCTCATGCTACCACTAGAGTGAAAGCACCGCCAGCATTCAAAAGTGACCAAAACATCAGCCAGGAAGCATAGGAACTGAGAAGTGGTCTGTGGTCACCACCTGCAGAACCACTCCTTTATTGGGGGTGTCTTGCTAATTGCCTATAATTTCCACCTGTTGTCTATTTCATTTGCACAACAGCATGTGAAATGCATTGTCAATCAGTGTTGCTTCCTAAGTGGACAATTTGATTTCACAGAAGTGTGATTGACTTGGAGTTACATTGTGTTGTTTAAGTGTTCCCTCTATTAAGACACCTCAGTTTGTGTTACAAACATAGACATCGCGTCAGCATATCTGTCCCAATATGACGTCTGTGAGAGTATGGGCAGCGCCATTGAGGCCATCTACATTTTGAAGTTGTCAATTTTCTTATTCTACTACTTCTATGAGTTGGCAAACAATCTGAAAGGTTGCATAATGCCACTCTGAGAGTGTTGTTTGAACAGGTATAAAGTTGGTGATTTACTGCCACCTGCAGTTTGCCCACAAGTATGATTCATTGGCTGATCCCTCATGATGACCTTCATGGAATGATGTTATCCTTCCTTAACCCATAGGAAGTCCAACCCAGTTACTACTCTCGTGGCTTTTGGCCACAAGAGTTCTCTATCTCTATGCTTTCAAACTTTTTAGACCGGCCACTGAGCTAAAGATTGTCCAGCCCATCTGGCATTTGGCCTAACTGCCTGGCCAGTCTGTTTCTGCTTAATTCTTCAAGATATGTGCACACTGTAATTTAAGCACAGGTGTTGTTTCACACCAATATTCCATGATAATGTCCCTGAGAGGAAAAGTTTGTGGGGTGTGTCAGTGTTAACATGGAGAACACCTCTGGTACAGCATAACATTCTAAGTGAACCACAGTGTGATTCTACTTCATTTGAAATTGATTGAATTACTGCCTTTGTGCTGTTACTGGGTCTGAATATGAAGATGATATGGCAAGAGACATGTAAAGGTTAAATACAATGCAAACTGATGCAAACATTTAATTGTCTTTGAGCAACTGTGAAAGTCCATTGCCATGTTTATAGTCAGTGATTACAACTATAAGCAAATAGCCACTAAATTCAATGGCACAATGAAGCAATCATGAAGATTCATATTTTAGGGTACAGATCTAGTATGTTTTTACAAGCCTGTCTTAGTTTGACCAGCCTCTCTCCATATATAATAGGATTGAAAATTGGTGGGCATATTATAAAATAGTGAAGCATAGGTGGTACACATGTCTCTAGTGCAAACAGTGAGGAGGACATAGGAAAGCTAATTCCCCTGTTTTGGGAAAAGTTCATCATTCAATTCTAACTTAAATAGGCTTGTTTATGAGCATTATATTGATTGGGCCTTACTGTGTCACATATGAAGTGCTTAGTATTGTGTATGGACGGATGCTTTGATCAAGGGATTATGCATAGAATTCTAACTTGAAAAGTACATTTGGAACTTTGCAATTTTTTGCCTCAATCGTGCAGTTATGTCAATGGGAAAAATGAACATTCAGGCCTATGAGACAGGAAGGCAGTGTTTTATGGTGGCTTGATGTTTGAGTAAATCTCCCCAAAGACAAACATGACTTTTTATCAGTCAGAGGATTAGACACAAGATCAATGTTAAAGTTAATGCTTCAACAATAGGTGGAAATGAACTTGAATCAGTAGTAGGCCTAAGTTAACAATTATCCACATAACTGGCATTGTCTTCTTAAGTGAAATATAAAAACAGGATATATACAGTACGCCTAAAACATATATTTTCACTTCAGAACAAATTCTTATTTACAATGACGGCCTACACCGGCCAAACCCGGACGATGCTGTGCCAATTGTGCACTTCCCTATGGGACTCCCAATAATAGCTGGTTGTGATACAGCCTAGATTCGAACCAGGGTGTCTGTAGTTGTAACGGCATTCAGAGGTGGAAGAAGGATCGGACCAAAGCGCAGCGTCGTAAGTGTTCATGATGATTTATTCAAAACGAACTGAACACTAAAATACAAAACAATAAACAATAAACACCCACAAACCAAAAGTGAAACCCAGGCTACCTAAGTATGATTCTCAATCAGAGACAACTAACGACACCTGCCTCTGATTGAGAACCATACTAGGCCGAACACAAAAACCAACATAGAAAAACAAACAGACTGCCCACCCCCCACACTAAAACAAAGAATAAAATAACAGAACTATGTTCAGAACGTGACAGTAACCCCCCCCCCCCCCCAAAGGTGCGGACTGAACCTATAGGGGAGGGTCTGGGTGGGCGTCTGTCCGCGGTGGCGGCTCTGGCGTGGGACGTGGACCCCACTTCACCACACTTTATGTCCGCCTCCTCAACCACCCCCGTGGCCTCTTACGAGCGGCGACCCTCGCCGCCGACCTCCAACTGGGGACCCTAGCCATGGGTCCCGAATGGACGGGAGATTCCGGCAGCGCCGGACAGGCGGGAGTCTCCGGCAGCGCCGGTCAGGCGGGAGACGACGGACAGGCGGGAGAGTCCGGCAGCTCCGGAGTGAAGGACGGCTCTGGCAGCTCCTGGCTGGCTGACGGCTCTGGCAGCTCCTGGCTGGCTGACGGCTCTGGAAGCTCCTGGCTGGCTGACGGCTCTGGCAGCTCCTGGCTGACTGACGGCTCTGGCAGCTCCTGGCTGACTGACGGCTCTGGCAGCTCCTGGCTGACTGACGGCTCTGGCAGCTCCTGGCTGACTGACGGCTCTGGAAGCTCCTGGCTGGCTGACAGCTCTGGATGCTCCTGGCTGGCTGACGGCTCTGGCGGCTCCTGGCTGGCTGACGGCTCTGGCGGCTGCTGGCTGGCTGACGACTCTGGCGGCTCCTGGCTGGCTGACGGCCAGGCTGGCTGACGGCTCTGGTGGCTCAGGACAGACTGGCGGCTCTGGCGGCTAGGACAGACTGGCAGCTCTGGCGGCTCAGGACAGACTGGCGGCTCTGGAGGCTCAGTGCAGACGGGCGGCTCTGGCACCTCAGGATAGACGTGCCTGTATGACCTCCCTACAACGCCTGGTTATGCTCCTGATGAGGTGGCTGATGGTCTCCTGAGAGATCTCCTCCCAGACCTGGACTAAAGCATCCGTCAACTCCTGGACAGTCTGTGGTGCAATGTGGCGTTGGTGGATGGAGCGAGACATGATGTCCCAGATGTGCTCAATTGGATTCAGGTCTGGGGAATGGGCGGGCCAGTCCATAGCATCAATGCCTTCCTCTTGCAGGAACTGCTGACACACTCCAGCCACATGAGGTCTAGCATTGTCTTGCATTAGGAGGAACCCAGGGCCAACCGCACCAGCATATGGTCTCACAAGGGGTCTGAGGATCTCAACTCGGTACCTAATGGCAGTCAGGCTACCTCTGGCGAGCACATGGAGGGCTGTGCAGCCCCCCCAAAGAAATGCCACCCCACACCATGACTGACCCACCGCCAAACCGGTCATGCTGGAGGATGTTGCAGGCAGCAGAACGTTCTCCACGGCATCTCCAGACTCTGTCAAGTCTGTCATGTGCTCAGTGTGAACCTGCTTTAATCTGTGAAGAGCACAGGGTGCCAGTGGCGAATTTGCCAATCTTGGTGTTCTCTGGCAAATGCCAAACGTCCTGCACGGTGTTGGGCTGTAAGCACAACCCCCACCTGTGGACGTCGGGCCTTCATACCACCCTCAAGGAGTCTGTTTCTGACCGTTTGAGCAGACACATGCACATTTGTGGCCTGCTGGAGGTCATTTTGCAGGGATCTGGCAGTGCTCCTCCTGCTCCTCCTTGCACAAAGGCAGAGGTAGCGGTCCTGCTGCTGGGTTGTTGCCCTCCTACGTCCTCCTCCACGTCTCCTGATGTACTGGCCTGTCTCCTGGTAGCGCCTCCATGCTCTGGACACTACGCTGACAGACACAGCAAACCTTCTTGCCACAGCTCGTATTGATGTGCCATCCTGGATGAGCTGCACTACCTGAGCCACTTGTATGGGTTGTAGACTTCGTCTCATGCTACCACTAGAGTGAAAGCACCGCCAGCATTCAAAAGTGACCAAAACATCAGCCAGGAAGCATAGGAACTGAGAAGTGGTCTGTGGTCACCACCTGCAGAACCACTCCTTTATTGGGGGTGTCTTGCTAATTGCCTATAATTTCCACCTGTTGTCTATTTCATTTGCACAACAGCATGTGAAATGCATTGTCAATCAGTGTTGCTTCCTAAGTGGACAATTTGATTTCACAGAAGTGTGATTGACTTGGAGTTACATTGTGTTGTTTAAGTGTTCCCTCTATTAAGACACCTCAGTTTGTGTTACAAACATAGACATCGCGTCAGCATATCTGTCCCAATATGACGTCTGTGAGAGTATGGGCAGCGCCATTGAGGCCATCTACATTTTGAAGTTGTCAATTTTCTTATTCTACTACTTCTATGAGTTGGCAAACAATCTGAAAGGTTGCATAATGCCACTCTGAGAGTGTTGTTTGAACAGGTATAAAGTTGGTGATTTACTGCCACCTGCAGTTTGCCCACAAGTATGATTCATTGGCTGATCCCTCATGATGACCTTCATGGAATGATGTTATCCTTCCTTAACCCATAGGAAGTCCAACCCAGTTACTACTCTCGTGGCTTTTGGCCACAAGAGTTCTCTATCTCTATGCTTTCAAACTTTTTAGACCGGCCACTGAGCTAAAGATTGTCCAGCCCATCTGGCATTTGGCCTAACTGCCTGGCCAGTCTGTTTCTGCTTAATTCTTCAAGATATGTGCACACTGTAATTTAAGCACAGGTGTTGTTTCACACCAATATTCCATGATAATGTCCCTGAGAGGAAAAGTTTGTGGGGTGTGTCAGTGTTAACATGGAGAACACCTCTGGTACAGCATAACATTCTAAGTGAACCACAGTGTGATTCTACTTCATTTGAAATTGATTGAATTACTGCCTTTGTGCTGTTACTGGGTCTGAATATGAAGATGATATGGCAAGAGACATGTAAAGGTTAAATACAATGCAAACTGATGCAAACATTTAATTGTCTTTGAGCAACTGTGAAAGTCCATTGCCATGTTTATAGTCAGTGATTACAACTATAAGCAAATAGCCACTAAATTCAATGGCACAATGAAGCAATCATGAAGATTCATATTTTAGGGTACAGATCTAGTATGTTTTTACAAGCCTGTCTTAGTTTGACCAGCCTCTCTCCATATATAATAGGATTGAAAATTGGTGGGCATATTATAAAATAGTGAAGCATAGGTGGTACACATGTCTCTAGTGCAAACAGTGAGGAGGACATAGGAAAGCTAATTCCCCTGTTTTGGGAAAAGTTCATCATTCAATTCTAACTTAAATAGGCTTGTTTATGAGCATTATATTGATTGGGCCTTACTGTGTCACATATGAAGTGCTTAGTATTGTGTATGGACGGATGCTTTGATCAAGGGATTATGCATAGAATTCTAACTTGAAAAGTACATTTGGAACTTTGCAATTTTTTGCCTCAATCGTGCAGTTATGTCAATGGGAAAAATGAACATTCAGGCCTATGAGACAGGAAGGCAGTGTTTTATGGTGGCTTGATGTTTGAGTAAATCTCCCCAAAGACAAACATGACTTTTTATCAGTCAGAGGATTAGACACAAGATCAATGTTAAAGTTAATGCTTCAACAATAGGTGGAAATGAACTTGAATCAGTAGTAGGCCTAAGTTAACAATTATCCACATAACTGGCATTGTCTTCTTAAGTGAAATATAAAAACAGGATATATACAGTACGCCTAAAACATATATTTTCACTTCAGAACAAATTCTTATTTACAATGACGGCCTACACCGGCCAAACCCGGACGATGCTGTGCCAATTGTGCACTTCCCTATGGGACTCCCAATAATAGCTGGTTGTGATACAGCCTAGATTCGAACCAGGGTGTCTGTAGTTGTAACGGCATTCAGAGGTGGAAGAAGGATCGGACCAAAGCGCAGCGTCGTAAGTGTTCATGATGATTTATTCAAAACGAACTGAACACTAAAATACAAAACAATAAACAATAAACACCCACAAACCAAAAGTGAAACCCAGGCTACCTAAGTATGATTCTCAATCAGAGACAACTAACGACACCTGCCTCTGATTGAGAACCATACTAGGCCGAACACAAAAACCAACATAGAAAAACAAACAGACTGCCCACCCCCCACACTAAAACAAAGAATAAAATAACAGAACTATGTTCAGAACGTGACAGTAACCCCCCCCCCCCCCCAAAGGTGCGGACTGAACCTATAGGGGAGGGTCTGGGTGGGCGTCTGTCCGCGGTGGCGGCTCTGGCGTGGGACGTGGACCCCACTTCACCACACTTTATGTCCGCCTCCTCAACCACCCCCGTGGCCTCTTACGAGCGGCGACCCTCGCCGCCGACCTCCAACTGGGGACCCTAGCCATGGGTCCCGAATGGACGGGAGATTCCGGCAGCGCCGGACAGGCGGGAGTCTCCGGCAGCGCCGGTCAGGCGGGAGACGACGGACAGGCGGGAGAGTCCGGCAGCTCCGGAGTGAAGGACGGCTCTGGCAGCTCCTGGCTGGCTGACGGCTCTGGCAGCTCCTGGCTGGCTGACGGCTCTGGAAGCTCCTGGCTGGCTGACGGCTCTGGCAGCTCCTGGCTGACTGACGGCTCTGGCAGCTCCTGGCTGACTGACGGCTCTGGCAGCTCCTGGCTGACTGACGGCTCTGGCAGCTCCTGGCTGACTGACGGCTCTGGAAGCTCCTGGCTGGCTGACAGCTCTGGATGCTCCTGGCTGGCTGACGGCTCTGGCGGCTCCTGGCTGGCTGACGGCTCTGGCGGCTGCTGGCTGGCTGACGACTCTGGCGGCTCCTGGCTGGCTGACGGCCAGGCTGGCTGACGGCTCTGGTGGCTCAGGACAGACTGGCGGCTCTGGCGGCTAGGACAGACTGGCAGCTCTGGCGGCTCAGGACAGACTGGCGGCTCTGGAGGCTCAGTGCAGACGGGCGGCTCTGGCACCTCAGGATAGACGTGCCTGTATGACCTCCCTACAACGCCTGGTTATGCTCCTGATGAGGTGGCTGATGGTCTCCTGAGAGATCTCCTCCCAGACCTGGACTAAAGCATCCGTCAACTCCTGGACAGTCTGTGGTGCAATGTGGCGTTGGTGGATGGAGCGAGACATGATGTCCCAGATGTGCTCAATTGGATTCAGGTCTGGGGAATGGGCGGGCCAGTCCATAGCATCAATGCCTTCCTCTTGCAGGAACTGCTGACACACTCCAGCCACATGAGGTCTAGCATTGTCTTGCATTAGGAGGAACCCAGGGCCAACCGCACCAGCATATGGTCTCACAAGGGGTCTGAGGATCTCAACTCGGTACCTAATGGCAGTCAGGCTACCTCTGGCGAGCACATGGAGGGCTGTGCAGCCCCCCCAAAGAAATGCCACCCCACACCATGACTGACCCACCGCCAAACCGGTCATGCTGGAGGATGTTGCAGGCAGCAGAACGTTCTCCACGGCATCTCCAGACTCTGTCAAGTCTGTCATGTGCTCAGTGTGAACCTGCTTTAATCTGTGAAGAGCACAGGGTGCCAGTGGCGAATTTGCCAATCTTGGTGTTCTCTGGCAAATGCCAAACGTCCTGCACGGTGTTGGGCTGTAAGCACAACCCCCACCTGTGGACGTCGGGCCTTCATACCACCCTCAAGGAGTCTGTTTCTGACCGTTTGAGCAGACACATGCACATTTGTGGCCTGCTGGAGGTCATTTTGCAGGGATCTGGCAGTGCTCCTCCTGCTCCTCCTTGCACAAAGGCAGAGGTAGCGGTCCTGCTGCTGGGTTGTTGCCCTCCTACGTCCTCCTCCACGTCTCCTGATGTACTGGCCTGTCTCCTGGTAGCGCCTCCATGCTCTGGACACTACGCTGACAGACACAGCAAACCTTCTTGCCACAGCTCGTATTGATGTGCCATCCTGGATGAGCTGCACTACCTGAGCCACTTGTATGGGTTGTAGACTTCGTCTCATGCTACCACTAGAGTGAAAGCACCGCCAGCATTCAAAAGTGACCAAAACATCAGCCAGGAAGCATAGGAACTGAGAAGTGGTCTGTGGTCACCACCTGCAGAACCACTCCTTTATTGGGGGTGTCTTGCTAATTGCCTATAATTTCCACCTGTTGTCTATTTCATTTGCACAACAGCATGTGAAATGCATTGTCAATCAGTGTTGCTTCCTAAGTGGACAATTTGATTTCACAGAAGTGTGATTGACTTGGAGTTACATTGTGTTGTTTAAGTGTTCCCTCTATTAAGACACCTCAGTTTGTGTTACAAACATAGACATCGCGTCAGCATATCTGTCCCAATATGACGTCTGTGAGAGTATGGGCAGCGCCATTGAGGCCATCTACATTTTGAAGTTGTCAATTTTCTTATTCTACTACTTCTATGAGTTGGCAAACAATCTGAAAGGTTGCATAATGCCACTCTGAGAGTGTTGTTTGAACAGGTATAAAGTTGGTGATTTACTGCCACCTGCAGTTTGCCCACAAGTATGATTCATTGGCTGATCCCTCATGATGACCTTCATGGAATGATGTTATCCTTCCTTAACCCATAGGAAGTCCAACCCAGTTACTACTCTCGTGGCTTTTGGCCACAAGAGTTCTCTATCTCTATGCTTTCAAACTTTTTAGACCGGCCACTGAGCTAAAGATTGTCCAGCCCATCTGGCATTTGGCCTAACTGCCTGGCCAGTCTGTTTCTGCTTAATTCTTCAAGATATGTGCACACTGTAATTTAAGCACAGGTGTTGTTTCACACCAATATTCCATGATAATGTCCCTGAGAGGAAAAGTTTGTGGGGTGTGTCAGTGTTAACATGGAGAACACCTCTGGTACAGCATAACATTCTAAGTGAACCACAGTGTGATTCTACTTCATTTGAAATTGATTGAATTACTGCCTTTGTGCTGTTACTGGGTCTGAATATGAAGATGATATGGCAAGAGACATGTAAAGGTTAAATACAATGCAAACTGATGCAAACATTTAATTGTCTTTGAGCAACTGTGAAAGTCCATTGCCATGTTTATAGTCAGTGATTACAACTATAAGCAAATAGCCACTAAATTCAATGGCACAATGAAGCAATCATGAAGATTCATATTTTAGGGTACAGATCTAGTATGTTTTTACAAGCCTGTCTTAGTTTGACCAGCCTCTCTCCATATATAATAGGATTGAAAATTGGTGGGCATATTATAAAATAGTGAAGCATAGGTGGTACACATGTCTCTAGTGCAAACAGTGAGGAGGACATAGGAAAGCTAATTCCCCTGTTTTGGGAAAAGTTCATCATTCAATTCTAACTTAAATAGGCTTGTTTATGAGCATTATATTGATTGGGCCTTACTGTGTCACATATGAAGTGCTTAGTATTGTGTATGGACGGATGCTTTGATCAAGGGATTATGCATAGAATTCTAACTTGAAAAGTACATTTGGAACTTTGCAATTTTTTGCCTCAATCGTGCAGTTATGTCAATGGGAAAAATGAACATTCAGGCCTATGAGACAGGAAGGCAGTGTTTTATGGTGGCTTGATGTTTGAGTAAATCTCCCCAAAGACAAACATGACTTTTTATCAGTCAGAGGATTAGACACAAGATCAATGTTAAAGTTAATGCTTCAACAATAGGTGGAAATGAACTTGAATCAGTAGTAGGCCTAAGTTAACAATTATCCACATAACTGGCATTGTCTTCTTAAGTGAAATATAAAAACAGGATATATACAGTACGCCTAAAACATATATTTTCACTTCAGAACAAATTCTTATTTACAATGACGGCCTACACCGGCCAAACCCGGACGATGCTGTGCCAATTGTGCACTTCCCTATGGGACTCCCAATAATAGCTGGTTGTGATACAGCCTAGATTCGAACCAGGGTGTCTGTAGTTGTAACGGCATTCAGAGGTGGAAGAAGGATCGGACCAAAGCGCAGCGTCGTAAGTGTTCATGATGATTTATTCAAAACGAACTGAACACTAAAATACAAAACAATAAACAATAAACACCCACAAACCAAAAGTGAAACCCAGGCTACCTAAGTATGATTCTCAATCAGAGACAACTAACGACACCTGCCTCTGATTGAGAACCATACTAGGCCGAACACAAAAACCAACATAGAAAAACAAACAGACTGCCCACCCCCCACACTAAAACAAAGAATAAAATAACAGAACTATGTTCAGAACGTGACAGTAACCCCCCCCCCCCCCCAAAGGTGCGGACTGAACCTATAGGGGAGGGTCTGGGTGGGCGTCTGTCCGCGGTGGCGGCTCTGGCGTGGGACGTGGACCCCACTTCACCACACTTTATGTCCGCCTCCTCAACCACCCCCGTGGCCTCTTACGAGCGGCGACCCTCGCCGCCGACCTCCAACTGGGGACCCTAGCCATGGGTCCCGAATGGACGGGAGATTCCGGCAGCGCCGGACAGGCGGGAGTCTCCGGCAGCGCCGGTCAGGCGGGAGACGCCGGACAGGCGGGAGAGTCCGGCAGCTCCGGAGTGAAGGACGGCTCTGGCAGCTCCTGGCTGGCTGACGGCTCTGGCAGCTCCTGGCTGGCTGACGGCTCTGGAAGCTCCTGGCTGGCTGACGGCTCTGGCAGCTCCTGGCTGACTGACGGCTCTGGCAGCTCCTGGCTGACTGACGGCTCTGGCAGCTCCTGGCTGACTGACGGCTCTGGCAGCTCCTGGCTGACTGACGGCTCTGGAAGCTCCTGGCTGGCTGACAGCTCTGGATGCTCCTGGCTGGCTGACGGCTCTGGCGGCTCCTGGCTGGCTGACGGCTCTGGCGGCTGCTGGCTGGCTGACGACTCTGGCGGCTCCTGGCTGGCTGACGGCCAGGCTGGCTGACGGCTCTGGTGGCTCAGGACAGACTGGCGGCTCTGGCGGCTAGGACAGACTGGCAGCTCTGGCGGCTCAGGACAGACTGGCGGCTCTGGAGGCTCAGTGCAGACGGGCGGCTCTGGCACCTCAGGATAGACGTGCCTGTATGACCTCCCTACAACGCCTGGTTATGCTCCTGATGAGGTGGCTGATGGTCTCCTGAGAGATCTCCTCCCAGACCTGGACTAAAGCATCCGTCAACTCCTGGACAGTCTGTGGTGCAATGTGGCGTTGGTGGATGGAGCGAGACATGATGTCCCAGATGTGCTCAATTGGATTCAGGTCTGGGGAATGGGCGGGCCAGTCCATAGCATCAATGCCTTCCTCTTGCAGGAACTGCTGACACACTCCAGCCACATGAGGTCTAGCATTGTCTTGCATTAGGAGGAACCCAGGGCCAACCGCACCAGCATATGGTCTCACAAGGGGTCTGAGGATCTCAACTCGGTACCTAATGGCAGTCAGGCTACCTCTGGCGAGCACATGGAGGGCTGTGCAGCCCCCCCAAAGAAATGCCACCCCACACCATGACTGACCCACCGCCAAACCGGTCATGCTGGAGGATGTTGCAGGCAGCAGAACGTTCTCCACGGCATCTCCAGACTCTGTCAAGTCTGTCATGTGCTCAGTGTGAACCTGCTTTAATCTGTGAAGAGCACAGGGTGCCAGTGGCGAATTTGCCAATCTTGGTGTTCTCTGGCAAATGCCAAACGTCCTGCACGGTGTTGGGCTGTAAGCACAACCCCCACCTGTGGACGTCGGGCCTTCATACCACCCTCAAGGAGTCTGTTTCTGACCGTTTGAGCAGACACATGCACATTTGTGGCCTGCTGGAGGTCATTTTGCAGGGATCTGGCAGTGCTCCTCCTGCTCCTCCTTGCACAAAGGCAGAGGTAGCGGTCCTGCTGCTGGGTTGTTGCCCTCCTACGTCCTCCTCCACGTCTCCTGATGTACTGGCCTGTCTCCTGGTAGCGCCTCCATGCTCTGGACACTACGCTGACAGACACAGCAAACCTTCTTGCCACAGCTCGTATTGATGTGCCATCCTGGATGAGCTGCACTACCTGAGCCACTTGTATGGGTTGTAGACTTCGTCTCATGCTACCACTAGAGTGAAAGCACCGCCAGCATTCAAAAGTGACCAAAACATCAGCCAGGAAGCATAGGAACTGAGAAGTGGTCTGTGGTCACCACCTGCAGAACCACTCCTTTATTGGGGGTGTCTTGCTAATTGCCTATAATTTCCACCTGTTGTCTATTTCATTTGCACAACAGCATGTGAAATGCATTGTCAATCAGTGTTGCTTCCTAAGTGGACAATTTGATTTCACAGAAGTGTGATTGACTTGGAGTTACATTGTGTTGTTTAAGTGTTCCCTCTATTTTTTTGAGCAGTGTATATACAACACAGGAAAATCTATTTTTTGACTGCAGTGGCACATTAATTGGTCAAGGTAACAAGATGACTACATGGCTGTGTTCAAGCAGGAAGCCCACTTTTGTGATTTTTTCATCCATGCCATCACCTCATGTTTCAGCATGATAATGCACAGCCCCATGTTGTAAGGATCTGTACAGAATTCCTGGAAGCTGAAAATGTCCCAGTTCGTCCATGGCCTGCATACTCACCCAACATGTCACACATTGAACTTGTTTGGGATATTCTGGATCGACGTGTACAACAGCGTGCTCCAGTTCTTGCCAATATCCAGAATCGTGATATATCTTCAATGTAGATTACTAATGCATTCATTTTATCAATGTGAGCACTACTTTATTTAGTATTCTGGGGCTAAAAGTTATTAAAGAAGAGAAGCTGCATGTATTTAACTGTAGTTGACAGAAAAAAATGGCCTACCAAATGTCGGAAATTATAAGCAGAAACATCACACAACACCCATGATATGCTTAACTGAGCCTGGGCAGACTGCAAAAACAACAGTAAACATGATAAGATGTTTACATGTGTCACGTTCTGACCCTAGTATTTGTGTTATTTGTTTGTTTGGATTGGTCAGGATGTGAGTTGGGTGGGCATTGTATGTTTTGTGTTCGGCCTAGTATGGTTCTCAATCAGAGGCAGGTGTCGTTAGTTGTCTCTGATTGAGAATCATACTTAGGTAGCCTGGGTTTCACTGTTTGTTTGTGGGCGATTGTTTCCGTGGCTGTGCTTTTCACCACACAGTACTGTTTTCGGTTTTCGGTTTTCACATTTGTTGTTTTTGTAATTTGAAGTGTTCATTTTTGTCTTCATTAAATACATTATGGACACTTACCACGCTGCATCTCGGTCCGATCCTTGCGACACCTCCTCTTCAGACGAAGAGGAGGAAAATCCTTACAGAATCACCCACCAACCAAGAACCAAGCAGCGTGGTAACGGACAGCAGCAACAGCGGCCGAAAACACAAGACTCTTGGACTTGGAAGGAAATCCTAGACGGGAGAGGACCCCGGGCAAAGGCAGGGGAATATCGCCACCCCAAAGTGCAGCAGGAGAAGCAGCCAGCATTACAAGACTCATGGACATGGGAGGACGAGTTGGACGGAAAAGGACCCTGGGCAGAGCCAGGGGAATATCGCCGACCCAAAGCAGAGCTGGAGGCAGCGAAAGCAGAGAGGCGGCATTACGAGGAGCAGAAGAGGCAGCGAGGTCAGGATTTCTGTACAGGGGAGCAGAATCTGGACTATACAACTTGGGAAGAGATAGACAGGTGGGCGGTCAACCCAGGGAGAGTGCCGGAGCCCGCCTGGGATTCGATGGAGCAGTGCGAGGAGGGTTACAGGAGAATGAGGTTGGCGACGTGAGCACGGTGGCGAGGTAGGAAGCCCAAGAGTCAGCCCCAAAAATGTATTGGGGGGAGGCACACAGGGAGTATGGCGAAGCCAGGTAGGAAACCTGCGCCAACTTCCTGTGCTTACCCGAGAGCAAGAGGGATTGAGTCTCCCGTCTGTCCAGAGCCGCTAGAGTCTCCCGTCTGTCCAGAGCCGCTATAGTCTCCCGTCTGTCCAGAGCCGCCAGAGTCTCCCATCTGTCCAGAGCCGCCAGAGTCTCCCGTCTGTCCAGAGCCGCCAGTCAGCATGGAGCCGCCAGAGCCGCCAGTCAGCCAGGATCCGCCAGAGCCGCCAGTCAGCCAGGATCCTCCAAAGCTGCCAGTCAGCCAGGATCCTCCAGAGCCGCCAGTCAGCCAGGATCCTCCAGAGCCGCCAGGCAGCCAGGATCCTCCAGAGCCGCCAGTCAGCCAGGATCCGCCAGAGCCGCCAGTCAGCCAGGATCCGCCAGAGCCACCATTCAGCCAGGATCGGCCAGATCCATCATTCAGCAAGAATCGTCCAGAGCCGCCATTCAGCCAGGATCTGCCAGAACCGCCAGTCAGTCAGGATCTGCCAGAGCCATTCGTCAGCCAGGAGCTGCCAGAGCCGTCAACCAGCCTGAGCTATCTCTCAGTCCTGAGCTACCCCTCAGTCCTGAGCTACCTCAGTCCCGAGCTGCCCCTCAGTCCAGTGGGGTCCCTTGTTAGGGTTCCTAGGCCAAGGTTGGCGGCGAGGGTCGCCACTCAAAGGACGCTAAGGAGGTGGACAAAGACAATGATGGAGTGGGGTCCACGTCCAGCATCAGAGCTGCCACCGCGGACAGATGTCCCCCCAGACCCTCCCCTATAGGTTCAGGTTTTGCGGCCGTAGTCCTTACCATGGTAAGCATGGTAATTGTTACAGGCTTTGGTTTTTGATTTCGAGATTGGTTTTTGGGTGTGGATGTGCACTGATTGGAGCCTACCAAGTTAAGAGCCTGCTAAGTTACTTCTATGCTCGCTTCGAGGAAAGTAACACTGAAACATGCATGAGAGCATCAGCTGTTCCAGATGAATGGGTGATCACGCTCTCCGCAGCCGATGTGAGTAAGATCTTTAAACAGGTCAACATTCACAAGGCCGCAGGACCAGACGAACTACCAGGACGTGTACTCTGAGCATGCGCTGACCAACTGGCAAGTATCTTCAATGACATTTTCAACCTCTCCCTGTCTGAGTCTGTAATACCAACATGTTTCAAGCAGACCACCATAGTCCCTGGGCCCAACAATACCAACATGTTTCAAGCAGACAACCATAGTCCCTGTGCCCAAGAACACTAAGGTAACCAGCCTAAATGACTAGCGACCCGTAGCCTGCACTTCTATAGCCATGAAATGCTTTGAAAGGCTGGTCATGTTTTACATCAACACCATTATCCTAGAAACCCTAGACCCACTTCAATTTGCCTACCGCCCTAACAGATCCACAGATGATGCAATCATCTATTGCAGTTCACACTGCCCTTTCTCACCTGGACGAAAAGGAACAATGCTATTCATTGACTACAAATCAGCGTTCAACACCATATTGCCCTCAAAGCTCATCACTAAGCTAAGGACCCTGGGACGAAACACCTCCCTATGCAACTGGATCCTGGACTTCCTGACGGGCCGCCCCAAGTTGTAAGGGTAGGTAACAACACATCCGCCACTCTGATCCTCAACACGGGGACCCCACAGGGGTGCATGCTCAGTCCCCTCCTGTACTCCCTGTTCACTCATGACTGCACGGTCAGGCATGACTCCAACACCATCATTAAGTTTGCTGATGACACAGCAGTGGTAGGCCTGATCACTGACAACAACGAGACAGTCTATAGGGAGGAGGTCAGAGACCTGGTGCCAGGACAACAACCTCTCCCTCAATGTGATCAAGACAAAGGAGATGATTGTGGACAACAATAAAAGGAGGACCGAGCATGCCCCCATTCTCATCGACGGCGCTGTAGTAGAGCAGGTTGAGAGCTTCAGGTTCCTAGGTGTCCACATCACCAACAAACAAACATGGTCCAAGCACACCAAGACAGTCATGAAGAAGGCACGGCAAAACCTATTCCCCCTCAGGAGACTGAAAAGATTTGCATGGGTTCTCAGATCCTCAAAAGGTTCTACAGCTGCACCATCGAGAGCATCACTGCCTGGTATGGCAACTGCTCGGCCTCCGACCGCAAGGCACTACAGAGGGTAGTGCGTATGGCCCAGTACATCACTGGGGCCAAGCTTCCTGCCATCCAAGACCTCCATACCAGGCGGTGTCAGAGGAAATTTTCAAAGACTCCAGCCACCCTAGTCATATACTGTTCTCTCTGCTACCACACAACAAGTAGTA
The DNA here is from genome assembly GCF_057628025.1 of Oncorhynchus mykiss. Lineage (NCBI taxonomy): Eukaryota > Metazoa > Chordata > Actinopteri > Salmoniformes > Salmonidae > Oncorhynchus > Oncorhynchus mykiss. Next base: position 14,560,978 of record NC_143045.1, read on the forward strand.
CCGGAGCGCCTAATCTAGGTTCAAAAGGCTTCTTCACTGCTTCTACCTCCAAGCCATATGACTCCTGAACAGCTAATCAAAGGGCTACCCAGACCTCTCTTGTACGCTGCTGCTACTCTCTGTTTATTATCTATGCATAATCACTTTAATTATATCTACATGTACATTTTACCTCGACTAACCAGTGCCCCCGCACATTGACTCTGTACCGGTACTCACAGTATATATGTCACGAATCCCGTTTCCTGAGTCTGTTTTTTGCCTATGTTCTGTCCTGGAGAGTTTTTTCCGGCGTCCTGGAACGCACCCTGTCTGGTTGCCGGGCAATGTAGCCAGTTGGGGTTTCTGATTACCCGCACCTGTATCCCATCAGCTATCTGCACACCTGGTCCTGATCATCATCTCTCCTCTTCATAAGCCCGGACCTGACATCCATTCCCTGCCGGATCGTTAGCCATGAACAGTATGTTGTGCCAGAGTATCAGCCTCAAGTTGGATAGAATTTGTTTTGTTGTTTGTTACGTATTGCTTGCCTTGAACTTACCTCCGTTTGTTCTGTCTTCAGTTACTCACCCGGATCATTTACCCCATTCCCGCCTGGTCGTCGGAGGATTCCGCTTCCCCATTGGATCCACCTATTTACTCCCATCAACTCACCACCGCTACCCACTACGCCACCTGGATATATCTACCCATTCACATTCACTTGTAAATAAATACTCACCTTCTTCCTACTCTCCTTGTCCTGGTCTGCTTCTGGGTTCAATTTTGAAGAAACGTGACAAAACGATCCGGCCAAAAATGAACCCAGCGGACCTGGATTCCGTTTGCCATGCCATTACCCAGCAGGGGAAGAAATTGGGACAACACAAGACGGCGCTACAGGAGATAGCAGTTGCAATCCAGAACGTATCTGCTAGCTTGACACAGATCCAGGATCAGCTCAGTTTGCTGGCGATTCATTCACCACCTGTTTCACCCATCTCACCTGCCGTGCCTGATGCGGTTTCCTTCCGTGAACCCAAGGTACCAACGCCTGATAAATATGAAGGGGATTTGGGAAGATGCCGTTAGTTTCTTATGCAGTGTGGGTTAGTGTTTGATCTGCAGCCCCATTCTTACGCCACTGACAAGGCTAGGATAGCCTTTGTTATTGAACTGCTGCGTGGAAGAGCTCTGGAATGGGCTTCAGCCGTTTGGGAACGACAGGGGACCTGCATGGCTTCATACCAGGAATTCACGGGAGAGATGAGAAGGCTTTTGACCATCCAGTCCGAGGTAAGGACGCAGCTAAACGTTTGTTCACTCTTCGCCAAGGAGCTCGCAGTGTGGCAGACTTTATGATCGAGTTCAGGACATTGTCTGTGGAGAGTGGTTGGAATGAGGAGTCACTACAAGCGGCTTTTTACCAGGGGTTGTCGGAGCAACTCAAGGACGAGCTGATATCCTATCCAGAGCCTAGTGACCTAGACAGCTTGGTCACTTTATCTATTTGGGTAGATAATAGAGTCCGAGAGAGAAGGAGGGAGAAGCAGTGGGGTTTCCTGGAGCCGCCTTTCCCAAGGGACGGTTATACAGTATCTCTCGACCTGAACGTGAGGCCTTGGAGACCTACATCAAGGAGTCTCTAGCTGCAAGTCTCATTCGGCCCACGTCATCACCTCTGGGAGCAGGATTTTTTTTTGTGAGCAAGAAGGATGGCACTCTTCGACCGTGTATTGATTATCAGGGTTTGAATGATATTACGGTCAAGAACAAGTATCCCCTGCCCTTGATGAGCTCGGCTTTCGATTCTTTACAGGGTGCTACGGTTTTTACGAAGCTTGATTTACGTAATGCTTATCATTTGGTTCGGATCAAAGAGGGGGACGAGTGGTTGACTGGGTTCAATACTCCGATGGGACATTTCGAGTACCAGGTGATGCCGTTTGGACTGACCAACGCTCCTACTGTGTTCCAAAGTATGGTGAATGACGTTCTGAGAGATATGATTGGTATTTTTGTGTTCGTTTACCTGGATGATATCCTCATCTTCTCGAAGGAGCTTTCTAGCCACGTTCACCATGTCAAGCAGGTCCTGCAGGGGTTATTGGAGAACCGTCTGTTCGTGAAGGCTGAGAAGTGTGATTTTCACGCCCACACGACGTCCTTCCTCGGTTACATCATCTCCAGGGGAGAGATCAAGATGGACAAAGAGAAGGTTCGGGCGGTTCGGGATTGGGTCCATCCCGGTACGAGATTGCAGCTCCAGAGATTCCTGGGGTTTGCAAATTTTTATCGGAGGTTTATCCGTGATTACAGCCGGGTGGCCGCCCCTTTAACTGTACTGACGTCTTGCACCAGAAAGTTCTGTTGGTCTCCTGAGGCAGACCGAGCATTTCTAGATTTGAAGAGCCGATTCACCAACGCCCCGATTCTCTCTCAACCTGACACTTCCCGTCAGTTCGTTGTGGAGGTGGATGCGTCTGATGTGGGGGTGGGCGCCATCCTGTCCCAGCGTAGCTCCACTGACGGTAAACTCCATCCCTGCGCCTTCTACTCTTGTCGTCTTTCTCCAGCTGAAAGAAACTACGATGTGGGTAACCGGGAGCTTCTCGCTGTGAAGCTTGCCTTGGAGGAGTGACGTCACTGGTTGGAGGGAGCGGAGCAACCGTTTGTGGTCTGGACTGACCACAAGAATCTGGCTTACGTGCAATCGGCTAAACGTCTCAACTCTCGTCAGGCCCAGTGGGCTTTGTTTTTTGGACGCTTCAATTTTTCCCTGACGTTCCGACCTGGGTCGAAGAACGGGAAGGCCGACGCCCTGTTCTGGACGTTCTCCAAGACGGAGGAGAGTGAGGCCAAGACTGAGACGATTCTTCCCCAGAACGTTATCGTGGGAGCCGTTACATGGAGGATTGAGGAGGAGGTGATGGCGGCTCTTCGGACACAGCCCGGGCCCAGTAACGGTCCACCCGGTCGGTTGTTCGTGCCTGAGTCGGTTCGTTCTGCTGTCCTTCAGTGGTCCCACGCCAGCAAGATAGCTTGTCACCCTGGTGTTGCTCGGACTATGGCGCTACTGCGCAGACGATTTTGGTGGCCTGTCATGGGAGAAGATACCCGGAGGTTTGTTGCCGCTTGTCCTGTTTGTGCGCAGAATAAGAGTACCAATCGGGCCAGCTCTGGGCTTCTTCACCCCCTACCTATTCCCCGGCGACCTTGGTCGCATCTGGCCCTGGATTTTGTCACGGGGTTGCCCTCTTCTGCTGGTAACACGGTTATTCTGACCATTGTGGATAGATTCAGCAAGTTTGCCCACTTTGTTCCCCTCTCCAAGCTGCCTTCTGCCACTGAGACGTCCGAGATCCTGGTTAGGGAGGTGTTCAGGGTCCACGGGTTGCCCTGTGACATTGTTTCTGACCGTGGTCCTCAGTTTACCTCTGCTGTCTGGAAATCCTTCTGTTTGGCCATTGGAGCTACAGTCAGTTTCACATCTGGATTTCACCCCCAATCTAATGGTCAGGCGGAGAGAGCCAACCAGAAGATGGAGTCCACGCTGCGTTGTCTTGTCTCCTCTGATCCCACCTCTTGGTCATCTCAATTACCCTGGGTCGAGTATGCCCATAATACCCTTCCTTCATCTGCCACTGGGATGTCCCCCTTCCAATGCCTGTACGGATACCAACCTCCCTTGTTTCCTTCTCAGGAGAGGGATCTTTCGGTCCCTTCTGTCCAGGCCCACATTCGTCGTTGCCACCGGACCTGGCATCGGGCCAGGAAGGTCCTCCTTAGAGTTTCGGACCGGTATCAGATCCAGGCGAATCGTCGCCGTATTCCTGCTCCCGCTTATACCATCGGAGATAAGGTGTGGTTGGCTACACGGGATCTTCCTCTACGGACTGAGTCGAGGAAACTGTCACCAAAGTTCATTGGTCCGTTCGTGGTGGAGAGAATCATTAACCCTGCTGTGGTCCAACTCAAATTGCTGGCAACGCTTCGAGTACACCCCACCTTTCATGTCTCCTGCCTCAAGCCGGTTCACCTCAGTCCTCTGTTACCCCCTCCTCCTCGTCCTCCTCGGCTGATCGGAGGTGGTCCTGTCTACATGGTGCGCCGCATCATGGACTCCAGACGGCGGGGTTGAGGGTTCCAGTATTTAGTGGATTGGGAAGGATATGGTCCTGAGGAGAGGAGTTGGATTCCTCGGCGTCAGATCCTTGACGATGACCTGCTTCGTGACTTTTACCGCCTCCACCCTGGCGCTCCGGGTAGTCCGCCCGGTGGCGTTCGTCGGAGGGGGTGTACTGTCACGAATCCCGTTTCCTGAGTCTGTTTTTTGCCAATGTTCTGTCCTGGAGAGTTTTTTCCGGCGTCCTGGAACGCACCCTGTCTGGTTGCCGGGCAATGTAGCCAGTTGGGGTTTCTGATTACCCGCACCTGTATCCCATCAGCTATCTGCACACCTGGTCCTGATCATCATCTCTCCTCTTCATAAGCCCGGACCTGACATCCATTCCCTGCCGGATCGTTAGCCATGAACAGTATGTTGTGCCAGAGTATCAGCCTCAAGTTGGATAGAATTTGTTTTGTTGTTTGTTACGTATTGCTTGCCTTGAACTTACCTCCGTTTGTTCTGTCTTCAGTTACTCACCCGGATAATTTACCCCATTCCCGCCTGGTCGTCGGAGGATTCCGCTTCCCCATTGGATCCACCTATTTACTCCCATCAACTCACCACCGCTACCCGCTACGCCACCTGGATATATCTACCCATTCACATTCACTTGTAAATAAATACTCACCTTCTTCCTACTCTCCTTGTCCTGGTCTGCTTCTGGGTTCGATTTTGAAGAAACGTGACAATATATCCTCGCTATTGTTACACAATAGTGCAGTTCCAGAAGGTTTAAGAAAATATTTACCAGAGTTGCAAAGAAAAATCCATAACTCCGACTGGCCAATGAAAAGTCAAGATTAAGATGGGCAAAAGAACACAGACACTGGACAGAGGATTTCTGCCTAGAAGGCCAGCATCCCGGAGTCGCCTCTTCACTGTTGATGTTGAGACTTGTTTTGAAGGTACTATTTAATGAAGCTGCCAGTGGAGGACTTGTGAGGCATCTGTTTCTCAAACTAGAGACTAATGTACTTGTCCTCTTGCTCAGTTGGGAACCGGGGCCTTCCACTCCTCTTTCTATTCTGGTTAGAGTCAGTTTGCGCTGTTCTGTGAAGGGAGTAGTACACAGCGTTGTACAAGATCTTCAGTTTCTTGGCAATTCCTCGCATGGAATACCCTTCATTTCTCAGGACAAGAATAGTGCAGTTCCAGAAGGTTTAAGAAAATATTTACCAGAGTTGCAAAGAAAAATCCATAACTCCGACTGGCCAATGAAAAGTCAAGATTAAGATGGGCAAAAGAACACAGACACTGGACAGAGGATTTCTGCCTAGAAGGCCAGCATCCCGGAGTCGCCTCTTCACTGTTGATGTTGAGACTTGTTTTGAAGGTACTATTTAATGAAGCTGCCAGTGGAGGACTTGTGAGGCATCTGTTTCTCAAACTAGAGACTAATGTACTTGTCCTCTTGCTCAGTTGGGAACCGGGGCCTTCCACTCCTCTTTCTATTCTGGTTAGAGTCAGTTTGCGCTGTTCTGTGAAGGGAGTAGTACACAGCGTTGTACAAGATCTTCAGTTTCTTGGCAATTTCTCGCATGGAATACCCTTCATTTCTCAGGACAAGAATAGACTGACGAGTTTCAGAAGAAAGTTCTTTGTTTCTGGCCTTTTTGAGCCTATAATCGAACCCACAAATTCTGATGCTCCAGATACTCAACTAGTCTAAGGAAGGCCAGTTGTATTGCTTCTTTAATCAGGACAACAGTTTTCAGCTGTGCTAACATAATTGCTAAAGGGATTTCTAATGACCAATTAGCCTTTAAAAATTATAAACTTGGATTAGCTAACACAACATGCCATTGGAACACAGGATTGATGGTTGCTGATAATGGCCCTCTGTACGCCTATGTAGATATTTCATTCAATATCAGTCGTTTCCAGCTATAATAGTCATTTACAATATTAACAATGTCTACACTGTATTTCTGATCAATTTGATGTTATTTTAATGCACAAAAAATGTACTTTAAAAAAAACAAGAACATTTCTAAGTGACCCCAAACTTTTGAACAGTTGTGTACATCCAGACATAATAGCCACTTCTTTCCCCCCCATCTCTTTCAACCATACAGTTTTTAAATTCCTCATCAATCCATGGAGCCTTAAAAGTTCTAACAGTCAGTTACATAACAGGTGCATGTTTATCAATGATTAGAAGGAGCAATTTCATAAATTCATCAAGTGCAGCATCTGGATGCTCCTTATTAATTACATAAGACCAACAAATATTTTTTAACTTCATCCACAGAAGAGTTGCAGCAAAATCATTTGTATGATCTCTTATACACAATTTTAGGCCCAGCTTTTGGAACTTCGGCTTTCTTGGATATACCATATTGTGATCATTGCATCCAATAGGTACGGATACAGCTTTAGTAAGAATGTGATCAAACATGTGGATGATCTTGTACCTGTAGTGTTCCTGTAGTGTTTGTAAACACCTTGGTAGGTTGATTAATAACCTGAACCAGATTACAGGCACTGGTTACAGTGAGAAGCTTCCTCTTGAGTTGACAGCTTGATGAAACCAGTCAATATTCACATCCCAAGAAAGTAGACCTCTCGGTTTACATCACATACACTATCAAATATTTCACACATATTATTTAGACACTGAATGTTACTTTAGCACTTGGTGGCATATAGCAACACCCAAAATAAAAGGCTTTAGATGTGCCAGGTGAAGCTGCAACCACAACACTTCAATAACACTTGACATAAAATCTTCTCTGAGCATTACAGGGATATGGCTCTGAATGTTTATAGCAACACCGCCCCCATAAGCATTCCTGTTTCTTCTATATATGTTATATCCTTGTATTGCTACTTCTGTATCATCAAATGAATTATCTGGTGAGTCTCCGAAATGGCTAATGTATGAATGTTATCTGATGTTCGCATGAACCTTATTTCTAATGCTACATATATTAATACGGGCTATTTTCAGCCCTTTCCTGGGTAGCTTATCAGACATAGACATGATGTGGTCTTTGTCATGGTAGAATCATAGGTTACGCTGTTACTCATCGCAGTTCCAGACAGTGCAAGTCGCAGATAAGGGATGACCCCCATGAAATGGACAAAAATGAATGGCAACTTATTGCCATTTGGCGTTCCATATACACAATCGCAAATACCACTCAAATGGTCGACAGTTAATCCTAACCATTTGGAAAGTGGAACATTGCAAATGCCAAGTGTCATACCCCAAAAATCCCAAAGATGGCAACTGCGCTCCACAGTAGATTTATTTTGGCCAATTATACATATGTAATAACCGTATGAACATAGATTTGTCTTATTTTATTGAGTTTGTCCATTTGCAATATATGATCGTAGGAAGTTGGCTTCTGAACCCAAAAGTCTGTGAACCATGGCCAAATGGCATAAGAAATGTCCAAATGTCATACATAAGTATTGAAAGTACCAAATCAGGATGTTACGTCCATTTACCATATATGATCATAGGAAGTTGGCTTCTGAACCCAAAAGTCAGTGAACCATGTCCAAATGGCATAAGAAATATCCAAATGGCATTTACACTGACCAAATGATATACAGTGCCTTGCGAAAGTATTCGGCCCCCTTGAACTTTGCGACCTTTTGCCACATTTCAGGCTTCAAACATAAAGATATAAAACTGTATTTTTTTGTGAAGAATCAACAACAAGTGGGACACAATCATGAAGTGGAACGACATTTATTGGATATTTCAAACTTTTTTAACAAATCAAAAACTGAAAAATTGGGCGTGCAAAATTATTCAGCCCCTTTACTTTCAGTGCAGCAAACTCTCTCCAGAAGTTCAGTGAGGATCTCTGAATGATCCAATGTTGACCTAAATGACTAATGATGATAAATACAATCCACCTGTATGTAATCAAGTCTCCGTATAAATGCACCTGCACTGTGATAGTCTCAGAGGTCCGTTAAAAGCGCAGAGAGCATCATGAAGAACAAGGAACACACCAGGCAGGTCCGAGATACTGTTGTGAAGAAGTTTATAGCCGGATTTGGATACAAAAAGATTTCCCAAGCTTTAAACATCCCAAGGAGCACTGTGCAAGCGATAATATTGAAATGGAAGGAGTATCAGACCACTGCAAATCTACCAAGACCTGGCCGTCCCTCTAAACTTTCAGCTCATACAAGGAGAAGACTGATCAGAGATGCAGCCAAGAGGCCCATGATCACTCTGGATGAACTGCAGAGATCTACAGCTGAGGTGGGAGACTCTGTCCATAGGACAACAATCAGTCGTATATTGCACAAATCTGGCCTTTATGGAAGAGTGGCAAGAAGAAAGCCATTTCTTAAAGATATCCATAAAAAGTGTTGGTTAAAGTTTGCGACAAGCCACCTGGGAGACACACCAAACATGTGGAAGAAGGTGCTCTGGTCAGATGAAACCAAAATTGAACTTTTTGGCAACAATGCAAAACGTTATGTGTGGCGTAAAAGCAACACAGCTCATCACCCTGAACAACCATCCCCACTGTCAAACATGGTGGTGGCAGCATCATGGTTTGGGCCTGCTTTTCTTCAGCAGGGACAGGGAAGATGGTTCAAATTGATAGGAAGATGGATGGAGCCAAATACAGGACCATTCTGGAAGAAAACCTGATGGAGTCTGCAAAAGACCTGAGACTGGGACGGAGATTTGTCTTCCAACAAGACAATGATCCAAAACATAAAGCAAAATCTACAATGGAATGGTTCAAAAATAAACATATCCAGGTGTTAGAATGGCCAAGTCAAAGTCCAGACCTGAATCCAATCGAGAATCTGTGGAAAGAACTGAAAACTGCTGTTCACAAATGCTCTCCATCCAACCTCACTGAGCTCGAGCTGTTTTGCAAGGAGGAATGGAAAAAAATGTCAGTCTCTCGATGTGCAAAACTGATAGAGACATACCCCAAGCGACTTACAGCTGTAATCGCAGCAAAAGGTGGCGCTACAAAGTATTAACTTAAGGGGGCTGAATAATTTTGCACACCCAATTTTTCAGTTTTTGATTTGTTAAAAAAGTTTGAAATATCCAATAAATGTCGTTCCACTTCATGATTTGTGTCCCACTTGTTGTTGATTATTCACAAAAAAATACAGTTTTATATCTTTATGTTTGAAGCCTGAAATGTGGCAAAAGGTCGCAAAGTTCAAGGGGGCCGAATACTTTCGCAAGGCACTGTATATCACTATGTTAAGCCCTGAATCAACCTAGAAGGTCTATTTGTCATGTTTGATCATAGGAAGTTATAGGAAGTAAGAATTTGGTGCAATGAGAGAGAAGTGGGACTTTGAAAAATGACCAGGGGTGCCCAGTCAATGGGCATTTGCCATCACGAATTGGACATGGTTTAATATACTTCAGAAATGCCCAATTGACTGACTCATTGAACTAGGGATGGAAGAGCAGTGACAGTGGTTTGTCTCCATCGCTCGTGCAATGAGAGAGAAGTGGGACTCTGTCATTTTTTTTGAAGATTTTTTGAAAAATGTCCAAAATGACAAGGGGCGTCCTCTATTGGATGGGCACGGGTGGGGGGTGCTCCCTACCCAGCCATGGACCCCTTGCACCCTCCAAAAGGCATTAAAAACCATTTTAAAAATTTGCTCCTGGTAACCCGTTCAGATTACCAGGTTGTCCATTTGCAATGTCTAATATGGTCTAATATGCAGCAGAAATGCCCAATTGACTGGCTTGTTGAACTCGGGACGGATGAGCAGTCATTGTGGTTCCTCTCCATCGCTCGTTGGTGTTGATTTCAGCCTGTCCATTTGGTGATGGTTCATCACTGTTTAAACTTATTGCAAACGGACAAAAGTAAGCCATCAAGTCAGCGTCCATCAGTCAATACGATATCATTCTGACACCAAACTGATACATACTGACACCAAACCCACTTTGTCCAACACGTTTAGAAGCCAACTGTCACATATTTCAGAGCGCCTTCTGTTTAAACTATAATAAAAACTTAAAACACACGTAGTTATGTTCTAGCTGTAGATCCAGTTCTGACATTATATGTAGGCCTAGAAGAGGGGTCCCGGAATCCCGAGTTTCGGCTCAATAGGTCATTCGGAGCCCGAGCAGCGACCTTAATTAGTGCTGAAAATTCACTTTTTCCAGGCGTTGCTATGGTGTCCCTGAATGAGCTATCGGACAGAAACTTTATGGTATGTCTCTATGGGATGAGGCGGTTTCAATGCACCTAGGCTTGTGATTCTGGGACTTTTCTAAAGGTCATCATTTTCGCAATGTTCAAAATGAATTGAAGTCATTGCAAATGGATGACGCTGTTTCTCGGCCTGAGAACCTTCTAGAGCCACATAACTCACCGTACTCTATCAACTTAAGCTCTAGAACATGTAAATAATGTTTCAGAGCTCTAGGTCTGACAGTTCTTAGATAGTTCGAACGCAGGTAACCATCTTCAATAAGAATGCCCCATTCAAAAATGTAGAACCAGGAACAGCTATAGCCCTTGGTTCACCCCAGACCAGACTGACCAGCACAAAAACATCCCGTGGCTTACTGGATTAGCATCGACTAGCCCCTGCGATATGCAACTTTTCAGGGAAGTTAGGAAACAATATATTCGATACAGGCAGTTAGGAAAGCAAGGCTAGCTTTTTCAAACAGACATTTGCATCCTGTAGCACAAACTAAAAGTTCTGCGACACTGTAAAGTCCATGGAGAATAAGACCACCACCTCCCAGCTGCCCACGGCACTGAGGCTAGGAAACACTGTCACCACTGATAAATCCACGATAATTGAGATTTTCAATAAGCATTTTTCTACAGCTGTAATATTTTTGAATTTCAAGCACTGCCGCTAGTGGAACCCCTAGCCCTAACAAGATTTATTAACAAACAGATCACCGGCCATTTCAAAATCCACTGTACCTTCTCCACTATGCAATCTGGTTTCCGAGCTGGTCATGGGTGCACCTCAGCCACACTCAAGGTCCTAAACGATATCATAACCGCCATCGATAAAAGACAATACTGTGTAGCCGTATTCATCGACCTGGCCAAGGCTTTCGACTCTGTCAATCACCGCATTCTTATCGGCAGACTCAACAGCCTTGGTTTCTCAAATGACTGCCTCGCCTGGTTCACTAACTACTTCTCAGACAGAGTTCAGTGTGTTAAAACAGAGGGCCTGTTGTCCGGACCTCTGACAGTCTCTTTGGGAGTGCCACAGGGTTCAATTCTCTGGCCGACTCTTTTCTGTGTATACATCAATGATGTCTCTCTTGCTGCTGGCGATTATCTGATCCACCTCTACGCAGACGACAGCATTCTTTATACAACTGGCCCTTCTTTGGACACTGTGTTAAAACTTCTTCAGGCTAGGGTCCTTTTTTCTGAATTACCGACTGACTGACATGCCCAAAGTAAACTACATGTTACACAGGCCCAGAAGCCAGGATATGCATATAATTGGTACGATTGGATAGAAAACACTTTGAAGTTTGTAGAAATGTTAAAATAATGTCTGTGACTATAACACAATAGATATGGTAGGAGAAAATCCAAAGAAAAACCAACCGGAAATGTTTTTTTTGGTGGAAGGTCATAACAAATTCCTATGGCTTCCACTAGATGTCAACAGTCTTTGTTGAAGGTTTCAGGCTTGTTTCTTCCCAAACAAGGAATAATTTTGAGTTTTAGTACTGGGAGTCAGAGCTGGAAATCAGTCTGTGTGCGCGCGACGAAGAGGATGCGCACCTGGTAATTTTCCTTTATTATTGAACATACTTCATTCCGTATGAAATATTATAGTTTAATTACACTTTAGGGTACCTGAGGATTTTATAGAAATATATTTTGACTTGTTATTTGAATTGCGCGCCCTCCAATTTCACCGGAAGTTGTCAATAGGAGTCCCGCTGGCGCTAAGAATTAACTAACCTCCAGACGAGCTTCAATGCTATACAACTCTCCTTCATGGCCTCCAACTGCAAGTAAACTAAATGCATGCTTTTCAACCAATCGCTGCCCGCACCTGCCCGCCCGTCTAGCATCACTACTCTGCACGGTTCTGATTTAGAATATGTGGCCAACTACAAATACCTAGGTGTCTGGTTAGACTGTAAACTCTCTCCTTCAAGACTCACATTAAGCATCTCCAATCCAAAATTAAATCTAGAATTGGCTTCCTATTTCGCAACAAAGCATCCTTCACTCATGGTGCCAAACATACCCTCATAAAACTGACTATCCTACCGATCCTTGACTTCGGGGATGTAATTTACAAAATAGCCTCCAACACTCTACTCAGCAACTTGGATGCAGTCTATCACAGTACCATCCGTTTTATCACCAAAGCTCCATACACTAGCCACCACTGCAACCTGTATGCTCTCGTTGGCTGGCCCTCACTTCATATTCGTTGCCAAACCCACTGGCTCCAGGTCATCTATATGTCTTTGCTAGGTAAAGCCCCACCTTATCTCAGCTCACTGGTCACCATAGCAGCACCCACCCATAGCACGCACTCCACCAGGTATATTTCACTGGTCACCCCCAAAGCCAATTCCTACTTTAGCCGCCTTTCCTTCCAGTTCTCTGCTGCCAATGACTAGAACGAATTGCAAAAATCACTGAAGCTGGAGACTCATATCTCCCTCACTAACTTCAAGCATCAGCTGTCAGAGCAGCTTACATATCATTGCACCTGTACATAGCCCATCTGTAAATAGCCCACTCAACTACCCCATCCCCATATTGTTTTTGTTTTTTTGCACCCCAGTATCTCTACTTGTACATTCATCTTCTGCACATCTATCACTCCAGTGTTTAATTGCTAAATTGTAATTATTTCGCCACTATGGCCGATTTATTACCTTATCTGCCTGTGTTATTGACTGTGTTGTTGTTTGTGTCGCACTGCTTTGCTTTATCTTGGCCAGGTCACAATTGGCCTCCCTGGATAAATAAAGGTGAAAAAATAAATAATTGCAGGCTCTGTGTATCTGTAAACCTCACACTGTGTCACTCCTCATTGACTATGTGTGTGTGTGAGTTCAGAAAATCACATAAATCACATACAGCTCCAAAACCTGCCTTAACAGATTCATTTGAACATGCCGCAACTGGATCTATAACATTTTTGGTTAAAGAAATGTGGGGGGGTTTTCATCACCAAAAAGACATTGAAATATTTCTGTCTGGTTCTTTTTATTCTTACACCGTAGGTTTATGTACATTGACGTGAAGTGGTCAAATTAGCGGTGTATTACCGTTTTTGACCTATAATCCCAGAAAATGGGCCTTAACTCAAAAAGTGTAGAGACCTCGATGCCATCTTGTTTCTGGGCTAAAAGCCCATTTGGCCAAACTGTGCTCACCGAGTTTCGCCTTCAAAGTCTTTTCCTTTTAGGAGAGACGGCCATGTCTGTTTGGTGATGTTTTGTCCATTTGCAATAATTTTTCAGAAATGTCGGAAACCAAACTTTATTTGATGACTTCCCAGGAGATCTGGCCCTGGGGCACGACCTGAGGCCGCCGGCCTATTTTAATAACACTCGTGGGCGTCTAGTAAGGGACCATACATTTGCAATATGGAGTTTGCAATATCCTCATCAACCATATGGGTAATGCCAACGGTGTCTCTTATGTAGGAAAGATTGGAAACAACAATAACAACAATAGGGATCTAGACAGCCACAAGCCAGGGAAAATCTGCGGTCACTGCCACAATATCTAACCGCGTCGCGGGCTGCGTTCAAGACTACTTCCGGCGCCGACAGAGATGGCCGCCTCGCTTCGCGTTCCTAGGAAACTATGCAGTGTTTTGTTTTTTTACGTGTTATTTCTTACATTAGTACACCAGGTCATCTTAGGTTTCATTATATACAGTCGAGAAGAACTACTGAATATAAGATCAGCGTCAACTCACCATCAGTACGACCAAGAATATGTTTTTCGCGATGCGGATCCTGTGTTCTGCCTTTCACCCAGGACAACGGAATGGATCCCATGCAGCGACCCAAAAAACAACTCCGAAAAAGAGGGAAACGAGGCGATCTTCTGGTCAGACTCCGGAGACGGGCACATCGTGCACCACTCCCTAGCATTCTTCTCGCCAATGTCCAGTCTCTTGACAACAAGGTTGATGAAATCCGAGCAAGGGTAGCATTCCAGAGGGACATCAGAGACTGTAACGTTCTTTGCTTCACGGAAACATGGCTCACTGGAGAGACACTATCGGAGGCGGTGCAGCCAGCGGGTTTCTCCACGCATCGCGCCGACAGAAACAAACATCTTTCTGGTAAAAAGAGGGGCGGGGGCGTATGCCTTATGGCTAACGAGACATGGTGTGATGAAAGAAACATACAGGAACTCAAATCCTTCTGTTCACCTGATTTAGAATTCCTCACAATCAAATGTAGACCGCATTATCTACCAAGAGAATTCTCTTCGATTATAATCAAAGCCGTATATATCCCACCCCCCAAGCAGACACATCGATGGCTCTGAACTAACTTTATTTGACTCTTTGCAAACTGGAATCCATTTATCCGGAGGCTGCATTCATTGTAGCTGGGGATTTTAACAAAGCTAATCTGAAAACAAGACTCCCTAAATTTTATCAGCATATCGATTGCGCAACCAGGGGTGGAAAAACCTTGGATCATTGTTACTCTAACTTCCGCGACGCATATAAGGCCCTGCCCCGCCCTCCTTTCGGAAAAGCTGACCACGACTCCATTTTGTTGATCCCTGCCTACAGACAGAAACTAAAACAAGAGGCTCCCACGCTGAGGTCTGTCCAACGCTGGTCCGACCAAGCTGACTCCACACTCCAAGACTGCTTCCATCACGTGGACTGGGACATGTTTCGTATTGCGTCAGATAACAACATTGACGAATACGCTGACTCGGTGTGCGAGTTCATTAGAACGTGCGTTGAAGATGTCGTTCCCATAGCAACGATTAAAACATTCCCTAACCAGAAACCGTGGATTGATGGCAGCATTCGCGTGAAACTGAAAGCACGAACCACTGCTTTTAATCAGGGCAAGGTGACTGGTAACATGACCTAATACAAACAGTGCAGCTATTCCCTCCGCAAGGCTATCAAACAAGCTAAGCGTCAGTACAGAGACAAAGTAGAATCTCAATTCAACGGCTCAGACACAAGAGGCATGCGGCAGGGTCTACAGTCAATCACGGACTACAAGAAGAAATCCAGCCCAGTCACGGACCAGGATGTCCTGCTCCCAGGCAGACTAAATAACTTTTTTGCCCGCTTTGAGGACAATACAGTGCCACTGACACGGCCTGCAAAGAAAACATGCGGACTCTCCTTCACTGCAGCCGAGGTGAGTAAGACATTTAAACGTGTTAACCCTCGCAAGGCTGCAGGCCCAGACGGCATCCCCAGCCGCGCCCTCAGAGCATGCGCAGACTAGCTGGCCGGTGTGTTTACGGACATATTCCATCAATCCCTATACCAGTCTGCTGTTCCCACATGCTTCAAGAGGGCCACCATTGTTCCTGTTCCCAAGAAAGCTAAGGTAACTGAGCTAAACGACTACCGCCCCGTAGCACTCACTTCCGTCATCATGAAGTGCTTTGAGAGACTAGTCAAGGACCATATCACCTCCACCCTACCCGACACCCTAGACCCACTCCAATTTGCTTACCGCCCAAATAGGTCCACAGACGATGCAATCTCAACCACACTGCACACTGCCCTAACCCATCTGGACAAGAGGAATACCTATGTGAGAATGCTGTTCATCGACTACAGCTCGGCATTCAACACCATAGTACCCTCCAAGCTCGTCATCAAGCTCGAGACCCTGGGTCTCGACCCCGCCCTGTGCAACTGGGTACTGGACTTCCTGACGGGCCGCCCCCAGGTGGTGAGGGTAGGCAACAACATCTCCACCCCGCTGATCCCCGCTCCACCCTGCTCAACACTGGGGCCCCACAAGGGTGCGTTCTGAGCCCTCTCCTGTACTCCCTGTTCACCCACGACTGTGTGGCCACGCACGCCTCCAACTCAATCATCAAGTTTGCGGACGACACAACAGAGGTAGGCTTGATTACCAACAACGACGAGACGGCCTACAGGGAGGAGGTGAGGGCCCTCGGAGTGTGGTGTCAGGAAAATAACCTCACACTCAACGTCAACAAAACTAAGGAGATGATTGTGGACTTCAGGAAACAGCAGAGGGAACACCCCCCTATCCACATTGATGGAACAGTAGTGGAGAGGGTAGCAAGTTTTAAGTTTCTCGGCATACACATCACAGACAAACTGAATTGGTCCACTCACACAGACAGCATCGTGAAGAATGCTTCAGCCTCCTTCAGGAGGCTGAAGAAATTTGGTTTGTCACCAAAAGCACTCACAAACTTCTACAGATGCACAATCGAGAGCATCCTGGCGAGCTGTATCACCGCCTGGTACGGCAATTGCTCCTCCCACAACCGTAAGGCTCTCCAGAGGGTAGTGAGGTCTGCACAACGCATCACCGGGGGCAAACTACCTGCCCTCCAGGACACCTACACCACCCGATGTTACAGGAAGGCCATAAAGATCATCAAGGACATCAACCACCCGAGCCACTGCCTGTTCACCCCGCTATCATCCAGAAGGCGAGGTCAGTACAGGTGCATCAAAGCTGGGACCGAGAGACTGAAAAACAGCTTCTATCTCAAGGCCATCAGACTGTTAAACAGCCATCACTAACATTGAGTGGCTGCTGCCAACACACTGACACTGACACTGACTCAACTCCAGCCACTTTAATAATGGGAATTGATGGGAAATGATGTAAATATATCACTAGCCACTTTAAACAATGCTACCTTATATAATGTTACTTACCCTACATTATTCATCTCATATGCATACGTATATACTGTACTCTATATCATCGATTGCATCCTTATGTAATACATGTATCACTAGCCACTTTAACTATGCCACTTTGTTTACATACTCACCTCATATATATACTGTACTCGATACCATCTACTGTATCCTGCCTATGCTGCTCTGTACCATCACTCATTCATATATCCTTATGTACATATTCTTTATCCCCTTACACTGTGTATAAGACAGTAGTTTTGGAATTGTTAGTTAGATTACTTGTTGGTTATTACTGCATTGTCGGAACTAGAAGCACAAGCATTTCGCTACACTCGCATTAACATCTGCTAACCATGTGTATGTGACAAATAAAATTTGATTTGATTTTGATATTCAGCATGATAGTGTATGGCCCCATTCATTCATAACGCAACAAAATGTGGAAAAAGTCAAGAGGTCTGAATACTTTCTAAATGCGCTGTACAAGTCCTGGGTGCTGAAAATGTCCCAGTTCTTCCATACTCATCAGACATGTAAACCATTGAGCATGCTTGGGGTGCTCTTGATCAACGTGTATGACAGCATGTTCCAGTTCATGCCAATATCCAGCAACTTCACACAGCCATTGAAGATGAGTGGGACAACATTCCACTGTCTGATCAACTCTATATGAAGGAGATGTGTCGCACTACATGATGCAAATGGTGTTCACACCAGATACTGACTGGCTTTCTGATTCATGCCCCTAACTTTTCTTAAGGTATCTTTGACCAACAGATGCATATCTGTATTCCCAGTCATGTGAAATCCATAGATGAGGGTCAAATGAATTTATTTAAATTGACTGAACTGTAACTTTACACAAACTGTAACTCAGTAAAATCTTTGAAATTGTTGCATGTTGCGTTTATATTTTTGTTCAGTTCATGTCCATCTTTAAATTGTCCCAGAAATGCTCATAAAGCTGGTTCATTGCTGGTTCTGAGGTTTAATCATTGTTTGAAATGTACTTTCCAACTGAGGGTTCTGACAGACGGGGAGATATTTTTAAATCATGAGAACCGCTATTTTTGCAAGCATAAGGACCTCATTCAACAAATGTAAATCGTTTTTCTATGCTGATGATTCTGCTCCACTCGTGTCCCATAAGAACAAAACCTCAGTGAAAGAGATCAGAGTTATCCAATATCAGTAAATGGCTTTCAGATAACCAACGTTATTCTACAATGTAGAAAATAGTGAAAATAAAGAAAAACCCTTGAATGAGTAGGTGTGTCCAAACTTTTGACTGGTAGTGTATGTAATGTGTATCTATATAATGTTTTTGATCCATGCAATAAGGTGACCATAATGGTAATAAGGCTGATTCAAATGTTTTATTAGTATTTGCTCCTGAACTTACAAGAGGTATAAAGACTTCTTTGTTTTCTGTTTTTTATTAATTTCAGAAAATGAATCGTTTTTTTCACTTTGAAAATGTGGATTAGGTTGTGTAGATAAGTGTGCGAAAATCTCGATTGAAATTTAAGGCAGCAAAATGTGAAAACTGTTTAAGGGTGCTCTCTCCCTATCCCAGTCTGCTCTCCTCACATGCTTCAAGATGGCCACCATTGTCCCTGTTCCTAAAAATGTAAAGGTAACTGAACTAAATGACTATCGGCCCGTATCACTCACTCCTGTCATCATGAAGTGCTTTGAGAGACTAGTCAAGGATCATATCACCTCCACCTTACCTGTCACCCTAGACCCACTCCAATTTGCTTACGGCCCGTGCATTCTGCCCTATCCAATCTGGACAAGAGGAATATCTACATATGTAAGAATGCTGTTCATTGACTATAGCTCAGCATTCAACACCATAGTAACCTCCAAGCTAATCATTAAGCTTGAAGCCCTGGGTCTGAACCCTGCCCTGTGAAATTGGGTCCTCGACTTCCCGACGGGCCGCCCCCCAGGTGGTGAAGATAGGAAACAACACTTCCACTTCGCTGATCCTCAACACTGGGGCCCCACAAGGGCTCAGTCCCCTCCTGTACTCCCTGTTCACCCATGACTGCCTGGAGATGCACGCCTCCAACTCAATCAAGATTGTAGACGACACAACAGTAGTAGGCTTGATTACCAACAACGATGAGTTAGCCTACAGCGAGGAGGCGAGGCCTCTGGGAGTGTGGTGTCAGGAAAATAACCTCACACTCAACGTCAACAAAACTAAGGAGATGATTGTGGACTTCAGGAAACAGCAGAGGGAACACCCCCCTATCCACATTGATGGAACAGTAGTGGAGAGGGTAGCAAGTTTTAAGTTCCTCGGCATACACATCACAGACAAACTGAATTGGTCCACTCACACAGACAGCATCGTGAAGAATGCTTCAGCCTCCTTCAGGAGGCTGAAGAAATTTGGTTTGTCACCAAAAGCACTCAAAAACCCTCACAAACCTTTATAGATGCACAATTAAGAGCATCCTGTCGGCCTGCATCACCGCCTGGTTCGGGAACTGCACTGCCCACAACCGCAGGGCTCTCCAGAGGGTGGTGCGGTCTACACAATGTATAACCGGGGGCAAACTACCTGCCCTCCAGGACATCTACAGCACCCAATGTCACATGAATGACCAAAAAGATCATCAAGGACAACAACCACCCAAGCCACTGCCTGTTCACCCAGCTATCATCCAGAAGGCAAAGTCGGTACAGGTGCTTCAAAGCTGGGACCGAGAGACTGAAAAACAGATTCTATCTCAAGGACATCAGACAGTTAAATAGCCATCACTAGCACAGAGAGGCTGCAGCCTACATACACAGACTTGAAATCATTGGCCACTTTAATAAACGGAACACTAGTCACTTTAATAATGTCACTTTAATAATGTTTACATATCTTGCATTACTCATCTCAGATGTGTATACTGTATTCTGTACTATCTACTGTATCTCAGTCTATGCCGCTCTGACATTGCTTGTCCATATATTTATATATTCTTAATTCCAGTACTTTACTTACATTTGTGTGTATTAGGCATTTGTTGTGAAATTGTTAGATGTTACTTGTTAGATATTGCTGCACTGCCGGAACTAGAAGCACAAGCATTTCACTACACCCGCAATAACATCTGATGAACACGTGTATGTGACAAATCAAATGTGAGTTGATAAACATTCACCATTGGCACTATATGTTGAGTTTTTGACGAGCAAGTAGCAACTCATTTTATTCTATTCACTCAGTCTATTTATTAACAAACCCAAACATCTGCCAGCAGAAAATACATTTTCGCCCTAATATTGAAAAATGTAGAAAACCAGAAACGTTTTAAAACAGAGGCTTGGGGGTCACATTAATGAATTGGTTCATTATAAAATATCAGATACCTAAACACTCTAGGTTAAAATAAATTATAAAAGATACGATTTCTTAAATCATTTTGCCAAATATACAATGTATTTGTACAGTCTAGGGAAGCAAAAAGAAGCAGCAACACACAATTAATTATTACCAAAAAAATAACAATCAGATTATGTTTTAGGTCAAAGCCTCAATACCTTTTTACAAGCCTGCCTGATATTAACCATCCTAATGCCATACATAATAGGATTGAAAAGTGGTGGACATATTAGAAAATAAACAAATAAAATAGAGTGAAGTATAGGTGGAAGATGTGCAGTATCATATCTGCCTTGCAGAATCACAAATAAGCAGCCAGAGGAGAAGTTCAGCAAAGAGGCTATATGTGGCATACAGGTGTTAAATGCTTTCTGTTTCGTCTCTTTAGAAGACTTTAAACAAATTTGTAGAATTTTTACATATGAGTATATGGTAGGACATATAGTACAAGAAATTGAAAGCACAGTGCCAACAAGACCCCATATGTTATTCAGCATAGTATTTGAACAGGCAAGCTTGACGACTGAGTAGTTGTCACAATACAGTCTGTCTAGAACGTTACCACAAAATTGCAGTCGCAAACTCAGGGAGATAACGATGGCATTGAGGGAAAAAGAATACAACCAGGACAGCAGAATTAAGCCAAAAACTATTTTAGGTGTCATAATATTGTTATACTGTAGAGGATAACAAATACAAATGTACCTGTCATATGACATAACTGATAAATTATTAAATTCTGTTATAGCATATGTGTACAACACATAAATCTGGAGATAACAATAAAGAAGGGAAATATCATGTGTGTCAGACAGCAAGTAAAACATGAGAGCAGGAAACAAACCAGTGCTCCCATACAACTGATTAACAAACAAAGCACATAGAAACAGATACATGGGTTCATGAAGGCTTCTTTCAATGCAGATAACTCCAATAAGTAAAGCATTGGCAAGAATGATGACAAAATATAAAACAGCTACTACAGCAAAGTAGAAATACTTCATTTGTCCAATATCACCGTATGCAGCAAGCCTAAAGACCTTAAAGTGAGTAGAGTTTTCCATGGTCCTGGTAGATGGTAAAGGTGTGCTGTCAAATTTAGATGAAGAGTAGATAATCCTATATAGTACTGTAGCTTAAATATAAATTGAAACAATGAAATCACAAGGACCAGACAACCTAAATGGAACATTCATTGACCTGTTCTTCTTACTGTGATAGATTTTCCCACATCTATACTCACCAATATAGATGCTTTTTCATTCTCCTGATAACATAATTCATAGCCTAAATCAAACAATATTATACTTTGTATCTTGCACTCGTATTACTTATTACATTAAAATGCTAAATAAATTGATTACATCTAAAGTATGCCAAGTCCTAAATTTATACAGACCATTTCTAATCCATGTTGAACTGCTTGAACTCAGCTCCTCACTTGATTATTATACTTGTGGGGGGAAAAAGCGTGTCATGGTGTGATATGGTGTGATATGCAAATAAGCACCAATACCTGGGGAAAATTTGATCTTTTCAGAGTCAAGGAAACCATATTGAGAAAAACAGATACAATTTTGAAACACTGGCATTCCAAGGGGTTCAAATCCTTTCTTAAATTCTATAGAAATACAACAATTCATAGAGAATAGTATATTAAACAGGGCATGTCTAGCTGGTATAGAGTCAATTTGCGGGGGGACCGATTAGTCGAGGTAATTGAGGTAAAATGTACATGTAGGTAGAGTTACATTGACTATGCATAGATAATAAACAGAGTAGCAGCAGCGTAAAAGAGGGGTCTGGGTAGCCCTTTGATAAGCTGTTCAGGAGTATTATGGCTTGGGGGAAGAAGCAGTGAAGAAGCCTGTTGGACCTGGACTTGGCGCTCCGGTACCGCTTGCCATGCGGTAGCAGAGAGAACAGTCTATGACTAGGGTGGCTGGAGTCTATGACAATTTTTAGGCCTTCCCCTGACACCGCCTGGTATAGAGGTCCTCGATGGCAGGAAGCTTGGCCCAAGTGATGTACTGGGCCGTACATACTACCCTTTGTAGTGCCTTGCGGTTGGAGGCAGAGAGAACAGTCTATGACTAGGGTGGCTGGAGTCTTTGACAATTTTTAGGGCCTTCCTCTGACACCGCCTGGCATAGAGGTCCTTGATGGCAGGAAGCTTGGCCTAAGTGATGTACTGGGCCATACGCACTACCCTTTGTAGTGCCTTGCGGTCGGAGGCCAAGCAGTTGCCATAACAGGCAGTGATGTAACCAGTCAGGATGCTCTCGATGGTGCAGTTGTAGATCCTTTTGAGGATCTGAGGACACATGCCAAATCTTTTCAGTCTCCTGAGGGGGAATAGGTTTTGTCGTGCCCTCTTCACGGGTGTCTTGGTGTGCTAGGACCATGTTACTTATTGGTGATGTGGACACCAAGGTACTTGAAGCTCTCAACCTTCTCCACTACAGCCCTGTCGATGAGAATGGGGGCATGTTCGGTCCTCCTTTTCTTGTAGTCCACAATCATCATCTCCTTTGTCTTGATCACGTTGAGGGAGAGGTTGTTGTCCTGGCACCACACAGCCAGGTCTCTGACCTCCTACCTATAGGCTGCTTCATCGTTGTCGGTGATCAGGCCTACTACCGTCATCGGCAGACTTGATGACGGTGTTGGAGTCGTTCCTGACTGTGCAGTCATGAGTGAACAGGGAGTACAGGAAGTGACTGAGCAAGCACCCCTGAGGGTTCCCCGTGTTGAGGATCAGAGTGGCGGGTGTGTTGTTACCTACCCTTAACACCTGGGGGCGGTCCGTCAGGAAGATCCAGTTGCAGAGGGAAGTGTTTAGTCCCATAGTCCTTAGCTTAGTGATGAGCTTTGAGGGCACTATGGTGTTGAACGTTGAGCTGTAGTCAATGAACAGCATTCTTACATAGGTGTTCCTTTTGTCCAGATGTGAAAGGGCAGTGTGGAGTGCAATAGAGATTATATAATCTGTGTATCTGTTAGGGTGGTATAAAAATAGGAGTGGGTCTAAGGTTTCTGGGATAATGGTGTTGTTGTGAGGCATGACCAGCCTTTCAAAGCATATCATGGCTACAGACATGAGTACTACAGGTCCGTAGTCATTTAGGCAGGTTAGCTTAGTGTTCTTTTGCACAGGGACTATGGTGGTCTGCTTGAGACATGTTGGTATTACAGACTCAGACAGGGAGGTTGAAAATGTCAGTGTAGACACTTGCCAGTTGGTCAGCGCATGCTCAGAGTACACGTCCTGGTAATTCATCTGGCCCTACTGCCCTGTGAATGTGGACCTGTTTAAAGGTCTTACTCACATCGGCTGTGGAGAACATGATCACACAGTCGTCCAGAACAGTGGATGCTCTCATGCATGTTTCAGTGCTACTTGCCTCAAAGCGAGCATAGAAGTAATTTTGCTGGTCTGGTAGGCTCGTGGCACAGCGCTCCAGGACAAGTTGCCTACAGAAATAAAGGAACTTAAAATCAAGAAATTCAACCAAGACAAAAAAGACAACGCCGATGGTAAAGTCTACTTCTGGAGAAACCCTGACAAAAGAGGTCCTGCTCCCCCTCTCCGTGACAGACGCAGGAGGGATTCCGTTTACTTCGATCCACCCTTGTCTGATCAACACTCCACAACCAGCGCCTCATCGGCTTCCAGTGGTAGTTTTTTATTCAACGAGAGACTGGACGGACGGAAAGGCGGAAGTGGCCTCTGGCACACGCATCGACGAGATGCTGCACCCGACGGGCTAAGAAGAAACGACTATCAGAGGCAGAGGAGACCGTTCACACAGTCCCAGAACTCACGGGACTGAGTGTCTTTAATTTATCAAGCAAGATATTGAGCCCTGCCCATGTCTCTTTGCTTAATAAAGGGTTATCTTTTGTGCCTACAACCCAGTGCAATGATTTTGATGTTAAGGTAGACATGTTTAAGTTTTTTAGAAATATCCGTTTAAGGGAATACTTTAGCTCCCCTAATTCTGACACTTCTATTGAACCAGTAGGTTGCTCTCCTGCACATACTCCGACTCCTTTTAGAAGCAAGAGTTATTTTATACCTCCAGCCAATCGCAATCACTCTATCGAGACATATTGCAGGCTTGTGGAAAATTATGTTGGACATCTCCTTAAGAATAAACAGGGGTCCAAATCTTTCCATAATTTACCTAAGGATGAAAAACAAGCTTTGCTTGATTTACAATCCGATACGTCAGTCCTTATTCGTCCTGCTGATAAGGGTGGGTCAGTTGTACTCATGGATAGGACAGTTTATGTACATGAGTGTCATAGACAGCTGCTAGACAACACCTTATACAAGAAACTCAGAAGTGACCCCACTTCCCAATTTCAGAATACTATCTTTACTGTCCTAGATGGGTATTTAAGTTCTGGTCAGATAACCAAAAAAGAACATGATTTTTTGGCTATTCAACACCCTAAAATTGCCACTTTCTATAACTTTGCCGAAATTACACAAGAATGTTACACAACCTCCAGGGCACCCTATTGTAGCGGGCATTGACGCAGTAACGGCCCCTCTATTTACTTTTGTTGACTTTTTTATTAGACCACTCGCAGAACAGCTCCCCTCCTTTGTAAAGGACACCAGCAGTATGATCTCTATCATTGAATCTCTTGACCCTCTCCCTGAGAATACCTTGTTAGTTACTTTTGATGTTGAATCGTTATACACAAATATTCCACACGAGGGCGGTATTGAAGCTATGGAACATTTTTTTCTGCAACGTGACCCTAATGAACAGTGGCTGAAATATTACTCACACATAACTATTTCATGTTTCTAAATTATTTCTTTATTCAGACGAAAGGTACTGCTATGGGATCCCCCATGGATCCTAACTATGCTCATTTGTATGTAGATTACAGTCTATTTTCAATCCTCTCAAAAATGTTTTCTTGCCTCACATTATTTGGAAACGGTATATTGATTATATTTTTGTTCTATGGAGGGTGATGCAAAACAGCTCCAGGCGTTCCATGCTTTTCTTAACTCCTGTTCGGATCATTTGAGATTTACTATGCAATCTGACAAATGTCAAATCAGTTTTCTTGATCTTCTGATCTTGTGTGAAGATAATGTTCTATACACTGATCTTTACAGGAAGCCTA
The DNA here is from genome assembly GCF_057628025.1 of Oncorhynchus mykiss. Lineage (NCBI taxonomy): Eukaryota > Metazoa > Chordata > Actinopteri > Salmoniformes > Salmonidae > Oncorhynchus > Oncorhynchus mykiss. The sequence continues at coordinate 14,586,513 of NC_143045.1, forward strand.
CTGATTGTGACAGTTTGTTGAGGGCTGATAGTTGTCACCCACTTCCCTTGAAAAATTGTTTGCCCTACATCCAATTCTGTCAAATCAAAAGAATTTGCAAAAAACAATCAGATTTCCACAGAAATATGGCTGAGACGCAAAGAAAGTTCAAGGAGAGGGGCTACAAGAATGATCAGATTAATATTGCCATTGAGAAAATTCAAAACAAAACGAGACATGACCTTTTTCAAGGTCAGTCTCGCAAAAAGACGCATTCTTGTGTTCTAACTACCCGCTATTCAAAGTGCTCTGAACAATTTAAGGGAATTGTTCACAAACATTGGCACATCCTAAAATCCGATGATAGTCTCGGTAATGTGTTTTCGGACCTTCCCTTGGTCGTATTCTCGGGGGGCAGAAATCTCAGAGACCAATTGGTACACTCTGATTTACCACCCCAAGATATTCCTGAACAACGTCTATTTGCGCCCCTACTGGATGGAAATTACAAATGTAATGGCTGTGCTCAATGCAATGGCACTTATAAATGTAGATCCTTCAAACACCCACAAACAGGGAAATCGATCCCAATCAAAGGTGTTATTACGTGCTCCACTAGGCAGTTATTTATCTTATAACTTGTCCTTGTGGTAAAAATTATGTAGGTAAAAAAAAAGCGCGAATTAAAAGTACTTATCTCAGAGCATCGTAGCACCATTAGGTGTAAAAACTTTCCTTATCCAGTTGCGGCCCACTTCTTGGAGGCAGGCCACTCGATTTTGTCTCTGCGTTATATTGGCATCGAACATGTCACCCTCCCTAGGAGAGGGGTGACCTTGATAATTTATTGTTAAAACGAGAGGCTGCCTGGATCTTTAACTTAAAGACCCTTGCGCCCATCGGTCTCAACGTAGACTTTGATCTGAAGCCATTCTTGTGATTATTGTGACTTTGCCATTGTAATTGTTTGTAAGCTTGTGTAGTCAAATTAGTCTATGATCGTATGCTATCCATTTGTTGTTTGTATGCTGTTCTTTGTATGACATTTTAATATTTGATAATTAACCAATGATATTAGGCCACTCTTGGCCATGATTACAGACTCCTGTGTCTTTTGACACTACATAAACGAGTCATCTTGCAGTGTTTGTGATTATACCCTGATGAAGACAGCTTGGCTGTCGAAACGTTGGTAATTACATTTTTTCATCTGAGCTCCTAGAGTGTGCGGCTCTCTTTTATTTTCAAGGCTCGTGTCACTGGGTAGCTCTAGGCTGTGCTTCCCTTTGTAGTCTGTAATAGTTTGCAAGCCCTGCCACATCCGACGAAAGTCAGAGTCAGCATAGTACGATTCGATCTTGTATTGACGCTTTGCCTGTTTGATGGTTCGTCGGAGGATTTCTTATAAGCTTCTGGGTTAGAGTCCCGCTCCTTGAAAGCTGCCGCTCTACCCTTTAGCTCAGTGCGGATGTTGCCTGTAATCCATGGCTTCTGGTTGGGGTATGTACGTACAAACACTGTGGGGACAACGTCATCGATGCATTTATTGACGAAGCCAGTAACTGATGTGGTGTACTCCTCAATGCCATCGGAAGAATCCCGGAACATATAGTCTCTGCTAGCAAAATTGTCCTGTAGCTTAGCATCTGTTTCATCTGACCATTTTTTTTATTGACCGAGTCACTGGTGCTTCCTGCTTTAATTTTTGCTTGTAAGCAGGAATCAGGAGGATATAATTATGGTCAGATTTGTCAAATGGAGGGTGAGGGAGAGCTTTATACATGTCTCTGTGTGTGGAGTAAAGGTGGTCTAGAGTTTTTTTTCCCTGTGTTTGCACACTTAACATGCTGGTAGAGATTTGGTAAAACAGATTTAAGTTTCCCTGCATTAACCTGCTGAGTGTAGGGGGCAGTATTTTGATGTTTGGATAAAAAAACATACCCAAATGAAACTGCCTATTTCTCAGGCCCAGAATCTAGAATATGTATATAATTGTTAGATTAGGATATAAAACACTCTAAAGTTTCCAAAACTGTCAAAATATTGTCTGTGAGTTTAACAGAACTGATATTGCAGAAGAAAACCTGTGGAAAATCCAAACCGGAAGTGCTGTTTTTCCTGAAAGCTCTCTGTTCCATTGCCTGCCTTCGCTCCATTTAAAGAGATATCAACCAACCAGATTCATTTTCCTGTGGGTTCCACATGTTGTGAACAGTCTTTAGACAGTTTCAGGCTTTTATTTTGAAAAATGAGTGAGAAAGATCACATCGCGTCATTGGATGGCTGGGTGCCAGCAGCGTTTTGAATGCGCAACAGCTTGGATCAGACATTTTCTCTCTCTCCTATTGAAGAAGCTACAGTCCGGGTGAAATATTATCGATTATATATTGTAAAAACAACCTGGTGGTGTCAGGAAAATAACCTCTCACTCAACATCAACAAAACAAAGGAGATGGTCGTGGACTTCAGGAAACAGCAGAGGGAGCACCCCCCGATCTACATCGACAGGACACCAGTGGAGAAGGTGGAACATGTTAAGTTCCTCTGCGTACACATCACCGACAAACTGAAATGGTCCACCCACACAGACAGTTTGGCAAAGAAGGCGCAACCTCAGGAGGCTGAAGAAATTTGGCTTGTCATCTAAAACCCTCACAAACCTTTATAGATGCACAATTAAGAGCATCCTGTCGGCCTGCATCACTGCCTGGTTCGGCAACTGCACTGCCCACAACCGCAGGGCTCTACAGAGGGTGGTGCGGTCTGCACAATGTATAACTGGGGGCAAACTATCTGCCCTCCAGGACACCTACAGCACCCAATGTCACATGAATGCCAAAAAGATCATCAAGGACAACAACCACCCAAGCCACTGCCTGTTCACCCAGCTATCATCCAGAAGGCAAAGTCGGTACAGGTGCTTCAAAGCTGGGACCGAGAGACTGAAAAACAGATTCTATCTCAAGGACATCAGACAGTTAAATAGCCGTCACTAGCACAGAGAGGCTGCAGCCTACATACACAGACTTGAAATCATTGGCCACTTTAATAAACGGAACACTAGTCACTTTAATAATGTCACTTTAATAATGTTTACATTGTTCCTGTTCCCACGAAAGCTAAGGTAACTGAGCTAAACAACTACCGCCCCGTAGCACTCATTCCGTCATCATGAAGTGCTTTGAGAGACTAGTCAAGGTCCATATCACCTCCACCCTACCTGACACCCTAGACCCACTCCAATTTGCTTACCGCCCAAATAGGTCCACAGACGATGCAATCTCAACCACACTGCACACTGCCCTAACCCATCTGGACAAGAGGAATACCTATGTGAGAATGCTGTTCATTGACTACATCTGGGCATTCAACACCATAGTACCCTCCAAGCTCGTCATCAAGCTCGAGACCCTGGGTCTCGACCCCGCCCTGTGCAACTGGGTACTGGACTTCCTGACGGGCCGCCCCCAGGTGGTGAGGGTAGGCAACAACATCTCCACCCCGCTGATCCTCAACACTCGGGCCCCACAAGGGTGCGTTCTGAGCCCTCTCCTGTACTCCCTGTTCACCCACGACTGCGTGGCCATGCACGCCTCCAACTCAATCATCAAGTTTGTGGACGACACAACAGTGGTAGGCTTGATTACCAACAACGACGAGACGGCCTACAGGGAGGAGGTGAGGGCCCTCGGAGTGTGGTGTCAGGAAAATAACCTCACACTCAACGTCAACAAAACTAAGGAGATGATTGTGGACTTCAGGAAACAGCAGAGGGAACACCCCCCTATCCACATCGATGGAACAGTAGTGGAGAGGGTAGCAAGTTTTAAGTTCCTCGGCATACACATCACAGACAAACTGAATTGGTCCACTCACACAGACAGCATTGTGAAGAAGGCGCAGCAGCGCCTCTTCAACCTCAGGAGGCTGAAGAAATTTGGCTTGTCACCAAAAGCACTCACAAACTTCTACAGATGCACAATCGAGAGCATCCTGGCGGGCTGTATCACCGCCTGGTACGGCAACTGCTCCGCCCTCAACCGTAAGGCTCTCCAGAGGGTAGTGAGGTCTGCACAACGCATCACCGGGGGCAAACTACCTGCCCTCCAGGACACCTACACCACCCGATGTCACAGGAAGGCCATAAAGATCATCAAGGACATCAACCACCCGAGCCACTGCCTGTTCACCCCGCTATCATCCAGAAGGCGAGGTCAGTACAGGTGCATCAAAGCTGGGACCGAGAGACTGAAAAACAGCTTCTATCTCAAGGCCATCAGACTGTTAAACAGCCACCACTAACATTGAGTGGCTGCTGCCAACACACTGACACTGACACTGACTCAACTCCAGCCACTTTAATAATGGGAATTGATGGGAAATGATGTAAATATATCACTAGCCACTTTAAACAATGCTACCTTATATAATGTTACTTACCCTACATTATTCATCTCATATGCATACGTATATACTGTACTCTATATCGTCGACTGTATCCTTATGTAATACATGTATCACTAGCCACTTTAACTATGCCACTTTGTTTACATACTCATCTCATATGTATATACTGTACTCGATACCATCTACTGTATCTTGCCTATGCTGCTCTGTACCATCACTCATTCATATATCCTTATGTACATATTCTTTATCCCCTTACACTGTGTACAAGACAGTAGTTTTGGAATTGTTAGTTAGATTACTTGTTGGTTATTACTGCATTGTTGGAACTAGAAGCACAAGCATTTCGCTACACTCGCATTAACATCTGCTAACCATGTGTATGTGACAAATAAAATTTGATTTGATTTGATATCTTGCATTACTCATCTCAGATGTGTACTGTATTCTGTACTATCTACTGTATCTCAGTCTATGCCGCTCTGACATTGCTTGTCCATATATTTATATATTCTTAATTCCAGTACTTTACTTACATTTGTGTGTATTAGGCATTAGTTGTGAAATTGTTAGATGTTACTTGTTAGATATTGCTGCACTGCCGGAACTAGAAGCACAAGCATTTCACTACACCCGCAATAACATCTGATAAACACGTGTATGTGACAAATCAAATGTGAGTTGATTTGATAAACATTCACCATTGGCACTATATGTTGAGTTTTTGACGAGCAAGTAGCAACTCATTTTATTCTATTCACTCAGTCTATTTATTAACAAATCCAAACATCTGCCAGCAGAAAATTATTTTTCGCCCTAATATTGAAAAATGTAGAAAACCAGAAACGTTTTAAAACAGAGGCTTGGGGGTCACCTTATTTAATTGGTTCATTATAAAATATCAGATACCTAAAATGAAAACACTCTAGGTTAAAATAAATCATAAAATATACAATTTCTTAAATCATTTTGCCAAATATACAATGTATTTGTACAGTCTAGGGAAGCAAAAAGAAGCAGCAACACACAATTAATTATTACCAAAAAAATAACAATCAGATTATGTTTTAGGTCAAAGCCTCAATACCTTTTTACAAGCCTGCCTGATTTTAGCCATCCTAATGCCATACATAATAGGATTGAAAAGTGGTGGACATATTAGAAAATAAACTAATAAAATAGTGCGAAGTATAGGTGGAAGATGTGCAGTATCATATCTGCCTTGTAGAATCACAAATAAGCAGCCAGAGGAGAAGTTCAGCAAAGAGGCTATATGTGGCATACAGGTGTTAAATGCTTTCTGTTTCGTCTCTTTAGAAGACTTTAAACAAATTTGTAGAATTCTTACATATGAGTATATGGTAGGAAATATAGTACAAGAAAAAGAAAGCACAGTGCAAACAAGACCCCATATGTTATTCAGCGTAGTATTTGAACAGGCAAGCTTGACGACTGAGTAGTTGTCACAATACAGTCTGTCTAGAATGTTACCACAAAATTGCAGTCGCAAACTCAGGGAGATAACGATGGCATTGAGGAAAAAAGAATACAACCAGGACAGTAGAATTAAGCCAAAAACTATTTTAGGTGTCATAATATTGTTATACTGTAGAGGATAACAAATACAAATGTACCTGTCATATGACATAACTGATAAATTATTAAATTCTGTTATAGCATATGTGTACAACACATAAATCTGGAGATAACAATAAAGAAGGGAAATATCATGTGTGTCAGACAGCAAGTAAAACATGAGAGCAGGAAACAAAGCAGTGCTCCCATACAACTGATTAACAAACAAAGCACATAGAAACAGATACATGGGTTCATGAAGGCTTCTTTCAATGCAGATAACTCCAATAAGTAAAGCATTGGCAAGAATGATGACAAAATATAAAACAGTTACTACAGCAAAGTAGAAATACTTCATTTGTCCGATATCACCGTATGCAGCAAGCCTAAAGAACTTAAAGTGAGTAGAGTTTTCCATGGTCCTGGTAGATGGTAAAGATGTGCTGTCAAATTTAGATGAAGAGTAGATAATCCTCTATAGTACTGTAGCTTAAATATAAATTGAAACAATGAAATCACAAGGACCAGACAACCTAAATGGAACATTCATTGACCTGTTCTTCTTACTGTGATAGATTTTCCCACATCTATACTCACCAATATAGATGCTTTTTCATTCTCCTGATAACATAATTCATAGCCTAAATCAAACAATATTATACTTTGTATCTTGCACTCGTATTACTTATTACATTAAAATGCTAAATAAATTGATTACATCTAAAGTATGCCAAGTCCTAAATTTATACCGACCATTTCTAATCCATGTTGAACTGCTTAAACTCAGCTCCTCACTTGATTATTATACTTGTGGGGGGAAAAAAGTGTGTCATGGTGTGATATGCAAATAAGCACCAATACCTGGGGAAAATTGGATCTTTTCAGAGTCAAGGAAACCATATTGAGAAAAACAGATACAATTTTGAAACACTGGCATTCCAAGGGGTTCAAATCCTTTCTTAAATTCTATAGAAATACAACAATTCATAGAGAATAGTATATTAAACAGGGCATGTCTAGCTGGTATAGAGTCAATTTGCGGGGGGACCGATTAGTCGAGGTAATTGAGGTAAAATGTACATGTAGGTAGAGTTACATTGACTATGCATAGATAATAAACAGAGTAGCAGCAGCGTAAAAGAGGGGTCTGGGTAGCCCTTTGATAAGCTGTTCAGGAGTATTATGGCTTGGGGGAAGAAGCAGTGAAGAAGCCTTTTGGACCTAGACTTGGCGCTCCACTACCGATTGCCATGCGGTAGCAGAGAGAACAGTCTATGACTAGGGTGGCTGGAGTCTTTGACAATTTTTAGGCCTTCCTCTGACACCGCCTGGTATAGAGGTCCTCGATGGCAGGAAGCTTGGCCCAAGTGATGTACTGGGCCGTACACACTATCTGTTAGGGTGGTATAAAAATAGGAGTGGGTCTAGGGTTTCTGGGATAATGGTGTTGTTGTGAGGCATGACCAGCCTTTCAAAGCATTTCCTGGCTACAGACATGAGTACTACAGGTCGGTAGTCATTTAGGCAGGTTAGCTTAGTGTTCTTTTGCACAGGGACTATGGTGGTCTGCTTGAGACATGTTGGTATTACAGACTCAGACAGGGAGGTTGAAAATGTCAGTGTAGACACTTGCCAGTTGGTCAGCGCATGCTCAGAGTACACGTCCTGGTAATTCATCTGGCCCTACTGCCCTGTGAATGTGGACCTGTTTAAAGGTCTTACTCACATCGGCTGTGTAGAGCATGATCACACAGTCGTCCAGAAGAGCGGATGCTCTCATTTATGTTTCAGTGCTACTTGCCTCAAAGCGAGCATAGAAGTAATTTAGCTGGTCTGGTAGGCTTGTGTCACAGCGCTCCAGGACAAGTTGTCTACAGAAATAAAGGAACTTAAAATCAAGAAATTCAACCAAGACAAAAAAGACAACGCCGATGGTAAAGTCTACTTCTGGAGAAACCCTGACAAAAAAGGTCCTGCTCCCCCTCTCCGTGACAGCAGGAGGGATGACGCTTACTTCGATCCACCCTTGTCTGATCAACGCTCCACAACCAGCACCTCATCGGCTTCCAGTGGTAGTTTTTTATTCAACGAGAGACTGGACAGAAGGAAAGGCGGAAGTGGCCGCAGGCACACACATCGACAAGATGCCGCACCCGACGGGGTAAGAAGAAACGTCTATCAGAGGCAGAGGAGACCGTTCACACAGTCCCTGAACTCACAGGACTGAGTGTCTTTAATTTATCAAGCAAGATATTGAGCCCTGCCCATGTCTCTTTGCTTAATAAAGGGTTATCTTTTGTGCCTACAACCCAGTGCAATGTTTTTGATGTTAAGGTAGACATGTTTAAGTTTTTTTGAAATATCAGTTTAAGGGAATACTTTAGCTCCCCTAATTCTGACACTTCTATTGAACCAGTAGGTTGCTCTCCTGCACATACTCCGACTCCTTTTAGAAGCAAGAGTTATTTTATACATCCAGCCAATCGCAATCACTCTATCGAGACATATTGCAGACTTGTGGAAAATTATGTTGGACATCTCCTTAAGAATAAACAGGGGTCCAAATCTTTCCATAATTTACCTAAGGATGAAAAACAAGCTTTGCTTGATTTACAATTCGATACGTCAGTCCTTATTTGTCCTGCTGATAAGGGTGGGTCGGTTGTACTCATGGATAGGACAGTTATGTGCATGAGTGTCATAGACAGCTGCTTATACAAGAAACTCAGAAGTGACCACACTTCCCAATTTCAGAATACTATCTTTACTGTCCTAGATGGGTATTTAAGTTCTGGTCAGATTAACCAAAAAAGAACATGAATTTTTGGCTATTCAACACCCTAAAATTGCCACTTTCTATAACTTTGCCAAAATTACACAAGAATGTTACACAACCTCCAGGGCGCCCTATTGTAGCGGGCATTGATGCAGTAACGGCCCCTCTATATACTTTTGTTGACTTTTTTATTAGACCACTCGCAGAACAGCTCCCCTCCTTTGTAAAGGACACCAGCAGTATGATCTCTATCATTGAATCTCTTGATCCTCTCCCTGAGAATACCTTGTTAGTTACTTTTGATGTTGAGTCGTTATACACAAATATTCCACACGAGGGCGGTATTGAAGCTATGGAACATTTGTTTCTGCAACGTGACCCTAATGAACAGTGGCTGAAATATTACTCACGCATAACTATTTCATGTTTCTAAATGATTTCTTTATTCAGACGAAAGGTACTGCTTATGGGATCCCCCATGGATCCTAACTATGCTAATTTGTATGTGGATTACAGTCTATTTTCAATCCTCTCAAAAATGTTTTCTTGCCTCACATTATTTGGAAACAGTATATTGATGATATTTTTGTTCTATGGAGGGGTGATGCAAAACAGCTCCAGGCATTCCATGCTTTTCTTAACTCCTGTTCGGATCATTTGAGATTTACTATGCAATCTGACACATGTCAAATCAGTTTTCTTGATCTTCTGATCTTGTGTGAAGATAATGTTCTATACACTGATCTTTACAAGAAGCCTACTGATCGTGACAGTTTGTTGAGGGCTGATAGTTGTCACCCACTTCCCTTGAAAAATTGTTTGCCCTACAGCCAATTCTGTCGAATCAAAAGAATTTGCAAAAAACAATCAGATTTCCACAGAAATATGGCTGAGACGCAAAGAAAGTTCAAGGAGAGGGGCTACAAGAATGATCAGATTAATATTGCCATTGAGAAAATTCAAAACAAAACGAGACATGACCTTTTTCAAGGTCAGTCTCGCAAAAAGACGCATTCTTGTGTTCTAACTACCCGCTATTCAAAGTGCTCTGAACAAATTAAGGGAATTGTTCACAAACATTGGCACATCCTAAAATCCCATGATAGTCTCGGTAATGTGTTTTCGGACCTTCCCTTGGTCGTATTCTCGCGGGGCAGAAATCTCAGAGACCAATTGGTACACTCTGATTTACCACCCCAAGATATTCCTGAACAACGTCTATTTGCGCCCCTACTGGATGGGAATTACATATGTAATGGCTGTGCTCAATGCAATGGCACTTATAAATGTAGATCTGTCAAACACCCACAAACAGGGAAATCGATCCCAATCAAAGGGGTTATTACGTGCTCCACTAAGGCAGTTATTTATCTCATAACTTGTCCTTGTGGTAAAAATTATGTAGGTAAAACAAAGCGCGAATTAAAAGTACTTATCTCAGAGCATCGTAGCACCATTAGGTGTAAAAACTTTACTTATCCAGTTGCGGCCCACTTCTTGGAGGCAGGCCACTCGATTTTGTCTCTGCGTTATATTGGCATCGAACATGTCACCCTCCCTAGGAGAGGGGTGACCTTGATAATTTATTGTTAAAACGAGAGGCTGCCTGGATCTTTAACTTAAAGACCCTTGCGCCCTTCGGTCTCAACGTAGACTTTGATCTGAAGCCATTCTTGTGATTATTGTGACTTTGCCATTGTAATTGTTTGTAAGCTTGTGTAGTCAAATTAATCTATGATTGTATGCTATCCATTTGTTGTTTGTATGCTGTTATTTGTATGACATTTTAATATTTGGTAATTACACTTTTGCATCTGAGCTCCTAGAGTGTGCGGCTCTCTTTTATTTTCAAGGCTCGTGTCACTGGGTAGCTCTCGGCTGTGCTTCCCTTTGTAGTCTGTAATAGTTTGCAAGCCCTGCCACATCCGACGAAAGTCAGAGTCAGCATAGTACGATTCGATCTTGCATTGCCGCTTTGCCTGTTTGATGGTTCGTCGGAGGGCATAGCGGGATTTCTTATAAGCTTCTGGGTTAGAGTCCCGCTCCTTGAAAGCTGCCGCTCTACCCTTTAGCTCAGTGCGGATGTTGCCTGTAATCCATGGCTTCTGGTTGGGGTATGTACGTACAAACACTGCGGGGACAACGTCATCGATGCATTCATTGACGTAGCCAGTGACGGATGTGGTGTACTCCTCAATGCCATCGGAAGAATCCCGGAACATATAGTCTCTGCTAGCAAAATTGTCCTGTAGCTTAGCATCTGTTTCATCTGAATTTTTTTTTATTTTTTATTGACCGAGTCACTGGTGCTTCCTGCTTTAATTTTTGCTTGTAAGCAGGAATCAGGAGGATATAATTATGGTCAGATTTGTCAAATGGAGGGTGAGGGAGAGCTTTATACATGTCTCTGTGTGGAGCAAAGGTGGTCTAGAGGTTTTTTTCCCTGTGTTTGCACACTTAACATGCTGGTAGAGATTTGGTAAAACAGATTTCCCTGCATTAACCTGCTGAGTGTAGGGGGCAGTGTTTTGATGTTTGGATAAAAAACATACCCAAATTAAACTGCCTATTTCTCAGGCCCAGAATCTAGAATATGTATATAATTGTTAGATTAGCAAATAAAACACTCTAAAGTTTCCAAAACTGTCAAAATATTGTCTGTGAGTATAACAGAACTGATATTGCAGGCGAAAACCTGCGGAAAATCCAACCCGGAAGTGCTGTTTTTCCTGAAAGCTCTCTGTTCCATTGCCTGCCTTCGCTCCATTTAAAGAGATATCAACCAACCAGATTCATTTTCCTATGGGTTCCACATGTTGTGAACAGTCTTTAGACATAGTTTCAGGCTTTTATTTTGAAAAAATGAGCGAGAAAGATCACATCGCGTCATTGGATGGCTGGGTGCCAGCAGCGTTTTGAATGCGCAACAGCTTGGAGCAGACATTTTCTCTCTCTCTCCTATTGAAGAAGCTACAGTCCGGGTGAAATATTATCGATTATGTATTGTAAAAACAACCTAAGGATTGATTATAAAAAACATTTGACATGTTTCTACGAACTTTACAGATACTATTTGGAATTTTCGTCTGCCCCGTCGTGACCACTCGAGCGTGTGGATTTCTGAACAAAAACATCCGAAGATCATCAAAGGTAAGTGATTCATGTTATTGCTTTTCTGACTTTCGTGACCAATCTACTTGGCTGCTAGCTGTTTGTAATGTTTTGTCTGCTGAGAGAGATGTCTTTACATAAACACTTGGTATGCTTTCGCCAAAAAGCTTTTTTGAAATCTGACACACCAGGTGGATTAACAAGCTAAACTGCGTAACTGTGTTTTGCTATATTGCACTTGTGATTTTATGAAAATTAAATATTTTTAGTTTTTGGCGCTCTGCAATTCAGCGGATGTTGACGAAAATGATCCTGCTAACGGGATGGGTGCATCAAGAAGTTAAAGTCCCCAGCCACTAGAAGTGGCAGCATCGGTCTGTGGCTGTATGTAGACAGCTACGAAAAATAGAAATGAAAACTCTCTAGGTAGATAGTCTGGTCTACAGCTTATCATGAGATGTTCTACCTCAGGCAAACAAAACCTTGATACTTCCTTAGATATTGTGCACCAGCTGTTGTTTACAAATATACAGTGCCTTGCGAAAGTATTCGGCCCCCTTGAACTTTGCAACCTTTTGCCACATTTCAGGCTTCAAACATAAAGATATAAAACTGTATTTTTTTGTGAAGAATCAACAACAAGTGGGACACAATCATGAAGTGGAACGACATTTTTGGGATATTTCAAACTTTTTTAACAAATCAAAAACTGAAAAATTGGGCGTGCAAAATTATTCAGCCCCCTTAAGTTAATACTTTGTAGCGCCACCTTTTGCTGCGATTACAGCTGTAAGTCGCTTGGGGTATGTCTCTATCAGTTTTGCACATAGAGACTGACATTTTTTCCCATTCCTCCTTGCAAAACAGCTCGAGCTCAGTGAGGTTGGATGAAGAGCATTTGTGAACAGCAGTTTTCAGTTCTTTCCACAGATTCTCGATTGGATTCAGGTCTGGACTTTGACTTGGCCATTCTAACACCTGGATATGTTTATTTTTGAACCATTCCATTGTAGATTTTGCTTTATGTTTTGGATCATTGTCTTGTTGGAAGACAAATCTCCGTCCCAGTCTCAGGTCTTTTGCAGACTCCATCAGGTTTTCTTCCAGAATGGTCCTGTATTTGGCTCCATCCATCTTCCCATCAATTTTAACCATCTTCCCTGTCCCTGCTGAAGAAAAGCAGGCCCAAACCATGATGCTGCCACCACCATGTTTGACAGTGGGGATGGTGTGTTCAGCTGTGTTGCTTTTACGCCAAACATAACGTTTTGCATTGTTGCCAAAAAGTTCAATTTTGGTTTCATCTGACCAGAGCACCTTCTTCCACATGTTTGGTGTGTCTCCCAGGTGGCTTGTGGCAAACTTTAAACTACACTTTTTATGGATATCTTTAAGAAATGGCTTTCTTCTTGCCACTCTTCCATAAAGGCCAGATTTGTGCAATATACGACTGATTGTTGTCCTATGGACAGAGTCTCCCACCTCAGCTGTAGATCTCTGCAGTTCATCCAGAGTGATCATGGGCCTCTTGGCTGCATCTCTGATCAGTCTTCTCCTTGTATGAGCTGAAAGTTTAGAGGGACGGCCAGGTCTTGGTAGATTTGCAGTGGTCTGATACTCCTTCCATTTCAATATTATCGCTTGCACAGTGCTCCTTGGGATGTTTAAAGCTTGGGAAATCTTTTTGTATCCAAATCCGGCTTTAAACTTCTTCACAACAGTATCTCGGACCTGCCTGGTGTGTTCCTTGTTCTTCATGATGCTCTCTGCGCTTTTAACAGACCTCTGAGACTATCACAGTGCAGGTGCATTTATACGGAGACTTGATTACACACAGGTGGATTGTATTTATCATCATTAGTCATTTAGGTCAACATTGGATCATTCAGAGATCCTCACTGAACTTCTGGAGAGAGTTTGCTGCACTGAAAGTAAAGGGGCTGAATAATTTTGCACGCCCAATTTTTCAGTTTTTGATTTGTTAAAAAAGTTTGAAATATCCAATAAATGTTGTTCCACTTCATGATTGTGTCCCACTTGTTGTTGATTCTTCACAAAAAAATACAGTTTTATATCTTTATGTTTGAAGCCTGAAATGTGGCAAAAGGTCGCAAAGTTCAAGGGGAACGAATACTTTCACAAGGCACTGTACATAGACCGCCACCCCTTGTCTTACTAGAGGCTGCTGTTCTATCCTGCCGATACAGTGTAAAACCCACCAGTTGTATGTTCTTCATGTCGTCGTTCAGCCACGACTCGGTGAAACATAAGATATTACAGCTTTTAATGTCCTGTTGTTAGTTTAATCTTGCTCATAGGGCACCAATTATATTTTTCAATGATTGCACGTTGTCCAATAGGATGAATGATAGTAGGGGTTTATTCGCTCGCCTACAAATTCTCAAAAGGCAACCCGACCGCCGCCCCCTTTTTCTCAGAAAGCAAATGACGGGGATTTGGGCCTGTTCCCGGGAAAGCAGTATATCCTTCACGTGGGACTCGTTAAAGGAAAAAGTTTCTTCCAACTCGTGGTGAGTAATCATTGTTCTGATGTCCAGATGTTATTTTCGGTCATTAGAGCCAATAGCAGGAACGGTATATACAAAATAAGTTTTAAAAAAAGTTCAAAACAACGCAAGAAAAAACTAACAAAATATCACAGTTGGTTAGGAGCACTTAAAATGTCAGCCATCCTCTCCCCTGCCATTCTTCTCCGGCATCTCTTCTTCTTATTGGTGTCCTTTAGTTGTGGTTTCTTTGCAGCAACTCAACAATGAAGGCCTGATTCTCGCAGTCTCCTCTGAACAGTTGATGTTGAAATGTGTCTGTTACTTGAACGCTGTGAAGCATTTATTTGGGCTGCAATTTCTGAGGCTGGTAAATCTAATGAACTTATCTTCTGCAGTAGCGGTAACTCTTGGTCTTCCTTTCCAGTGGCGGTCCTCATGAGAGCCAGTTTCATTATAGCGCTTGATAGTTTTTTCCACAGCACTTGAATAAACTTTCAAAGTTCTTGAAATGTTTCGGATTGACTGACCTTCATATCTTAAACTAATGATGGACTGTCGTTTCTCCACTTATTTGAGCTGTTCTTGCCATAATATGGACTTGGTCTTTAATCAAATAGGGTAATCTTCTGTATACCACCCCTAGCTTGTCACAACTGATTGGTTCAAACGCATTAAGAAGGAAAGACATTTCACAAATTAACTTTTAACAAGGCACACCTGTTAATTGAGATACATTCCAGGTGACTACCTCATGAATCTGGTTGAGAGAATGCCAAGTGTGTGCAAAGCTGTTTTCAAAGAAAAGGGTGGCTACTTAGAAGAATCTCAAATATAAAACATATTCTGATTTGTTTAACACTTTTTTGGGATACTACATGATTCCATATGTATTATTTCATAGTTTTGATGTCTTCACAATTATTCTACAATGTAGAAAATAGTACAAATAAAGAAAAACCCTGGAATTAATAGGTGTGTCCAAACTTTTGACTGGAACTGTATTTTTAAGAATTAAGCTTTATCAGACCGGCCCAGTAATTAGGGCAAATACCAGGTGGGTCATTCCTTTAGCTCAGCGCCCAGTCTAAAAAGTTTGCAAGCGTAGAGCTAGACATAGGACTTGGGTGGCCAAAAGTCACTAGAGTAGTAACTGGGTGGGACTTCATATGGTTTAAGGAAGGATCACATAATTCCATAAAGGGCACAATGAGGGATCAGCTAATTAATTATACTTGTGAGCAAACATTCCATAACTGCTGGTGTCAGTAAATCGCCAACATTGATTCAAACAACACTCTCTAGGTTGCAGTATGCACCCTTCCAGTATGTTTAAAAACTCATAGAAGTAGTAGAAGAAAATGGACTACTTCAAAATGGAGATGGCCTCAATGGAACTTCCAGTGATCTTACAGACTCCATATAGAGACCCACAGTGGAGGTGTCATGATACCCATAAAATCAAGCCGTCAAACAGAGAAATGGTTTCAATTGTTTCAAAAAATCCTATGGAACCATTTCCCTATTTGACTGCCAGGTTTCATGGGTATTATGTGGTACTCTATTGGGACAGACTGAGGTGTCTTTAGATTAAGTGAAGCTGAGTGGGGAATTGGACTGATCTTCCTTATTGTGCATGAAGCTCTTTCAAAAATGCATTGAAATTATTTTCATTGGCAAGAAAAAATGCAACTGTTTGATCAAGAAAATGGATTCATCCTTAACATTTTACAGGAAATTATTTGTGTTTTTCACTTGTAATTCACATTTCTTCAGAATATCTGCTAGATCCGTCATGTCTAGAAGAATACTTTCTTGCCCATTTGTGGAAACAGAACTTATTGTATCCTTTTATCCTTTTACAAAGGAGAAGAGATTAGGTTGATGATCAAAACAAATGTATAAGCATTCAGTTCTGGCAGATGATCCTGTCAGACCTGGGATTCAAACCATCAACCCTGCCCTGCTGCTGTAATATCTAAAGTCATAATTGGTACCAGTTTAGGTTCAGATGTTCGATGAGGAAAATCAAGAGAGTTAGGAAAGATTCTTGTTCTTATAATTTTTGTAACACATGTCCTGATCTCCTTGGTCCTAATACCATATATGATAGGGTGTACCAGTGGTGGGAAAAGAATGAACTGTACTGATATTAATACATTAACCTCCTTGATAACTGTGCTGTGCCTGTTGTAAATAACAGAAAAAAGGATGGCTTGCAGAGAAGTTGATGAATATGATCAAGTGGGAAGTACACATATTAAAAGCCTTCGTTCGTGACTCCTTTGAGGCTTTCAAGCAAACAATATCTTTACATATGAGAGCACAACTAACACCAAAGGTAAAATTACTAGACTTGATATGATACATATACCATACAGGTTGCTCATTGCACTTTCAAAACACGAGAGTTTAACAACTGCTTAGTCATCGCAAAAAAGCTGCTGTTCCTGCACAAAGGGAGCCTTGAAGCGATACACATTTGAAAATATTTATGGGAAAAAAGTATACCAAGGCTAACAACATATTCACTTTAGAAGGAGTCATAATGTTCTGATATTGAAATGGCTTAAAAATGGAGAATAACTGCTAGAATAACGTAAGCAAACGTTACATATATATTGCAGAAATATTTTTGTGCGGTGGGCCAAGAGACCAGGGCCAAGAGAACAGAAGAGGCATAACGGGTTGGGGTGTAGGGTCGTCCCAAGGATCCCACTTAGCATATAATGGAAGACAAAACCAATGGAAAATGAAAAATGGATCGGTGACGTCGACCGCTGTTCGAACAAGGAGAGGGGCCGACTTCGGAGGAAGTTAATCAGTTAATCTGACTACTCTCTCATCATTGAGTTAATTTACTTATTTCAGCTATTTGAGTTTGGGTTTTCAGTATAGTTGTCTGTTTTAATCGTACTCCTGAATCACTATGATAAGTATAATAGTTTTTCTTGAGTGTATTTTTTTACTTTGAAGTGCAAAATGTAGGAATACAAGTGAAATCAGTCATTGACATAGACAAGGTGGCATAGAATGAAGATCGGAATGTTGTGAGTTCACATCCCAGGTGAGGACATGTTTGAATAATACTTACTGTATAAATGAACATGCACAATGTAATCATGTATGTCAAATATGTGAGTTGAAAACAGTGTATGGTAAAAGCACTGTCTATGGGGGGGAAGTTCCTAACATTGTCAAAAGACAAATGGCTGTGACTGGACCAGTGGTTTGACTTGATGGGCTTGGCAACAGTAACAAGTGATGTGTAATGAAACTAGGATATACATGCCCTGGGTAAACATGGATAACGTTTCTTTGCTACCATCACGTGACGTCCTCGGGAAAAATGGGAACGAGACAAAACATCCAGAGGAACCATGACACAATGTCCTAAAAACGTTGTTTGAACTGTGACTATCGGACCAAGGCCTTCAGAGGGAACAAAAATATTTCAATAGCCTACGTTGAATCAAACTTAAAAAATCTAGAAATTAACAGACAACATAACATCACTTAATGGGCTGAAATCTGAAGGGAATGGCCAGCAGAGATAGGTGGGATGGGATGAGAGAAACCGAGAGTTGGAATCTGGAACTGGAGATGAGTGAGAGTGAAGTTGCTGAGTGAGTGATAAAGTGACGGTAAAAATATAAACCTAAATAAAGACACTAAAAAGGAAGGTTGTTGGTTGGGAGCGAAGGGTGCTGGACCGGTGGCCGTGAGGTTGCTGGTTCAGTTCCCCGAGTTGGCTGGCAGGGGGATTTGTCGATGTGCCCCTGAGCTGGACGCTTGACCCTGCTCACTCTGGATGGGAGCATCTGCTAGATGACTAAAATGTAATGCAAATGTTGAGCAGCTTCACTGCAGGTGGATTGTATATTTTAAAAGTCAATAAAAATACAGAAAATGAAAACACCTGCTGCTGCAGCAGCCGTCGCCAGTGTCACACTACTACAACACACACTAGCAACTAGCGTGGTGAGATTACAGCTTGCTCTTGCCACTGATTCTTTGCTCTTGCACTCTCAGTAGTGATGTGCCTAGACACGTCACTTGTTTCTTTCTAAATGGTTCCACCCATTGCAGGTCAAAATGATTTTGGTTCATTCCACAATCCTGCTCTAATACAGTTGAATGGCAGGGAAAGGTGATACCAAGTCAGTTGCACAACTTTCCACCTTACCGGCTTTAATCAGCGACCTTTCGGTTACCGGCCCAATGCTCTTAACCTCTAGGCTACTTGCCACCCAGCTTCTGAAGACCTAGGCAATGGCTGGCTGAGCCAGCTCGATTTTTTTTACAGAGACAAACAAAGAAAAATCCTGATTGGATATTTTCACTTCACTATTAACCCTGTTCTTTCCAAACTGAACTAAACTTCACTATTAACCCTGCTCTTTCCAAACTGAACTAAACAAACTGAAGAGATGCAATCAAAAAGATCATTAAAATTATCGAAAAAATGAAATCTAAATTTAAACAAAATCTAAGTAATCGGGGAAGCCCCCGGGATAAAGCGGGAACTAAAACCTCCAGGTGACGATGACACAACGTCCTGACCACTTCAGGCAACCATTTGTTGATGTTCAGGGAACGTCCCAATGACACATTTTTGCCAGCAGGATATCATTTTTAAGCCCAATTCTGAAAACTGTAGAAAACCAGAACTTTCCTAGAAGAGAGCCTTGAAGAACACCATACTTAATTGGTGAATTATAAAGATCAGATACCTAATATGACATAAAACATTCTCAGTGACAATATATGACAAACTTTATGATTTTTGTTATTATCTTTTGGCCACATATTTGTATAGTCAATTATAGCAACTTAAGAAAAACATAATTCAATATTACAAAAATAAACAATCATGTTATGTTTTGGGGTTAAGGCCTCGCACCTGCCTGATATTAACCATCCTAATGCCATACATAAAAGGATTGAAAAGTGGTGGACATACCAGAAAATAAACGAATAAAGTAGTGTGAAGTATAGCTGGAAGATCTGTAGTTTCATATCTGCTTTGTAGAATCACAAATAACCAGCCAAATAAGAAGTTTGGCATATGTGGTGTACAGGTGTTAAATGCTTTCTGTTTCGTCTCTTTAGAAGACTTAACATATTTAGAGGAAATAGATAAAGAAGGCACAGTTACAAGAACCCATATTACATTTTTGTGTAATATTTGAACAGGCAAGTAGTTGTCACAATACACTCTGTCTATAACATTACCACAAAATTGCAGTCGCAATCTCAGGGAGATAATGATGGCGTTGATGAAAAAAGAAAACACCAAGGACAGGCCATATCAATGGACGGTTTCCTGGACCCAGATTAAGTATAGTCCTGGACTAAAATACCCTTTCATATGAGAATCTGTCCATTATTCTTGTTTCCAACCACTGGCAGGTATCTTGGTATTGTTGAGGGACTACCTTGTTAGCTTCAGTCTGAATGAGGGAGGCAACACAACAGTCTGAGGAGATGTCATCGTTGGTAGCCTGGCCCCAGATGTATTTGTGCTATCATTCATGTCTGTATCCTTCATGTATGGAATGACAAGGGGTGGAATGTTAGCACAAACAGACCGGAACCCAGGCTATATACGTATTAGGGCACTATAGTTTTTCCTGACCATATGATCTAACCAGGGAAAACAGGGAATAACGCAGGATCCTGAGTCCTAGCTATAGACTAAAACCTAGGCCCAGAGCCTTTCCTGCTTAGGTAACAATTAGGACCGTTGTTGACACTCTGGGCTTCCCTAGGCCTACAGTACACTTTCAGAGCCTATCTACCCAGAGGCGATGACAGAAGCTGTGTGTCCCAAATGGCACTCTATTCCCTATATAGTGCACTATCTTTGACCAGAGGCCTCTGATCAATATAGGGAATAGGGAATATATAGAGAGAATAGAGTACAATTTGGGATGCAATCAAGACCAGCTGTTCCTCTCCTGGAGCCCCTCAGGTCTCTACAAGTTAATAGCTGCATTAATTGGTTCCTAGGGAACAAGGCAATATAGTGGACTAATGACCTGGCACCTAATGACTCGATAAACATGTTTATTATGCTCTTGTTATTGGCTTCTGCTGTCCCCATGGTAAAGTATGAATGGAGTAAAACAAATTACTGGTGTTTCACACATAATTTTCATTGACAGAACTCCAAAACTTTTGACAGCTTTTTACAGGATGGATAGAGTACATGACAAATGTGTTTCATACATGCAATCCATCATCATTACCCTTGCTGTTTTCTTTTATTCTGTGGGTCAAACATATTTTACAGTAACCCTGGAAAAACAAGATGGATATGTGGTTGTCCCACCTAGCTATCTTAAGGTGAATGCACTAACTGTAAGTTGCTATGGACACAAGCGTCTGCTAAATGACATATGTAAATCTGGTCCTCCAATTTATAAATAAAACAAAATACAGTATATACAGTATATTTATCATTATGAATGAATTATCTGGATGTTGTGAGGACAGAATAAGCTATCAAAATTAGGCAACATGTTACTCTTGTGTCCCAGGTAGTTGCCTTTCTGGTATGAAGAATACCAAAGCTAGTCATCTGTCAGATAGCTGGCACACATATATCATGTTACATTGAACAGTTGGCCCTCAGAAAACATGACATGCATCCAGATCTCAGGCAGAATACAGTTGGTTTTCATGCTACAGTATTTCCCTTAATTTCTCTCTCAAAATGTCAAACAATCCCCAAGCTTGTATGTACTGTACAGGGCCTATTTTCTGTTAGGATGGATGTAATGGTGCCAGGTGGGCAAAAAGGTGGGTTTACCTTTTCCACATTTACTGTACATCAGTTTATCCGCTGTTACATACTTAGATACAGCTGTCAACATAAGTAAGAATTCAAAGTAATGAACTTCTGTTTTTTTTTGGTATGTAATAATATTCATGTATTACATTTTTTAGGTGCTTTTCATAATACAAGAATAATCTCAAAGTGCATCAAATAAAATTTAAACAAAAAAGCGTACAAAATATATATATAGAACCAAACCTTGAAAGCAACCATCAAAATCTAGAAGGAAGGGAAGGCTCGTAGAGATGAGTCATAAGGCCTACTTTGAAGGCCCCAACAGTCTGAGCAGCCTTGCGATTGTCAGGAAGGGAGTCCCAAAGGCATGGTGCTTGGGAGCAAAAGAAACGGCCCTCTGTTGTGGGTATCAAGGTCCTGGTGGCATGGAGCTGTTTGGCGTGGCTTTAACTTAATGGAGGTTCATAGGGGGACAGTAGGCCTGACAGGCAGACGAGTCCGATTCCATTTATTTATAAAGTGAATAAAAGGTCAATGACAATATTTCACAAATTAGCAAATGTTTTACATGTCTGATTTTCACCATCCTCACCCCCATTCATTATGGTAACGTTTAGCTTATGTTTTAGGGTACAGACCTACAGGTAGTATGTATTTACAAGCCTGTCTGATTTTAGTCATCCTAACTCCATACACAACAGGATTAAAAAGTGGCTGGCACATCAGAAAGTACACTGATAAAATAGTGTGAAGTACAGTTGGAACATTTCTCATAGGCCTATCAAATCTACTCTGGAGCAGATTTAAGAAACAGCCGAAAGAGAAGTTGAGCAGCGAGGCCAGATGAGGAGTACAGGTGCTGAAAGCTTTCTGTCTGGTCTCAATGGAAGATTTCAAACAAATTGTCAGAATCTTAATATAAGAAAACAAAATAGTAATTAAAGGGATGGCGACAGACAAAACAACACCGTAGAGTCCATAGATGTTATTAACTGTTGTGTCTGAAGTTGAACAAGCAAGTTTCACTACCAGGTAGTTGTCACAGTACACTTTGTCTATAACGTTCCCACACAATTTCAAACGAATAGTTAAAAAAAGTGTTATGATGAATTTTACAAAAGAGTACAACCATATTACACAAACTAAAATACACACCCTGTTGGGTGTCATGACAACATTATACTGTAGTGGATAACATATAGCAAGGTACCTGTCATAGGACATGACTGCTAAATTGCTGAATTCAATAGATCCATATGTGTACATGCAAAAGATCTGTAGGTAACAGTACACAGTGGAAACTGAATGGGCATCTGAAACCAAATGAATCATAAGAGCAGGAAACAAAGCAGTGCTCCCATACAACTCATTCACAAACAAACTGCACAGAAACAGATACATGGGTTCATGAAGGCTTCTCTCCATACATATAACCATGATAAGCACAATGTTCGCAAAGACTATGGAGATGTATAACACAGTTAATATAATCAAATAGAAGTACTTGAAGTGTCCACTGTCACTATATCCAGCTAGCATAAATGACGTGAATTGTGTTGAGTTTTCCATTTTCCTAATAGTACATTGAAATATTTGTAGATATATTTGGCTCACAAGACAAGGGTAGCAGTGTCTATCAGGTGAAACTATCAATCTCTTATTGATGTCTCATAAATCCTTAATTCTTAGATTTGCCATCGATGACCAAAACTCTTTGCATGATTGCCACGGTGTTCCTCTTCAAAGTGTTATATCCCATAGGCATTCCCATGGAAAAACATTGTTACCTGTGGCTGCAATGGACATTGAGTAGTCTATACAGCAAACTTCATTCATCCCTAGTGTAGTTCAATAATATCAATATATTGAATAACAAATACAATTGAATCAATGTCTCAGCTTACCAGCCTTTACTTTACTGTTACACTGACAAACACTCCAATCATAGTGTGTGAATCAAACAGGAGGCAAGTCGTGCAGAACCCCCTTGCATAAGTCATATATACATCTCCCCACCAGAGACCATGGATCAATCCCTGTGTCCACCTATCTCACTCTTTCTCCCACTTGCCTGTATCCCCCTCTGATGTCCTTACTGTTTGAATTATAAAAAGTTTTTAAAAAATATCTAAAACAACAAAACAGGATTTAAGTCTAAAAAAGGATATAAGTCCGGATCACCTGGTATCTTTCTCCAGACTGCCGTGGTGTAGACATAGGCATACTGCACGTTGTGTGTCAGTGGGCTATTCCACATAAACTACTGTCACATCACTGACCTTTTATACCTTTTAAACAAAGAAAAAAACAGTGTACAGCAGTTTGTTTACTCAAACTCTAATGACACCCAGAATAAAATTGTCATGGTGTGGCTCAGCCTCCTGTGGGTGGTTAGGCTAGTGCTCAGGCAATAAGTGCATAAGTGGCTGCTAAATGTTCTCTCTGCCGACATGACAAAAAATGTAAAGAATTTTAGAAAATTTGCTTCAAAACTGCAATATTTTCTCTAGGCCCCATGACAAAATGTGTAGAATTGCAGAATATTACATTTAAAGCTGAGCATTTTTCTCTCCAACATCAAATCCCCCCAAAAAGGCTAGTGTCCGCCCTGGATTGGTGGCACGCATCCCCATTTTCATTAGATCTGTTCATGTTCAAGTTTGTTTATTATATACACATGATGTGCGTGGTGTACACAGTACAACAAAATGCTTACTTGCAGGTTTACCTCTCGACAATGCAACAACAATAGGAAAGTAGTTATTAACTGAATAAAAGAGTACAAGAAAAATAAATTCTCGATGTAAAAAAAAATAGGATACAAACTTAGCTAAAATATCTACAAAAAGTCACTCAATTGAATTGAATAGGATATTTACACATGTGTAGGGGAATTGTGCAATAACAAATAGACGTGCAGTATTATAAATACAGTAGGAATACAGTAGCAGCAGTCATGGAGTGTGTGTGTGTGTGTGTGTGTGTGCGAGCCTTTGTGTGAGTGAGTGCACGTGTGTCAGTGTGTCAAGGTGCAGGGAGTCAGTGCAAAAAACAGTTGTTTTGCCGGGCATCAATCCCGGTTCAAGAGTTCAGTAGTCTGATGGCTTGCGGGTAAAAACTGTCTATGAGCCTGGAGGCCGGGACCCGATGCTCCGGTACCCGCTGAAGGGCTTTGAGGTCGTAAACGGAGCAATTTCCGTAACAGGCCGTGATGCAGAGGGTCAGGACACTCTCGATGGTGCTGCGATAGAATTTGTAGAGGACCCGAGGGGGAATGCCTAAATTATTCAGCCACCTGAGAAAGTAGAGGCGCTGTTGCACCTTCTTGACCAGGGCGGTGGTGTTGTCGGTCCATGTGAGGTTCTCAGTGATGTGGACGCTGGGGAACCTGAAGCTGCTGACTTTTTCCACTTCAGTCCCGTCGATGTGGATCGGGGTGTGTCCTCCTCCCTAAAGTCGACAATCAAATCAATTAGTTTTGCTGACGTTGAAGGAGAGGTTGTTGTTTTGATACCACACTGCCAGAACTCTGACATCCTCCCTCTAGGCTGACTCGTCATTGTCAGTGATTGGGCTTCTACTCAGGCTGGTCACTAGAAACAGACTTTGATTTTGGATATTTGAAAAGGTCCTGAGGACGTCGATATATGCCTTCCTCGAGGCTCACCAACAAAAACAATTGCACAACACTGGCCTTGAACTCACAAAGCCCAGAACCAGAGCATTCTGGTAAGACCACTATGTCACAGCAGTTCACAATTCCCTAGCAAGCAGGGGGATTACTTGATGACTAAATGGAAATAGCCATTTTTATTTAATGCTTTCCCCAAACCATAGCTTTAACCTTAACCACTGTGAATTAATACCTAAACTTAACCCTTTGAGTTGTTTCTGTTTTAACCATGTAACCACACGGAATTAGCCCGGTAACCATGTGGAATTAATGAGTAAAAAAAATTGACATTCATCCAATTACTGCATATTCCGAAGTGAAACTATGAGATCTAGTTGTACAGGGTTGTCGTCAGCAAACTTGGTGATGGAGCTGGTGCTTTGCCATACATTCATAGGCGAACAAGGAGTACAGCAGTGGGCTGAGGACACATCCCTGGAGGTCCCGTGTTGAGAGTCAGAGTGAACGAGGTGTTGTTGCCAATCCTCACAAACTGTGGCCTGCAAGTAAGGAAGTCCAGGTTCCAGAGGGTCATTTCAGAGGGTGATTTCGAGACCCAGGGCCCTAAACTTTGTGACAAGCTTAGAGGGAACAATGGTGTTGAATACTGAATGAGCGTCTGCTTAATGATTAAAATATAATCTAATGTAATTATAGTCAATTAACAGCATTCTTACATAGGTGTTCCACTTGTCAAGGTGTGATAAGGCCATGTGAATAGCAATGGAGATGGCATCTTCCGTGGATCTGTTGTCATGGTAGGTAAATTGGAATGGGTCCAGTGTGTCTGGCTACTGGCCTTGATGTGGGCCATGACCAGTTTCTGAGGACGTGGCCAGGGATGTCATCTGGGTCGGAGGCTTCATGAGTATTCGCTCACAAAGCGTTTTCCTCAGGTCAGCCTCAGAGTGCAGAATTACCTGGTTGTCCGGAGCAGAGAAATACCTCTTGGATTGCTCGGTGTTGGTGGCCTCAAAGTGACCATAGAATGTGTTGAGCTTGTCTGGGAGGGAGGTCTCAGTGGGTATCTCACAGCTGGATTTGCCTTTGTAGTCCGGGATGGCCTGTTGTCCTTGCCACATGCGTTGTGTGTCTGAGCTGTCATGTTTTGATTCCAATGAGTCTATATTGTCTTTTAGCATCATTAATGGCTTTCCAGAGTTCGTACAGGCTTGCCTTGTACACATCATGCGCAGCAGCGTCATCAGGCTTTGCTTTGCTGACGCTGAATGCTGCAGTACTGACTCTCAGCGTTGCACGGATTCCTCCGTTCATCCAGGGTTTTTGGTTGGGGTATGTCTGGATTTTTTCTGTGGGTACAACATCATCAACACATTTTTTTATGAAACTTTTGACTGATGTGTATTGATATTATTTTAAATTGTTTTATTTAACTAGGCAAGTCAGTTAAGTCTTATTTACAATGACGGCCTACACCGGCCAAACCCTGATGACGCTGGGCCAGTTGTGCGCCACCCTATGGGACTCCCAATCTCGGCCTGTTGTGATAAAGCCTGGATTTAACATGTATTGATGTGTAACATGGTCAGGTTTGGCTTAGTTGGTAGAGCATGGCACTTGCAATGCCAGGGTTGTGGGTTTGTTCCCATGTGGGACCAGTATGAAGGTGTGTGTGCTCACTACCTACTGTAACTTGCTCTGGATAAGAGTGTCTGTAAAATGTATTCCACAATGTTCGCGGATGATTCATGTGTAGATTAGTCCTTGAACATGTTCTCAAAACAGTCCTGGAGTATTGAATCCGCTCATAGCGTCTCACTATTCTTTGTTGGTGGCTCCCTCTTTGGGGAGTAGAAACAGGGAGACGTGATCTGACTGGCCCGAAATGGGGTCGAGGGACGGCTCTCTAAACGTCCTGGATGTTTGTGTAAGCATGGTCCAGCATGTTCCGTTGTCTCGGCATAAAATTAATACTCCCCACCTGCCAAATGCGGGTCGATTTAGGTAGTAAATGCGGGTAAGACTGTTTATTTCACCAGCCACGTAGGCGGGTGGTCAATTTGCAGGCCTATACAGTGCTAGCATTACATTTGCATGAAGAAATAAGGTGAAGTATGAGCACATGTGCGAGTTGTGATTTATAGCAGGAAAATGTTGCAGTAGCTGTTTTCAAATTATTTTTGCCATTTTGTTTTATAGCTGCTAATCACAAAAAGAAAAACAAATCTATATATCGTGCAGCAACACAGCCTGCCTGGGAAGCTTTATGCACAGGCATAGAAGTATATCTAATTTACTCGAAAGTCTACAAAGAGAGACTTTGTCCTTGTGTTTATTGGCTATTTACATTGCTTTGTTCACAAGGTCCGTTTTTCAATTTTGTAGTCTGCTGCTTCAACTGATACAAAAGAGTATTCTACTCGTCAGATCAGAAATAACACACACACAGACACGAGTGTCACCATTACCACGGTAACCTCCCGCCCTTAAAGTGGCAGATTGTCACGATCGTTAGAATGATTGGACCAAGGCGCAGCGTGCGTAGAGTTCCCCATATTTTAATATATCAAAACTCACCAAACAAAACAATAACACACAAACGAAACGTGAAGCTAACAGTGCTACTAGGTAACTAAACACAGTCAAGATCCCACAAAGCACAATGAGGAAATGGCTGACTAAATCTGATCCCCAATCAGAGAGAACGATAAACAGCTGTCTCTGATTGGGAACCATACCAGGCCAACATAAACCATTAATCACCTAGATGACCAACCCTAGTCACTATCACGCTCCAACCAGCATAGAGAATAAACAGCTCTCTATGGTCAGAGGCTGTGTCAATTTGGGACGCAGAGGCTGTGTCAATTTGGGACGCAGAGGCTGTGTCAATTTGGGACGCAGAGGCTGTGTCAATTTGGGACGCAGAGGCTGTGTCAATTTGGGACGCAGAGGCTGTGTCGTTGTTCCGGGGCCCTTGTTGGTCCCCGGTTTTATGGGGGGGAATGTGACGACCCTCCCACTCTGTCTGCCGTATTCTGTCTTTGTTCTTGTTTCCTTATTAGGATGCCGGTGGGCGGAGTTGGGAGCGTCGTCAGCTACATGGGAAACACCTGGGCCAGGTGTGTCCCAGGATAAATAGACCTCTTCCACATTCATGGAGGAGACTCTCTCCATGCAGACACCTTTGTAGATTGTGGTGTGGTTCTTGGTGGCCTTTTGTTTGTTTGCTTTGGCACCTTTCAACACCCTGCATTATCACATTCATGCATGCAAAACACTCACTTACATTACTGATTACACACATCATTGTATATTTTCCTCAGTTGCTTTAGTTAAATAAATATATATTTTGTTAATCCTTATCTCCACGTTGTCTCCCTTTGTTACGGGCTTTGAGCCGGTTCGTGACACAAGACATGGTCTGGAGAGGGATGTCAAGGAGGATGTGTGGTGCTGCAGGAGATGCGTCATGAGGAAGACTTCTGATCCGGTGGTCAAAGCTCCACTGGAGAGTATAATCACAACTGAGCCTCTCAAACTATTGTGCATAGACTTTTGGTCTGCAGAAGATTCCACAAACAAGTCCCTGGATGTGCTCGTTGTTACTGACCACTTCACCATATTGGCTCATGCCTTCTTGTGTCCAAACCAGTCTGCCAAGTCTGTGGCTCATCAGTTGTGTAACAACTACTTCTGTGTCTACGGGTTACCTCGTCGTATACACTCAGATCAGCGAGACAACTTGGAGAACACAGAGCTATTGAGCTATTGAGTGTTGCAGGCATACAGAAGTCCCACACCACGCCATACCATCTGATGGGCAATGGGTCCTGTGAAATTATAAATAGGACATTGGGAAACATAACCTGGGCTCTGCCGACGAGAGAAAAGCACAGATGGCCTCAGGCTCTGAAGTCTCTCACATTTGCATTAGGGATGCGCCGATATGACATTTTTGGCTTATACCGATATCCGATATTTTCCTTGCCAAAAAAAAACAGATACTGATAACTGATATTTTAAAAATTGCAGCCTTTTATGCATTCTAGTACAGTTAAATAGTTAACACACACAAACACATGGACGCAGCGGTCTAAGGCACTACATCTCAGTGCAAAAGGTGTCTCTACAGTCCCTGGTTGGAATCCAGGCTGTATCTCATCTGGCCATGATTGGATCCCATAGGGCAGCGCACAATTGACTCAGCGTTGTCCGGGTTTGGCCGGGGTAGGCTGACATTGTAAATAAGAATTTGGTCTTAACTGACTTGCCTAGTTAAATAAAGGTTGCACACACACACACACCACACACTACACTACACTGACCAAAACATTATTTTGTTGGCATTTACATATGTCCCCATTACCAGTAAAACAATCAAACCTATTTCTTTCACTTTCTTGCTGTTTTGTTGTTCATTTGTTCAGTCATTTCATTCTCAACCAGGATCTCATCATATATGTAAAGCAGAGAAGTTTCAGCTCTGTCTGTCCGTGGCCTCTCTTCCTCTGTGCGCACTGTCACTGTGTCCGTTTCCATCTTGTCCAGCTGTGTATGTAAAATTTCACGTAAACCATGTTTCGTGTCTGCATCGAACTAGCGGTCCTTGTACTTACCATCGAGCATGGTGGCAACACAGTAAAGAGGCGCAGAGAGAATGCCACCGAATCGCTTGTTCACAGCCTCAAGTACTTTTGTAAGTTTTAACCCCATGTTCTGTGTCGGCAGTTTTGTTGAGCAGGTGTTTCAATGCCATGACAAAGGGTATCACGTCTGCTGCAGACGCAGTTGATTAGCTTATTTCTCAAGTCAGTTGTTCAAACGGCGCTAGGAGTGTGTTCATGTTTTCAAGTTTCAAACATGTTTTGAAATGGCAGCAGCGGTATGAGAACCAGAACATTCTTGAGCCTGCAATACGGCTTTCCTCAGTACGAAATCCTTGTCGACCCACTGTACTGTCAGACTCATAATGCTCATGGGGCTGACATCGCTGGTCCAAATGTCAGTCATGAAGCTAATAGCAGTGACGCCCATAGCAAGTAGCTCATGTATGCGAGTTTAAAAAATACTGTGTAGCTCCGGTACGGCAACATCTGAAAAATAGTATGTATCGGGGCTCAACCAGTCGGTGAAATCCAACATCATCCACAACAGAGAACGGTTGATTGTCAAGGGCAATGAATTCCATTATCTTTGCGTTAATGGATTTCTCCTTTGAGTTGTCTCGCTGAAATCTTCTTACTCTTCTGTTAAAGGAATATAACAATTCCTATTTGTGTTCATTTAACCAATTCAATTTAAATCACTCTGTCTGTTTCTAAGAATTTGTAAGATCCGTATTTGCATAAAATGGACAGAGACCAGTCTACCAAAATTAGCCAATAGCATTTATTCTCGAGAGCGCTGATCATAGTACCATGTACATCAGTTTATATATTACATATGATGTCATAGGTTTTAAAATGTCCCTCCTCCTCTCCGACCAGGACAAAGCAGCTTCAAAAGTTCATTCCAACTCACTAGCACACATACATGACACACAATATATCTGGATTATCTCCTGAAGTCTCACCACCGTTTATTACCACTTAGCAGACAGTTCCAGTCCCCCCCAGATACGGAAAACGTGGAGGGGCTCTTGCTGTCTTATTTTATACCCACAGAGTTATAGCCGGGTCGGTTCAAACATAGGTTAATGATCCTCTTTGCTTACTTTAGACCCACACACATACATTCCTTCGTCCACAATGGTTATAATTTCCAATTACCCCTTGTCCATGCTACATAACCTCTTTCCTAGGAACTAACATTATTAATCAGATATTGTAAAACAGGCTAGAGTTTAATTAGTTATAGTTCTATTTAAATGTACACATTGTTTAGTCATTATTCATAAAATTCCTAACATTTTCAAATGACTGCTCGACTTGAACTTGTTTAGTTGTTGGAAGTGTGCAGTTAGTATTTTTCTGCTTTTGTTCTGTGTGGTGCTATATTTTTTGTGGCGTCATTACATCATCTACCTACATTACATAGGTATGCCCGTCAGTGCACATTGGTGTTAAACTAGACATCAGGCCGATGCCGATGTTGGCATTTTTAGCTAATATCGGCCGATTCCGATATGCTCACCGATATATTGTCCCTAATTTGCTTACTTACTTTCCCCATGGGGAAATTTTTGTTTCAGTGTCATGTACACAACTGTACAATCTATGAGACCACAGGCTTTGCCGATTTCCTGCAGTGGATGATGATAATGATGCTGAGTAAAGAACAAATGTGTAGGTGTCGGAGCTGCCCTCTGAAGGAACAGGTGACATGAGCCTGGAGGATGATGTGTGATCCTGGGATGCTCAGGACATTTCACATCTTGATTCTGTTCAAGCTGTATCGCAGTCGAGGTCCTGGCTCAGAACTTAACAGTGTAGTGAGTGAGCACACTGACCAGTCTTCTTCTGACCATCCCCATACTGACCTACCAAACTCTGACCATTCCAGCGTTACACACTGACTGTGTTGACGCACCCACCATCAACACAGCACACGACACTGTCACCCCTTGTGTAGTTAAACCAGTGTTGAGATTTATTGAGATTATGAATCAGCAGAGAGTTAGGTTTTTATAGAGTCTGAAATGTTTTTATAGCTATGTGGCGGTATCTCTCCACATGAGTATTTTGTCAAAGGTATTTTCATATTATATTTGTTGTTTTTTTACGTCCCTGTGGACATGGTTCGATGTCACAGGACAAGAATGAGACGAGGATATGTTCAAGCCCCTTATTGTGGTTTTCTTTTTATTTGAGGTCCTTTCAAGTCACTGGGTGTTATTAACATGTGACAGGCATGTTTACATATGAAGGCTATGGGGACTGATCAACCTCTTTTCACTCAATTTATCATGGAGAATAGTTTGACGACTGGAATATTTAGTGACTGTTTAAGAAGCAGGGTCTGCACCCTTAATACACATCTCTACCTTTGTCTTCTCTTCTAAATGTGTTTTGCTGCATAATTTTGTACATACAGTATGTTGAGTGTTCATGGTATGTTTGCATATTTTCTGTCTAGTTAGCAAGTGGAATTCAGTAGTGTAACTGTAACGTTCGTCATTAAGGGTAGACCAAGGTGCAGCGTGGTAGGTGTACATTTTCTTTCATTTTAAATGTTCCACCAAAAACAATAAACAACTCAACGAACGAAAAGCTTCGTTGTGCAAAAATACATGCAGCCAAACAAAGACAAGATCCCACAACTGAAGGTGGGAAAAAGTGTTGCCTAAGTATGATCCCCAATCAGAGACAACGATAGACAGCTGCCTCTGATTGGGAACCATACTAGGCCCACAAAGAAAAAGAAAACATAATACAAAAACTAGAGTACCCACCCTAGCCACTCCCTTACCTAAACAAAATATAGAGAAAAAACAGGGATCCCTAAGGCCAGGGCGTGACATTAACAGGGTTATTCTTTTTTTATTTTGTATTAACCCATCCACCACCACTCCTCCTTGGAGGACACATATTTTTAATTTATTTTTTACAGCTTTTTACTTATACATTTTGCATACAGATTTTTACATACATGGTACTTTTATATACAGCAATCATATAACAGTAATACATTACTGAACATAAGCTCCTTAATCCCGCCACTCTCAGCCCATCCCACCTATCACCATAGACCACCCTCGTGGTTTCCATGCGCCGTATGTTTTTCAATTGTGCTGTGATGTTTTACATTCATTTTTAACTTTTCTAATCATATAGTATCCACAGATTGTGAGACAAAGATGAAAACCTTTCCTCTAAGTATTATTATATTATTTATTGCATGTCAAATCCTGATCTGTTTCACCTGTCTTGTGATTGTCTCCACCCCCTCCAGGTGTCGCTTATTATCCCTGGTGTATTTATCCCTGTGTTTCCTGTCTCTCTGTGCCAGTTCGTCTTGTATGTTTTTCAAGTCAACCAGCGTTTGCTTCTATTCTCTTTTGCTAGTCCTCACAGTTTTTGGGAGTTCCAAATCACCCAACACTGCTATTTGTAAGGTTAATTTTAAGTAAATGTTGTGATTTTTTTTTTTGACTTGATTATTCCTGTCATGCTTAGCTAAATGGTATAGTCCTTGTGTGTTCTCAATGAACATTCGGGTGCTTTCGTAAATTCGCTCTGGCTATCTACTCCGATTTCAGAGCACTCTCGTCTGAGTGTACCAGAGCGCAGAATAATGAATTTACCCCGTTGAATATGGCCGGTGTCAGTAAACGTCGGCAAAAAGTGTAATTAAATTGTTGCCAGCAGCACAGTTACAGTCAACAACTATCTGGATAACATAACTGCCTAACCAGCTCTGCTATGGCGAGTAAAATGGTCAGAGTGGTCTCATTTGTGTCTGGTAGCTAGCAAGCTAGCCAATGTTAGCTTGGGTGCTTGACTGCCGTTGTAAGGTCAGAACTCTCAAATCAACCCTACTCTTCGGACCAAGCATCCAGTGTGCACTCCGAGAGCAAACCGCTCTGAATTTACGAGCACACTCTGGCACTCCAGATTGAATTTAAGAACAACTAGAAATTTGTTATGCTAACTAGCAAGCAAATTGGTTGCGTAGCAACATCAATGTCCCATAGACGGGCGAAGAGCTAGTTCGCTCAACTGAAAGGATACTGTTTGTTTACAGTATACTAACATTAACTGATAGTATATAGTATGTAGTATAAACTCATTAAGTATGTAGTATACAGTATGTTAGTATGAAATTCGAACACAGCTCTAGTGATTCTGTCTCTTCATAGCTAAATCTACAGAGCTGATTATCTACAGGTATCAGATATGAAGGTAAGACCCAGATGCAGACCAAGTCGGATAACCAATAGTTTAATTATCCCAAATAGACAGGTCAAGACAGGCAGGGGTAAATAGTCCAGAGAAGTGAGGGAAAGGTACAGGACAGCAGGCAGGCTCAGGCCTAGGTCGGTAATCCAGAAGTTGGGAAAAGGTACAGGATGGCAGGCAGGGTCAGGGGCAAGCAGAGTGGTCAGGCAGGTTGGATCAGAGACAGGACAGGCAAGGGTCAAAACCAGGAGGACAAGATAAATAGAGACTGGGGAAGAGCAGGCGCTGAGACAAAATGCTGGTAGGCTTGAACAAACAAGACGAAATGGCACAGACAGACAGAAAACACACTTATAAATACACAGGGGATAATGGGGAAGATGGGCGACACCTGGAGGGGGGTGGAGAAAATCACAAAGACAAGTGAAACAGATCAGGGTGTGACAACCGGGTTATTATTGGTGATTCCCCTAGCCACTCTATTCTAAACCAATGGGTTTATTGGTTTTCATTTTTAGCTTGCCTTCAACCAATCAACATGGAATCTTACTGGCGTAGCTTGCTTACGAGGGGCGGTGTGTGAGTTAGAATCGTCCCAGTCAACAAGCGCCAAACCAGCGATGAGTTAACTGCTGCAAAGTACTGTACATCAAAAGCGCAGATCGGAATATACAAGTTATATAAATTTGTTTCTAAACATTTCTGGAATATTGTACATGAGATGTGGTGTTTGTTTGTGGTACATTTGTTGATTATAATTTCAGCAAATGCTAGCTGGTTATTCACGGTGTCTGTGGATGTTTTATGTATTTTGTACAGCGCGGGTGCAGAAAGTAGAATGATCTATGGAGGCTGCATTGCATGATGTACTAGCCATGCTGGTTTTCTATCAGATAAGACATCTGTGACTGGTGCTACATGCTGGAGTCCTTGTTGATGATTGATTGTTTACAATGCAAGAAGAGCACTGTTACACTTGAATATAGATAATATCCCCATAATCTAAAATAAACATAAACACGGCCTGGACAATTTCCTTCCTATTAACAAAAGTCAGACATGCTTTGTTTCTGTAAAATAACTTCAACTTCTTCACCAGCTCAGCTGACATGTTTATTAAATGACAGTTTGTCATCAAGCCAGATACCAAGATACGTGTAGGAAGGAAGGAACTTAATTTCCGTACCATTAGCAATAACTACTTATTACAAATTCATTTAAATCTGGCTTATGGGACCAAGAAAAAAACTTTGCTGTGTTTGCATTTAGCACAAACTTTAGATCCAATAGTGACTTCTGTATAGTAGGATATTTTTCATCCTGTTATCCCAATAGAAAATATCATAACACTACCACTACATAATAAGACAGGGAAGGTAATGCAAAGCTACAATCAATGGTTGGCTAGTCAATATGTCATCCAAATCAAGATGCAAGGTTTGTCCAATAACAAGTGTAAATTGTTTGATTTACAGCCTGAAGCTATACATAACATACTTGTTGTCATTACTAAAACAACAATTCATACCATTATAAGACAGTAAAAATCATCCTTTTTTCAGAATATGAGTATTGAATATACAGTATGTTCAACTAGGATAGAAAAATACAAGTGTAGTGTTTCAATTAAATGGAAATTCAGAATTTGATATTTCTGTTCAGTATTTCTTGTATATGGAATTTATATCACTCCAAATGTGTAGCCTACATTCAACCATACTTTCTAGTTACATGCATATTATTGTTATTGCACCAATAAAACAATTAATTGCCTTCCAAAGCGGTCGTGAATATACATTTATTTGAGAGATGCAGTGAGGAAGAGGCCTATCACAACTCAATAACATTTAAAAAAAATATTTTTACAGAACTGTAACCACAGGAATTATTGACATCATTTTTTTTCTTATTGTGCGGACAATAAATATTTAAGAGTAACTGCATAAGGAGTAATATATTTGTGCTACCAATTGCACCCTATTCCCTTCATAGTGCACTACTTTGTCTCTGGTCAAAAGTAGTGCACTCTAAAGGAAATATGGTGTCATTTGGGACGTGTTGAGGCATTTTCCTGCTCAGGAAGTGTGCTACAATTACTCTATTCTTGGAATATTTGTAAATCACTTTCCCAGAAGAGGGCAATAGATATCAAGAAATAAGGGCCCATTTAACCTTGCAACAGTTTTGGCAGATTTTACCTTCTGATATCAGGAAGTCTCCCTGTTGTGTAAGATCATGTAACTAATGTGTCATATCAATTATTTTATGTGTATTACACATTTTAAAAACTGCACTTCGAATCTGCTGGAGATTAAGTCCATATATGACAGGGTTTAAGACAGGTGGTATAACAAGGAATTGTACACCCATTGCATTACGCATATTTAGTGTAATATTAACATCACTATTCCACCCTTGCAAAATGTCAAATAGGGTCACTGTGATGAAAATAACCATTGTCAATAAATGTGGCACACATGTCTGTGTGAACTTAATCCTTCCCTCAGCTGACTTTACACAAGTCCTTACAATCTGACAGTAAGAAAAGGCAATGAAAAGTATCTGTAAAACATGAAGCACTATTATACAATAGCTCAAAATATGATTGATGGTTATGGGTGAACATGAATGCTTCAATATAGACGGATTGTCACAGAAGATTTTATCAATGCGAGATCCACACAAAGGAACTCTGACAGTTAAAATAACTGTTATGAGTGCTATAAATAAAGGATAACACCAAGACAATAAGAGTAACTTTCTAACAGTTAAAGATGTCACAATGGTATGGTATAGTAATGGTCTGGATATTGCCACATACCTGTCGTAAGACATCACTGTTAGAATTGAAACTTCACACATGATAGATGTGTATATTACATAGGCCTGAGTCAAACATCCACCATAAGATATCACCTGAACATCTGACTGAAGGTCCAGTAAGAACTTGGGGTAGAAACCAGTGGTTCCGTACAATCCATTGACACATAGACTACACAGAAAGATGTACATGGGCTCATGGAGGCCTTTCTCCTGAATGATTGTTATGATCAGAGTCAGATTCCCAGTGATGATGAGAAGGTATGTGATAAGAGACAAGGTAAAATAGACTGATTTGTTGTTAAATGTCTCTTGTAAGCCACATAGATAAAATAACTCAACTTGCGTTGAGTTCTCCATAGCTTTCGTTAATTTCCTTTCTTTGGTCAAAACAGCAATTCTTAGTCCTTACGAGGCTTGAGTGTGTATTGATGTGAATGAATGCATGTGAATTGTTGGATTCTGTGTAGGCTCAGACTAAAGAATCATTTTAAAATACATTCACATCCTCCCTCAAACTCTTACTCTTCAAAATTAAAGATCCCAATTATATCTTGAAATTAGACATCTGCGTGAAAGAAAGATATTAGCTTTGGTCCATGAAACGTCTTCTTGCTTGACAGAGGGATACTGCCCTAAGAACTTGTCATGTTAGCCTCTAAATATATCTTAGTCTGTGCTCACATGGGATTGAAGTTTGTGTCAACATGTAACCACTCCATAGAGATGGATCTGTAATGAGTTTATAACAAGCAACTAATTTGGTTAAATTTACTCTATGTATTAACAAATCCAAACGTCTGCCAGCAGAATATGATTTTTCACCCAAATACTGGAAACTGTAGAAAACCAGAACAGTCCAAGAACAGAACCATTTTTATTTGGTGAATTATAAAGACCGGGTACCTAAAATGAAATAAAACATTCTCAGTGTCAATACATGATAAACTTGATGCAATGTTTTAAATCATCTCTGGGATACAGAGAAATTATGTGTTACTGGTGTAGGCAGTCACAGGTTTAGAACTACTGAATTTATTTTAGCACCATAGATCAAAGCGGGACGAAACCCAAACGCTGTTGTGCTCAAAATATATCATCATTAACAAAAAGGCACAGGGCGAACCCAAAGTGACAAGTACTCAGGAAATAGTAGGAGAGATTCCTCTCAGGAAAACAAGTAACATTTACAATGTGGGTCTAGGGTTTCTAGGATAATGGTGTTGATGTGAGCCATGACCAGTCTTTCAAAGCATTTCATGGCTATAGAAGTGCATGCTACGGGTTGGTGGTAATTTAGGCAAGTCACCTTAGTGTTCTTGGGCACAGGGACTGTGGTGGTCTTCTTGAAACGTGTTGATATTACAGACTCAGACAGGGAGAGGTTGAAAATGTCAGTGAAGACACTTGCCAGTTGATCAGCGCATGCTCGGAGTACATGTTCTGGTAATCTGTCTGTGTGGCCTTGTGAATGTTGACCTGTTTAAAGGTCTTACTCACATCGGCTGCGGAGAGCGCGATCACACATTTGTCCGGAACAGCTGTTGCTCTCATTCATGTTTCAGTGTTACTTGCCTCGAATCAAGCATATAAGTAATTTAGCTGGTCTGGTAGGCTTGTGTCACTGGGCAGCTCTCAGCTGTGCTTCCCTTTGTAGTCTGTAATACTTTGCAAGCCCTGCCACATCCGACAAACGTCTAAGCCGGCGTAGTACGATTCGATCTTAGTCCTGTATTGACACTTTGCCTGTTTGATGGTTCATCGTCCAGGTTAGAGTCCTGCTCCTTGAAAACTGCAGCTCTACCCTTTAGCTCAGGGCAGATGTTGCCTGTAATCCATGGCTTCTGGTTGGGGTATATACATACAATCACTGTGGGGACGACATCATCGAATCCAGTGACTGATGTGGTGTACTCCTCAATGCCATCGGAAGAATCCCGGAACATATTCCAGTCTCTGCTACCAAAACAGTCCTGTAGCTTAGTATCTGCTTCATCTGACCACTGAGTCACTGGTGCTTCCTGCTTCAGTTTTAGCTTATAAGCAGGAATCAGGAGGATATAATTATGGTCAGATTTTCCAAATGGAGGGCAAGGGAGAGCTTTATACACGTCTCTGTGTTTGGAGTAAAGGTGGTCTAGAGTTTTTTCCCTCTGGTTGCATATTTAACATGCTGGTAGAGATTAGGTAAAACGGATTTAAGTTTCCCTGCATTAAAGTCCCCGACCACTAGAAGTGGCAGCATCAGTCTGTGGCTGTATGTAGACAGCTACGAAAAATTTATTTTAGCACCATAGATCAAAGCGGGACGAAACCCAAACGCTGTTGTGCTCAAAATATATCATCATTAACAAAAAGGCACAGGGCGAACCCAAAGTGACAAGTACTCAGGAAATAGTAGGAGAGATTCCTCTCAGGAAAACAAGTAACATTTACAATGACCGACAAAGACAAATGGCAGAGGGAGTGTATATACAGTTGAAGTCGGAAGTTTACATACACCTTAGCCAACTACATTTAAACTCAGTTTTTCACTATTCATGACATTTAATCCTAGTAAGAATTCCCTGTTTTTGGTCAGTTAGGATCACCACTTTATTTTAAGAATGTGAAATGTCAGAATAACAGTAGGGTCAGAAGTATACATCCACTCAATTAGTATTTGATAGCATTGCCTTTAAAGTGTTTAACTTGGGTCAAATGTTTCGGGTAGCCTTCCACAAGCCTCCCACAAAAGGTTGGGTGAATTTTGGTCCATTCCTCCTGACAGAGCTGGTGTAACTGAGTCAGGTATGTAGGCCTCTGTCACGGTTTTCTGTATGTGAAGGAGAGTCGGACCAAAATGCGGCGTGTAGATTGCGATCCATTTTTAATAAACAAACGTAAAACACGAATCGATACAAACACTACAAAACAAAGAACGTAACGAAAACCGAAACAGCCCTATCTGGTGAGAACACAGAGACAGGAACAATCACCCACAAACACACAGTGAAACCCAGGCTACCTAAATATGGTTCCCAATCAGAGACAATGACTAACACCTGCCTCTGATTGAGAACCATATCAGGCCAGACATAGAAATAGACAAACTAGACAATGAAACATAGAATGCCCACTCAGCTCACACCCTGACCAACCAAAACATAGAAATATGCAAAGTAAACTATGGTCAGGGTGTGACAGCCTCCTTGCTCGCACATGCTTTTTCAGTTCTGCCCACAAATGTTCAATAAGATTGAGGTCAGGGCTTTGTGATGGCCACTCCAATACCTTGACTTTGTTGTCCTTAAGCTATTTTGCCACAACTTTGGAAGTATGCTTGGGGTCATTTTCCATTTGGAAGACCCATTTGTGACCAAGCTTTAACTTCATGACTGATGTTTTGAGATGTTGCTTCAATATATCCACATAATTGTCCTACCTCATGATGCCATCTATTTTGTGAAGTGCACCAGTCCCTCCTGCAGCAAAGCACACCCACAACATGATGCAGCTACCCCCATGCTTCACGGTTGGGATGATGTCTTCGGCTTGCAAGCCTCCCCCTTTGTCCTCCAAACATAACGATGGTTATTATGGCCAAACAGTTCTATTTCGGTTTCATCAGACCAGAGGACATTTCTCAAAAAAGTACGATCTTTGTGTCCATGTGCAGTTGCAAACCGTAGTCAGGCATTTATATGGTGGTTTTGGAGCAGTGGCTTCTTCCTTACTGAGCGGCCTTTCAGGTTATGTAGATATAGGACTCGTTTTCCTGTGGATATAGATACTTTTGCACCTGTTTCCTCCAGCATCTTCACAAGGTTCTTTGCTGTTGTTATGGGATTGTTTGCACTTTTCGCACCAAAGTATGTTCCTCTCTAGGAGACAGAATGCGTCTCCTTGGTGTTTATACTTGCGTACTATTGTTTGTACAGATGAACATGGTACCTTCAGGCATTTGGAAATTGCTCCAAAGGATGAACCAGACTTGTGGAGGTCTACAAAAAAAATGTTGAGGTCTTGGCAGATTTCTTTAGATTTTCCCATGATGTCAAGCAAAGAGGCACTGAGTTTGAAGGTAGGCCTTGACATACATCCACAGGTACACCTCCAATTGACTCAAATGGTGTCAATTAGCCTATCAGAAGCTTCTAAAGCCATGAAATAATTTTCTGGAATTTTCCAAGTTGTTTGAAGGCACAGTCAACTTAGTGTACGTAAACCTCTGACGCACTGGAATGGTCATACAGTAAATTAAAAGTGAAATAATCTGTCTGTAAACAATTGTTGGGAAAAATTACTTGTGTCATGCACAAAGTAGATGTCCTAACAGACTTACCAAAACTATAGTTTGTTTACAAGAAATTTGTGGATTGGGTGACAAATGAGTTTTAATAACTCCAACCTAAGTGTATGTAAACTTCCAACTTCAACTGGATTCACAGGATGACAAAGTACACAAGATCAGTTGGATAACAAAGCAGTCTGGAGTTAATCAGACATATGTTTCATGAGGTGAAGATTATTGCATTTGATTTTGAGCATTAGCGTTACATCTGCAAAGAATAGTTTCCTTGTTTTAGATGTCAATATCAAATTCAGTGTGGTTAATCTTAAGGACATCCATGATAGCGACAACACGTTTCAAGTTGATAAGCAACTATTTACAGGGGTTTAAATGGACACGTAAAATCTGATATTTGATTTGTCAATAACTCAGCCTATCCCTTAGTTTTTCTCAATACAAACAGTGTAGCTATTCCCTCCACAAGGCAATCAAACAAGCTAAGCATCAGTATAGAGACAAAGTAGAGTCGCAATTCAACAGCTCAGACACGAGGTATGTGGCAGGGTCTACAGTCAATCATGGATTACAAAAAGAAAACCAGCCCCGTCGCGAACCAAGATGTCTTGCTCCCAGACAGACTAAACAACTTCTTTGCTCACTTTGAGGACAATACAGTTCCACTGACACGGCCCGCTACTTAAACCTGTGGACTCTCCTTCACTGCAACCGACATGAGTAAAATATTTAAATGTGTTAACCCTCGCAAGGCTGCAGGCTCAGACGGCATCCCCAGCCGCGTCCTCAGAGCATGCGCAGACCAGCTGGCTGCTGTGTTTACGCACATATTCAAGCAATTCTTATCACAGTCTGCTGTTCCCACATGCTTCAAGGGGGCCACCATTGTTCCTGTTCCCAAGAAAGCTAAGGTAACTGAGCTAAACGACTACCGCCCCGCCCCGTAGCACTCACTTCCATCATCATGAAGTGCTTTGAGAGACTAGTCATGGAGCATATAACCTCCACCCTACCTGACACTCTAAACCCACTCCAATTTGCTTACCGCCCCAATAGGTCCACAGACGACGCAATCGCAAACACACTGCACACTGCCTGAACCCATCTTGACAAGAGGAATACCTATTTGAGAATGCTGTTCATCAACTACAGCTCAGCATTTAACACCATAGTACCCTCCAAACTCATCATCAAGCTCGAGACCCTGGGTCTCGACCAGGACCTGT
The DNA here is from genome assembly GCF_057628025.1 of Oncorhynchus mykiss. Taxonomy (NCBI): domain Eukaryota; kingdom Metazoa; phylum Chordata; class Actinopteri; order Salmoniformes; family Salmonidae; genus Oncorhynchus; species Oncorhynchus mykiss. The sequence goes on from NC_143045.1 coordinate 14,628,472, forward strand.
GCAACTGGGTACTGGACTTCCTGACGGGCCGCCCCCAGGTGGTGAGGGTAGGAAACAACATCTCCACCCCGCTGATCCTCAACACTGGGGCCCCACAAGGGTGTGTTCTGAGCCCTCTCCTGTACTCCCTGTTCACCCACGACTGCGTGGCCATGCACGCCTCCAACTCAATCATCAAGTTTGCGGATGACACTACAGTGGTAGGCTTCATTACCAACAAAGACGAGACAGCCTACAGGGAGGAGGTGAGGGCCCTCGGAGTGTGGTGTCAGGAAAATAACCTCACACTTAACGTCAACAAAACAAAGGAGATGATTGTGGACTACAGGAAACTGCAGCGGGAGCACCACCCTATCCACATCGACGGGACAGTAGTGGAGAGGGTAGTAAGTTTTAAGTTCCTCGGTGTACACATCACGGACAAACTGAATTGGTCCACCCACACAGACAGCAAATGTATTCAACCTCAGGAGGCTGAAGAAATTCGGCTTGTCACCAAAAGCACTCACAAACTTCTACAGATGCACAATAGAGAGCATCCTGTCGGGCTGTATCACCGCCTGGTATGGCAACTGCTCCTCCCACAACCATAAGGCTCTCCAGAGGGTATTGACAACGTAGTCTGCACAACGCATCACCGGGGGCAAACTACCTGCCCTCCAGGACACCTACACCCCCCGATGTCACAGGAAGGCCATAAAGATCATCAAGGACAACAACCACCCGAGCCACTGCCTGTTCACCCCGCTGTCATACAGAAGGCGAAGTCAGTACTGGTGCCTCAAAGCAGGGACCGAGAGACTGAAAAACAGCTTCTATCTCAAGGCCATCAGACTGTTAAACAGCCACATCCAGAGGTCCTGGATGGCAGGATGGCAGGAAGCTTGGCCCAAGTGATGTACTACCTTTTCTAGTGCCTTGCGGTTGGAGGCCAGGCAGTGATGTAACCTGTCAGGATGCTCTCGATGGTGCAGCTGTAGAACCTTTTGAGGATGCAAAATCTTTTCAGTCTCCTGAGGGGGAATAGGTTTTGTCATGCCCTCATCACGACTGTCTTGGTGTGCTTGGACCATCTTGCTTTGTTGGTGATGTGGACACCTAAGAACTTGAAGCTCTCAACCTACTCCACTACTCCACTGAGAACGGGGGCATGCTCGGTCTTCCTTTTCTTGTAGTCCACAAATATCTCCTTTGTCTTGATCACTTTGAGAGAGAGGTTGTTGTCCTGGCACCACACGGCCAGGTCTCTGACCTCCTCCCTATAGTCTGTCTCGTCATTGTAGGTGATCAGGCCTACTACCGTTGTGTCATCGGCAAACTTGATGACGGTGTTGGAGTCATGTCTGCCCGCGCAGTTATGAGTGAACAGGGAGTACAGAAGGTAACTGAGCAAGCACCCCTGAAGGACCCCGTGTTGAGGATCAGAGTGGCGGATGTGTTATTACCTACCCTTACCACATGGGGGCGGCCCGTCAGGAAGTCCAGGATACAGTTGCAGTGGGAGGTGATTAAACCCAGGGTCCTTAGCTTAGTGATGAGCTTTGAGGGCACTATGGTGTTAAACGCTGAGCTGTAGTCAATGAATATCATTCTCACATAGGTGTTCCTTTTGCTCAGATGTGAAAGGGCAGTGTGGAGTGCTATAGAGATTACATCATCTGTGTATCTGTTAGGGCGGTATGCAAATTGGGGTGGGTCTAGGGTTTCTAGGATAATGGTGTTGATGTGAGCCATGACCAGTCTTTCAAAGCATTTCATGGCTATAGAAGTGCATGCTACGGGTTGGTGGTAATTTAGGCAAGTCACCTTAGTGTTCTTGGGCACAGGGACTGTGGTGGTCTTCTTGAAACGTGTTGATATTACAGACTCAGACAGGGAGAGGTTGAAAATGTCAGTGAAGACACTTGCCAGTTGATCAGCGCATGCTCGGAGTACATGTTCTGGTAATCTGTCTGTGTGGCCTTGTGAATGTTGACCTGTTTAAAGGTCTTACTCACATCGGCTGCGGAGAGCGCGATCACACATTTGTCCGGAACAGCTGTTGCTCTCATTCATGTTTCAGTGTTACTTGCCTCGAATCAAGCATATAAGTAATTTAGCTGGTCTGGTAGGCTTGTGTCACTGGGCAGCTCTCAGCTGTGCTTCCCTTTGTAGTCTGTAATACTTTGCAAGCCCTGCCACATCCGACAAACGTCTAAGCCGGCGTAGTACGATTCGATCTTAGTCCTGTATTGACACTTTGCCTGTTTGATGGTTCATCGTCCAGGTTAGAGTCCTGCTCCTTGAAAACTGCAGCTCTACCCTTTAGCTCAGGGCAGATGTTGCCTGTAATCCATGGCTTCTGGTTGGGGTATATACAGTGCCTTGCGAAAGTATTCGGCCCCCTTGAACTTTGCGACCTTTTGCCACATTTCAGGCTTCAAACATAAAGATATAAAAATGTATTTTTTTGTGAAGAATCAACAACAAGTGGGACACAATCATGAAGTGGAACGACATTTATTGGATATTTCTAACTTTTTTAACAAATCAAAAACTGAAAAATTGGGCGTGCAAAATTATTCAGCCCCCTTAAGTTAATACTTTGTAGCGCCACCTTTTGCTGCGATTACAGCTGTAAGTCGCTTGGGGTATGTCTCTATCAGTTTTGCACATCGAGAGACTGAAATTTTTTCCCATTCCTCCTTGCAAAACAGCTCGAGCTCAGTGAGGTTGGATGGAGAGCATTTGTGAACAGCAATTTTCAGTTCTTTCCACAGATTCTCGATTGGATTCAGGTTTGGACTTTGACTTGGCCATTCTAACACCTGGATATGTTTATTTTTGAACCATTCCATTGTAGATTTTGCTTTATGTTTTGGATCATTGTCTTGTTAGAAGACAAATCTCCGTCCCAGTCTCAGGTCTTTTGCAGACTCCATCAGGTTTTCTTCCAGAATGGTCCTGTATTTGGCTCCATCCATCTTCCCATCAATTTTAACCATCTTCCCTGTCCCTGCTGAAGAAAAGCAGGCCCAAACCATGATGCTGCCACCACCATGTTTGACAGTGGGGATGGTGTGTTCAGCTGTGTTGCTTTTACGCCAAACATAACGTTTTGCATTGTTGCCAAAAAGTTCAATTTTGGTTTCATCTGACCAGAGCACCTTCTTCCACATGTTTGGTGTGTCTCCCAGGTGGCTTGTGGCAAACTTTAAACAACACTTTTTATGGATATCTTTAAGAAATGGTTTTCTTCTTGCCACTCTTCCATAAAGGCCAGAGTTGTGCAATATATGACTGATTGTTGTCCTATGGACAGAGTCTCCCACCTCAGCTGTAGATCTCTGCAGTTCATCCAGAGTGATCATGGGCCTCTTGGCTGCATCTCTGATCAGTCTTCTCCTTGTATGAGCTGAAAGTTTAGAGGGACGGCCAGGTCTTGGTAGATTTGCAGTGGTCTGATACTCCTTCCATTTCAATATTATCGCTTGCACAGTGCTCCTTGGGATGTTTAAAGCTTGGGAAATATTTTTGTATCCAAATCCGGCTTTAAACTTCTTCACAACAGTATCTCGGACCTGCCTGGTGTGTTCCTTGTTCTTCATGATGCTCTCTGCGCTTTTAACGGACCTCTGAGACTATCACAGTGCAGGTGCATTTATACGGAGACTTGATTACACACAGGTGGATTGTATTTATCATCATTAGTCATTTAGGTCAACATTGGATCATTCAGAGATCCTCACTGAACTTCTGGAGAGAGTTTGCTGCACTGAAAGTAAAGGGGCTGAATAATTTTGCACGCCCAATTTTTCAGTTTTTGATTTGTTAAAAAAGTTTGAAATATCCAATAAATGTCGTTCCACTTCATGATTGTGTCCCACTTGTTGTTGATTCTTCACAAAAAAATACAGTTTTATATCTTTATGTTTGAAGCCTGAAATGTGGCAAAAGGTCGCAAAGTTCAAGGGGGCCGAATACTTTCGCAAGGCACTGTAACTCTTGGTCTTCCTTTCCAGTGGCGGTCCAAATGAGAGCCAATTTCATCATAGTGCTTGATGGTTTTTGTGACTGCACTTGAAGAAACTTTCAAAGTTATTGAAATGTTCCGGGTTGACTGACCTTCATGTCTTAAACTAATGGACTGCCGTTTCTCTTCGCTTATTTGAGCTGTTCTTGCCATAATATGGACTTGGTCTTTTACTAAATAGGGCAATCTTCTCTATACCATCTCTACCTTGTCACAACACAATGCATTAAGAAGGAAAGACATTTCACAAATTAACTTTTAACAAGGCACACCTGTTAATTGAAATGCATTCCAGGTGACTACCTCATGAATCTGGTTGAGAGAATGCCAAATGTGTGCAAAGCTGTCATCAAAGAAAAGGGTGGCTACTTTGAAGAAGTAGCCACCCTACAAATATATTCTGATTTGTTTAACACTTCTTTGGATACTACATGATTCCATATGTATTATTTCATAGTTGTGATGTTTTCACAATTATTCTACAATGTAGAAAATAGTACAAATAAAGAAACCCTGGAATGAGTAGGTGTTCTAAAACTTTTTGACTTTAACTGTATTTTTAAGAATTAAGCAAATGGAGACATACCTGTCATAAGCCATTACCGCTAGAATAACGTAAGCAAACGTTACATATATGTTGCAAAAATATGTTTGTACGGTGGGCCAAGAGACCAGGGCCAAGAGAACAGAAGAGGCATAACGGTTTGGGGTGTAGGGTCGTCCCAAGGATCCCACTTAGCATCTATTTGAGCACAGCTTGAAGGTAGGGAGGGCCACTCCCCTTGCTGCTGTAAGGGCGTTCGTCTGTAGGAAGAGGAGAAGCGGACCAAAGCGCAGCGTGGTGGTTGTTCATATTTTAATAAATCACTACACATGAACAAACTAACGAAAACAAGAAATGTGAGAACGCAAAACAGTCCTATCCTGTGACGACAAACACAGTGACAGGAACAATCACCCACAAACACACAGTGAAACCCAGGCTACCTAAGTATGATTCTCAATCAGAGACAACTAATGACACCTGCCTCTGATTGAGAACCATACTAGGCCGAAAACATAGAAATGCCCCAAAACATAGAAAAACAAACATAGACTGCCCACCCAACTCACGCCCTGACCATACTAAATAAATACAAAACAACAGAAATAGAGGTCAGAACGTGACAGCTGTAGGGGAGGGTCTGGGTGGGCGTCTGTCCGCGGTGGCGGCTCTGGCGCGGGACGCGGACCCCACTTCACCATTGTCTTAGTCCGCCTTATTGTCCGCCTCCCTGGCTTACTCACCATGGCCACCCCTCTCAATGACCCCACTGGACAGAGGGGCTGCTCGGGACAGAGGGGCAGCTCGGGACAGAGGTGAAGCAGCTGCTCGGGACAGAGGGACAACTGCTCGGGACAGAGGGGCAGCTGCTCGGGACAGAGGGGCGATAGCAGCTCGGGACAGAGGGGCGATAGCAGCTCGGGACAGAGGGGCGATAGCTGCTCGGGACAGAGGGGCGATAGCTGCTCGGGACAGAGGGGCGATAGCTGCTCGGGACAGAGGGGCGGCAGCTGCTCGGGACAGAGGGACAGCTGCTCGGGACAGAGGGGCGGCAGCTGCTCGGGACAGAGGGGCGGCAGCTGCTCGGGACAGAGGGGCGACAGCTGCTCGGGACAGAGGGGCGACAGCTGCTCTGGACAGAGGGGCAGCTGCTCGGGCGGTCCCTGGCTGACTGGCGGCACTGGCGGCCCCTGGCTTACTGGCGGCCCCTGGCTGACTGGCGGCACTGGCGGCCCCTGGCTTACTGGCGGCCCCTGGCTTACTGGCGGCACTGGCGGCCCCTGGCTGACTGGCGGCACTGGCGGCCCCTGGCTGACTGGCGGCACTGGCGGCCCCTGGCTGACTGGCGGCACTGGCGGCCCCTGGCTGACTGGCGGCACTGGCGGCCCCTGGCTGACGGGCGGCACTGGCGGCCCCTGGCAGACGGGCGGCACTGGCGGCTCCTGGCAGACGGGCGGCACTGGCGGCTCCTGGCAGACGGGCGGCGCTGGCGGCGCTGGGCAGACGGGCGGCGCTGGCGGCGCTGGGCAGACGGACGGCGATGGCGGCGCTGGGCAGACGGGAAGCTCAGCTGGCGCTGGGCAGACGGGAAGCTCAGCTGGCGCTGGGCAGACGGGAAGCTCCGGCAACGCTGGAGAAGAGGAAGGCCCTGGTAGCGCCGGAGAGGCGGGAGACTCCGGCAGCGGCGCCGGACAGGCGGGAGGCTCCGGCAGCGGCGCCGGACAGGCGGGAGGCTCCGGCAGCGGCGCCGGACAGGCGGGAGGCTCCGGCAGCGGCGCCGGACAGGCGGGAGGCTCCGGCAGAGGCGCCGGACAGGCGGGAGGCTCCGGCAGAGGCGCCGGACAGGCGGGAGGCTCCGGCAGCGGCGCCGGACAGGCGGGAGGCTCCGGCAGAGGCGCCGGACAGGCGGGAGGCTCCGGCAGAGGCGCCGGACAGGCGGGAGGCTCCGGCAGCGGCGCCGGACAGGCGGGAGGCTCCGGCAGCGGCGCCGGACAGGCGAGAGGCTCCGGCAGAGGCGCCGGACAGGCGGGAGGCTCCGGCAGCGCTGGAGAGGAGGAAGCCCCTGTAAGGATGGGCCGGAGAGACAGCCTGGTACGGGGGGCTGCCACCGGAGGGCTGGTGCGTGGAGGTGGTGACGGATAGACCGGGCCGTGAAGGCGTACTGGAGATCTTGAGAGCAGGGCTGGCACCAACCGCCCTGGCTGGATCTTCACCCTAGCCCGGCAGATGTGGGGAGCTGGGATGTAGCGCACCGGGCTAAGCACGCGTACTGGGGACACCGTGCGCACAACTGCATAACACGGTGCCTGACCAGCACCACACCCGCCACAGTTAGCACTGCTAGGAGCACTGTAGTGCTGAGATGGCACAGGACGTGCAAGGCTAGGGAGATGCACAGGAGGCCTGGTGCGTGAGGCTGGCACAGTCTTCACCAGACCCCTCGCACGCACCTCAGGATGAGTATGGAGAGCTGACCCCGGTGCCATTAAATCCCTGACACGCTCCGTCGGGCGAATGTCGTGCCTCATGCACCAAACCAGCAAGTCCCTCATATCACTCTCCTCCAATTTCCCCATTAACTCCTTCACAGTCTCTGCTTCGCTCACCTCCAACACCAGCTCTGGTTCTGAGCTCCTCCTTGGCTCCTCACGATAAACGGGGGGAGTTGGCTCAGGTCTGACTCCTGACTCTGCCACACTCCCCCTGTGCCCCCCCCCAAGAAATTTTTGGGGGTGACTCTCGGGCTTCCATCCGCTCTGCCGTGCTAGTTCCTCATAATGCCGCCTCTCTGCTTTTGCTGCCTCCAGCTCGGCCTTGGGGCGGCAATATTCTCCTGGCTCTGCCCAGGGTCCTTTCCCGTCTAGAATCTCCTCCCAAGTCCATCTCTCCAAGTAGTGCAGCCTCTCCCACTGCTGCTTCTGCTGCTGCTGCTGTTGCTCCTCCTGCTGCTGCTTTTGCTGCTGCTGCTGTTGCTCCTGCTGCACCAGTCGCTTCTCCTGCTGCTGCTGTTGCTGCTGCCTCTGTTTACCACGCCGCTTGGTCCTTGGTAGGTGGGTGATTCTGTAAGGGCGTTCGTCTGTAGGAAGAGGAGAAGCGGACCAAAGCGCAGCGTGGTGGTTGTTCATATTTTAATAAATCACTACACATGAACAAACTAACGAAAACAAGAAATGTGAGAACGCAAAACAGTCCTATCCTGTGACGACAAACACAGTGACAGGAACAATCACCCACAAACACACAGTGAAACCCAGGCTACCTAAGTATGATTCTCAATCAGAGACAACTAATGACACCTGCCTCTGATTGAGAACCATACTAGGCCGAAAACATAGAAATGCCCCAAAACATAGAAAAACAAACATAGACTGCCCACCCAACTCACGCCCTGACCATACTAAATAAATACAAAACAACAGAAATAGAGGTCAGAACGTGACAGCTGCTCTGTAGTTATGCAGTTGACTAGCTAATATGACACAAAACATTCTGTTACAATACTTCACAATAATATTTGGGCTACAGAGAAATTATTCCAAAATGACACATATCTGTACAGTCAATTATAGCAACTATAAGTAACAAAACACATAATTAAATGTTACAAAAAATTACCACCAGGTTATGTTTTAGTGTAACGGCCTAGTACCTTTTTACAAGCCTGCCTGATATTAACCATCCTAATGCCATACATTAAAGGATTGAAAAGTGGTGGACATATTGGAAAATAAACGAATAAAATAGTGCGAAGTATAGGTAGAAGATGTGCAGTTTCATATCTGCCTTGTAGAATCACAAATAAACAGCCAGAGGAGAAGTTCAGCAAAGAGGCTATATGTGGCATACAGGTGTTAAATGCTTTCTGTTTCGTCTCTTTAGAAGACTTTAAACATGCCTGTAGAATTCTTACATATGAGTATATGGTAGGAAATATAGTACAATAAATATAAACCACAGTGCCAACAAGACCCCATATGTTATTCAGCGTAGTATTTGAACAGGCTGAGTAGACTGAGTAGTTGTCACAATACACTCTGTCTAGAATGTTACCACAAAATTGCAGTCGCAAACTCAGGGAGATAACGATGGCATTGAGGAAAAAAGAATACAACCAGGACAGCAGAATTAAGCCAGAAATTATTTTAGGTGTCATAATATTGTTATACTGTAGAGGATAACAAATAGAGATGTACCTGTCATAGGACATAACTGATAAATTATTAAATTCTGTTATAGCATATGTGTACAACACATAAATCTGGAGATAACAATAAAGAAGGGAAATATCATGTGTGTCAGACAGCAAGTAAAACATGAGAGCAGGAAACAAACCAGTGCTCCCATATAACTGATTAACAAACAAAGCACATAGAAACAGATACATGGGTTCATGAAGGCTTCTTTCAATGCAGATAACTCCAATAAGTAAAGCATTGGCAAGAATGATGACAAAATATAAAACAGTTACTACAGCAAAGTAGAAATACTTCAATTGTCTGATATCACCGTATGCAGCAAGCCTAAACACCTTAAAGTGAGTAGAGTTTTCCATGGTTCTGGTAGATGGTAAAGGTGTGCTGTCAATGTTTGAAGAAGAGGAGCAAATCCTCTATAGTACTGTAACTTCAATATAAGTTAAAACAATGAAATCACAAAGACCAGACAACCTAAATTGATAACATTGACCTGTTCATGTTGCAGTGATACATTTTCCCATTGCTGTATATAGATAGCTATTAATACTCCGGATATCATAATTCATAGCCTAAATCAAACAATATTATACTTTCTATCCTGCACTCATTATTTATTGTATTAAAATGCTAAATATATTGATAAAATTGATGTAACGTTTAGACTGACCATTTCTAATCCATGATGAACTCCTGAAACTCAGCTCCTCACTTGATTCTTACACTTGTGGGATGAAAAAAAAAGTGCCTGCCTCGGTGTCATATGCAAATAGTCCCCAATACATAGGGGAAATTTGATATTCCCGGTCAAGGAAACCTATAGAGAAAAACAGATACCATTTGTAGCACAGGCCCTCCATGGGGCCGGTAGCCTAGTGATTAAGAGCGTTGGGCAGTAATGGAAAGGTTGCTGGTTTAAATCCCCAAGCCAATTAGGTGAAAAATCTTTTGATGTGCCCTTCAGCAAGGCACTTAATTCTAATTGCTCACTCTGGATAGGTGCTTCTGCTAAATTACTTAAATGTAAATGTTCAAAATGCTTTCTTAAATACTCTAGAAATACAGTAATTCATGGCTAGCTAGTTGGCGTTGCACTCTAGCGTTCAATCGGAGATGTTACCCTCTCTGAGACCAAGAAGTAGTTGTTTCCCTTGCTTTGCAAGGGCTATGGCTTTCGTGGTAACATGGGTGACGATTGTTGATGTGTTCACTGTTGCACATGGTCAGAGGGACATTCTTAAATAAAGAGAGAAGTTTGGTAGGATAATGCAGCACATCAGAAGAAGACATCTTTAATGTTATTTTATTGAACCGGCTGTGTTAGTAGCCTCTGATCCTGTTAAAACAATATATGTGTTGGGACCCTCTAGCCTGGTAGTCTACACTAATCAGGGAAAACAGAATAACTCCGGACCCTGATTTCTAGCTATTGTCTAAAACCTAGGCCCGGATCTTTCCTGCCCAGGTAAATGTGAGGACCTTTAATATCACTCTGGGCTTCCCTAGGCCTGCAGTACACTTTCAGGGCTTATCGTCCCAGAGGAGATGACAGAAGTTGTTCCAAATGGCACACTACAACTGTTTTTCAGCATTTTTACAGGATGGATGGAATATTTTGACCAATGTGTCTTATAATTACATAATGACCGTTCCTGGATTATTTTGGTCACACATATCTCACAGTGACCCTGGACAAACAAGATTCCTTATTTCAAAATGGTATCTGGCCATCTGTCAGATAGCTGGCACACAGACTAGCACCGGCTGTTATAGCAGCAAAGGGGGACAAACTCCCTATTAATGCCCATAGTTTTGGAATGAGATGTTCGAGCAGGTGTCCACATGCCTTTGGTCATGTTTATATACAGTCATGGCCCAAAGTTTTGAGATTGACACAAATATTAATTTTCACAAAGTCTGCTGCCTCAGTGTCTTTAGATATTTTTGTCAGATGTTACTATGGAATACTGAGGTGTAATTCTAAGCATTTCATAAGTGTCAAAGGCCTTTATTGACAATTACATGAAGTTGATGCAAAGAGTTAATATTTGCAGTGTTAACCCTTCTTTTTCAAGACCTCTGCAATCCGCCCTGGCATGCTGTCAACTAACTTCTGGGCCACATCCTGACGGATGGCAGCCCATTCTTGCATAATCAATGCTTGGAGTGTGTCAGAATTTGTGGGTTTTTGTTTGTCCACCCGCCTCTTGAGGATTGAGTTTCCTGGCCATGGACCCAAAATATCAATGTTTTGTTCCCCGAGCCACTTAGTTATCACTTTTGCCTTATGGCAAGGTGCTCCATCATGCTGGAAAACGCATTGTTCATCACCAAACTGTCCCTGGATGGTTGGGAGAAGTTGCTCTTGGAGGATGTGTTGGTACCATTCTTTATTCATGGCTGTGTTCTTAGGCAAAATTGTGAGTGAGCCCACTCCCTTGGCTGAGAAGCAACCCCACACATGGTCTCAGGATGCTTTACTGTTGGCATGACACAGGACTGATGGTAGCACTCACCTTGTCCTCTCCTGGCAAGCTTTTTTCCGGATGCCCCAAACAATCGGAAAGGGGATTCATCAGAGAAAATGATTTTACCCCAGTCCTCAGCAGTCCAATCCCTGTACCTTTTGCAGAATATCAGTCTGTCCCTGATGTTTTTCCTGGAGAGACGTGGCTTCTTTGCTGCCCTTCTTGACACGAGGCCATCCTCCAAAATTCTTTGCCTCACTGTGCGTGCAGATGCACTCACACCTGCCTGCTGCCATTCCTGAGCAAGCTCTGTACTGGTGGTGCCTTGATCCCGCAGCTGAATCAACTTTAGGAGACGATGCTAGCGCTTGCTGGACTTTCTAGGGCGCCTTGAAGCCTTCTTCACAACAATTGAACTGCTCTCCTTGAAGTTCTTGATGATCCGATAAATGATTGATTTAGGTGCAATCTTCCTGGCAGCAATATCCTTTCCCTTTTTGTGCAAAGCAATGATGACGGCACGTGTTTCCTTGCAGGTAACCATGGTTGACAGAGGAAGAACAATGATTCCAAGCACCACCCTCCTTTTGAAGCTTCCAGTCTGTTATTCAAACTCAATCAGCATAACAGAATGATCTCCAGCCTTGTCCTCATCAACACTCCCACCTGTGTTAACGAGAGAATCCCTGACATGATGTCTGCAGGGCTGAAATGTATTGGAAATATTTTTTGGGATTCAGTTCATTTGCATGGCAAAGAGGGACTTTGCAATGAATCTGATCCCTCTTCATAACATTCTGGAGTATATGCAAATTGCCATCATACAAACTGAGGCAGCAGACTTCGAGAAAATTTATATTTGTGTCATTCTCAAAACTTTTGGCCACGACTGTATATACAGTGGTTCCTCTTTTAAAAGTTGCGAGCTTACACCGCAGGGACCAAGCGTCACGGCTTCATTGCTCAAGACCACCACAAGGCGGAGCACTCATTGTGCATTTGGGTCCCAAGGTTTTTATATGACCAGTCATATCGAGTGGTTCCACTGACAAATTTGACGCAAGCTTTCTTCGATGAAGATGGCTGACAGAATATTACAGAGGAAGCAGATTTAAGTAGTTATGTCATAACGAGTCAAGCTAAACATTTACAATTGAGAGGAATATGTTAGTTAATGTAGATACAAATGATTGTGCACATAATTTGTCATAAAGTTAATTTACGAAAATAGCAATTTAGGAAGTTAACTGACTAGCTAACATTAGCCAGCTAGCTAGCTAGTGTTATGACATGAGTACAGTATGACATTGTAATTTGTGTTGTTTAATGTTTTAGGGACTCCTGAGAAAACTAGCAAACCAGGCTGTTGTCTTGGAAAACAGTGGATGTAAAGAATCTAGCTAGCTAAAGCATTTACTGCAAATTGAATGTACAATTGTGTAAGTTAGCCTTGCCGCGCAATGCATCTGATGTAACATAGCTAACTATTTACTTGCTTATTGTGTAGTGGAGGATACACATAACTGCATGCCTATGGATGTGTATATATTCATACCAATCTATGAACCTTAGCTATCATAGTTGTTGTATCAACTTCAAGTAGCCTAGTGGTTAGAGTGTTGGGCTAGTAATCGGAAGGTTGCAAGTTCAAATCCCCGAGCTGACATGGTACAAATCTGTCGTTCTGCGCCTGAACAGGCAGTTAACCCACTGTTCCTAGGCCGTCATTGAAAATAAGAATTTGTTCTTAACTGAATTGCCTAGTAAAATAAAGGTAAAAAAAAAATCTGAAAGGAATTAATGAAGCCTATGGATTGAATAGAATATAATAACTTTGTGCCAAGTATGCAAGTCCTATATGCATGTACTGTACTGCATGTAGTTATAATCACGCATGAGACCCACATTGTAGCCTGTACAGTGAATATATTCACCGATCATGTACTCTTCCTTGGCAAATAAAGGTGTGGTTCAGGTATGAATCTCTGAGACATTCTTTTTCCGTCATATCCAATACCAGGTGTATCAAATTCCATTCTTTGAATGATACTGTATCTGCATTGCAATTATACACTTCAACCGTGTTTACCACTCCTGCTCCTGGGACAACAATGATTACACATTGTACCTATGCAATAGACTAGAAACATGATTTAACTCTACTGACTCCCCATCCTGCATGCGGGAGCGTAATCATCGCCTGACAATAATTAGCATAACGCAACGGACATAAATATCCCTAGAAAATATTCCTATTCATGAAAATCACAAATGAAATATATTGAGACACAGTTTAGCCTTTTGTTAATCACCCTGTCATCTCAGATTTTCAAAATATTCTTTACAGCCAAAGCTAGACAAGCATTTGTGTAGGTTTATCGATAGCCTAGCATAGAATTATGCCTTGCTAGCAGCAGGCAACCTTGTCACAAATCAGAAAAGCAATCAAATTAAATCGTTTACCTTTGATGAACTTCGGATGTTTTCACTCACGAGACTCCCAGGTAGATAGCCAAAGTTCATTTTTTCCACAAACATTATTTTTGTAGGCGAAATAGCTCCGTTTGTTCTTCACGTTTGGCTGAGAAATCGCCCGGAAATTGCAGTCACAAAAAACGGCAAAAAAATATTCCAAATTAGCTCCATAATATCGACAGAAACATGGCAAACGTTGTTTATAATTAATCCTCAAGGTGTTTTTCTAATATCTATTCGATAATATATCCGTCGGGACAATTCGTTTTTCAGTAGGACCGATTGGAGTAATGGCTACCTCTGTATTTTACGCGAGAGTCACCCTTGGAGACATTAGGTGACCACGTACGCAATGTAGCCGCCTACGGCTATTCTTCAACAGAAATGCGTAAAACTACGTCACAATGCTATAGACACCTTGGGGAATACGTAGAAAGCATAAGCTCGTTGATAGGACATTAACAGCTCAATAGGGACTCATTGGAACGCAGCGCTTTCAAAATATGGGGCACTTCCTGATTTGATTTTTCTCAGGCTTTCGCCTGCAACATCAGTTCTGTTATACTCACAGACAGTATCTTTACAGTTTTGGAAACGTTAGAGTGTTTTCTATCCAAAGCTGTCAATTATATGCATATTCTAGCATCTTGTCCTGACAAAATATCCCGTTTAAAAAGGGAACGTTTTTTTTCCAAAAGTGAAAATACTGCCCCTAGAGTCGCAACAGGTTTTAAGTAAAGGGTGATTTGTAATTCATATATACAGAAAGATAAAAAAAACGATGCATCTCTAACTCCCTTCATCTGCATTAATCTGAGGACAGAGGATAGCATTTCAATGAGACACTTAATTTCAACCAATGGAGAATGTGAAACTATTTAAAGAAGTTCATTTCCTGGTGCTATAAATACATAATACATGCATTATAATTATCATAAATGTAATATTATATTATAAATACAAGTTCAATCTGTACTTCATTGCACATATGGTGTGCATTATAAAACGAGGAAGAAAGACGAGGTGGGGAGAGAGGGGTAGAAGACAAAAGGAAAGAGGTAAGAACAGAGGCAGACAGCATATGATTAATGAATTACATTGCTACCCTAATATTATCTCAGTTCACCACAATTACAGTGTCTCTAGCGGTGTCTCCTAACCAGCCTTGGGCCCCCAGTTAGCCCAAAGGTTATCTTAAGAGCGGGTGAGGTGGCGATGACGGGACTGTCTTCCTCTCTCACATCAAAACATACCTGCAGACAAGAGAGATGGATAGAGAGAGAGCATGATTAAGCCTTGTTTTTATCTTCTAACACAAGTCATCATCAGTCATCATAATCATCGGGAGGTGAAATGCAAAACTTACCTTGGATCATTAACTATGGGACTACTACATCTCTACCTGTATTTCAATGTAAAGCATCTCTTTAATAATACTTCCTGTTGACCTGGCCTCTCACTTATGATCATGCTGTGCCCTCTGTCAGCCAGTTCAGATGCGGGAGGGGTTCACCGACACAGCTGATATAACCTAGAGGATTTAGGGAGAAGGGGGAGAGGGATGAAGTGAAGGAGAGAGACTGTTATTGTGTGTGTGTTGTCTCACCTGGTATCCACACTAAGTGGCCCAAGATAACTTTATGCAGAAAAACAGACACATGAGGACAAACAATAGAAGATAATGTCATTATTAGACATAAATACCACTTGAAGTTTGATGATGACTTGATAATTTGAATCAGTTGTGTAGTGCTAAGGCAAAAACAAAAATGTGCATAGGTGTTTGGAGAATTCTGATATGCCACAGCTGGTGAGGTGTCAGGTTATCCTCTGTACTTAAAGGGTGATTATTCCAACTCTCTGTGAAATGTTGCAGATCTGCCCGCAGACAAGGTAGGGACAAATATCCCACACAGAAGAGGTGGATAAAATTCGACAGGTCAAGGTATCCTTCTTCCTCCAAACTGTGCATGTGATACAGGTTCCATGTACATCAAGACAGGCAGAGAGGAAGAGAGAAAAATAATAAAATTACCTCTGGTTATGGACACTTTTGCCAGCAATAAAGCTTCCACGGCCTGTTCCTCGGACAGTGAATATCTGGCAATGTCTACATTTTCGACCCCTTGATCAGCTCGCACTCTGAAAGTTAAGAAAATAGCTTCTTATTTGTGGATATGAAAGCAATAACTCAGACATGACCCTTCAGTCTAAAGCAGCAGATGTCATTTTGAGGATACGTCAAAACAGCAACTTCTTATGGTTGGGGGCAGTATTGAGTAGCTTGGATGAATAAGGTGCCCAGAGTAAACTGCCTGCTACTCAGTCCCAGAAGCTAAGATATGCATATTAGTAGTAGTTTTGGATAGAAAACACTCTGAAGTTTCTAAAACTTTTTGAACGATGTCTGTGAGTATAACATAACTCATATGGAAGGCAAAGACCTGAGAAGAAATCCAACCAGGAAGTGGGAAATCTGAGGTTTGTAGGTTTGTGCTGCTGCCATGTTGTGTTGCTACCATGCTGTGTTGTCGGGTGTTGCTGCCATGCTGTTGTCTTGGGTCTCTCTTTATGTAGTGTTGTGTTGTCTCTCTTGTCGTGATGTGTGTTTTGTCCTATATTTTTATTTAATTAATTTGTATTTTTCATCCCAGCCCCGTCCCTGCAGGAGGCCTTTTGCCTTTTGGTAGGCCGTCATTGGAAAACAATTATTTGTTCTTAACTGACTTGCCAATTTTTTTTAAAGTTCAAATTAAATAAATATTCAACTGTATTTGGGGAGTTTCTCCCATTCTTCTCTGCAGATCCTTTCAAGCTCTGTCAGGTTGGATGGGGAGCATTCCAGCAAAGCAATTCAGGTCTCTCCAAAGATGTTCGATCGGGTTCGGGCTCTGGCTAGGCCACTCAAGGAATTTCAGAGACTTGCGTCGAAGCCACTCCTGCATGTCTTAGGGTCGTTCTCCTGTTGGAAGGTGAACCTTCGCCCAAGTCTGAGATCCTGAGAGCTCTGGAGCAGGTTTTCATCAAGGATCTACTTTGATCCGTTTATCATTCCCTCTATCCTGACTAGTCTCCCAGTCTCTGCCACAGGAAAACTGTGCCTTCCTCTCTCATCGCTCATAGGCCTGGAATCTAACTAATAATTAAATAGTGCAAAGTATAGGTGAAAGATGTGCAGTATCATATCTGTTTTGTGGTATCACAAATAACCAGCCAGAGGAGACGTTCAACAAAGATGCTACTGTATGTGTAAAAAATATATAAACATTTCCTGAGCTTTCTTATATCTCCTGGATATAGGACAGACACTTCAAAACCGTATTCCTTATTATATATTTTTTTTGTCTTTTTTGCTATTTCTGAATGTGTTATTCAATGCGTTTGTCACGCCCTGACCACAGAGAGCCCTTGGTTCTCTATGGTGTAGTAGGTCAGGGCTTGACTAAGGGGTGTTCTAGTATGTTGGTGCTAATATGGTTCCCAATTAGAGGCAGCTGTTTATCATTGACTCTGATTGGGAATCATATTTAGGTAACCGTTTCCCCCACCTGTGTCTTGTGGGATAATGTTTGTGTTTAGTTGCCTGTATGCACGTCATGACTTCATGTTTCTTCATTGTTTTGTTTGTTTCACGGAGGTTAAAAATATGTGGAACTATACTCACACTGCGCCTTGGTCCGCTCATTATTATGAATGTGACAGTGTTTCGGTAAAATTCTAAATCAAATATCTAAATGATCCATGGTATGACCATCTTAAATCAATTCCTATTGTCAGCTTATTGTGCATAGAACATTTGTCACGTAGAGAGGATGATGACCAGCTGCTGTCTACTGGTTAGAAAGATGGTTCTAGACTGAATGTATGTGATAGTCATTGCTTAACAATATGAGTAGTGTAGGTAAAAGATTAAGTGAAAACCTATTGGAGGATTGCTCTCCACAAGGTGGGTTGGGCATGAAATTACAGCAGGCTGTTCAATACTGAGCCATGCTTACTGACAAGTATGGTGGATTGGTACCGGGCAATTCCACGATAACAGAGTGATAAAATATACAGAACAAAAAATATAAATGCAACATGTAAAGTGTTTGTCCCATATTTCATGAGCTGAAATCGAATATCAAAGAAATGTTCGATTTGCACAAAAAAGCGTATTTATCTCAAATGTTGTACACAAATTTGTTTACATCCCTGTTAGTGAGCCTTTTTCCTTTGCAATATAATCCATCCACCTGACGTGGGGCATTTCAAGAATCTGATTAAACAGCATGATCATTACACAGGTGCACCTTGTGCTGGGGACAATAAAAGGCCACTTTTTAAAATGTGCAGTTTTGTCACACAACACAATGCCACAGATGTCTCAAGTTTTGAGTGAGCGTACAATTGGCATGCTGACTGCAGGGATGTCCACCAGAGCTTTTGCCAGATAATTGAATGTCATTTTCTCTACCATAAGCAGCCTCCAATGTAATTTTAGAGAATTTGGCAGTACATCCAACCAACCTCACAACCACAGACTACGTGTAGCCATGCCAGCCCAGGACCTCCACAACTGGTTTCTACACCTGCGGGATTGTCTGAGACCAGCTACTCGGACATCTGATGAAACTGTGTATACATAACCAAATAATTTTTGCCACTGTCATAATCAGTCTCAGGGAAGCTCACCAGGGTCTTGACCTGGCTGCAGTTCGGCATCGTAACTGACTTCCGTAGGCAAAGGCTCACCTTCCATGGCCACTGGCATGCTGGAGAAGTGTGCACCTCACCTATTAATCTGTTTCAACTATACCGGGCAGTATGGCGTCGTGTGGGCAAGCGGTTTGTTGATGTCAATATTGTGAACAGAAACTTCACACAGACTTTGAGGAGAAGTGGGACAACATTCCACAATCAACAGCCTGATCAACTCAACTCTATATGAAGTGTCACACTGCATGAGGCAAATGGTGGTTACACCAGATACTGACTGGTTCTGATCCACACCACTACCTTTTCTTAAAAAGGAATCTGTGACCAACAGATGCATATCTATGTTCCCAGTCATGTGAAATCCATAGATAAAGGGCCTAATGAATTTATTTCAATTGACAGTAAAAATCTTCTAAACTGAGCAATTTATATATCTTTTCAGTGAATATGTCAAACAATTGTTAAAAGTAGTCCTTGTGCATGTTGTATTGTTTAGTTGTATGTGTAACGTAGACACAGGGAGTCTGGAAACAAGTGCAGCGTGAGTTTAATGAAAACTAACAAGAGCAGCGTCTAAAAGGAAAACAAAACTACCTGATAACTGAAAGAACAAAGTGCTAGATAAATGGTAAGTAATCAGGGAAGGTAGCCTAGTGGTTAGAGCGTTGGGCCAATAACCGAAAGGTTGCTAGATCGAATTCCTGAGCTGACAAGGTAAAAATCTGTCTTTTTGCCCCTGAACAAGGCAGTTAACCCACTGTTCCTAGGCCGTGATTGTAAATAAGAATTTATTATTAACTGACTTGTCTAGTTAAATTAAAACAAAAATGAATATGATAAGGTGCAGGTGTGCGTAATTAAGGGTTGCCAGGACCGGTGGTTAGTAGACAGGTGATCTCGAGTGCCACAGAGAAGTAGACGTGACACTACCACCCACCCCCAACAAGCGGCTCCAGCTGTTGGACAACACCAGCCAGGGGGACAGCCCAGAGAGCCAGACGCGATCACCAGGATGGAACACGGGAGCCTCACTGCAGTTGCGATCCGCCTGCTGCTCCTGACGGCATTGTTCCATGCCTCTTCTGTGTGCCTGAACCACTTGTCTGGCTCAGAGTCCACAGAGCCAGGGCTGGCTGATAACCCAAAACACACTGGAAAGGAGTCAGCCCGGTGGAGAAGTGTTGCAATGAATTCTGGGCGTATTCTTCAAAATCTATGGCAAGACTTGAAAATGGCTGTCTAGCAATGATCAACAACAAACTTGACAGAATTTCAAAAATATTATCCAATCCAGGTGTGCAAAGCTCTTAGAGACTTATCCAGAAAGACTCACAGCTGTCATGGCTGGCAAAGGTGATTCTAAAATGTAATGAATACTTATGTAAATTGGATATTTCTGTAGTTCATTTTCAATAAATGTCTTAATTTTGAATCTTCAGAACATTATTGATGTCACTTGTTAAATCCACTTCAATCAGTGTAGATAAAGGGGAGAATACAGGTTAAATAAGGATTTATAAGCCTTGAGACAATTGAGAAATAAATTGTGTATGTGTACCATTCAGGGTGAATGGGCAAGACACAAAATGTTAGTGCAATTGAACTGGGTGCAACTCAATATTAGGAAAGTGGTCCTAATGTTTTGTACATGGGAAACTGTTGTGTGAAAAAAAACACAGCTTTGCAGTTCATGACACACACAAGTGTGCCTGGCACCTACTACCATACCCAGTTCAAAAGCATTTAAATGTTGTGCATTGCCCATTTACCCCCTGAAGTGTGCTGAAATATTTGTAAATCCCTTTCCCGGAAGAGTGCGATTGATACAAAGAAATTAGGGGCCATTTAACCTTGCAACAGTTTTGCCAGATTATACCTTTAATTTAGTTGACTTGTGATATCAGGAAGTCGCCCTGTTGTGTAACATGTAACGAACCTCTCATATCAATGATTTTATGTGGATTACACTTTCTAAAAACTGCCCTTCGAATTATCTGTAGGTTAAGTCCATTTTTGACAGGGTTTAAGACAGGTGGTATAACAAGGAATTGTACACCCATTGCATTATGCATATTTAGCGTAATATTAACATCACTATTCCCCCCTAGCAAAATGTCAAACAGGGTCACTAATGAAAATAACCATTGTCAATAAATGTGGCACACATGTCTGTGTGAACTTAATCCTTCCCTCAGCTGACTTTACACAAGTATAAGGGCACAGACCCAGATGCAGACAAGGGAGACAGAAGGTTTGAGTCTGATATTTCTTCAAATCCAAGGTGCAGGCAAGAGAACGGTCATGGACAGGCAAAGAATCATAACAAGGTCAGAGTCCAGGAGGTACAGGGTGGCAGGCAGGCTCGAGGTCAGGGCTAGCAGTATGGTCAGGCAGGCAGGCTCGAGGTCAGGGCTAGCAGTATGGTCAGGCAGGCAGGTTCAGATTCTAAAACATTTCTGAAGCATTGAAGGTCCCCAACATCACAGTGGCCTCCATTATTCCTAAATGGAAGAAGTTTGTAACCAAGACTCTTCCTAGAGCTGACCACCCGGCCAAACTGAGAAGGGCTTTGGTCATGGAGGTGACCAAGAACCCGATGGTCACTCCGCAGAGCTCCAGAGTTCCTCTGTGGAGATGGGAGAACCTTCCAGAAGTACAACCATCTCTGCAGCACTCCACCAATCAGGCCTTTATTGTAGAGCGGCCAGACGAAAGCTACTCAGTAAAAGGCACATGATAGCCCGCTTGGAGGTTGCCAAAAGGCACCTAAAGGACTCTCAACAGATATGAAAATGCCTGTTTATCAGTGAGAGGATGAGACACAAGATCAATGTTAAAGTCTGTGCTTCAACAATGGGGTGAAATTAAGGCCTAGATTCAATCAGATCAAGCGTTAACCGGCGATAGCCGACACCCACATACAGAAGTCGGAAGTTTACATACACTTAGGTTGGAGTCATTAAGAAGTATTTTAAAGTCTTTTTACTTAAGTCGTTTTTGGGGTATCTATGCTTTACTTTTTATATTTTTGACAACTTCTGCATTTACTCCACTACATTCCTAAAGCAAATAATGTACTTTTAACCCATATATTTTCCCTGACATCCAAAAGTACTCATTACATTTTGAATGCTTAACAGGACAGGAAAATGGTCCAATGCACGCACTTATCAAGAGAACATCCCTGTTCATCCCAATTGCCTCTGATTTGGCAGACTCACTAAACACAAATGCTTCATGTGTAAATTATGTCTTAGTGTTGTAGTGTGCCGTTGACTATCCGTAAATTTAAAAAACAAAAATGGTTTGCCTAATATAAAGAATTTTAAATGATTTATACTTTTACTTTTGATACTTAAGTATATTTAAAATCAAATACGTTTAGTATTTTACTCAAGTAATATTTACTGGGTGACTTTCACTTTTACTTGAGTCATTTTCTGTTAAGGTATCTTTACTTTTACTCAAGTATGACAATTGGGCACTTTTTCCACCACTTGACAGGTGTGTGCCTTTCCAAATCATTTCCAAGTCATGTCCAATCAATAGACTCCAATCAAGTTGTAGAAACATCTCAATGATGATCAATGGAAACAGGATGCACCTTTTTTATACATTTGCAAAAATGTCTAAAAAACGTTGTTTTTTTCCATTATGGGGTATTGTGTGTAGATTGATGAGGGGGAAAACATTTAATCCATTTTAGAATAAGGCTGTAACCTAACAAAATGTGGAAAAAGTCATGGGGTCTGAATACTTTCCAAATGCACTGTATATAAAGTTGGCTATATGCAGCTATTTTGAGTTTGTTGGTCAAGGTAACAAGATGGCTCCATGAAGCCAAACACCTGAATCTCAGTCATTGACAACAAATAAGAGGGGCAAAGTTATTCCACACAACATCCATGAAAAATAATTTTGACGAAGGCCATTGACTGCTAGAACATCATTATTTTAATATTTAGATAAAATAAAGCACCAAGAATTTAATTGTGAGCGAGATTTGCACCTTTTCCTGCTTTATGTCCATGAAAAATTACAAATGAAAATGGTCAATATAGCTTTATAGATCAACAAGAAAGATATGTTGATACACACAAGGTCATCACCACAATAGATTTAGATTAGGGCAGCAACTTTCCGGTTGAACATCTGTGCAACTCTATTCCGAATCTGAGTGAGTTTCATCCCATATATGATAGGGTTCACCAGAGGAGGCACAACTAGGAACTCCACCGCCATGATATTCCTCAGGGCCAGCAGGCTGGTGTTGCTGCCGTAGCGAGCGTACATCACATCGAAGGTGAGGGATATGGTGAAGTTAGTGAGGGTGATCAGATGAGGCAGACAGGTCTGCATGAACTTCTTCCTCTGCACACGGGAACGCAAAGACGCTTTGATGATGTTCATGTAGGATATCAGGATGAGTATTGTTTGAGAAACATGAGAAAACGTGAGAATGAAACCGTAGAGGTTGTTCAGAGTGGTGTCAACGCATGAGAGCTTCACGACGGCCCAGTTTGAGCAGTAGAGTTTATCGATGTCGACGCCACAGAGGGGTAACCTAGCTGTTAGTCCCATCCCAATGCTACTTTCTAGCCATGAGAAAAGCCACGTAAGAAGAAGCAGTGTCCACACTTTTCGAGTAGTCATGATAGAGTGGTATTGTAACGGTTTACAGATGGCAACATACCTGTCATATGCCATCACTGTCAAGCTGGTGAATTCACAGAAAGCAAAGGAGTAGATTACCAATATCTGGGTCATGCACCCAGGGTATGTTATCACATGAGAGTCAAATAAAAGGTCATAAAGTATCTTTGGGTAGAAAGCTGAAGCGCCATAGATACCATTAATACACAGATTACAGAGAAATAAATACATAGGTTCATGCAACATTTTCTCCAGAAAAATGGTAACGATCAGTATCAGATTCACAAAAATGGTGAAGATGTATAGGATGAGAGTTAATGAGAAGTAGATGTGTTTGTTTGTCTGTGTCACGTTCAGTCCATGCAGCACAAACACTATCTGCTGGGAGGAGTTGAACTCCATTGTCATTGACAGCAGGCACACATGGCTAGTGTACACAGGGCCTGAGAATGATCAGTTTGTCCAAGTTTTGTTGGTTGGTCTATTTAAAAAACAATTTGATTACATTTGAACAGTAACTCCCACCCATACAGCAGTCTGACAGCCTTTCAACGATGATAGCTCTCCTTCAAACAATGTTGTTGGTATTCAGATGTCAAACAAGTCAACCCAAAACCACCCAGTTTCAGCAGCCACCTACATTACAATGCAGTGAGCACACA
Organism: Oncorhynchus mykiss; assembly: GCF_057628025.1. Classification (NCBI taxonomy): domain Eukaryota; kingdom Metazoa; phylum Chordata; class Actinopteri; order Salmoniformes; family Salmonidae; genus Oncorhynchus; species Oncorhynchus mykiss. The sequence goes on from NC_143045.1 coordinate 14,652,177, forward strand.
GACCAGTATTCAACCTGTATCACATTCTGGTGAGCATGAAGCATTATATATATATTTTCACTTCACTTAATTTAACTAAAAGTTAGAGAGTAATCCTAAACAATATTTAACTGAATTAGTTAGATGATTAATCGAAACAAAGTAAGTATTTTCAAAGTCTTCAAAGTAGGTTCTCCTTGAAGATGATCATTCGTATGGTCTGTGTATTTGTATGGTCTCTGTATCTCTCTTCTAAAGGCCAGAGCAGATCACCTCCACCTGAGCAGACCAGATCATACCTACAGTAGGTATGACACTTCTCCACTCTCCGCACCACTCCTTTATGGAGCAGTATCTGAGTATCTCAACTGCCATAGCAACGTGTGAGATGTATGGAGTGATAGACAGGTGAACCCCTCAGCACACACTGCTCACTCTGGAGGTTACCTTCCTAATGAGACCATGTCTATAGGACTGACTATGAGATGAGGTATGAGATAGAATAGGATTTTGTTTATGTAGCAAGGTAATATTGTTGAAGTTCATATTCACGCTTTCCACAAAATGCAAAGATCGCAGCAAAGTTAAGCTCACTTCTGTGCAATTTTTATATTTTCAAGTTAATGTTGTTCAAGTTCAAGTTTTTTGGGTCTACATTTTGAACAGACCTTGTTTAGAGCATGGCCAAATTCCTATTTAGTAATTGGACCACAAGGGTACATTTTTCTTTGTCTCTAAAGGCTTTTCACAAAATGGAAGATTTCAGCAAAGTTTAGCTCACATCTGTGCAATTTTATTTACCATTGCTCAGCTCCAGGAAGTGAATCAGAGAAGGGCTAGTAGTAGCCAGTTTTTGCATGAATTAATGATAAAAATGTATGTAATGAAAACATTTAAATTGCAAAATTCACTGTAAAATATTGTCGGAGCGTATAAAAATGGGTCTTGTACAAAGTACTATAACCTTCATAAAGTTCATATTGAAGTGGTCCGTATCATCTATCAGCGGACTGTTTACAGGCCCCATGTCAGCTTACGTCTTGATTGACACAACCCATCCAGCCAGGGGCATCATGCTCCCCAAAATGTTGAGGTGGTACCGATAAGTAAAATGTCTATCTTTGAATGTCCCCACAAGTGTCACGGGATGATAATGCTGATGTGCCAACTTCTGTCTGTACCGTTTGAGCTACAAACTAATATGACCCCACTTTGGAAAGATGAGACTCTCACTAGTTCTCCGTTTTGCTCACAAGTGTCACAGACTCGTCCGAATGTAACCCATACAAATTAATGAAAGTATGGAGGTAGTTTTGTGCCAAAAAAACACATTTCCTGAGCTGTCTTATATCTCCTAGATATGGGACAGACACTTTAAAATCGTATTCCTTGTGATTAATTTTTTTACTGTATTTTTTGCCATTCATGAATGTTATTCATTGTGTTTCTTTGGGCTAAAGTAATAAAGGTCAAATTCAATATTTTATGAAATAATTTGTCTATTTTTTTATATATATATACCTAAAGGGGTCCTAAAATTCCAAATCAAATATGGTGTGACCATCATAAAACATTTTCACATCTTCGCTTACAACCCACCCAAACGGCTTAGACTTTTATAAAAAAGAATTCTCCCAAATGTTGTGGTATCCAATTGGTAGTTACAGCCTTGTCCCAATGCTGCAACTCCCGTACGGACTCGGAAGAGGCGAAGGTCGAGAGCCGTGCATCCTCCAAAACACAACCAAGCCAAGCCGCACTGCTTCTTGACATAATGTGTCGGAGGAGACCCCGTACACCTGGCGACCATGTCAGCATGCATTGCACCCGGCCCGCCACAGGAGACGCTAGTGCACGATGGGACAAGAACATTCCTGCCAGCCAAACCCTCCCCTAACCTGGACTATGCTGGGCCAATTGTGCGCCACACCATGGGTCTCCGGCTGTGACCGGCTGGACTCAAACCAGGATCTCTAGTGGCACAGCTAGCACAGCCTTAGACGACTGTGCCACTCGGAGGCCCAGACTTTTATAGTTTTAAGATCCTACATCTGTAGTACACAGGCCTGACTAATATTGGGTTAGGGATGACTGAAACACAATACCCTTATACCTGAAACTTGACAGAAGGCCACTTGTTTTAGTCTTGCTGAACATTTCTGTCATTACAAAGACAATTCCTTTGGGGTTTCAGTGGTTCAAAATGGGTAATAATCTGCCACCCTATTTCTATGGTTATATCTTCAAGGGATGGTAAACAACTGTATGTAATATTGTGTGTTTGAGATATAACAAAGTGTATACCACATAAAACCCCAAAGACATTGGGATGCTAAGTAGATGACTTGAATGCCTGTCCATTATCCTCATGTCTTAGGGTGTAGTATGTAGAAGCTGGTCAATTGAGCAAGAAAACATGTTTACTGAATTTGTCTGTCAGTCTTCAGAGAACAGGTCATTAGTCCACTGTATCTCTCAATTCCCTTGAAAACAATTTAGAAACACCTACCTGTGAGACCAGAGAGGCTGAAACAACCACAGAGGTAGCCCTTGGTCACCGTCTTGTCTCTCGTTACACCAATTGAAGGGTTAGTCCCAGGGAGGTGCAGAGTGTCATTAGGCTTAATTGCCTCCCTTCAGACTGGTCTGGTGTGAATGATGCAACAATGAGAAACTATAAACACACATTTTTGACCTGTGACCTGAGAGTGAAAATCATGATATGGTCAAGAATATGTAAACTTATGTTAGATCAAGCCCCGAGAAGCTATCTGCTTAGAGAATAGAACATAGAGACAGTTTCAATCAATGTGTTGAACTGTGGCTTGAACCAGGGTCACTGTGAGATATGTTTGACCCAAATAATCCAGTGAGGGTCATGATGTATTTATAATACACATTGGTCAATGTATTCCATCCATCCTGTAAAAAGTATGAAAAAAAGTTGTAGGGTGCCATTTGGGACATAACCCTTCCGTCATCCCCTCAGGGAGGGTAGGCTCTGAAAGTGTACTGTAGGCCTAGAAAGAAGGAGAAGAAAAAGGATAACAATTTGAGGAAAAAAGGAGCCACGACCCTGATCGGCAAAGCACATAATTATATCTGGTTACAGATGCCGTATCTTCCCATTAGAAAACAGTGATGTAGTTGGACGTGAGCCAACACATTTTCACCAAAGCATCCTTACCAGAAGTCCACTGGCACGTTCTGATAATCAAAGTAACTAGATCACGTGTGGAAATGGGTCTGGACAAATGGCTCACAGTTTAGAGTGACTAGTTCCTGACATTGTGTTAGCGTGTTGAGAAGGGAAGTGCAGCCACAACCTTTAAAAAAATAAAGAATAATAATACATTTAATAAGGACCTATTTCTTTCTCCAGGCTTGTTTACAAACACACTGCTAGGTCCTAATTACCATATATTGCATATTATGGGGCTACATGGACGTGAACGTTTTAGATACATTTTTATAATCAGCTACTTTGTCACATTCATATCCCATCACTGTCGAGTTAACCACTTACGTCATCAGTCTGGGATAGCAGTGGTGGTAAATTATCGCTATTTGATAACACCACAAGAGACATTTGCCTTTGAGTTTTACAATGTATGAATCCAAACTTATGTTATATAATCCTTTACTTCCTTCTGTAATAGTATATGGATTTGTGTGAAATGGACAAGCAAAATGTGGAATTTGATCATATGCAAAAACGTGCCTTTTGAATGTTGTGTAACGTCACAGTAGCCTAGTCAAGGAAGCATCATGCAACACACTCGGCGGACAGTTTATTAGGTACATACAGCTAGTGCCGGGTCAGAAATTTAGACCGAGACAGGTACCAAAATAAACCTCTGGTGGCCAAGTTGACCTGTTTAACAAATATACAAATATGATTGGATAGTGGCTCTACTATGTAAGGTCTATGATAGGTTGATTCATTATTCTGTTACCGGTTGCTCTTTAATTATTTGTTATCCTTATCTTTTTTTTCCCACAGGTATTTTCTTAAAACTGCATTGTTGGTTAAGGGCTTGTAAGTAAACATTTCACTGTAAGGTCTACACCTATTGTATTATGCATGTGACAAATACAATTTGATATAATTAATGTGCTCAGTTGGTCGTCCACAGCATAATGGCTAATTGTGCCAGGTCGGCCTAAGAGAAAAGCTATAGCAGCTAGCCATTTTAGACCCAGGTATAAACCTCGGTTTAAGCAAACGTTTGTGAGTATGGTCTGGTTTTAACTGGAGTGTACACCCATTTAAGTTAGACGGGCTGGATTGGCTGATTTTGCCTCGGTTTTCCTCGCCCTCATTAAGAAATGTGAGATTTGCGTCTTGGAAGCGTGCTTAGATGTGGGTGTTTCTTGAATGTGTCTTGTACATGCAAAAACAGTAACACAGTTATTTATGGTATAGTCCCTCACCTGTCCAGATAATTTGAAAACAAGTCTAACCAGCTCTGCTAGGGCGAGTAAAGTGGTCAGTGAGGTCTGTAACACCAGTTAATGTAATACATTTTCCAACGGTTGATGGAATAAACAAGTTTTCTATTTGTAATAACTTTTTTGATTTTTTTATGTAATAAAACTGGTTAATGTAATAACTTGCCGATTTAATATAATAAAATGTTGAACGGTTAACTTTTTCCGCTAAATGTAATAAGTTATAACATTAACCGGTGAGTAACAACTTTTTTGATGAATAATGTAATTCATCAAAAAAGAATCATGTGACAATATACCAAAATCAATGTTACCCAGTTTGCAATGAGGAATTGGCCCAGAAGTGGTCCTCTTCTGGGGGGCCTGAACTGATCGAATCGGCCCGGAATTGGGTGTCGGACTCAGCCCGGAATCAAAATGAATGACTGCCCAGAATTGTCCCAAGTACATCGGGCCGTTTCTGTCTACCGGAATTCAGCCGACATCTTACCAAAATCCCCCCAGAAGCGACTCGATGCAAATGTAAATAAATGTATACAAAATTACCCAATTTAGTCATTTTAAATATTACTATTATACATTTTATGTATAGAAATTATACCTATCCACCCCCCCAAAAAAATGGTGTTGGAGGAAACACCTGGTGACCGTGTCAGCGTGCATGCGCCTGGCCCGCCACAAGTGTCGCTACAACGCGATTGGATAAGGACATCCCGGCCGGCCAAACCCTCCCCTAACTCAGACAATGCTGGGCCAATCTCCCGGTCGCTGCAGGCACAGGTATCGAACTAGCATCTGTAGCAGTGTCTTAGACCTGCGCTACTCGGGAGACTCCATCCACAAAGTTTTTAATGCTTATCAATTGCCTTGAAAAGTATCAAAATACTACTTAAAACAGGAATCTTAAAATAATTTAATTTAAATGTTCATTGTATTTTTTTTATCACAGAAACAATGAGAAAATATGGAAAAATAAACAATTAAATGTTATATAAAGCAGCCCATGTAATCATCTGCCAGAGAGTAGCCCCAATCGGCCCGAGCCCCAAGTAATACATTTGGGCCAGATAACTCACACCGGAATCGGCCCGAGCTCAACCACCGCATCCTAGCCATAAGTAATACTGCCTAAGGCGGCCCAGACTCGGGTCACATGACGTCGGCCGAGTGCCCTGACTCACAGCTGGAATCGGCAAAGCTGGGTATGTACTACTTCCCTCAATTTGATGCACATACCACCACCCACTGCCAATTACAACAAACTCATGCACTTCATATAGTAATACTCACTCACACAACCAATTATATATTTTGAGGAATAAAAAACTTTCTTTCACATTGAAAATGTTATTAGGTTGTGTAGATCTGTAGGAAAAACAAATCTAGTTGAATCCCTTTTATTTTAAGGCAGCAAAATGGGGGATAGGGGAGGGTGTTCAACTGTTCTGCCTGCAGTTATGGAGCCCTGACCTGTTCACCGGACGTGCTACCTGTCCCAGACCTGCTGTTTTCAACTCTCTAGAGACAGCAGGAGCGGTAGAGATACTCTTAATGATCGGCTATGAAAAGCCAACTGACATTTACTCCTGAGGTGCTGACTTGTTGCACCCTCGACAACTACTGTGATTATTATTTGACCATGCTGGTCATTTATGAGCATTTGAACATCTTGGCATTTTTCTGTTATAATCTCCACCCCTCGTAGCCTGGTTCCTCTCTAGGTTTCTTCCTAGGTTTTGGCCTTTCATGGGTGTTTTTCCTAACCACCGTGCTTCTACACCTGCATTGCTTGCTGTTTTAGGCTGGGTTTCTGTACAGCACTTTGAGATATCAGATGATGTAAGAAGGGCTATATAAATACATTTGATTTGGGTGTAGACTTTCGGATTACCTAAATTCAGTAACTTATTCTTGAATTACTTTCCTCAATGCAAATCATTTATGGGTAACAATTAAGTACCTTACTGTGATTGTTTTAAATTAAAATGGTAAAAAATAAAATTGCTTCTCAGCAGAGTGCAATTTCTCAAGCAGTAATTTTGCTAGGACTGTCTGGGAGTGGTCTGAATTGGGAGGGGAAAACTGAAAACATGCTCTTATTTGCAGTGAGGTTTGGGACTCTTAACCAATTTAGCCCCTGGTGATGTCACAAGGCAGGCCAAAACTCCATCCCACCAAGAAACAGGCTGAAATTTCAGGCGGTCTTTTCAAACAGCTCTTACACTAAAAGGGCAAAATCACAATATTATTCCAACCTCAGTGTGGAAATATATAAAACATAGGCAAATCATGTTTGACTGCACTAGGCCTTTAAAGACATCCTCTGGATTTTTTTAAACCTCCCGCTTTGGGCTGGTTGTGTAAATGTGCACTTCATACATGCATAATCTATGGACAGAATTACCACCTTACCTTAATTAGCCATGAAATCCATAGTTTGAATGTTACTATTTTACTGGAAGCTGTGCTGCGCCCTTATCCCGGCATTTCCTCCCACATGGCCCAGCCACCTAGCAATTCCGGTTCAAGATAAGGAGCTTCAGCCCCTTGCCATTTGAGTGAAAAGACAGCAAGATGTGCACACACAACAGATCAAGAGAGAGCAATGACGTGGTGCACATACAGTATTTGACATAGTACGCAATTTCTGGGGACCACTTTTGGCTCGTGAGCACTACTTTCAAAACTACTGGCTAAAAAGTATACAAAAAGTATAGAAGAATCTCTTTAAAAGGCATGAAAAGAAGACAAAAAGTATCCAAATGCATTTGGTGCGTCATCATAGTGATCTCTGACTTCTGTTCAGAATTGCTCAAGTGATAAACTTAACTTTAAATGCTGAATTGAATGTCATTGAGAAAACAGCTTTCATGTATTTTTCACAAACGACACCATTCTGTATAAATCTGGCTCTTCTTTGGACACTGTGCTAACAAACCTCCAAACGAGCTTCAACACCATACAACACTCCTTCCGTGGCCTCCCAACTGCTTTTAAATGCTAGTAAAACTAAGTGCATGCTCTTCAACCAATTGCTGCCCGCACCCTCCCGCCTGACTAGCATCACTACTCTGGATGGTTCTGACCTAGAATATGTGGACAACTACAAATACCTAGGTGTCTGGTAAGACTGTAAAGTATCCTTCCAGACTCACATTAAGCATCTCCAATCCAAAATTAAATTTAATCGGCTTCCTATTTCGCAACAAAGCCTCCTTTACTCATGCTGCCAAACATACCCTCGTAAAACTGACTATCCTACCGATCCTGGACTTCGGCAATGTCATTTACAAAATAGCCTCAAACACTCTACTCAGCAAATTGGATGTAGTCTATCACAGCGCCATCCGTTTTGTCACCAAAGCCCCATATACTACCCACCACTGCGACCTGTATGCTCTTGTTGGCTGGCCCGCACTACATATTCATCGCCAAACCAACTGGCTCCAGGTCATCTATAAGTCTTTGCTAGGTAACGCTCTGCCTTATCTCAGCTCACTGGTCACCATAGCAGCACCCACCCATAGCACGCGCTCCAGCAGGTATATTTCACTGGTCATCCCCAAAGCCAACACTTCCTTCGGCCTTTCCTTCCAGTTCTCTGCTGCCAATGACTGGAACGAATTGCAAAAATCACTGAAGCCTTATATCTCCCTCTCTAACTTTAAGCATCAGCTGTCAGAGCAGCTTACTGTACCTATACACCACCAATCTGTAAATAGCACACCCAACTACCTCATCCCAATATTATTACTTACCCTCTTGCACCCCAGTATCTCTACTTGAACATCATCATCTGCACATCTATCACTCCAGTATTAATGCTAAATTGTAATTATTTAGTCACTATGGCCTATTTATTGCCTACCTCCCTACTCTTCTACATTTGCACACACTGTACATAGATTTTTCTATTGTGTTATTGACTGTACATTTGTTTGTGTAACTCTGTTGTTTTTGTCGCACTGCTTTGCTTTATCTTGGCCAGGTCGCAGTTGTAAATGAGAACTTGTTCTCAACTGGCCTACCTGGTTAAATAAAGGTGAAATTTAAAAAACTTTCTGAATTTAAAATAATATTTTTTCTCAAAAGTATGTGTAATGTTACTTATTCAAGTGTTTTTATTATTTATCAGACTACAGTTACTCCCCAACCCTGCTCACAAGCACACATTGAATTGTACACACATGCACAGACAGACACCAAAGTAATTTAATACTCATACATATAGTAGACACTAAAAAGTACATTGAAATGCACGCACACACACACACACACAGGTAATACTTTACTTGATTATAGATTGGCATTCATAAAACCTTTATGAAACTATTCATGACATCAATTTTCTAAATAAAATCAGAACGTAACACAGAATAGAACCGATAACACAATAAATTGACAAGTTACCGTAATAACTTTTCTGCTTATTACGTTATCAGGGGAGTAGCAAATGTTTATGAATAACTTCAACCAATCATGTATTAAACTTAGCAAAATCAATATTTCTATGTATTATTTCCCTTATTTTGATGGACATGGAATAGTCCCAAAATTGCAAAGCCCATCAATCTGGCACGTCAGGCAGGCAGGCTCAAGCAAACGCTCAAATTATTGGAAAGATTTAAAATACTATTTTAACCCAGATCTGGATGACGCAGAACTAAACCTCGTGAGTAACACCACCCAGCTCAATCCCACCAGATATTTCTACTATAAAAATAACATGATAATAATAGCAATACTGTAATGAAAACAGAACTTTCGTTTTAAATTACATGTGATTGATGTTGTATTAAATAGAGCCCGCACACGCATAAGCTCCACGAGGTACCTTTATTCACAAACAAATAACGTTTTGATCCTGAAAGGATCTTCATCGGGTATTAATTTGGTTTGAAGGTTATTATGAATGATACTGCAATATTCATGAAGGGGTTATGAATGATTTTATGAAGGTAGGAGCCTTTACGTCGAGAGAGGGACAGTTCCTTAATGTATTGGCTGTATAATACGTTCAATGGCTACATTAAGGATCTGGCAGTCCCTCCCTCTGCCAGATCATAAACTAAGACCCACTGGCTGGCTGGCGAGACAAATTCAGACGCGAATAAACAGATAAAACTATTAAAATACAGTCCCCGAATTGACCTTTAAAACATGATTTAGCAATTATTATGCATGAATTCTGTGTTTCATTGTAATACATGACTTGCATTTGATAAACTGGATTAAATACATTGCTACTGCTTTTTATCTAAATAATTAGCATACGATATACAGGCAAACTGTAAATGGCAGCAGTAAGCTAAATCTGTCAGTTTGTGTGTCGTTGTCTGTTTTCTCCACAGCAGCGGAGAAAACATTCCCACCAGCAGAACCAGAACTTTTAGAAAGTAAGTCGATTAATTTCACACATTTAGCAGCATCTACCTCAAGAGACTTGAGCACCATCTTTCAGTTTTTTACAATCCATGATCTGGGCTGACTGATGACAGAGTCAGAGTGGGTCTCTATGCTGATGCATGTTTGACATTTTTGAGAGTCCTCAGTTCAGCCATTCAGAAAACCGGACCATCTTGATCAGGTAAGTGCAAAAATCGTTTGCTGAACTACGGTGCTGCATGTAGCCTAGAGGTTAGAGGGGCGGGCCAACAACCGGAGGGTTGCTTGTTTGAATCCTTGGTCTAAATGGAATAATCTGGTGGATGTGAACCGGCAAATGGAGAGCTGTTGGTATTTTATCCTAGATGCCATCTCCTGCTGTTAAGCGCTTGAGCAGGGCACAACCACAAAACAGTTCCAGGGTGTAATCTGTTTGTATCTCGGGGGAGCTAACGCAAGTCTTCTGGTCTCACACAAGGTAAAATCCACATGCCAGTGTGGTTCACCAAATGACCAAACAGCCTCTGTGACACTTCTAGACCCATCTGAGGACAGACTAGATTTAACCCAGGTCTCTCTCAAACAGTCTACCACAAGGTCCCAAGCAAGGTTACTCATCATGATACACATTCTGTTGTGTGTATGGTGTCAGGTGTTAGTTACTGTAATAGCAAAAATACAAGTTCAAGCTGAGCAATGGCTAAGGCCAGCATTCAGCCACATTGTAGCGCATTTGACATTTAAAGGATTGAGCCAATATCTGCAGAGTTTACTTTGAATGCGATCTTTGCCACAAGGGTAACATTGCCTTTAAAATGTTGCATAGACAAAAATGGGTGATTGCCAAAATACTTAGGCCAGGATTCTAGCCAAAGTTCCATTCCACTGATGTCATGAATGGCTGAGCAACAGCTGTGTTTGTGAGACAAGAGTCCGGATGGTTAGAGCAACAACCAACGTCTTGCTCTATGACTCTCACAACCTACACAAGAGTCGTTAGAAGCAGTGGTGGGAAAATAACTCAATTGTCATACTTGAGTAAAAGTATTTGGTTTTAAATATACTTAAGTATCAAAAGTATAAATCATTTCAAATTCCTTACATAAAGCAAACCAGATGGCATCATTTTCCAGTTTTTTTTAATTTTACAGATAGAGAGGGGCATGCTCCAACACTCAGACATCATTTACAAACAAAGCATGTGTTTAGTGAGAATGACAGATCAGGGTAGGTAGGGATGTTCTTTTGATAAGTGTGTGAATTAGGCAATTTTCCTGTCCTGCTAAGCATTCAAAATGTAACGAGTACATTTGGGTGTCAGGGAAAATGTATGAAGTAAAAAGTACATAATTTTCTTTAGGAATGTAGTAAGGCAAAAGTTATCAAAAATATAAATAGTAAAGTAGAGATACCCCTAAAAACTATAAGTAGTACTTTCACTTAAGTACTTTACGCCACTGGTTAGAAGGTAAGGTATCATTCTACATAGAAGATCATAGGAAACCCCAGGAGACAATGTCTATAATAAGCTTAGATAGTTGATGTCGCAAACTCCACAGTTGTCACCGTCACTACTTACAGCATTCATATCAAGTAAAATTATCGTGTTGATACTTTAATTGACATTTGTCAATAAACTCATGAAAGCAAATTTTGTTGTGTCCTACTTGTAACCTTGGTGGTCCCCCCCAAAAAATAATAATTGTAAAACACTTCATTGTGAGGGTAAATATAGAGTGCCTTCGGAAAGTATTCAGATCCCTTTACTTTTTTTAATTTTGCTACGTTACAGACTAAAATGGATTTAAGAAAGATTTACCTCCGCAACAAACAATAACCAATAATGACAAAGCGAAAACAGGTTGAGAAATGTTTAGCAATTGTATAAAATAATTTTAAAACGTATTTACATAAGTATTCAGACCCTTTGCTATGAGACTCGAAATTAGTGCATCCTGTTTCCATTGGTCATCCTTGAGATGTTTATTCAACTTGATTGGAGTCCACCTGTGGTAAATTCAATTGAGTGGACATGATTTGGAAAGACACATACCCATCTATATAAAAGGTCACACAGTTGACAGTGCATGTCAGAGCAAAAACCATGCCATGAGGTCAAAGGAATTGTCCGTAGAGCCCCGAGACATGATTGCGTCGAGGCACAGATCTGAGAAAGGATACCAAGAAATGTCCTTGAGTGGCCCAGCCAGAGCCTGGACTTGAACATCTCTGGAGAGACCTAAAAATTGCTGTGCAGCAACAGTCCCCATCCAACCTGACAGAGCTTGAGAGCATCTGCAGAGAAGAATGAGAGAAACTCCCCAAATACAGGTGTGCCAAGCTTGTAGAGTCATACACAATAAGAGTCAAGGCTGTAATTGCTGCCAAAGGTGCTTCAACAAAGTACTGAGTAAAGAGTCAGAATACTTATGTAAATGTGATATTGCTGTAGTTTTTTTGTATTATAAATTAGCAAACATTTTGAAAAAACAGTTTTTGGTTTGACATGCTGATCGGGGTTGATAGGGTTAACCAGTGTTACACACTGGGGGGGGGGGGGGGGGGGGGGGGGTTAGATACATAAAACAGTAAATATGTATGAAAATACCCTCATATAAAACATTTGATCTCAAATCCAAATGCTGGAGTATAGATCCCAATTAAACGTTTTGGCTTCACTGTCCAAATAAATACATAGGGGAGCATACATCTAGACATACACACACACCTCCATAGAATGACACATTAGAACTTCAATATGATCCAATTATTTTCTAAATAGATTCTAATATAATAGGATCTCTGTGCACGTCTCTGTCTGGGAACGTGAAGGGTGAAGTGAGCACTCATACAGTCCTTGTGGATTTAAAAGGAACGGACTGGTGTAATAAATATGGTGGAAAGACCTTCCAGACTTGTTAACACAAATCAAATGGTTTTAAATGCATGAGGGGGAGTGCACACTTCTGGAGAAGGGTAGAGAATCAGAAGGCCACCATAGATGTTCTACACCACACACTTGTCATTCTGTTACCACCAAGTGAAGATGAGTTTGTACAGGAAGCCATCATTGGTCTTGAACAAAAAGCCTCTGTCTGAGCTGTGAGGCTCGTATCTCACTTTGTATCCCCTGGCCTCTACATCCATCTTGATGCAGTCCAACAGGTCAATGGCAGTCGGAGGGGCCTGTAGCGACACAAACAATGAGAGAAACATAACTCAAGGTTACTTGCGTAACCCGTGTTCTCTGAGAATATGAGTGAGAATGATGTCTCACTATGGGATTCACTGGATAGGCGGATCGCTACGGCAGAACCAATCACACAACATTGGGTTGTGTGACAGATAGGTTGAATGGCGAATGAGGTGTCCCTCCCTCTTTATAAGGCGCCACTCTCCCCACACTCTGATCAATCTCAAGCATGCCTCTTCTTCGCTCGCACATCTCACCAATATTCTCAGAGAACCGGGGTTACGCAATTAACCTGGAGTTAGCTTTCAAATACTTGATTCGATGTCTCACTATGGGATATGCCCAACTCCCGTATCACGGTCCGACATGATCAATCCTCAGGATCCGACACTGAGGGCAGTATGCGCCAAAGAAAGGTGCAGTGACATCCAGTCGGTAAAACCTCAAATGTATGTGGGGTCGCCAGTATAACAGCCTCCACTATCCAATGGGATCAAAATCAAAAACGCACCACTAGTTCCATACAGTGGCACTCTGGATAGTCTCATTGACTCGGAGTGGAAACTTTGTCGCATTCAGATTCATCCTCTCATGGGCCAGGCCCAGAGGGCAATGGTTCCTGGGGCAGGGTGGAAAATCTTGTTCGCTTGGGCCAAAAGATCACTGGGTAATGGTAGCTGCCAGAGCTGGTTGTAAAGCAGGAGGGTGATCTCTGGCAACCAGAGCTTCCCTGGCTGTCGAGAGGCTCTAAGATGAGGGATAAGCCTTGTTCCATCACTCTGCTTAACAGAGAAAAAAAAACAAGATATCACCCTTGCACTAAAGCAGTGTCTGATCTGTCTTGGCCCTACTCCGGGGAGGAAGGTTAACAACAGCAAAAGTATCCTCAGCCGCTCGCTCCAGTAAAAGGAGGTAGAGCAGGCAGTGGCCCAACTGCGTGAGCCAAGCGCAGGGTAAAAAAAAAAAGGATGAGGAGAAAGCCTGAACATTGTGGACTTGGGAGTACCAGATAGCTCTCTGGGTCTCTGTCGCCTGATAAGGGTGCCGGGAGAGCGGACTTCCTGGCTGGAACCTGAACAGGCGCAAAGGGGAGAGTATAGGGGAGGAGGGCGCTTGGGGGTAAAGTGCAGATTCTCCATGAACGTGTGCTGCTGCAAAGGAAACACACTACCGGTCAAAAGATTTAGAACACTTACTCATTCCAAGGTTTTTCTTTATTTTTCACTATTTTTCTACATTGCAGAATAATAGTGATGACATCAAAACTATGAAATAACATATATGGGATCATGCAGTAACCAAAAAAATTGTTAAACAAATTCAGATTCTTAAAAGTAGCCACCCTTTGCCTTGACAGCTTCGCATTTTCTCAACCAGCTTCATGAGGTAGTCACCTGGAATGCATTTCAATTAGCAGATGTGCCTTGTTAAAGTTACATTTGTGGGAATTTCTTTCCTTCCAGTTGTGTTGTGACAAGGTAGGGGGTATACAGAAGATAGACCTATTTGGTAAAAGACCAAGAACTGCTCAAATAAGCAAAGAGAAACAACAGTCCATTATTACTTTAAGACATGAAGGTCAGTTAATCCGGAAAATTTAATCAAGAGCTATGATGAAACTGGATCTCATTAGGACGCCAGAGGATTGGAAGACACAGAGGAGAAGTTCATTAGAGTTACCTGCCCAAATAAATGCTTCACAGAGTTCAAGTAACAGACATCTCAATAACAACTGTTCAGCGGAGACTGTGTGAATCAGGTCTTCTTGGTTAAATTGCTGCAAAGAAACCACTATTAAAGGACACCAATAAGATGACTTGATTGGGCCAAGAAACACGAGCAATGGACATTAGACCAGTGGAAATCTGTCCTTTGGTCTGGAGTCCAAATTGGAGATTTCTGGTCCCAACCGCTGTGTCTTTGTGAGATGCGGAGTGGGTGAACGGATCTCCGCATTTGTATTTCCCATCAAAGCATGGCGGAGGTGGTGGTATGGGATGCTTTCCAGGTGACACGGTCTGTGATTTTTTTAAAATTCAAAGCACACTTAAACAGCAGGCTACCACAGCAATCTCTGCAGCGATACACCATCCCACCTGGTTTGGGCATTGTGGGACTATAATTTGTTTTTCAACAGGGAAATGACCCAACACACCTCCAGGCTGTGTAAGGGCTATTTTACCAAGATTTTTAGTGATGGAGTGCTGCATCAGATGACCTGACCTCCACAATCCCCCGAGCTCAACCAAATTGAGACTGTGTGGGATAAGTCGGATCGCAGAGTGAAGGAAAAGCAGCCAACAAGTGCTCAGCATATGTGGGAACTCCTTCAAGAATGATAGAAAAGCATTCCAGGTGACTACCTCATGAAGCTGGTTTGAGAAAATGCCAAGAGCATGCAAAACTTTCATCAAGGCAAAGGGTGGCTACTTATTTGGTTACTACATGATTCCATATGTGTTATTTCATAGTTTTGATGTCTTCACTAGTATTCTACAATGTGGAAAATAGTAGGTTGGTCGACCCCTCTTGCCCCCCTTAGGGAGGTTAAGAGGGCGGAACATTGCTGCGGCAAAAGACTGTTTACCCCCAGGGTTACCCTGGTTCAAGTTTCGAACCTGGGTATTGGCAGTCTGCTGTGTCGCCAGGGGCTTCGGTCCTTCAAAACCAGCTTGTTGCCCCATCTCAGCTGCGAGGCTGGGAAGGATAGTTGCAGGAACCAACAGGCGGCAACAGGGCCCAGGTCTGCCAGATGTCGTCGCCTTCTTTCATACAAATGTTACACTTCTGACACACGGCAGCGGGACCAAACCACTCCTTGCGTGTTACCGGTGTATCGAGTAGGCCCACTTTTTATTTGTCTGTCAAGCTGGACAAGCTTAACCAAAGTGCCCTCGCTCTCACCACTCATGGTACAACCACAGCCTTAAAATGTCCAAATTCATTTTTTTTCCCCCACCTCTTCCAGTAACTTTTTGCTGGCAAGCTAGCAATAAAGAGGTCACGTTGAGTGACTGAGCCGAGGCTTTGTACGTCTTCTGAAGAATGGAGGCAGAAAAGCCCTTCTTTCCAGAGAGGGAGGTACCGGCGGTGTTAGTAACACAGGTCCATCATCTCCCTGAGGCACGCTAGTCAAACATCTCATTCCAAAATCATGGGCATTATTATGAAGTTGGTTTGCTGCTATAAGAGTTTCCAATCTTCTGGGAAGGCTTTTCACTAGATGTTGGGATATTGCGGCGGGGACTTGCTTCTATTCAGCCACAAGAGCATTAGTGAGGTTGGGCGATTAGGCCTGGCTCACAGTCAACATTCCAAAGGGTGTTCAATGGATGAGGTCAGGGCTCTGTGCAGGCCAGTCATGTTCTTCCACATCAATCTAGACAAACCATTTCTGTATGGACCTCGCTTTGTGCACAGGGGCATTGTCATGCTGAAACAGGAAAGGCCCTTCTCCAAACAGTTGCCAAAGTAGGAAGCACAGAATAGTTTACAATGTAATTGTATACTGTAGCGTTAAGATTTCCCTTCACCGGAACTATGGGGCCTAGCCGAACCATGAAAAACAGCCCCAAAACATTATTCCTCCACAACCTAACTTTACAGTTGGCACTATGCATTGGGGCAGGTAATGTTCTCTTGGCATCGGCCAAACCCAAATTTGACCGTCGGAATGCCAGATGGTAAAGCGTGATTGGGGTGGCAGGGTAGCCTAGTGGTTAGAGCGTTGGACTAGTAACCGGAAGGTTGCAAGTTCAAACCCCCGAGCTGACAAGGTACAAATCTGTCGTTCTGCCCCTGAACAGGCAGTTAACCCACTGTTCCTAGGCCGTCATTGAAAATAAGAATTTGTTCTTAACTGACTTGCCTAGTTAAATAAAGGTAAAATAAAAATAGCTCCAGTCCAATGGCTTGTGTGCAGTCTTAGGCTTGTGTGCGGCTGCTCGGCCAGGAATCCCATTTCATGAAGCTCCCGACTTACAGTCCTTGTGCTGACGTTGCTTCCAGAGGCAGTTTGGAACTTCGTAGTGAGTGTTGCAACCGAGGACAGACTATTTTTACGTGCTACGAACTTCAGCACTCGGCGGTTCCGTTGTGAGAGATTGTGTGTCCTACCACTTCATGGCTGAGCTGTTGTTGCACTAAGAAGTTTCGACTTCACAATAACAGCACTTGCAGTTGACCCAGGCAGCTGCAAGTGCAACGATGCCACGTTGAAAGTCACTGAGCTCTTCAGTAAGGCCATTCTACAGCCAATGTTTGTCTATGGAGATCGCATGGCTGTGTGCCTAATTTTATACACCTGTCAGCAACGGGTGTGGCTGAAATAGCCGAGTTCACTAATTTGAAGGGGTTTCCACATACATATATAGCATAGTTCACTAAGGCGGTTTACCATGCCATTTTTTGTTGTTGTTCCAGTATATTTAACTGAGTGTGTCTGCCATAGCCAGTTGCTATTGCATTGGTGTCTATGATCTACTTAGTTCATTGAACCAGAATAAATAAATACAATTGTGGGGTGCGCTTCCTCTTCAGTCTCTGGACCTGTATCTCAGCCCCTTTTCATGTGTTCCAACATTTCTTTCTACAAAAAAAGTGCATTTTTTGAAAGATGCATTAATTAATTAAGGCTACATGAGTGTAGACCCAATGACAATCTGAATCCATAACCTCGCCACAAATGGGGTCGGGGTTGTGTGGAGCTGAAGCTCATCCTCGGCCGGTGGATTTGCAGTGAAGAGGGGGTGACCGAGGTACGATTGAGCCTCCTCCTCAAACCCGCCCTAGTCAGCGTTTTGCAGTGCTCACAGTACTTGGGGTCGTCGAGTGCTGCCTGAGCATGTTCCCTTCCAAGCAGTTGAAGCACAAAAAAGTGAAAATCCTTTCTCGCAATTATGGAACTGTAAGCGCAAGAATGTGGTGGATCCAGTGATTAGCTTATTAGAAGCCTTGCGGCTAATGGCTAGTTAGCATAGTATGAACGCTATAGCCACGAGGCTAGTAAGGCATTAGCTAGCTAGCAGCTACCTTAAGTGGCTAAGGTGCGTTTTAGCTAGCACAGTGCTAGCCAAAGGGAACCGCGTGGGCGCGGTTTTTGACTTCAGGCTGATAGTCTCCCACGACAGTAGAGCCACAAGACTAAAGTGTCTGTATAAGCTAATTAGCACAAACGAGTGAACGTAGGTTAAAATAAACGAGAAGGGAGCTAGTAACACTGCCGCTGTGCAAGTATGAATGCTAGTGTAGTTAGCTTGCTTTCCAGCGAGCTGACCAAGTTAGCTTATGTTTTGCAGCGTGGGGTAACCAGGTCTCGATAGCTAGCCGTGTAACACGTTGTGTGACTGGTTCTTCCGTAGTGATCCTCCTATCCAGCAAATCCCATCGTGGGACATTGAAACGAGTATTTGAAAGAGAAACCCCAGCACCATTTAAAGAGGAACTGTCACGAAAAAACTATTTTTCCAGTTGAAAGTGCCTTTGTGGCATCAGTAGTAGTCCTGTACTTAATAGTTTATGTATATGTACACACACTGAAACAAGTACAGTTACACACCTTCCACGGTCCGAACCGCACAACTTCCTGTTCCTCCAGGTTGTTGACGGCATGGTCATAGCGACCCAGGTCCTCCTCGGTCCTCAGAACACAAACGATGACAGCAGAGTGACGGGCTGCGATGGCTTCTGCTCGGGCCACTCTCACCAACACCTGGTAGTCATATAACAGTGACCAAAAATAATATCTCATTAATTGATATCAGTTATTTGACAGGGACGATGTAGAGGCAGTCTTTGTATTTTTTTAAGGAGTGGGTCAGTCCCACTCCATTCACATTTGTTGTGTTTACTGGACAGGATAGATAGAGTAGATGGGCGCAGAGAGAGTGCTAGAGCACTGGGTCGGATTCAAACTCATACTCGCCACAATAGTTCAATACATGTAATCCAGAGACAGCGGCTTAGGCTGCTGGATCACCCCAGGCATTAGGTATTGTTATTATATCGTTAGGTATTGTTATTGTACCTCCAGGTTCTCCAAATAGTTGGGGACCCTGGAGATGAACTGCTGCCTCCCCACTGTTTCTCCAAACAGCTGGGCTGAGTCCTGCAGCTGCTTCACCAGGGTTCTGACGTCATAGTGGAGCGCCTCCTGGTAAACCTGTTACACACAACCACACGTAGGACTCTCATATTATGAAGTTTCGTCACTACTGGGGGCAAAAGATCTCAGGGATGATAATGCATGATGGGCTACCTCATTGGTTCAGGGTTCCAACATATGGGCTAGTGTGTGTGTTTGTCACAAACCTCCAGAACACTCTCTGTGGGCAGGCGCTGGGTGCGTAGGAACTGAAGAATGGCTCCGAAGTGCGTCCCGTCGCGGTCGATGAAGTAGCGTCCCTTGGCGTCGGTGGGCAGTTTGGATTGCTGACCACTACTGAACATGAAGGCCAGCTGGGAGTCAGGGTGTTTACGCAGCGTAGACAGAGATGTGGTGAACACATGACCACCCACATTCAGCTGCACTACAGAACAACTCTGGGGACAGGGAGACTGCGAAGGTTAGGTACAGGGAGGGATATAGGTTAGGGATAGTGACCGTTAGGGTTAGAAACTGTTAGGGAACGGGCTAGGAACGGAGTATGGTCAAGGCCCACTTCACATCAATGAAGCACAAATAAACATTCAATTCATTGTTTCAAATAATCTATTTAATTATGTGATGAAAGAAGTAGGGACACCGCCTACATAACAATGTGGCAATCAGTCAGCAGGTCCATTTCTAAGCTATTTGTCTCAAGAGGTGGACTGACTCAGTGTGAGATAAGGAATCGTCCAACTACTTACTACACGGTAGATAAATACTGTCGTCTCAAGGATGTGCCTACCTGCCTGGTCAGCAGAGCAGCAACACCCTACACACTTGTCAGTATGAGAGCCAAGAACTTATAGTTCTTAGAGTAGGAGTGCTACTCTAGTAGGAGTGCTACTCTAGGAACAGGTCCCCCGTATAATCATATTAATTATGATATAAAAGGCAAAACTGTTCCTGGAGCAGCACTCCTACTTTGAAACGCTTCGTGAATTACTGGCCCAGATTTGCGTGAGATCGCAACAGTGTAGAATACACATGTCATCATAAGGCTACTATTTTAGAACAAACTCGTAAATCGGTGACAAAGCAGACTGTATTCATTACCTAGAGAGAGAGAACATTTTGGCTACTTTATACCGTCTCAGGCTGAAGGTAATCGAAAAGCTGAAGAAGTTAACAACTTCATCCAAACATTCCAGATGCTTGTACTGAATTACTAGTTCACAATGAACACCTTTTCCTTACCTGTAGCCCCGGAGAAGACTGTTTGCCCGGCGATCTGGAGTCTGGAAGACTCATTTTCTTTCCTGACTGTTGTGGGAAATGTTTTGGATAATGTCAACACGTCTCGCTCGAACAAGCTCAAGGAACAGCAAGTGAGGGGATTCGATTAAGATGGCCCGGTTCACCATGTAGGAGGAGTTTAAAGCGGGTGAAAAGTGATTGCATTTTGTAACGAGGCTGCCTCCGGGGCATGAGCCGGGTTTCCCGGCGTAATTATATTTAACTAGGCAAGTCAGTTAAGAACAGATTCGTATTTACAATGACGGCCTACCAAAAGGCAAAAGGCCTCCTACGGTAACGGGGGCTGGGATTAAATACACATTTTGGACAAAACACACATAAGAGACAACACAACATAAAGATAGACATAAAACAACATAGAATGGCAGCAACACATGACATGGTAGCAACACAAAACATGGTACAAACATTATTGGGTACAGACAACAGCACAAGGGGCATGATGCCAAGCACGTGTGTTAATGATGTAGGGTCGGGCGGTATGACTACTGTTCAATTTGAGAAGAGCGCTCATTCCTCTGCCTGGTCATGTCTCGGGCCATAGCCCGGTAATCGAACAACCTCAGTTGCGCCTAGATGTGTGTGGGCGTGGTCAAATACGGAGTTTCAGGCATCACTATTTCTATGGTCTCGGCATCTCCCAGGCAAGGCTCTGGGCGGGTGTGCGTGACGGTTTGTACTGAATTACATGTTTTTCCCCAAAGGTGCGCAGTTCTTCAGGGAAAGTACCCTGGACACAAATATAAACGTTGATCCCATGTTTCAAAGATAATTTTATTGGTCACACATTTTTAACATGTTATTGCGGGTGTATCGATATGTTTGTGTTCCTAGCTTCAACAGTGCAGTAGTATCTAACAATTCACAAAGTAAAATAAAGAATTAAGAAATATACAAATATCAAGACGATCAATGTCGGAGTGGCATTGACTAGGGTACAGTATAAACATGAAATTACGAAAACAGTATGTAAACATTAAAGTGACCAGTGAGCCCATGACTATGTACATAGGGTTGAGTAACCAGGTGGTAGCCAGCTAATGACAGTGACTAAGGGCAGGGTACTGGGTGGAGGCCGGCTATTTAACAGTCTGGTCTCCCTGAGATTGAAAAACAGCTTCTCAGTCCCAGCTTTGAGGCACTCGAACAGGCCATGGTTTAAACAGCATGAAACTTGTGCTTTGAACAATAAAAAGGCCGCAAAAATGTGCAGTTGTCACAACACAATGCCACAGATGTAGCAAATTGAAGGCGCATGCAATTGGCATGCAGACTCCAGGAACATCCACCAGAACCGTTGCCAGAGAATTGAATTTTAGTTTCTTTCCCATAAACATTGGAGGCTTTAGAAAATTTGCCAGTACATCCAACTGTCCTCACAACAGCAGACCATGTATATGACATCAGTGGGCAGAGCTGGATGGGTCATCAGCGAAATGGGACACACCTGGGCTCAGGTGTCACAGGGACAAATACACCTGTCCCCCATACATCGAGGAGACTCTCCATGTAAACACTGTTGGATGTTGGTTGTGGCTTGTTCTTTCGTTTCGGCACCTCAACACTATATATGCACGCATCCACTCACTTACTATAAACAAGTAACAATGTAACAGTAGGCATAAGCTACAGACAATGAAAACAATTGCATTTTATCAATGTGCAATGTGAATGCAGATGCCACCATGAGATGCCGAGGCCATTTAAAAAAAAAAAAGGTATCTGACCAACCGATGCATATCGGTTTTCCCAGTCGTGAAATCCATAGATTAGGGCATACTGAATGCATTTCAATTGACCAATTTCCTTATATGAACTGTAACTCAAGTCAAATCTTTGAAACTGTTGCAGCTTGCGTTTATATTTTTGTTCAGTATAAAATAAGCTACTAGCAACAAGTAAATAATCACAACCCGAGTGTGGAAAGGCCAGTATATGATTTGATATCAGGGTTAATTACCAGAAGAGTATTCAGTTGTCCTTCAGATAGGGGATAGTTACTTGTTGAATGTCCTATAGCGCATCAGGGAATTACTATGCATGACAGCGAGTTTTAGAACATGACCATGGGCTAAAACAGGCCCCGTTTATTAACGTTTTAGGCCCTTTGTTGGTACTGACCGTTATGAAGAGTTAGGTTTTTTTTCGTATTGGGGTAGCTTTTCCTTACCCGTCTACCCAGACTCCTTGCCATTCTCCAATTCCAAAAGTACCATAAACCAACCAATTATTAACTAATTAATTGCCATGTTTGGGAGCAGGAATACTTCACAAGTTGAGACAGACAACAAAAAGGTGTATTTTCCAGGTTTTATTTTTGTACAGAAAATGCAGGATCCTGCTTCCATCTACAAACAATGCATGACACCTGGAAGAAAAAGAATAACAGACATTAGGATACCAGACCTAAACCTGCCTGAATCACAGTTTATGAATTACACACACAGTAGCTTAGCTACATGCTCAACGTAGTCTAGAAATATTTATTCAGGCACCAGTATATTGACAGACTCAAATGGCACCCCATTCCCAATACACACTGTTGCTTTTGAACAGATCCCTATGGGTCCTGGTCAAAAGTAGTGCAATATAAAAGGGAACAGGGTACCACTTGGGACGCAGATATTTGATAAAGTCAAGAAGCCCTTCTCAGACAAATGCCTCGATGTCTTCAACTGAAGAGACGTGCTGCTCTGGGGAACAGAACCTAGAGACACAGAACGTAACCCTGACCCAGTGACCCCAGACAGGCAGCGTCCCGTTCCGACTCGTCATCGTATCATCACTGAAGGGAAGAGTAAACTAACACTAAACTAATAGTCACCCTGAAAGTAAACAAAGTGTATCACACTCTGAGATAGACACTTTCGTGCAGCATTTTAAATGACACTATTATGGAGAGTCCTTTCACGACCACAAGCCTCCTCAACAATTACATTATCAATCTAGTTTTCCCCCACAATGCAAATTGAGTCACAACTGAGGTAACCTGGTTAAATTTGAGTCCCGAGGCAAAACCAGCTGAGAACCACTCATTTATAGTACAGTACATTTCTACTATGCAGTGGCTGGGTTAGTGTTAGGTTATAGTACCTGTCTACTATGCGGTGGGTACAGGAGTCTGTGGCATGGCTGGTGGGGCTTCTGGCTTGGCACCCTTCTGCTCCGACACAGGGGTGGAGGGGATAGTCTCGTCTTTGGGCTCCACAATGCTCACATGGTCTGGCAGAGGCTTCTTGGGGCCGATCTTACCACTGGGGTCCCATGGTAACATGATCTTCACCTTGATGCCTAGCACACCTGAAACAGACAAAAAACGCATACATGAACACATCGGTGCTTACACGGACCCTCTACCCAACGGTTATTCTGCGTACCTAGACGTTGAACAGTGAAACGTATACAGTACCTTCGGAAAGTATTCAGCCACCTTGACTTTTTCCACAGTTACATTACAGCCTTGTTTCCATTGATTATCCTTGAGATATTTCTACAACTTAATTGGAATCCACCAGTGGTAAATTCAATTGATTGGACATGATTTGGGAAGTCCCACACCAGTTTATATGAGGTCGCACAATTGCCAGTGCAAAAACCAAGCCAGGCCAAGGAGGTCAAAGGAATTGTCTGTAGAGCAGCGAGACAGGATTGTGTCGAGGCACAGATCTGGGGAAGGGTACCAAAACATTTCTGCAGCATTGAAGGTTCCCAAGAACACAGAGAATGGGAGAAACTTCCCAAATACAGGTGTGCCAAGCATGTAGTGTCATACCCAAGAAGACTTGAGGCTGTAATCACTGCTTCAACAAAGCACTGAGTATAGGTTCTGAATATTTACATAAATATATATATATATTTTTTAAACTTGTAATAAATTAGCTTTATCGTTTTCGCTTTGTCATTATAGGGTATTGTTTGTAGATTAAAGGGGGGAAAAACACCAATCAATTTTAGAATAAGGCTGTAACCTAACAAAATGTGGAAAAAGTCAAGGGCTCTGAACCTTTCTGAAGGCACTGTGGAATAGGGTTAGCACATGTGTGATATAGCAAGTAAGAGGTTGATCATAATGACTTGACTAATATGACTGCCCTTCTCAGACAAATGCCTCGATGTCTTCAACTGAAGAGACACGCTGCTCTGGGGAACTGAACCCAGAGACACAGAACGTGACCCTGACCCAGCGACCCCAGAGACCGACCGCGACCCATTCCGACTCGTCATCGTATCATCACTGAAGGAAAATATTTCACCTTTAAAAAGCAACAGACCAAAAATTCTGCTGTTGATGAGACTCACCTTGACAGATCAGAATAATCTAGGGGTAGGGTATAAGGGGCTGATTTGGTATTCACTTTGTCTAACCATTAGTAGTGTCTAGGGGTAGAGTAGTAGTGTAGTGTCTAGGGGTTGATTTGGTACTTACCCTGTCGGAGCAGGACGTGGCGTACAGCGGTGTCTACGTAGTAGTTGACTGGGTCTCCACTGTGGATCATCAGGCCATCAACAAACTTCATGGACTTGGCCCTCTGACCCCTCAGCTTCCCAGAAACCACCACTTCACAACCCTTAGAGCCACTCTCCATGATGAACCTCAGCACACCATAGCAAGCTCTG
Organism: Oncorhynchus mykiss; assembly: GCF_057628025.1. Classification (NCBI taxonomy): domain Eukaryota; kingdom Metazoa; phylum Chordata; class Actinopteri; order Salmoniformes; family Salmonidae; genus Oncorhynchus; species Oncorhynchus mykiss. The sequence continues at coordinate 14,677,205 of NC_143045.1, forward strand.
GGAGGGGAGGGGGGGTAGGAGAAGAGAGATGGTGAAGAGTGCGCAGAAAAGAGTGTGTGGGGAGAGAGAGAGAGAGAGGAAGAAAGGCAGGGGGGGGGACAAAAGGTGGAGCAAAAATGGGGGGGGGGGGGGAGAGATATGAGAAAGAAAATGGGTTTAATACACATCAACTTATACAGGACTGTGAGATCACATCTGACATTATGAGCCATTTTCCTGGCCCTTCTCAGACAAATGCCTCGATGTCTTCAACTGAAGAGACCTGCCTCTCTGGGGAACTGAAACCAGAGACACAGAACGTGACACCAGCCCAGTGTACCCAGAGACAGACTGTCCCATTCCGACTCGTCATCGTATCATCACTGAAGGGAGACATTCTACTGTATGTCATGAGAAAGGAAGTTTAAGAAAGTGGAGTAGTTTTCTGGCAACTTTCTCCTGAACAGATCTAGAACCTGCTTACCTTCCCAAATCCTAACCTGTACCATTAAGAGTGAAACCTGCACCACTGAAGGTTAATGCATAACGGACCTTAGATCAGTGTCTAAGTGCAACAGGTTGGAGGTCAGCGGCCAGGGTTAGTCTTACCTACGTACAGCCAGACCTCCCAGCAACTTGTAGCGCAGAGACTCCGCCTGAGCAATGGCACAAAGACCACGGGTTGCAACCTTCTCAGCGTACAGCTAGAGGGGGAGAGAGTGGAGGAGGTTAACCTTCTACAAATACAAAGAGGCTACACAGCCTACAGCTTGATGCGGGTGCTGCAATGTGAGCCGCGGAACCACCACAGCAGAGAAGCGTAGCCTCGCAATTCACATTCTTAATTGTGGTAGAAACCGTCTCTAGAACGCTTACAACTTCATGCATCCCTGACTACCTTCATCTTAGCCAACTAGCTACCGGACTACCTAACAAGAAACCATATGAATCCACACATTTCCTGTACTGGATTCAGTCCTTCTCAGACAAATGCCTCGATGTCTTCAATTGAAGAGACACGATGCGCTGGGGAACTGGACCCAGAGACACAGAACGTGACCCTGACCCAGCGACCCCAGAGACTGACTGTGTCCCGTTCCGACTCGTCATCGTATCATCACTGAAGGAGCTTTTCCAGTCAGATTCTACCTTCAGACACACTTGAGGTTAGTTGCTTTACATTCATTAACACATTTCAAATCTTCCCTATGTAAAAATCTGTGGAATTCACACTTGTTTTCATTTAAACTTCACACAATCATATTCTTCTACTCCCCACACTGCCATTAGAAACCAAACCTCTGCTGAACCACAGTTCTCAGCTCCCTGATATTGTGGTTAGGGAGTATGTCTAATGAGTACATGTATGCAACTGTAGTGTTTGTTTACCTCCACATTGCCCTCAGGGAAGCCAAACCTCTTCTGAACAACAGCGGTCAGCTCCCGGATGCGACGACCCTTCTCTCCCAGAACATTCTGGGTCCTGAAACAACAATGGCACTCTATTACTAAACACGCTCTATGCAATCAGTTAGTCATCTAGTGTTCCTGAAAGTTCCAGCTGAATTGAACAAGTTTTCATATTTAAAACCCAAGATGATCCATTTAATTCAAATCAATTTTAGCGCTCTGGAGCGGGTTTTCATCAAGGATCTCTGTAATTTGCCCCATTCATCTTTCCCTCAATCCTGACTAGTCTCCCAGTCCCTGCCTCTGAAAAATATCTCCACAACATGATTCTGCCACCACCACGCTTCACCGTAGGGATAGTGCTAGGTTTCCTCCAGACGTGACCTTGGCATTGAGGCAGAAGAGTTGACTCGGTTTCATCAGACCAGAGAATCTTGTTTCTTATGGTCTGAGAGTCCATTAAGTGCCTTTTAGCAAACTCCAAGCAGGCTGTCATGTGCATTTTACTGAGAAGTGCCTACGTTGGCTAACAAAGACCAAGCTTCTTGTTAACAGCATCCATGCCACCTAATATTTATTTTGTGCTTCCTGCAAACAGCGTTGAGATACTTGCACGAGCCCCATTGTCTGTCCTAGTAGGAAATGTTCGCATGTGCTCAATAGCATTTACCTAGCATCCACTATGAGAATTCCTTAGCACTTGTTAGAATTTCTTAAGTGAAGATGAGGACTTTTGCGCCTTTTTTTAAAACCTTTATCTAGGCAAGTCAGTTAAGAACAAATTCTTATTTACAAAGAAATCCTACGTTAACGTTTGTGCACTACCGGTAATACCATATATCACGGGATGGCACAGGTTCCCCACGGAAATCTTGATACCCGCACAACCCTACACCAATTCATTATTGTACCAACAATACACCTTTTCAAGACAGTATAACCCCCTAACTACCAACATACCGGTAACGTTACCTTGTGGCCAGGATGATGATCTCGGTCCTGGTCGGGGTTACACGCACCTCCACACCGGAGTACCCATCCTCCGCAAGCTCGCGCGTCAGAAACTCGTTCAGCTCGGCTTTGAAGATTCCGTCCGCGACGAACTAACCAGGCACACAAATTGAGTATATCGTTAGCTAGGTTGTAGGGAACATGCTTGTAGTAGTCCCATAGCCGCTAGCGAACCTGCAACTGTTGGTGACATCACTGGCCAGCAAGTTACTATAACAGAGTATTACGGAGTACTTTTACTCTAACTGGGTAGTGCCAATGTTAAAATGAAGTAGCCTGCCACCTACGTAACGTTAACATTAGCCAACTGGACACCGATCACCAATCTACCTACACACCACTGACAATCAGACTCGCAATTACATTTTTTGAATGGTACCATTATGGCTATACTTAAATCGCTAGTACGGTATAAAAGGCACCCCTTTGCACGTTCTCTAGCGAAGTGAGGATTCTTTGTACTGGTAGGTAACATCTTTGTCAATCCTCTTTAGACTAGAGGACGAGGACACCGATCAATACGACAATCAACTCCGTACTCATGCTGCTAACACATGGAATCCCAATTTTCTACAAATGCATCAGTTACAAAGACCATTTTGGTAAGAAACGTGAACTAACCTTCCTCTTCTTGGAGATTTGCACCGCCATTTTGCCTGAGGCCGCTGACAGGAAAGAAATAGTTAAGGAACCGGAAGTATATTTATACCCATAATTGCGAGTTCCGTCGATGCTTGATTACGATGGTGCTGGGCGCTTTCAACAACAAAAAATACTGGAAGCTAGTTAATTTCGTTGGAAATGGCAGCACATCTCAAAAAGCGAGTTTACGAGGAATTCTCCAAAGTTGTTCAGGTCGGTAGACGCATGGTTACGAAAAAAAACCGAAATATTCACATTTTAATTGTCGATGTTCTTACAATACTAGCAAGCCAGCTAGCTAACGTAAGACTCAGACTGTGTGAGTGTTTCGTTGCTAGCTAACCAACTGTTAACGTATTGCATCCCGCAATAATATTTTTTGATAACAATAATATTTTTGATAACATAGTGCATCCTATTTCATTAACTTTAGGTAGTTAGAGATATTATATAGGGCTCGTAGAATCGTTGCTAACTAGCTATGTTGGGTCACATGGATCTGAACAAATGGCCAGTGGTAGCTCCTTTTAGTTAGCTAGCTGGTGTACATTTGCAATAGTGTTCTAGCCTGAGTACCAGTCTGTTTGTGTTATGATTATGCAAATCATGAAAAGGACAGCAATAGAGTAGGCAAGAGTACAAAGGGATCTGGTACCTGGCTAGCTTTGTCTAAATCCTTGCTATAGTTCGATCCCTACAGCTTTAGATATGCCGTTTGGCTGTCCAGATCCATATCACATCACATAATTAAAAGGTAATCCATTGTCTCTGTTGATCAACAGCTTCCCCAAGAGGAGGCTCCAGCCAAGAAGCTCCGTCTGACCAAGCCAAGTAAGTCTGCAGCGCTGCATATTGACCTGTGTAAGGCCTCCAATCCCACTGATGCCCTGCAGTACCTGCTGCACTTCGCCCGCAGCTCCGTGGAGGCAGAGAGTGTGGAAGGGGTTGTGCGCATACTGCTGGAACATTACTACAAGGTATGATAGCCCTGGCTTTAATCTTTCCATCCTCACATCTCTTCTTCCATCCCTCCATCTTCTCCTTCCGTCCTCTCTCTTCTTTTTCTATCCTTCATCATTCTCCCATCTCTCCTCCTGGAACACTATTACAACGTAAAGCAGCCCTCCTCTCCCTAGCTGCTCTTAGCAATGCGGGTGTATTTACATACACTAGCGTTGCTTTCAATTGTATTGGGTTGCACACAAACAATCAGTGGAAAGCCAGAAGTTTAATACTATTACATTTGTGCCGATGTACTCTCTGCTTACCTCATGTCAAAATAAAAGTCCTGCACATGCTCCATATGTGGGCAAAAAATGAATAACTTTTGGGGGACTTTTATTTTGACATGAGGTAAGCAGAGAAGGAGTGGGTCTACAACAGACCAGTTTGGAAATTCTGTTTAATAATCTTTAGATATTTTGTCACAAATTCCACCCATCAAAATGACCAACCTTCCTGCCCACCGGCACAATAAGTTGAATTGGAATTGTATTTAACTTCTGGCTTCGCGAGGACTGTTTTTGTGCAACCCAATACAACTGAAAGGAGTGTATGTACAGTGGGGCAAAAAAGTATTTAGTCAGCCACCAATCGTGCAAGTCCTCCCACTTAAAAAGATGAGAGAGGCCTGTCATTTTCATCATAGGTACACTTCAACCATGACAGACAAAATGAGAAGAAAGAAAATTCAGAAAATCACATTGTAGGATTTTTAATTAATTTATTAGCAAATTATGGTGGAAAATAAGTATTTGGTCACCTACAAACAAGCAAGATTTCTGGCTCTCACAGACCTGTAACTTCTTCTTTAAGAAGCTCCTCTGTCTTCCACTCGTTACCTGTATTAATGGCACCTGTTTGAACTTGTTATCAGTATAAAAGACACCTGTCCACAACCTCAAACAGTCACACACCAAACTCCACTATGGCCAAGACCAAAGAGCTGTCAAAGGACACCAGAAACAAAATTGTAGACCTGCAATCAGGCTGGGAAGACTGAATCTGCAATAGGCAAGCAGCTTGGTTTGAAGAAATCAACTGTGGGAGCAATTATTAGGAAATGGAAGACATACAAGACCACTGATAATCTCCCTCGATCTGGGGCTCCACGCAAGATCTCACCCCGTGGGGTCAAAATGATCACAAGAACAGTGAGCAAAAATCCCAGAACCACACAGGGGGGATCTAGTGAATGACCTACAGAGAGCTGGGACCAAAGTAACAAAGCCTACCATCAGTAACACACTACGCCGCCAGGGACTCAAATCCTGCAGTGCCAGACGTGTCCCCCTGCTTAAGCCAGTACATGTCCAGGCCCATCTGAGGTTTGCTAGAGAGCATTTGGATGATCCAGAAGAAGATTGGGAGAATGTCATATGGACAGATGAAACCAAAATAGGACTTTTTGGTAAAAACTCAACTCGTGTTTGGAGGACAAAGAATGCTGAGTTGCATCCAAAGAACACCATACCTACTGTGACACATGGGGGTGGAAACATCATGCTGTTTTTCTGCAAAGGGACCAGGACGACTGATCCGTGTAAAGGAAAGAATGAATGAGGCCATGTATCATGAGATTTTGAGTGAAAACCTCCTTCCATCAGCAAGGGCATTGAATATGAAATATGGCTGGGTCTTTCAGCATGACAATGATCCCAAACACACCGCCCGGGCAACGAAGGAGTGGCTTCGTAAAAAGCATTTCAAGGTCTTGGAGTGGCCTAGCCAGTCTCCAGATCTCAACCCCATAGAAAGTCTTTGGAGGGAGTTGAAAGTCCGTGTTGCCCAGCAACAGCCCCAAAACATCACTGCTCTAGAGGAGATCTGCATGGAGGAATGGGCCAAAATACCAGCAACAGTGTGTGAAGACTTACAGAAAACATTTGACCTCTGTCATTGCCAACAAAGGGTATATAACAAAGTATTGAGATAAACTTTTGTTATTGACCAAATACTTATTTTCCACCATAATTTGCAAATACATTCATAAAAAATCCTACAATGTGATTTTTCTGGGTTTTATTTCTTCTCATTTTGTCTGTCATAGTTGAAGTGTACCTATGATGAAAATTACAGGCCTCTCTCATCTTTTTAAGTGGGAGAACTTGCACAATTGGTGGCTGACTAAATACTTTTTTGCCCCACTGTAAATACACCTGCGTTGCTAAGAGCAGCTATCCTCGCCCCTCCTTCAATGGTCCCTCTTTTCTACCCTCCTACATCTATCCTTTCTGCCTCTTCTTCTTCCATCCCTTCTTTCCCTCACCTTGCTCCTGTGTCTTGCTGTAGAAGAGTGATAACTGTTTTTGTATTTATGTCTCTGTAGGAGCAGGATAACTCTGTGCGGCTGAAGATTGCCTCTCTGATCGGCCTGCTAAGTAAGACCCAGAACTTCAACCCTGAGAGTATCCTAGATGACACTCTCAACACATTCAACACAGAGAGTAAGTTACACTCTGATACACACACTTAGTACATTGTGCACACTCTTTCCCATATCTTCTCTGACCTAGTCCATGTCTGTCTCTGTGTTTTCTTCTCTGTGTGTGTCCAGAGTCCCATCAGGTCCTGGCTCAGCTGCTGGACACTCTGCTGGTCATCGGCACCCAGCTCCCAGAAAGCCTTATTGTTAGACACAGACTCATAGAGGTGGCCTACAAGGTAACACGCATACAGTCGTGGTCTGCACGTTTTTTCATCAATCTCTCATCCTCTTTCTCTTCCCACTCTCTCTCATCGATCTCTCTCTCACCCCCCTCTTTCATCTTATCCCTCTCATTTCTCTCTCAGCACCTGTCAGACACATATTTCGGTGTGAGGAATAAATGCCTACAACTCCTGGGTTGCCTAGGAAACGTGGACACGCCCCTAAATAAAGATGGACAGGGATTGGTTCCAGCTGTTATTGGGGGCAGTGCTCCAGGTGTGTATATTTATTTGGGTTAACCAGGGTAGTTGAGTCAACAACAATAAAAACATTTACTACATGACATGTTTATTTACTTAATTTAATTGAACCAGTAGTCCCCTCATTACATCATCATGTCTGAGAGATGTGTTTGGGATGTGCAGCAGCGGTGTGCTATCAGTGACTACTTTCCACTCTCCCTTCCTCCTCCTTCCAGGGGTGTCTGGTGGAGTGTGTGTGAGAGACGCGCAGAGCCTCATCAGTGACTACTTTGCAGACCAGGACCCAAGGGTGCGCACGGCGGCCATCAAAGCCATGGTATGACCATACTTCCTCCTGTTATGTCCCAATATACATCCTAGCATGCTCACTTAGAATGCATGCCCAAAACAATGCTTCAGTCTATTGAGTGGATATTGAGAGGCCTCTCGATAGTCTGCACTGCTCTGAAAATACAGGACGGGTGAAAGTTAGCTGGATGCCTACTCCAAACATATAGGACGCCTCTCTAGACTATTGGCATGTGTACAGGCTAGATAGATTATATATTGACTGATTGATAATTAAATGTTCTGCTCTTCCTTTCAGCTGCAACTGCATGAAAGGGGACTGAAGATTCAACAGACCATTTATGATCAGGTAAAGTGTGCATGCGTGTGTTTCTTTCCCAGCCGCTAGGTTCTTTTGTGTGAGCGTTTCTCTTTAATTGTATGTCTAGGCCTGTCAGCTGCTGTGTGATGACTATGAGCAGGTTCGTTCGGCTGCCGTTCAGATGGTGTGGGTCCTGAGTCAGCTCTATCCAGAGAGGTAAGACATAGACACACATGTACACACACACACACACACACTGGCTGTGTTCATGATCACCAAATCCATGATTCATTGTGGGTAAATTGTGACTGCCAGACTGATCTACAAATAATAATGAGTGGTTATTTATGATGCAAGTCGATTTTGTAGATCATCAGTCAGCAGTCGCCTGCAATGTCGGCTGCAATGTCAAACAAGCCCAACACTGAACACACACACTCACTGACTGGGGGGGGGGTGAAAACTGCTGTGTGATTGATGAATAAAGGTGGCATCTGTCCAATCAGCATTGTGCCGATTCCGTCGTCCAATGAGCAAGTCCGTCTGGTCGACGACTCGTTTGGGAAGATCAGTCACATGGTTTCTGATGGATCCTGGGTGGTCAGGGTGCAGGCCGCCAAAACACTGGTGAGTACACACACACACACAAAAAAATTACATCTTACTTTTCAGATAGTCATGGTTCTCCTTTCCTCCCCCTCCACTCATTCCTCTCTTCCTCAGGGTAACATGTTGCAGGTCAGTCCTCACTTCCTAGAGCAGACTCTGGACAAGAAGCTGATGTCAGACCTCAGGGTACGTACACTGTGTGTGTGTGTGTAAAATGTCTCTTCAGAGGAAGCATACAGCATTTTATTTGTAATTTATTTAATATAATGTATATTTCAGAGGAAACGTACGGCTCGATGAGCAGTCGATGAGCTCTATGTAATCTAGATGTAATATAATACAGTACATACACTACCGTTCAAAAGTTTGGGGTCACTTTGAAATTTCTGTGTTTTTGAAAGAAAAGCACATTTTCTGTCCCTTAAAATAACATAAAATTATTCAGAAATACAGTGTAGACATGGTTAATGTTGTAAATGACTATTGTAGCTAAAAATGGCAGATTTTTTATGGAATATCTACATAGATGTACAGAGGCGCAGCAACCATCACTCATGCGATCCAATGGCACGTTGTGTTAGCTAATCCAAGTTTATCATTTTAAAAGTCTAATTGATCATTATAAAACCCTTTTGCAATTATGTTAGCACAGCTGAAAACTGTTGTACTGATGAAAGAAGCAATAAAACTGGCCTTTAGACTAGTTGAGTATCTGGAACATCAGCATTCGTGGGTTCGATTACAGGCTCAAAATGGCCAGAAACAAATAACTTTTTCAGAAACTTGTCAATCTGTTCTTGTTCTGAGAAATGAAGGCTATTCCATGCGAAAAATTGCCAAGAAACGGAAGATCTCGTACAACGCTGTGTACTACTCCCTTCACAGAACAGCGCAAACTGGCTCTAAATAGAATAGAAAGAGGAGTGGGAGGCCCCGGTGCACAACTGAGCAAGAGGACAAGTATATTGGAGTGTCTAGTTTGAGAAACAGACGCCTCTCAAGTCCTCAACTGGCAGCTTCATTAAATAGTGCCCGCAAAACACCATTCTCAACGTCAACAGTGAAGAGGTAACTCTGGGATGCTGGCCTTCTTTCTTTTTTCTTTTTTTTTGTGTGAATTATACCCTGTTTTCTCCCCAATTTCGTGGTATGCAATTGTTTTAGTAGCTACTATCTTGTCTCATCGCTACAACTCCCGTACGGGCTCGGGAGAGACGAAGGTTGAAAGTCATGCGTCCTCCGATACACAACCCAACCAAGCCGCACTGCTTCTTAACACAGCGCGCATCCAACCCGGAAGCCAGCCGCACATGTGTCGGAGGAAACACCGTGCACCTGGAAACCTTGGTTAGCGCGCACTGCGCCCGGCCCGCCACAGGAGTCGCTGGGCGCAGTGCACGCTGACCAGGTCGCCAGGTGTACGGTGTTTCCTCTGACACGTTGGTGCGGCTGGCTTCCAGGTTGGATATGCATTGTGTCAAGAAGCAATGCGGCTAGGTTGGGTTGTGTTTCGGAGGACGCATGGCTCTCAACCTTTGCCTCTCCCGAGTCCGTACGGGAGTTGCAGCAATGAGACAAGACTAACTACTACCAATTGGATACCACGAAATTGGAGAGAAAAAAGAGGTAAGAAAACGAAAAACAAATGTCTACAATGTATTTCTGATCAATTTGATGTTATTTTAATGGACAAAAAATGTGCTTTTCTTTCAAAAACATGGACATTTCTAAGTGACCCCAAACTTTCGAATGGTAGTGTAATATATTGTTAGTTTTTACTCAGGTTCTAAATAAACCATCAGACAACTAGGGAAGCTCAAACCAAGTTTGTTCACCCACTGGGTCAAACAGCTGAAAAGACAGACATGTTTCCACCAGCATTTATACCCACATTGCCTTTTCCCTTACTCAGTAATATTCCAAGCCCCTAGCTCATATCCAACCTCCGTTGACCCCACCATATACATTCCTCCTACATATAACCATTCACTTCTGATGTAGCAAGTATTTCAAATTACAACACAACAATATATTAATAATAATGTTATATATGTATATATCTCAGAGGAAACGTACTGCTCATGAGCGTGCCAAGGAGCTCTATGCGTCAGGTGAGTTCTCCTCGGGGAGGAAATGGGCTGATGATGCTCCCAAGGAGAAGGTGGACACCTCAGCTGTCAACCTGATCGCCTCGGGGGCATGTGGAGCCTTCGTACACGGACTGGAGGACGAGATGTACGGTAAGAGTGTGTGTGTGTCGGTAAGTGTGTTTGGGGTTGTCTCTGTGTGTGTTATGTTTTGTTTGTTTCTGTGAAGGCTGTGGAGGCTGTTTTTGTGTGCGCATGGGTTTTATGTGTGTAAATTATAATGTGCCTATGTGTGTTTTATCTGTAGAGGTGCGTATTGCTGCTGTGGATGCACTCTCTGCTCTTGCCCAATCATCTGCCAGCTTTGCCGAGAAGTGCCTGGACTTCCTGGTTGACATGTTTAATGATGAGATTGAGGAAGTCAGGCTGCAGTCCATCCACGTCCTGAGACAGATCTCTACTAACATCACCCTGAGAGAAGACCAGCTGGATACTGTACTGGCTGTACTAGAGGTAACACAGACCAACACACATATGGAGACGCATACACACACATGCACGTGCCAACACACACACGCACGCATGCATGCACACACACACACACACCCACAATTACAAGGAAAGAAGAAAATGTCTAAATGTTAGAATATACAGTGCCAGTCAAAAGTTTGCACACACCTACTCATTCCAGGGTTTTTCTTTATTTTTCTATTTTCTACGTTGTTGAAAAGTAGTGAAGACATCAAACTATGAAATAATACATGGAATCATGTAGTAACCAAAAAAGTGTTAATAGATCTTAATAGATTTTAGATTCTTCAAAGTATTCACCCTTTGCCTTGACAGCTTTGCACACTCTTGGCATTCTCTCAAACAGCTGAGGTAGTCACCTGGAATGCATTTCAATTAACAGGTGTGCCTTGTTAATTTGTGGAATTTCTTTCCTTTTTAATGCTTTGAGCCAATCGGTTATGTTGTGTCAAGGTAGGGGTGCAGAAGATAGCCATATTTGGTAAAGAACAGCTCAAATAAGCAAAGAGAAACGACAGTCCATCATTACTTTAAGACATGAAGGTCGGTCAATCTGGATATTTTCAAGAACTTTGAAAGTTTCTTGAAGTGCAGTCGCAAAAACTAAACCATCTCAATTGGGTTGAGATCGGGTGATTGTGGAGGCCAGGTCATCTGATGCAGCACTCCATCACTCTCCTTCTTGGTCAAATAGCCTTTACACAGCCTATCCTGTTGAAAAACAAATGAAGCGCAAACCAGATGGGATGGCGTATTGTTGCAGAATGCTGGGGTAGCCATGCTGGTTAAGTGTGCCTTAAATTCTAAATAAATCACTGATAGTGTCACCAGCAAAGCACCCCAACACCATCACACCTCCTCCTCCATGCTTCACGGTGGGAACCACACATGTAGAGATCATCTGTTCACCTACTCTACGCCTGACGAAGACATGGCGGTTGGAATCCAAAATCTCACATTTGGACTCATCAGACCAAAGGACAGATTTTCACCGGTCTAATGTCTATTGCTTGTGTTCCTTGGCCCAAGCAAGTCTCTTCTTCTTATTGGTGTCCTTTCGTAGTGACTTCTTTGCATCAACTCGACCATGAAGACCTGATTCACACAGTCTCCTCTGAACAGTTGATGTTGAGATGTGTCTGTTACTTGAACTCTGGTTAGCATTTATTTGGGCTTCAGTTTCTGAGGCTGGTAACTAAGGTAACTGGGTCTTCCATTTCTGTGGTAGTCCTCATGAGAGCCAGTTTCATCATAGCGCCTGATGGTTTTTGTGACTGCACTTTTAAGAAACTTTTTTCCGAATTGACTGACCTTCATGTCTTAAAGTAATGGACTGTCATTTCTCTTTGCTTATTTGAGCTGTCCTTGCCATAATATGGACTTGGTCTTTTACCAAATATGTCTATCTTCTGTATACCACCCCTACCTTGTCACAACACAACTGATTGGCTCAAACGCATTAAGGAAAGAAATTCCACAAATTCACTTTAAACAAGGCACACCTATTAATTGAAATGCATTCCAGGTGACTACCTCATGAATCTGGTTGAGAGAATGACAAGAGTGCAAAGCTGTTATCAAGGCAAAGGTTGGCTACTTTTAAGAATCTCAAATATATATATATTTTTTTAAAACACTTTTGGGTTATTACATGATTCCATGTGTTATTTCATAGTTTTGATGTCTTCACTATTACTCTACAATGTAGAAAATAGTAAAAATAAAGAACCCCTGGAATGAGTAGGTGTGTCAACTTTTTGACTGGTGCTGTATCCATTTTTTTTAAAGAATAAAAATAATAACTGAAATGTGTAACTTGTGTAGGATTCGTCTCGTGACATCAGAGAGGCGCTACATGAGTTGCTGTGTTTCACCAATGTGTCGACTAAAGAGTGTATCCAACTGGCCCTGCTGGAGCTGCTGAAAAACCTCACCAAGTACCCCACCGACCGCAACTCTGTCTGGAAGTAAGCGTCTGTGTGTGTCTGTGTGTATCACTTTGCAAGTGATTCAATAAAAACGCTTTTAAAACTCAACACACTCTTTCTCATCATCTCTCTCTCTATCCCTCTCATTCTCTCTCTAGGTGTCTAAAGTTTCTAGGTTGTCGTCATCCAACCCTGGTGTTACCGCTGGTTCCAGAGCTGCTCAGTACTCACCCCTACTTCCACACCCCTGAACCAGACATGGACGACCCTGCCTGTATCCTACATACACACACACACACACACACACACACACACACACACACACACACACACACACCTATACCTACCTCTGTGTTGTGTGTTCCTGACCTAGCGTAACAGATATTGCAGTGTTGGTGCTGGTGTTCAACGCAGCTCAGTCTTGTCCCACCATGACAGCTCTGTTCTCAGACCACACCTTTAGACACTACACCTACCTACGGGACAGCCTCTCTCACCTAGTACCTCCTCTCAGGGTAAGACACACACACACCCTTTTCACCAATATATGTTAAGACCCACTGTGTCATAATTAAGCAATAAGGCCTGAGGGGATGTGCTATATGGCCAATATACCAAGGGATGTTTTTATGCACGGCGCAACGTGGAGTGCCTGGATACAGCCCTTAGCCATGGTATATTGACCATATACCACAAACACCTGAGGTGCCTTATTGCTATTAAAAACTGGTTACCAATGTAATTAGAGCAGTAAAAATACATGTTTTGTCATACCTGTGGTATACGGTCTGATAGAACACGGCTGTCAGCCAATCAGCATTCAGGGCTTGAACCACCCAGTTTATTGATTTTGTGTGTGCGTGTGTGTGTGTAGTTACCAGGGAGGACGCAGGCCCCAGGTGTGAGTGGTATAGAAGGTTCCGGCAGTGTGGAGTCTGCTCAACTGTTCCTCCAACAGAGTCTGAGCAGAATTAGCACTATACACAACCTACAGGACCCCGGGGCTCAGGACCTGCTCAACTTTACTATCAGGTACATACATACACACTAATACTATCAAAACATTTCAAACAATTTTTGAAGCGAATATTTTGTGTGTGTGTATCCTCTCAGAGACCTACAGAGACTGGGGGAGCTACAGACAGAGCTGGCAGGAGCTGCTGACTTCTCTGCCACCTACCTCCGCTGCCAACTACTGCTCACCAAGGTGTGTTTCTGCATCTGGATAGACTGGTGTCTGTCTGCATTACATTTGACCAGAATGCCCAAAACGTATTGCCTTTCCTCATCCCCTTGTCTCCTCCTTGTGTCCTTCCCACAGGCCTTGCAGGAGAAGTTGTGGACTATGGCCGTCCCCCTCTGCCTTAAACACAACGCCATGGCAACTGCTGCTGCCAAACAGGTACACACACACACAAACTATTGTGTTTTTTTAAATAGTATTTTTCACTTTATTTAGACACTTGAAATGGGGGATACAGGTTGAAGGGGGGATTGAACCCCGATCTCCGGCGGGAAGAGGAGCATATACACTGAGTGTACAAAACATTAGGAACACCTTCCTAATATTGAGTTGCATACCTTCAGAACAGCCTCAATTCATTGGGGCCTGGACTCTACAAGGTGTTGAAAGCATTCCACAGGGATGCTGACACAAACCGGTGTGCCTGGCACTTACTACCATACCCCGTTCAAAGGCACTTACATATTTTTGCCCATTCACCTTCTAAATGGCACACAATCACAATCCATCTCTCAATTGTCTCAAAGCTTCAAAATCCTTCTTTAACCTGTTTCCTCCCCTTCATCTACACTGATTGAAGTGGATAAAACAAGTGACATCAATAAGCGTCACCTGGTCAGTCTATGTCATGGAAAGAGCAATGTTTTGTACACTCAGTGTATGTCTTCAGTCATTGGCGTTACCCCTAGATATTAATGTGATGTGTGTGTGTTTTTGTAGATGTTGGAGGAGACATATAAACTGGAGTTCCTATATAGTGGTCTGGAGAACAGACAGGTGGCCACCATACACCACGTCAGACTACAGGCTAAGGCCTTACAGCTAGTCCTGACTGCCCGTACCAGACGAGGGTTAGTACACACACAAACACCCCCACCGTCCATGTCTATAACTGTCAAGCAGCTCAACCCCTCTCATCTCTCTGCAGAGTTGAACCTCTCATCAGTGTCTGTGAGAAGTTCCTTCAGGAGGTGGAATCCTTTCAGAGGTATATTATCTCTTTTTTAACCATCATTTAATCTACCTATTTAATCTGTTTTATTTAATCAACTTTTGACATCTTTGAAAACATAAGACAGACTATTTGTCCTATATAAGACAAACAGAAACTGATGCATCTGAAATGAATTGTTGAACTGAATTGTTGTTTTAATTTATCGCCACAAGGTGGCAACTTTGACCTTGCAGAAAGCACACCCTTTTCTTTTGGTATTCTGATGGATCCTGACCTCTATGCCTCCAGGCTGTTTGTGGTGGAGCTGCCCCACCTTCAGGAAAGTTTTGTGGGGAAGCTGTTGGACTTGAGTCCCAAGCTGTCGGCCTGCAAGCCTGGAGAACTAGTCAAGATCCTTCAGACCACATTGAGACAGAGTGGCTTCTTAAACCTTCAATTACCTAAACAGGTACACAGACACACACACACACACACACACACACACACACACACACACACACAGGTATTTGACCCAGGTGTGGTTTGTATTGGCTGGCAGGTCCAGCGTGCGTCGGCGACCATCATCGAGCCGACAGGAGAGTCTGACAACCCACTGCGTTTCACATCTGGCCTGGTGGTGGCACTAGACATCGATGCTACGCTGGAGCACGTGCAAGACCCCCACAACACTGTCAAAGTACAGGTACACACCCTGTTATATAAAGTACACACACCCCTTGGCTGGGTTATGATTCTCCAACCTTCTCCCAAAGCGTACACTCACCCTTACCTAGAATATAGTGGAAACTCCCTCAAGCCATGCAAATCAAATCAAATTTATTTGTCACATACACATGGTTAGCAGATGTTAATTTGAGTGTAGCGAAATGCTTGTGCTTCTAGTTCCGACAATGCTGTAATTACCAACGAGTAATCTAACCTAACAATTCCAAAACTACTACCTTAAACACACATTGCACCAATCCAATGTAAATGCATAAGTTGGATACACCTGCACATTTCCGGGTGAAGGGTAGAGAATCAGAATGAACCCTTTGTCCAGGACCCTAGCGGTATGTATATACGCTGTGCCCTTTCTCCTGCTGATGTATGAAGTGTTGGTCCAAGTTGTAATAGTTTGCTTTGTCTTTTACACACACACACACACACACACACACATTTTCTCTCTCTCTCCAGGTGCTGTATCCAGATGGCCAGTCTCATGTGATTCAGCCTAAACCTGGAGACTTCAGAAGTCCTGGACCACACCGCCACCGCCTCATCACACAGGTCTACTTGTCTCACTCCGCATGGACTGGTGAGGACACACACTTCCGGTCTCACAGCACATAGCTAGAATGTGGGTGTGCCCCCACTAGTCCGTCTTACTCTGCATGGACTGGTGAGGACACAAACTCACCCCCGGCCCCTTTCTCTCTGTCTCAGAGGCGTGTCAGATCGAGGTGAGGCTGCTGCTGGCCTACAGCTCATCTCGTCTCTGTAAGGCGGTGTGGAGCGACAGCAGCACTGAAGGCCTCCAGCCAGCAGAGGGTGCCACTGAGGGAACCATTCCCTTCGGCAAACCTGTCAAGGTCTTCATCATGCCTAAACCTGCCCGCCGCTGACAAACACCTCTAAGCATCCATCTCGCTTTCTCTCTCCAATATCTTGTCTGTTGTTTTCTCCCTCTCCCACCCCTGACCCTCTAGTCCTCAGCCATTGGCTGTTCCTTACTGCATACATATTTACTAAACAATATGTTTATATTGTTAGTGTGTAACTGTGTGCCACCCCTGGCTGACTGCTCAACTAGATTGAGGATGCGTCCTATATAGTGCACTACTTTTGACCACTAAAGGAAAAAGGGTGCTATTTGGGATTTCATCCTGAGACTGAGCAAGAGAATCACTGAGGTCACCTGTCTGATCTGTGTGTTGCTATTCCTGCTATAGTTAAGGACCACTTTTTTTCTTTGAATGACAAATGAAACCAGATGACAAAAACAAGCCTTTATTCACAGCAAGTCATTTTAGCTCTTCATTACGGTGTTCTGAATGTTTCACTTCGCTAATGCACCCCAGGTTTGTGTTCATCAGGCACCAAACAGGGAGGGACTACATGGACTTGTCCATTGCAAAACATTTTGCTATGATGTGCTGTAATGAATATGACATGTTGAATCGCACCAGGCTTTCAGAGTTCTCCTACTGGCCACCTGTAGTATGATGTCATCAGCAGGTAGAGTGGAAGATGCCACCCACCTTGGCTCCCTGGCCAACCAGGTTGTTGTATTCTGTGATGGCCTTCTCTGTCTGCAGAACTATCAGCTTCACTCCTCTCTGTCTCACGAAGTCCACAGTTGAGGACGGGACCTTAGAGAGAGAGCGCAGAGTTCAACATTGCAGCCATCTTTAAAAGGAAAACTCTGCCCAAAAATGATATTTTTGTATTTGTTTCATTGGTCCATTGTTAGCATAGTTACAAAATGTTTTGCATGTCAGCAATCAAGTTTTCAAGATGTAACTTTCAAAATACAGAAATCATCCCTGTATGATGCAATTTGCATCATATGATTCTGGGTTTTGCATCATACAGGTCTGATTTCTGGGTTTTGAAAGGTCCGTGGGGCGATGCACAATTGGCCTAGCATCGTCCGGGTTAGGGGGGGCTTGGCCGGTAGGGATATCCCTGTCTCATTGCGCACCAGCAACTCCTGTGGCGGGCCGGGCGCAGTGCGCGCTAACCAAGGTTCCCAGGTGCACGGTGTTTCCTCCGACACATTGGTGCGGCTGGCTTCCGGGTTGGATGTGCGCTGTGTTAAGAAGCTGTGCGGCTTGGTTGGGTTGTGTTTCGGCGGACGCATGGCTTTTGACCTTCGTCTCTCCCGAGCCCGTACGGGAGTTGTAGCGATGAGACAAGATAGTAACTACTAACAATTGGATACCACAAAATTGGGGAGAAAAGGGGGTAAAACAAATTAACAAGTTTATGGGTGGAGTTTAAAAGGCGAGTCAAGACTGACTGATCTACAAATCACCTTGCATCATAAATACTCAAGATTATTTGTAGATCAGTCATTCACAATTTACCCATGTTACATCCGTTTTAATGCATCTTGAACAAGGCCAGAGAGAGAAATCAGGGGAATTGTGTAGTGGCTAGGGAAAGTGTAGGGCTGAGGAAGGGTAATGTACACGGTGAAAGTATGTTTGTCGGGGCAAGGGAAAGTGAAGGATAGGGTAAACAGAGAGGAAGCGAGAGGTTTTACTCCACCCAAAATAAGCACACGAATTGAGGAATTTTTGTATGGAGGTTTGAGTGTCGAATTTGATTTTAAAAAATGTAATTGTTCTTATTTGATTGAAAATAAGTTTCATAATAGGTTGTTACGAATGCAGTGTAATAAGTGGACGCCCTTGGCATTTCGGCAACCCAAAAACGACTATCAGTTGTGCCTGTTGGACATTGCCATTGAAGGCTTCCAACATTTTAAAGTAGTCAACTGGGTGGGGATTCCTAAGAGTTGGAAAAATCCGCCAATGAAGGAAAATAAAATGGAGCCTATTGCCGTCAGACGCTATAATGGGAGATACAAAGAAGATATCGCGATGGCCTATTGTTCACAAGCTTATCTGCCCTCTTATTGGCTAGAATATTCCCACCTGATCTCACCTCCTCCTGCCTGCCTTCCATCTTTAAGAACATTTTCCCATTGTTAGAGTGCACTAATATCTTGTCAATATAATAAACAATCTTTGGGGTGAATGGTGTAGGTCTTGGGAAAGTGTCATGAAAACGAGTAGGGGAAGAGTGTGTGTATGGGGCTGGGGGATACCTGCAGCGCCTCATTCATGCCCCGCCCGATGACCAGAGTCGCCACACCCTTCTGAAGCACCTCCTCCAGATCTGCAGGCTGCACTCCAGGGTGATGCTATGCACAGTCAGTCACATCGTTATCATCATCATACAAGATGCCATTTGAGACACAGTCCATGTCTTAACTTACATCCGTCCCAGTCTCTCTCCAGTCCCATGCGCGGCTACCCCCGGGCCACACCTTACAGTCCTTATAGGAAGAGGAGCAGCCCTTCACCTTCATGTGTCCCCAGGACAGGGAAGCGATCTCTGGCGACGACATAGGTCAGATGTTGTGTCTCGGCTGCTGCAGGCACGTTTGGAAACCAACGCAGCGGTTAACTAAACACAAGGCAAACGCAGCTTTTCATTGGAAATTAATGTAATTCTGGTGTATCAAAAATGCAATGACGCAGTCGGTGTGATCAAAGTAAAGGTGGGCCAGGAGAGTTGCTGGCATCAGTATCCTAGATACTATCCTGCCTTTGTGACATAGAGCAACCCCTTAATGGCTAATCGGGCGCTTTCATGAAAAACAACTTGCAATATCAGTTATGTTATACTCTTTGGAAACTTGAGTGTTTTCTATCTTGATCTGACAATTATATGCATATTCTAGATTCTGGGCCTGAGAAATAGGCAGTTTCATTTGGGTCCGTTTTTCATCCAAACATCAAAATACTGCCCCCTACACTCAAAGAGGTTAATGGCTAATCGGCGGCCCTGCTCAAACCACTCCGATCTGTGTGTTGGTGTCTCTCAGAGGGGTTGTCAACTTGATCAATGCTCCAAGGAATATGGATATATAAAGTATTATTGTAAAACATAAGCATATCTAGTGATAAACGTACCTAAAGTTGAATCCCTATGAACTATTATTAGATCGTATTTCTGTCAAGTGACCATGTAAACAAACACTGGGGAACTGTAGCGTGTTCACGCAAACAAGTGTTTAAAACCGAACGATCATTTATGAACCGAAACTGAATTGTCACTTTGCTATCATTTACTACCGACTTGTCTTGGTTTTAAAACTATTAATTGTATGTCCGTCAGTCGTGAATGCTTCTTTTCCTTACCAGTTCGTTGCCTCGTAGGCAGCCTGTGCTACTTTCGTAAAGGGGTGTGTTCCGGATCGTTAGGTTAAGTAGCTGATACCTCAGCGTTGTGGAACGTTGCGGATAGATATTCAATTAGCTGATGTGATTACTTACTCTACATACCAGAGAAGTATATTGGTTCTATATCATACATTTCTATATGAACGTAAGAACGTTGTCTCTCCTGCTGAACGTGGCGATGACAAAATGTGGACTGGTTAAGGTGAATTGTAACTGAACGTTTGAAGCAATGGCTGTTTGTCCCACCGAGTTCATCCAATAACCATTTACTTTATTTTTAAAAATGTATTTCTACGTGTACTTTTAAGTTGTGTGTGAGTCACTCCCGTTCCCCCAAACGGCTATTAGACTGCCTTTAGGTTCCCATTCCTCCTGTTACGTCACTAATGTCAGCCAATGTGTACACTGTCGAAAGGGGAAACAATGATGCTGCAAACGTATTTGATAATAAAAATATATATATATTTTCTGTTTATCCACAAAAACATGCATCACAAGCTGGCTTCCGGGCCCAGAAAGTATATTTCTGGACTAAAAAATGACTTCTCAATTCTGCATGCACCACATGTAAAAATAACAGTTCTGGGTCTTTCAATTAATAAATGGGGCCAATGTGTGACATGCATGATTTTCATGCAGTTCCACGTGTATTTAGAGTAATAAAAGTGAATATACAGTTGAAGTCAGAAGTTTACTTACACTTAGCTTGAGTCATTAAAACTCATTTTTCAACCACTCCACAAATGTATTGTTAACTATAGTTTTGGCAAATCAGTCAGGACATCTACTTTGTGCATGACACAAGTCACTTATAATTCACTATCACAATTCCATGACACAGGACGTTTTCCAACAATTGTTTATAGGCACAGCAAAATAATCTAGCACAATTCCAGTGGGTCAGAAGTTTACATACACTAAATTGACTGCCTTTAAACAGCTTGGCTAGGCTAATTGACATAATTTGAGTCAATTAGAGGTGTACCTGTGGATGTATTTCAAGGCCTACCATCAAACCCAGTGCCTCTTTGCTTGACATCATGGGAAAAATCAAGAAATCAGCCAAGACCCCAGAAAAAAAAAGTTTTTGCTCCACAAGTCTGGCTCATCCTTGGGAGCAATTAACTACCGCCTGAAGGTACCACATTCATCTGTGCAAACAGTAAGCGAGTATAAACACCATGGAACCACGCAGCCGTCATACCGCTCAGGAAGGAGATGCGTTCTGTCTTCCAGGGATGAACGTACTTTGGTGTGAAGAGTGCAAATCAATCCCAGAACAACAGCAAAATACCTTGTGAAGATGCTGGAGGAAACGGGTACAAAAGTATCTTTATCCACAGTATAACGAGTCCTATAAATCGACAACCTGAAAGGCCACTCGGCAAGGAAGAAGCCACTGCTCCAAAACCGCCATAAAAAATCCAGACTACTTTCTGGAGAAATGTTTTCTGGTCTGATGAAACAAAAATACAA
Source organism: Oncorhynchus mykiss (assembly GCF_057628025.1). Taxonomy (NCBI): domain Eukaryota; kingdom Metazoa; phylum Chordata; class Actinopteri; order Salmoniformes; family Salmonidae; genus Oncorhynchus; species Oncorhynchus mykiss. The sequence continues at coordinate 14,698,532 of NC_143045.1, forward strand.
CTGTTTGGCCATAATGAACATACTTCTGTTTGGAGGAAAAGGGGGACGCTTGCAAGCCGAAGAACTCCTAGCTTAAGGACACCGAAGTCAAGGTATTGGAGTGGCCATCAAAAAGCCCTGACCTCAATCCTATAGAAAATTAGTGGGCAGGACTGAAAAAGTGTGTGCGAGCAAGGAGGCCTACAAACCTGACTCAGTTACACCAGCTCTGTCAGGAGGAATGGGCCAAAATTCACCCAACTTATTGTGCGAAGCTTGTGGAAGGCTACCCAAAACATTTGACCCAAGTTAAACAATTTAAAGGCAATGCTACCAAATACTAATTGAGTATATGTTAAACTTCTGACCCACTGGGAATGTGATGAAATACCCCCAAGCCATTAGACAGCTGGAAATTTATAAAAATCGCCACCAGACAATTTACATTGACCCCCCCAACTTGCTGTTTGTTACCTATGCATAGTCACTTCACCCCCACCTACATGTACAGAATACCTAAACTAGCCTGTACCCATGCACACTGACTCGGTACTGGTGCCCCCTGTATATAGCCTCATTGTGTTACTTTTTATTTTAGCCTACTTGGTAAATATTTTCTTCTTCTTGAACTGCACTGTTGGTTAAGGGCTTGTACAGTTGAAGTCGGAAGTTTACATACACTTGAAGTCATTAAACTCGTTTTTCAACCACTCCACAAATTTCTTGTTAATTAACAAACTATAGTTTTGGCAAGTCGGTTAGGACATCTACCTTGTGCATGACACAAGTAATTTTTAAACAACTGTTTACAGACATTATTTTACTGTATCACAATTCCGGTGGGTCAGAAGTTTACACACACTAAATTCAGTGTGCCTTTAAACAGCTTGGAAAATTCCAGAAATGTATGTCATGGCTTTAGAAGTTTCTGATATGATAATTGACATCATTTGAGTCAATTGGAGTTGTACCTGTGGATGTATTTCAAGGCCTACCTTCAAACTCAATGCCTCTTTGCTTGACATCATGGGGAAATCTAAAGAAATAAGCCAAGACCCCAGAAAAACAATTGTAGACCTCCACAAGTATGGTTCATCCTTGGAAGCATGAAGGTACCACGTTAATCTGTACAAACAATAGTATGCAAGTTTAAACACCATGGGACCAGGCAGCCATCATACCGCTCATGAAGGAGTCTCCTAGAGATGAACGTACTTTGGTGCGAAATGTGCAAACCAATCCCAGAACAACAGCAAAGGACCTTGTGAAGATGCTGGAGGAAACAGGTACAAAAGTATCTATATCCATAATGACCATCGTTATGTTTGGAGGAAAAATGGGTAACCTTGCAAGCCGAAAAACATCATCCCAACCTGAAGCACGTTGGTGGCAGCACCATGTTGTGGGGGTACTTTGCTGCAGGAAGGACTGGTGCACTATACAAAATAGATTGCATCAAAATGGTTTAAGAACAACAAAGTCAAGGTATTGGAGTGGCCATCACAAAGCCCTGACCTCAGTCCTATAGAAAATGTGTAGGCAGAACTGAAAAAAACGTGTGCGAGCAAGGAGGCCTACAAACCGGACTCCGTTACACCAGCTCTGTCAGGACGAATGGGCCAAAATTCACCCAACTTATTGTGCGAAGCTTGTGGAAGGCTACCCGAAACGTTTGACCCAAATAACAATTTAAAAGGCAATGCCACCAAATACCAATTGAGTGGATGTAAACTTCTGACCCACTGGGAATGTGATGAAAGAAACAAAAGCTGAAATCATTCTCTACTATTATTCTGACATTACACATTCTTAAAATAAAGTGGTGATTCAAACTGACCCATGACAGGGAATGTTTACTAGGATTAAATGTCAGGAATTGTGAAAAACTGAGTTTAAATGTATTTGACTACGGTGTATGTAAACTTACGACTTCCACTGTAAGTAAGCATTTCATGATAAAGTCTACACTTGTTGTATTCGGCACATGTGGAAAATAAAGATTGATTTGAATACAACTCTGTCCCATTGACATCAAGACATCTGGTTCACCTTAGTCTGAGTCGTTTAGATAAAGGCTTGTTGGATCTCTGGGTATTAGAACCTCTGGTTTCTAGTGTCCCACAACCCATTGGGGCTGTTCCTTCATGGCAACGATCAGATAATTCGCTGTCGGACCGCCCCCTCGTCACTCCGCTTTCCGCCTGTCATTGCACTGTTGCCTGGCAACAAAGCAGAGAATTCTGGCGGGAAACAGAACATTATGAATTTCAGTTTGCAATTTAATTTCCCATAATTCCAATTCTGCTTCCTCTCCCCATCCTCATCCTTTCAGACTCACCTGTCATTTCAGTGGCACTGGTCTGGCTTTGGCATGAGTCTGGGGAAGCTGGGCTGGGGGTTGGGGCCTTGCTACTAGCCTCCCCAGCAGCAGGGTTAGCATTAGCAATATGGCTAACTTTAGCAATAGGGTTATCATTAGCTTTAGCATCAAGGCTAGCATTTGTATTGGTCGTTTTGTCACTAGCATTGAAGGTAGCTGCGGTGCTCCTCTTTCCGTCCGTAACATCAGTCTTCACCAGACATAGCATCTGAAGCAGTTCCATGGCGTCAAAGTCCTCCCCCTCACACACCCCCCTCCTCCTCAACAACTCCAACACCTACAACACAGAGCTATACAGTTACACATAGAGAAACAGATTTGGCAGGGCCTTCAAATCCCCCCAAAAGTTACACAGCAGTACCATTGAGAGCATATTGACTGGCTGCAACACTGCTTGGTATGGCAACTGCACTGGGGCCAAGCTCCCTGCCATCCAGGACCTCTGTATCAGGCGGTGTGAAAGGAAGGCCTGGAAAATTGTTCAAGTCTCCAGCCACGCAAGTCAGACTGTTCTCTCTGCTTCCACGCAGCAGTACTGGAGAAACCAGTCTGACACCAACAGGCTCCTCTTTATCCCCAGGCCATAACACTGCTAAGTAACTAACAAAATGGTTACACAGACTGTCTACATTGGCCATTCTATTTTTGCACTAAGTCTATGCACCCTACACACTCCCAAGACATAATTTGCTCTCACACACATTCTTACTGACTCTACACACACTCACATTAACAATCATATTCTGCTCCATACTCTGTTTATCCTGATGCCTAGTCACCTTACCCCTATACATATCTACCCCTGCCACACTAGTATGCCTGAACATTGTAAATATGGTGTTGGCACTGACCATGGAACTGATCTTGTATATAGCTAACTTACTTATGTTCTTCTTATTTCTAGTGTGTTTTTGTTCTCCTTTACCATTTTCTATAGTACTACTAATATTCATTATTGCATTGTTGGGAAAGATCAAGCAAGATAGGCATTTCACTGTACTTGTGCATGTAACAATAAAAACTTGAAACTCCACCACCTTCATGTACTTGTAGGACTTGAGCTCGCTGAGGTTTTCTTCCAGGAAGAGGAAGTAGAGCGTCAGGTCATCCCATTGGCCCTGCGGGAGGGGCAGAACACTGATGGTGGGCAGTGATTGGTAGGACTTCAGGAAATGGGTGTGTGATTGAAAGAAGGGGCGCAGAGCGGAGTATATCACCACGGGAACCAGCATGGCGTACACCAGCAGGTTAACAAAGCTGAAATCACAATCCAGTAAACCTTATTTAAAAAGGGAACAACAAAAATGACTGGCTAAAAGATAAAAAGGTGGTGTAAAAACCTTAGCAAAGTGAATACTCCCACGGCGACCAGCTTGCACTGTAATTGGTCGGGGATTGAGGTGTCATTGGCCAGGAGTCCGGTGCGCAGGGAACAGCCGAACTGTGGGCAGGATCACAATGTAGAACCAATAAGTTAGCCAGATAACTCACAGCACAAGATCAATAAGTTAGGGTCAGGGTTAGTTACCTGGTCAGTGAGGGAGGCGAGGCGGAGGTAGTAGCCCAGGTAGACACAGGCCAGAAGCAAGGTGAGCAGGTTGAGGCCTCGACACAGCAGGTAGCGCCACAACACCACGACACTCCTCCTCTTGGTCAGCAGATACTGCTCCACCACCGGGTACATGAAACAGCCCTCAGTAGGGTCGGACGCACCACTGGAGAGAGAGACAGAGAGAGTTAGCAGTGGTGGAGGACAGACCCATTGGAGTGGATTAATGGAACAGTATCAAACACTTCAAACGTTCTCCATGTGTTTGACTACATTCCATTCATTTCATTCCAGCCATTCAGTCTGTTTCTTCGGTTCGGTGCCTAATGAATACAACCTAGTTAGCCTACCTGTCTGTGTGTTCCCCAGCAGTGGCCATGCGTTTAGCCAGAGTGACAGCACGGTTGTAGCAGCGGTCGAGCTCTTCTATGATGAAGCTAAGGTCTGACTGAAGCAGAGGAGAGGCAGAGAAACGCCAGAACACCGCTGGACTATACATAATTACTGCTACCAGCAGCAGGATATAGGGGAAGAACTGAGAGAGCGGGGGAAGGGAGAGAGAAAGGAGGGTGGACAAAGGGCGAGAGGAAGGAGAAGAGGAGAACGGTTAAGTGTTAGTTCCCTATGTGTGTCCTTGTGTAGCCATAAGTGTATGGCTGTGTGTGTGTGTGTGTGTTACCTTGTGTAGCCATAAGGGTAGTGTGTGAGTGTGTAGGGCTGCCCAGCAGTAGGAGTCTACATACATGGCCTGACGCCAGGAAAAGTTAGCTGGAGGGAAACAGCTGATCTGAACACCTGGGAGACAAGACAGAAAACACACACTGAATAATCACTAAGTGATACCATCATAATTTAGTGATTCATTAATACACACAAGTAGCTTCCCCCACACCGTGACCTTACTCACCCACAGAGACCTCCTGGGCGAAGGCTAGAGAGATAAGGAGGAGAGGGAGTCCCACCGCCACGCACGTCACCATCTTGTCCATGGCTAGCTCAGTGCGCACGGCGCGGTACCTTGCCTGACCCGGCTCCTTCAGGAGGAAATCGCTGAACACATACTCTGTAGCGACGTGGGCGATAGCCATCTCTGGCTCTGTTGTCTACTCAGCAGAGATCGACCCACTGTTACTTTTCTAAACTAGTTTACCCTCGTGCCTCGCGAGCTCGAAATGACAACACTGCAGTTGAAACTGAAAGACTCACAATTGAAATGTTGACAACAGCTAGCTAAGCCACGGGTAAAATTAATGTAATGAGTGTGGCACGTGTACTGTACGCTTGGCCCAACAACAAATCAAGCCATGCTGTGAATTGACCTAGCAAAATACACTTTCTGGTTGAAATTAGCTACCTGTGCTGTAAAATATTTGGTGGTGCACAACAAAGCAATTGCTGTGAACCAATTTAAATGCGAGAGTTGTATATCCTTTCTGGGAGGGGGTAGGGCCGTCGCGTAGATTGTGTATATAAGACGTCCCAAGGATTCCGGAAATAAGGTATACTTAAATGTTACGCTTAGCCCCGCCCCAATAACTTCCCAGTGTGCCTTGCCTTTTGGATTGAATTGTAAAGTTTACCACCCATGACTGTATTTGTTAGTGATTGAGATATACTTGTTGAATTCGGTAATTTACTCTATTGTGGTCTTATTTATTTTTTTAATCAACCTGCAGTAGAGCGTGTTGGAAAAAAAGTTAATATTTCATGTTTTTTAAATGTAGTTGGTGGGACTTCTCATTTAGTTTTGAGTCCATACCATAAACATTTTAAGTAATAATGACTTTTCATTGACTTTGAGTTGAAGTTACTACAGGTGTTTTTGTAAAAAAATGCCTTGGAGTTTATAGTGTACTCCCTTGCTTTCTTTATTATTTCCTTTTTTCCCAAATGTCTTTCACTGTGTCACCTGAATCACTCGCAAAAGTCAACAGGACACTGCAGTTGCACTGACTTAAACGTAATAAACTGTTCCATCCTCTCTGCATGCACTGTAGCTACTGTACATGTTGTTGTGTCTGACGAGAGCTGTGCTATTACCTGAGGCCTGAGGGAGAGAGCGTGAGGGGTCCTGAGAATACAAAACATGCTCTTTCCATAACATAGACTGACCATGTGAAAGCTATGATCCCTTATTGATGTCACTTGTTAAATCTACTTCAGTCAAAGTAGGTGATAGGAAAGAGACAGTGCCATTCAAATAGTGAATAGGCAAGACAAATAATGTACAGTTGAAGTCGGAAGTTTAAATACACCTTAGTCAAATACATTTAAACTCAGTTTTTCACAATTCCTTACATTTAATCCTAGTAAAAATGTCCTCTCTTTGGTCAGTTAGGATCACCACTTTATTTTAAGAATGTGAAATGTCAGAATAATAGTAGAGAGAATTATTTATTTCAGATGTTATTTCTTTCATCACATTCCCAGTGGGTCATAGGTTTACATACACTCAATTAGTATTTGGTAGTATTGCCTTTAAATTGTTTAACTTGAGTCAAATCTTGTTTTGAGTAGCCTTCCACAAAGCTTCCCACAATAAGTTGGGTGAATTTGGGCCCATTCTTCCTGAGCTGGTGTAACAGAGTTGAGTTTGTAGGCCTCCTTGCTCGCACACGCTTTTTCAGTTCTGCCCACACATTTTCTATAGGATTGAGGTCAGGGCTTTATGATGGCCACTCCAAAAGCGTGACTTTCTTGTCCTTACGCCATTTTGCCACAACTTTGGGAGTATGCTTGTGGTCATTGTCCATTTGGAAGACCCATTTGCAACCAAGCTTTAACTTAACTGATGTCTTGAGATGTTGCTTCAATATATCCACGTAATTTTCCTCCCTCATGATGCCATCTATTTTGCGAAGCGCACCAGTCCCTCCTGCAGCAAAGCACCCCCACAACATCATGCTGCCACCCCCGTGCTTCACGGTTGGGATTGTGTTCTTTGGCTTACAAGCCTCCCCCGTTTTCCTCTAAACATAACGATGGCCAAACAGTTCTATTTTTGTTTCATCAGACCAGAGAACATTTCTCCAAAAAGTATGATCTGTGTCCCCGTGTGCAGTTGCAAAACGTAGTCTGGCTTTTTTATGTCGGTTTTGGAGCACTGGCTTCTTCCTTGCTGAGTAGCCGTTCAGGTTACGTCGATATAGAACTCGTTTTACTGTGGATATAGATACTTTAGTAGCGGTTTCCTCCAGCATCTTCACAAGGTCCTTTGCTGTTGTTCTGGGATTGATTTGCACTTTTCACACCAAAGTACGTTAATCTCTATGAGACAGAACACATCTCCTTCCTGAGCGGTATGACGGCTGCGTGGTTCCATGGTGTTCATACTTGTGTACTATTGTTTGTACAGATGAACATGGTACCTTCAGGCGTTTGGAAATTGCTCCCAAGGTTGAACCAGACTTGTGGAGGTCTACAATTGTTTTTCTGAGGTCTTGGATGATTTCTTTTGATTTTTCCATGATGTCAAGCAAAGAGGCACTGAGTTTGAAGGTAGGCCTTGAAATACATCCACAGGTACACCTCCAATTGACTCGAATTATGTCAATTAGTCTATGAGAAGATTATAAAGCCATGACACAATTTTCTGGAATTTTCCAAGCTGTTTAAAGGCACAGTCAACTTGTATGTAAACTTCTGACCCACTGGAATTGTGATACAGTGAATTATAAGTGAAATAATCTGTCTGTAAACAATTGTCGGAAAAATTACATGTGTCATGCATATAGATATCCTAACCGACTTGCCAAAACTGTAGTTCGTTAACAAGAAATTTGTGGAGTGGTTGATAAACTAGTTTTAATGACTCCAACCTAAGTGTATGTAAACTTCCGACGCAATTGTAAGTGCCTTTGAACAGGTATGGTAGTAGGTAGGAGTGTACCGAGTAGTTGGACAAAATGAGTATTGTAACAGATACGGGCAATTTTCTAGATACGATTATGATCCAAGTATTTTTTGTAATTATCTGTGATAAGAAAAAAAACATTATTTTCAGGTGCAAGTAAGCATCTATCTCATGTCAGTCAGTCACAGAGTTCCTAAACCACAATGTACTGTATTTTAGTCAGTCATGTAGAGGTTCTACGTGGTCTAAATAAATAAATAACACAGACACACACCTCCTAAACTGCTCCTAATCTGCAGTAAAAACGTGCAGGGAGGTATTTTGCCAACATCTATACTGAACAAAAACATAAACGCAACATGCAATAATTTCAACGATTTTACTGAGTTACAGTTCATATAAGGAAATCAGTCAATTTAAATAAATTCATTAGACCCTAATCTCTGGACCCATGACAGCGCCTAGGAGGGCATAGGCTGATCCACTAGGGGGGGCAGGCCCAGCCAAGCGGAATGAGTTTATCCACACAAAAGGGTTTTATTACAGACAAAAATACTCCTCAACTTCATCAACTGTCCGGGTGACTGGTCTCAGATAATCTGGCCAAATTCTCTAAAATGACATTTGAGGCGGCTTATGGTACAGAAATTAACATTCAATTATCTGGTAACAGCTCTGGGGGACATTCCTGCAGTCAGCATGCCAATTGCACGCTCACTCAAAACTTGAGACATCTGTGGCATTGTGTGACAAAACTAAACATTTTATAGTGGCCTTTTATTGTCCCCAGCACAAGGTGCACCTGTGTAATGATCATGCTGTTTAATCAGCTTCTTGATATGCTGCACCTGTCAGGTGGGTGGATTATCTTGGCAAATGAGATGTAGACAGGGATGTAAACAACTTTGTGCACAACATTTGAGAGAAATAATTGAGGCTTTCTGTGGGAAAAAGGGGATGGTGCAACTCAATATTCGGAAGGTCAAATCAAATCGTATTAGTCACATGCGCCAAATACAACAGGTGAAATGCTTACTTACAAGCTCCTAACCAACAATGCAGTTAAAATATATATAGGTATGAATAAGAATAAGAAATAAAAGTAACAAGTAATTAAATAGCAGAAGTAAAATAACAATAGTGAGACTATACACAGGGGGGTACCGGTACAGAGTCAATGTGCGGGGGCACTGGTTAGTTGAGGTAATATGTACATGTAGGTAGAGTTATTAAAGTGACTATGCATAGATGATAACAACAGAGAGTGGCAGCGGTGTAAAAGGGATTGGGGGAAATGCAAATAGTCTGGGTAGCCATTTTGTGCTCTAAATGTTTGGTGTACTCAGTGTATATTACATATGCCACTTGGCAGACGCTTTTATCCAAAGCAACGTACAGTCATGTGTGCCTACATTTTACATAAGGGTGTTCCTACGAATCGAACCCACTATCCTGGCGTGGCAAGCACCATGCACCATGCGCTTAGCCTGACGATTCACACTAAATTCTTATAAATTCTTCTGCTGCTCTGTCGTTCGCTACATACAGTCTTTTGAGACTGCCATTATTGAAGTTGTGCGTGGTGATTAGGGGCGTTGTACAAAACAGTCATAAGCGATTGAATCGTCTCTAACCAATCAGAGGATCAAAGCCAAGTACACATTTTCAAACCAGAGATAATAGATAAAGTGACAAGACGCTTGTGTCTCTGCCCTAACAATAGCTCCCGCCTATTCCTCTCTTTGGATTGATGGATACATCTCTCTATTTGAATACTTTTTTAAATATTCGATGAGGGGTATTGACGTCAAACGCCTGTATTAAATGAGAAGTGAGATGCTATGCTAGCCTCATGAATATGCATAGACATCTCGAATATCAACAGAGACAACTCTGATATAAAATGTTTTTTCTCAAAGTTGCCGGCATCACACTTACAGTGCCTTGCGAAAGTATTCGGCCCCCTTGAACTTTGCGACCTTTTGCCACATTTCAGGCTTCAAACATAAAGATATAAAACTGTATTTTTTAGTGAAGAATCAACAAGTGGGACATAATCATGAAGTGGAACGACATTTATTGGATATTTCTAACTTTTTTAACAAATCAAAAACTGAAAAATTGGGCGTGCAAAATTATTCATCCCCCTTAAATTAATACTTTGTAGCGCCACCTTTTGCTGCGATTACAGCTGTAAGTCGCTTGGGGTATGTCTCTATCAGTTTTGCACATCGAGAGACTGAAATTTTTTCCCATTCCTCCTTGCAAAACAGCTCGAGCTCAGTGAGGTTGGATGGAGAGCATTTGTGAACAGCAGTTTTCAGTTCTTTCCACAGATTCTCGATTGGATTTGACTTGGCCATTCTAACACCTGGATATGTTTATTTTTGAACCATTCCATTGTAGATTTTGCTTTATGTTTTGGATCATTGTCTTGTTGGAAGACAAATCTCCGTCCCAGTCTCAGGTCTTTTGCAGACTCCATCAGGTTTTCTTCCAGAAGGGTCCTGTATTTGGCTCCATCCATCTTCCCATCAATTTTAACCATCTTCCCTGTCCCTGCTGAAGAAAAGCAGGCCCAAACCATGATGCTGCCACCACCATGTTTGACAGTGGGGATGGTGTGTTCAGCTGTGTTGCTTTTACGCCAAACATAACGTTTTGCATTGTTGCCAAAAAGTTCAATTTTGGTTTCATCTGACCAGAGCACCTTCTTCCACATGTTTGGTGTGTCTCCCAGGTGGCTTGTGGCAAACTTTAAACGACACTTTTTATGGATATCTTTAAGAAATGGCTTTCTTCTTGCCACTCTTCCATAAAGGCCAGATTTGTGCAATATACGACTGATTGTTGTCCTATGGACAGAGTCTCCCACCTCAGCTGTAGATCTCTGCAGTTCATCCAGAGTGATCATGGGCCTTTTGGCTGCATCTCTGATCAGTCTTCTCCTTGTATGAGCTGAAAGTTTAGAGGGACGGCCAGGTCTTGGTAGATTTGCAGTGGTCTGATACTCCTTCCATTTCAATATTATCGCTTGCACAGTGCTCCTTGGGATGTTTAAAGCTTGGGAAATATTTTTGTATCCAAATCCGGCTTTAAACTTCTTCACAACAGTATCTCGGACCTGCCTGGTGTGTTCCTTGTTCTTCATGATGCTCTCTGCGCTTTTAACGGACCTCTGAGACTATCACAGTGCAGGTGCATTTATACGGAGACTTGATTACACACAGGTGGATTGTATTTATCATCATTAGTAATTTAGGTCAACATTGGATCATTCAGAGATCCTCACTGAACTTCTGGAGAGAGTTTGCTGCACTGAAAGTAAAGGGGCTGAATAATTTTGTACGCCCAATTTTTCAGTTTTTGATTTGTTAAAAAAGTTTGAAATATCCAATAAATGTTGTTCCACTTCATGATTGTGTCCCACTTGTTGTTGATTCCTCACAAAAAAATACAGTTTTATATCTTTATGTTTGAAGCCTGAAATGTGGCAAAAGGTCGCAAAGTTCAAGGGGGCCGAATACTTTCGCAAGGCACTGTATATCAGTACACTCGTAACAACCTAAGCATTACAAAACTTATATTAGATCAAATAAGCCTTGCGTATCAAAATAGCCATTCATTTTTATCTTGACTAAAAGTCTGCAAAACAAAGGAGTTGATTGTTGACTTCAAGAAGCAGAGGAGGGAACATGCCCAATCAACATCAATGGGACTGCAGTAGATCGAGTCACGAGTTTTGAGTTCCTCAGCCTCCACATCACAGAGGACTTCAGCCTCCACATCACAGAGGACTTGTCAAGGACCAACAACATCACCACTCTTCTCAAGAGGGCGCAACAGCGTCTCTACTTCCTAGTGGCTGAAAAAAATCGGATTACCGCCCCGGGTCCTCTCCAAATACTTCGGCTGCACCATCAAGAGTGTCCTGACCGGTTGCATCACGGTCTGGTATGCGAATTGCTCCGTTTATGACCGCAAGGCCCTCCAGCAGGCAGTGAAGACGCTCCAGTACATCACAGGGACCATGCTCCCACCCATCCAGGACATCTACTTGTACATCTATGGTACCTCTTCTCTCCCTAACCATCGGGCAGACGGTATCAGAGCATGAGGTCTGATACCAACAGGCTCAGAGACCGTTTCTATCTACTAAAAAAAAAATTGAACAGGACTGACCAGCTGCTCTGATTCTCCACACCTTCGCACACATGCACTCACTCATACACAGAGACATACACACATATACATCCAGGCTACACACATATCACAACTGCTTTTAGCAGACCCTAAAACCTCAGTTTATACATTTACCCCCTTCCCCACGTGTAAATATTGAACTGTAAATTGTGCCTTCCAGTATTACACGTATGCTAAAATATGTAATCTATTCTACTGAGCAATTTACTTTATTTTCGTATTCTTAGCTTTTATTATTTCTTATTGTTGTTACATTGTCGAGAAAATGACCTCCAAGTAAGCATTTGGTTGGACGATGTATACCAACAACAACAAAAACATGAAACTTTAAACTAAATTTGACACTGTCTCTCATTGCCCCCCATACAAAAACTCTTCGCTTGCTTAATAATTTATTGATCTGCTTAACCTGGAGAGATTTTGGGCAGAGTATAAACCCACTCGCTTCGCCTTTTCCTCTCTGGTTTTACCCACATGTGTTCTGGCTCTGGCCCAACCAATATGTTTCTGGACCAATCAGACGGCGCCAAATGTGTTCGCTTTCGGTGAAGAGTAGGGGAGATGCTCAGATCCAGTCTTATTGCGAAGAAGACTTAACATCCAAAGGGAGTGATGTAGCGTTTGGCGGAGCAAGGAGTCTGGGTAGCCAGGCAACCATGCTCAACCTACAAACTGAGCAATAGAAGGCCCTCCCCTCATCTCTCAAGCTCCTCTCATAATTAATAATTTTTCAATATGCATTTTTATTTATTTGTTATTTTATTTCACCTTTATGGATACATTTGTTGTATCCCAAATAGAGCTGGAATGATAAACCGAAAAAGACCGACAACGACATTGCTTTGCTCTTATACCGGAAGTGATTTGACTAATGTTCCTGTAGATTGTTCTAAAACCATTATTTGGTCCAAAGTAATAGCTTATGCATTATGTTGATTACTGCTATGAAAGGCTGCTCTGTGAGCGAGCCTCGCTCACTCTCCCAACTGGCTCGGGGAGGAGGGAGCGATGCATTCTGATAAGCACAAGCATACGACAGTTGTCAAAATGAAAATACAATTTTCAAAGCAACTACTGTTGCACTAGTTAGTTACAGCGAGGAGAGTCACAGGCTGTCAATATATTATTTATTAATCATCTGTCAATATTGAGTTAATAGCACCACTTTACTAGTATGCCTAATGCTACATCTAGTAACAAGATCATATTTAGAGTTAACAATATAGCTGTATAGAGTGTTTAGAGTTCACACTTCCTCAGATAGGGCCCCATTACAACTTAGAAAATTACACATTTTTTAAGCACGCCTTTCCTATGCACTCCTCAGTAGTTGGTATTTAGACTTACCTTATGGAGGTGCATAATGGGCATTGCGGCGTGGTTCCCTTGTGCGCGCTGAATAAACGTACTTCAACCGCTGAAAACCCTCCCACATGCTGGCCAACAGATTTTCTCTTCAAGTTTTCATTCAATAGGGGTTTCAGTACATTTATCTTAAGTCATTCCATTAAATACGGTGTACCTTTTAGTTAGAATTTTGTCGACAGACTCAATAGAATATATCGAGAGAACGGGTTCAGAATATTAGATCAATGAAAGAAAGACATCTAAATATATGCATATTCGTCTCCGTTTCAGCACCAATTGGTAAATAAAAAAAATATCTGATTTTTAGGGTTAGAAAATTATTTATGATTAATAAAAAACAGGGTTTGAGAGCCTTTATGCACAAAAGAAAATGGTGGTTTGATAAATTCTGAAAAGTGCCATATTCAGTTCTTCAACCCATGGTAATTTTGGAAGATTACTGTACATATAATTATAATAGGGAGAAGAGTGTATGATAGTAGGCTATATTGGCCCGGTTCCACAAAGGGGGCTAAATGGTGGAGGCCCTGTTTGCACTTGACCCAGAGAGCCATAACTTTTTAGATGTGAAAAATGTGAAAGCCCTGCTGGATCTAAGCTAAACAGATTTGGTGGACGCTGTGTTTAGTGTCACTACAGTTTTTGCAGACTGAAATCACCCACTGTGGCTCCAATGAGGACAAATGAACCCCTCTTGATATCCTGAAATGATTCTCTGGGCCTCTCTCTGCTATCCTGACTGTGCTTACTGCACTGGAACATGGGCTGGAACATGGGCTGATTTTTGGGGAGTCCACAGCTACATTCAAGAACACACACGTTGACAAACGTGTTCAGTCAGCACAGAAGAGGCAAGCTACACCCGAGGAAAACTAAACTAATCCAACTGGCATTTGAGGGGGATTTTACAGGAAGATTTCTGGAAGAATGGAATAATCGATTACTCAGGCCTATCCACAGAGCATCAAAGAAGCTGAAAATGTAAGATTGAAAAAGTCTAGCTGGTTGGTTTGTATCAAACACATTTGAGAGTGCCCTGCAAGTTAAGTTCTGCATAATGGCACAGCATTTTATAAACTTCACTGTGGGATATTGTAATTTACAATTCCCATATCCAGATGGATTTAATCTTTATTTAACTATGAAAGTCAGTTAAGAACTATTTCTTATTTACAATGACGGCCTACCGGGAAACTGCGGGTTAACTGAATTAATGATTTTTTACCTTGTCAGCTTGGGAATTCGATCAAGTAACCTTTCGGTTAGGGGCCCAACGCTCTAACCACTAGGCTACCTCATTTATCTAGCTCTTATCAATAGCTCGAATTAAGTTATACATTACAGTGCACAGAAGGGTGCACTGTAACCGCTAGGTTGGCAAGACCTAATTTTTTATTTATTTTACTAGGCAAGTCAGTTGAGAACAAATTCTTATTTTCAATGACAGTGGGATAACTGCCTTTTCGGGGGCAGAACGACAGATTTCTACCTTGTCAGCTCGTGGGTTTGAACTTCCGGTTACTGGTCCAACGCTCTAACCATTAGGCTACCCTGCCGCCCCGGTTTCCTTGCGCGTGAAGGTGGTGGAGTTATTAGGGAATAAAGTCAACGTCAGAATACAGTATATCTGTAGACACACCTCAGCCACACCTTCATTTATTCGATCTCATGCTTAAATTCAAGGTCAGAATATGCATAGTGAGAAAAGTGCATTAAAAAGGGAATTCCATTTACGCGGTTAACTCAGGGCGGGAATCGGGTCCATGGTCAATAATAGTTTATATCCTAGGCCAATATGCACAAAGATGATAATTCTGATAATTCTTGCACATTAAAATATCAATCATGCATTCTCTGGATATGTTCGATGAAATAGCTTACTTTTTGACTACCATCTCAGTTGTCTTACTTGGCACTGGGAAAAAATTGTTTGGAGCCCTGCCGCTAATGTAAAGTAGCTGTCAGAAGTCAATGATAAATTGGCCCACATGGAAAACGAAAGGCATAGTAACTGTAAATTACTTGGTAATAAGAAATAAAATTACTTCTATGACAGAATTAAAAAGCCATTTTGGACTGACCAATGGAGACATTTTCAAATTCATGCAACTTCGACCTGAAGTCTATTGGAAATTAGAGCAATGTTAAGGGAATCCTATTTGAATCAGAAAAGGATACTCATATGATAGGTAAGCCATACAAACCCTTGCAGAGCCTCCCCAATTGACAGTCTCTTAAAAAAGTATATAAACTATTGGAACCAAGACTTAAAAATAACTGATATTGGCACAAGATGGAGGGAGTGTTGGAACCTAACTAATGAAATGAGTTACCGAAAATGTATGCATAATCCAGTATAAACTAATGTATAGAATTGATTATACAAGAGACAAAATTCAAACATGTTACAGCACAACTACATAGTCATGTCTTATGTGTAAAGCTAACAACACTCATGTCTTAAGTATAAAACTAACAATGACTCAATAATTAATGCATAACCGCTGGAAAGATTGATAAATCAAAATTAAAGTTCAAATCCCCGAGCTGACAAGGTACAAATCTGTTGTTCTGCCCCTGAAGAGGCAGTTAACCCACTGTTTCTAGGCCGTCATTGAAAATAAGAATTTGTTCTTAACTGACTTGCCTAGTTAAATAAAATGTAGAATACCAAATTAGTGCACTAGGCTTTTATTACTTATGTATGAGCAGAGAAAAAATCTCCTTAGCAGAGAGGGGAGCAAAATACCCCCCTAAAATATAATATTTTTGGGGGTGGAGGGGGCACACATACTTCCCGCAGCTATGCCCCTATCAGATTATGTTTTGCTTTCACTTTTTCAGGCTGGGGCAAAGGGGGAGAACTGTAGCCCTTGTCAGGCAAGCCCTCTTCTGGCTCATCGTGACTTACTTGATGACTTTGAACTGTTTGTCTCTCGTAGAAAATATGTTAACAGAGAAGATTACAAAACTGTTCCACCAGTTCAACTCTTTGGGGTCGGGGATCTCGCTGTCGCCATATTTTATTTTGTTGATTAGCCAAACATGGTTGTTGGAGGCACATAACGAACAGAACAGCAAGCGTGTGGAGGTGGCTGGAGAAATTGGACGTGAAAATGGCGGAAGCCGATGATGAAGTGAATTCTAAATCTAATAGCGGTAGAATCAAGGAGAATTGGAATATTGTCCAAAAGAAAGGAAAGGGGAGCAAAGTAGAGTACAGAGAAGAGAATGTCACTTTGTATCTTGTAGGAGTACGGTTTGTAAATGAGGAACAGCTGAACGAATTACCAATCTTGAGGAATCCATTTGAGATATCCAAACTGGTGTAGAGAGTGCTGGGAAGAGTGAAGGTTGTGATGATCACTAGAGGCGGGTTTGTTTAGATTTTTTGTGCTTCTGAGGAACAGAAGAAATATGTGTTGCATCTCACCCGATTTGATAAGTTTGAAGTGTCTCTTAGGAACAGGGCACATCTCAAGGGGGTTATATCTGGCATATTGTAAGTATATGTTGACAAGATAAAAAACGATATTCCAGGAGTAATTGATGCACGTCCGATGAATCGTAGGTGAATGAAGAAAAGTGAGTTTATCTGTTATTTTGTTTGTTGATTTGGTGTTTCTCCCTACTCAAGTGCAGTTAGGGTATATTAACTACATAGTCAGAGCATTTATCCCAAGACCAATTGAGTTCGGATCATTGTAAAGGTTTTAGTCATGTAGCAAGTGTTTCCCGAAAGGAGAAGCCGAGATGTCCAAG
Source organism: Oncorhynchus mykiss (assembly GCF_057628025.1). Taxonomy (NCBI): domain Eukaryota; kingdom Metazoa; phylum Chordata; class Actinopteri; order Salmoniformes; family Salmonidae; genus Oncorhynchus; species Oncorhynchus mykiss. The sequence continues at coordinate 14,715,626 of NC_143045.1, forward strand.
TTGTCCAAGTTGTGGAAATGATCATATTACACGGGAGCCCAACATTTTTTAAAGGTTAGGGAGGTGGACTTTTATAGTTATGGTAATTAATGGCACTGCCAAGGTGGAGAGAAGGTCCATGAAGAAAGAAATCATAGTGATTGCGGCGGTTCATGGGGCTGAAAGATTTCTCAGTAAAGGAGTTACCCTCTCAAGTCCTAGAGCCGGATAAGGGAGATATGGAGAACTAAAAGGAGGAAGAAGTGGGAGTTCTCTTTGTTTTGGCAATGTACTCTTTTTAATAGGATGGATTAAATGATGTTTCACTATTACGTATGGATACAAATATACACATATACACAATATTTCAAACTGTCCAGTTGGTGGCGACAATACACCTTAGGTCATTATATATATATATAAGGTGTATTGTCGCCACCAACTGGACAGTTTAAAACCAACATTTCTATATATATATATATGTCCAGTTGGTGGCGACAATACACCTTTTTGGGTTGTTGTCCGAAATAAAACCCACAGAAGAAGAAGGAGGCGCATGACACTGACAGCCTACTGTAAGCAAAGCTTGAAATCCAGCTCCAACAGCTAAAAAGACAGACGTCAGACGTTGATCGCCTCATTCACTAGACAAGAGTTTGTCGTCTAACGTTAGTGGGTAATGTATCAGATTAGATGGCTTTTGATCTAGTTTATGTTTGTTTTCATGATAGCTAGCGACACACCAAGAGTAAAGTACACACAACTTACTAACTAATTTGCTTGCTTGCTGTCCAAGCAGAGGAGCTAGATGTTATTGCCTGATATCTCATGAGACACAGTACTGTTTTTTCGTTACAAACCTAGCTAGGTAGTTATAGTAATGGTAATGTTTGCTTTTGCCTGCCAGCCTTCCTTATGCAAAAGTATCGTAACGAGCTATGCTAGCTAGCTAAATAGTTAACTGTTGTTAAGATTCTAAACTATTGCTTCCTTGAATTTAGCTATTGATAATTAATTAGTATCATTGCACCTTTGCCAGCTAGGTCAAAATGTATGTATTTTCTTGTTGTCTTGACAGACATGGAGGAAGCCAATCAAGATGCCTTTGACAGAGCCAGGCTGCAGGTGATCAAAGACGGCTATGAGAAGGCATTTGAGTGCATCAACAGAGGCCTGACCGAGGATGAAGCTGGCCACAAGGCCCAGGCCCTGGCCCAGTACACAAAGGGACGCCAGCACCTCCTCAGGGCCATCAGTGTGCCCTCACAGGGGCACGAGTGTGTGGGGTGCTCCTGGGAGTCAGCCCGCCAGATGCAGCACAAGATGCAGGAGACTCTGAACAACATCACCACTCGATTGGCGGTCCTAGAGACCAGCCCAGACCCTGAGCTCCCACCACCTCTAGATGCCTCTAATGGAGTCCCCGGGACAGCATCTAACTCTTACCTTTACCCCAAACTGGAGAAGGAGAAACCAGAGCAGCCATCTCCACCCAAGCTACTAATGACTAATTGCCAGGCTGGAGCTGTGGGAGGCATTGTGTCTCCCTCCCTGCCTCTTTCTCCCACTAGACAGCCTGTGGTGCCTGTGGATCTGCCCCCAGCCTACTCCTCCCAGGCGGCTGATGGCCACCTGACTATCTCCTACGGGACAGAATCTGGAGAGATGTCGCTGGTAGGAGAGGAGTTTTACAGCCACATGTCCCCCTCTCCTCAGAGCCTGGGGGAGGATGGAGAGGAACTCTTCTTCCTGTCTCACGGGGTACAGATATTCTTTGTCACACCTGACGGCCAGGTCAGCGCTCCCTCCTACCCAGGGTACCTGCGGATGGTCAAGTTCACCAGCCAGCAGTCAGAGAGAGTGCCCAACCGCCCACCAGCCTTCCTGCAGGTAAGAGGGATGGGGGGGGGGGGGGGGGTGATGAATTCTAGTCACTGTCTATGTGTTGCCTTTTACAATGACCTTAAAATAGTGTCAGCACTTATTGTATTCAGCATTTCAGTGTATGACTAAATCACAGGGTTCTTGGAATCTGTTTCCTTGACCTCTCTATCTGTTGTGCACTCTAACACAATTTCATCATCAATGGTTTGCTCTGCCTCAGCTCATAAACTCCCTCTTGTCATACAGATATATGTGTGTGTGTGTGTTGTTTAGAATAGGGTTGGGCTCCTGTGTGTGTGGGATAGGCTATCAGAAGCACTGCAGCCAGATAATGATCTGTGTCCTGCATCATGTGATTAGTGACTCAGTGGCCCTAATCCCAGGCAGGAGTTCGCTATGATGTCATGGTGGGAAAACCCCAGTGGCCATCGGGTCAGGTTCAGAGATCTGTGTTACAGCAGAGAGACAGACAGTCGTTCCATATAAACTCCCTATACTGTCCTGTGTGATTGGCTGTACTGTTGATGGGTTATACTGTTCATGTATTCCAGGTGTGTGATTGGCTGTACCCACTGATGGCCACTGACTCCCCTGTCCTGCTGTGTAACACAGGGGTGTTCATGTTCCCGGACATGATGGAGTCTGCCGCGGGATCCTACGTGGGCGTTGTGCTGTCCTCTGAACTGCCTGTTGAAGACAGACAACTGTTCCAGGACATGCTGTCCCAGATGACAGACCTCCGGGTGCAGGTGAGCTGCTGAGGCTGTGTCTCAAATGATACTCTATTCCCTATATAGTGCACTACATTTGACCAGGGCCCATAGGGTCCTGCTCTCTGACTGGCCCATATGAAGGTGTCTAGGGGTTGGCTGAATGGCCCGAGGACTGGTAATAGAATAATAAACGCATCTCTGGCAGATGTTTTTGTCAATTCCAGGAGTATTTGAGTCATTGAAAGATGTTAAAGGTACCAAAGCAATGCCAAACCACCACACCATGACACGTGTCCTTGTGCAGAAGGTTATGGACCCTGGATGAAAAGAATGACAGGGTTGCCTACATCCATTCTTAATCAGCAGTTCAGATTCAGGAAGAGTGACAGTTTCCAAGTGTTGTTCTTTGTTTTCTTATATCCCTGCCAATGATCCCAGTGGAATGTAAGGTTAAAATGAGGGATTTGGCCCAAAATGGAACACTATTTCCTTCATAGTGTCCTACCGTTGACTAGAGCCTGGTCAAAATAGTGCACAACATACAGAATAGTGTACCATTTAGTATGGTAGTAGATTAACATAAGCTATTCTGCTCTCTCTAGCCTCAATAATGACTCTGATTGGTTGAGATTTCTGGTGTTATTCCAGAACTACTGATGATGTAAATGCTGCTCTATTCTGATGTGAAAATGTCTGCTTGCTGCTGTAAGGTGCTCTACTTCACCTGCTGGTCTCGGGCCAGAACTCTATGGAACCTGGTCCCAAGTAGTGCTCTATGTAGGATAGAGGTCGACCGATTATGATTTTTCAACGCCAATACCGATTATTGGACAATTTTTTTTATTTTTTTTATTTTTTTATTTATAAAATATAAGAACACCCATCCAAAAGCCCATAATATGTATTATATTAAGTTAAAATAAAGGTGTTCATTCAGTATTGTTGCAATTGTCATTATTACAAAAAAAATATTTTAAAAATACATATATATCACTTTTATTTTAACTTAATATAATACATTTTATGGGCTTTTGGATGGGTGTTCTTAAGGTGATTCCACAGGTTGGTGGTATTTTTTGATTTAGCCGTTGCTGACCCCATGCTTACATCTTTATCACAAATAAGACACCTTGCTTTCCCTGGTGCCAATTCCATGTAATAGTCCCACACTGGTGCTCTGCTTTTCTCTGCCATCTGTAAAACACACACACAGCTCTGAAGTGACAATGATACTGGAGAGTCTGCTTAGGAGACAAATACTCTCAACTGTTTGAATAAAAATAGAGTTTAAGTTACCTGTGATGAATGTTGAAAACAAAAACTGTAATTTCTATATGCAGGAAATCCTATTTTAATAATGGACATGGTAAGAATTGACTACCAAAGTGCGAGTCATAATTCCCATGACACCTTCTAGCAAAATCTGAAAAGTGGTTCCTTCATTCATTTATTCTATAGGATATTTTTTAGATTCACTTAAAATAAGGTCTGTTTCGTGTAGGCTTACACCACCTTGCCAATTTTATAACTGTAGAGATCCATAGGACAAGGTAACTCTGATCAATATTGGCTAAATATAAGCAAAGATTTTAAAAAATGTAGAGTGGATTTATGAAAATATGTTGACAAACGTTACCTTATCCTAGTGAGATTTACATGGATATCAAAACGCAGAGGCGGTTTAAGCACGAAACACAGACCTTATTTGAAGTAGATCAAGACGTTCTCTATGGAAGACATGAACGGTAAAATAATGAAGGAACCCCTTTCAAGTTCATGTTATCACAGGAATTATAACGCGTCGACTATTTCTCTCTAAACCATATACCTTTGACTATTAACCTGCTAACCTGGATTTCTTTTAGCTAAATATGCAGGTTTAAAAATATATACTTGTGTATTGATTTTAAGAAAGGCATTGATGTTTATGGTTAAGGACACATTGGAGCAACGACAGTCGTTGATTGCTTGTTTTTTATAAGATACGTTTAATGCTAGCTAGCAACTTACCTTGGCTTACTGCATTCGCGTAACAGGCACTCTCCTCGTGGAGTGCAATGTAATCAGGTGGTTAGAGCGTTGGACTAGTTAACTGTAAGGTTGCAAGATTGGTTCCCCCGAGCTGACAAGGTAAAGATCTGTCGTTCTGCCCCTGCAGAACGTTTCTAGGCCGTCATTGAAAATAATAATGTGATCTTAACTGACTTGCCAAGTTAAATAAAGGTGTAAAAAAAAATAATAATAAAAACGGCACCCAAAAATACCGATTTCCGATTGTTGTGAAAACTTGAAATCAGCCATTGTGATTAATCGGTCTACCTCTAATGTAGGACATAGGGTGCCATTTGGCATACAACACTAAAGGCTCTACTGCACTGCTTGCTCCCTGAATACACCTCAGCAGTTAGGAAATTTAGAACAACAGGCAGATGAAGTGCATTAATGTGTGCTAATGCTCTTATCTGGCTAGAACACAACACAGCCTCCGTAGTCACTACAGTAATGGAGTCAGACTGTGGTTTTTGTCTCCGAGCAACAGTATTCAGCCAGGCTCTAACTGAGGGCATGTTGTTGATAAACTACCTGTCACATTGACAGCTGCTTCTGGAATGGAATCCAATAAGCAAGTAGGCTTTTCATGATCACATATTTAATATATGTACATTTAGGAGGTTGTGTCTTGTCGAGAATAGCAATGATGGTGTTAGAACATTACCCCTCTGTCTGTTTTCCTCAAGCAAGGGGACATCTGAAATGTGTCTGGTGACCATGTCTTTGTTTAGAGGAGAATGAGACGTTGTGATCAGGATGGGGATAGAGGGAGAGGAGGCACCCTAGGGTAGCAGGAGGCTACTATTAGGGGGTTACTAGGTGGTTACTAGGAGAGTTAGGGTAAGGCACTTGAGGTTACCAGGAGGTTACTATGAGGCAGGGTCTGCTAGGCTCCAGCTAGGCTAACCAGTCCTGTAACAGCGGTAAGTTACAGAAAACGGAGAGGACCGTGACAACGAAGCAGAGTTAATCATACTTTGTTCTTCTGCCAATGCTGTACGTACGCACCAGCAGGTGTCATAAAACCACTGTTGCAAAACACCATATTAATACAAGTCCTGCTGCTGCAGGCTCCAAATGAGGCAGCAGACAGCATCAACCTGAGCCAGAAGGTGTCCCTCGCTCCCCTCGAGGAAGAAGAGGACCCAGCAGCAAGAGAGGAGGAGAAGAACCTGCCAGAGTGGAGTGAGAAGGTGGCCAGTGGCATCCTCACAGGTCAGACCCAGGGCCCTAACCCCTACAACCCTAACCCGAGGCTGTAGGGGTTAGGGTTAAAGTTGTATACTGTGTATCACTCACTCACACCTACTGTGTTCTTTTCCATCCAGGGGCATCGTGGCTGAGCTGGGGCCTGGTGAAGGGGGCTGAGTTCACTGGCACAGCCATCCACAAGGGGGCCTCGAAACTGCGGGAGCACATCACCCCTGAGGACAAGCCAGCCCATGTCAGCCCCTCTGTCTCCAAGGGATTGCATGTAGCCAAACAGGCCACTGGGGGCGCTGTCCGCGTCAGCCAGTTCCTGGGTGAGAAGCAGCTGAGTGTCTGACTGATTGCTTCAGGTGTTGGAAGGAGTTGACTCTCTGATTGGATGTGGATGGGTGTATCGTGTGTGCTGTTGTGTCAATAGTGGACGTTGTATTATGACGGGGTGTGTGTTGTTTGTAGTGGACGGTGTGTGTATGGTGGCAGGGTGTGTGGGTAAGGAGCTGGCTCCCCATGTGAAGAAACATGGAAGCAAGTTGGTCCCAGAGTCCATGAAGAAAGACAAAGATGGACGATCCAACATCGATGGAGCCATGGTGGTGGCTGCCAGTGGAGTTCAAGGTACACATAGTCACTGTTGTGGTTGTCATAGTCACTAGGCTAGTGATTGTACAGGACAAGACAGAACGACACCAACGTTGGCCGTGCGCAGTAGATCACCCGCTGGCTGTCAACAGACGGTGGAGATTCAACGTAGAATGTAGAATCTACGAGAAATGAATAGATAATGACTGCCGATGTTTGGTGGTCAGAGGCGATGGGACGGCCACCTGCTACGCATGGCCGACGTTCGTATCGGTCTGTCTTATCCTTAAGGATGGTTCACATGGATGATGTGTCTATTCTACCAAGTGTGGTCATTGTTGTGGTTCCTGTGTTTCTACCTGAAGGCTTCGCTACCATGTGGACTGGCTTGGAAGTAGCAGCAAAGAACATCACCGTCTCCGTTGCCTCAGAAACCGTCAACACTGTCAAGCATAAGTAGGTCTTTCTCTGTACACTTCAACCAACGTGTGTTGTCTGTGCTCTTCTCAATCAACATGGGTGCATCTCAAATGGCACCCGATGAGCCTATGGGCCCTGGTCAAAAGTAGTGCACTATATAGGGAATAGGGTACCATTTGAGATGCAGCCATGTCAAAATAAATAAATATGTTGTATTGTCACACACCGGATAGGTGCAGTGAAATGTGTTATTTTTACACGGTCAGCCATAGTAGTACGGCACCCCTGGAGTAAATTAGGGTTAAGTGCCTTGCTCAAGGACATATCGACAGAATTTTTCACCTTCTCAGGTTGGGCATTCGAACCAGCAACCTTTCGGTTACTGGCCCAACGCTCTAACCACTAGGCTACCTGCCGAATGTGTTCTGTGCTTGGCTCATTCACCATGTGTGATTGGTAGTACTACTTGCTTGACTGTTTCCATTTGCTCCTGTCCACCCAGCTCTGATGTGTATGTCTGTTACTTTGCTTTCTAGACCAGGTTTTGCTAAACACTCGTGTTTTATAAGCAAAAACAAGCAAGCACTTACTGTACATTTCCCTCTTCCACTTATTTTTCAGATTTAGGGGTCTACAAAACATCTTAGACCCACCTAATGACAAGAAGACATGTATTTTCTCTTGACTGAACCCTCCTTCATAGTAACGAGCAGCATGGCCATAGCCTCTGTTTCTGGATGGTCTGAATGTACAGCTGTTAGATTCACCTCTACTCTCTAAACAGTCTACTCTTCTATCCTACTGGGCTATGCACCTGCAATTCATCATGAAGCTTACTCTGATTTCTCTGGTTTCTCTGGTTTCTAACTAACCAATTCTTTTCCCTGACTTCATTGAAAACAATATAACTAATCCTAATGCATAATCATCGTATGAATTGATGCACTTATTGCATTTATGTGTGTTATATGTGCAATCACCAGCCCCACAGTATAATCAGTTGTATATTTACAGATTACGGAATAGTCAGACAACTTGAATAATTCTGTTGAATTCATGCTCTGAATGGGTGGGGGCTTTATTCCTACTTGCATGTTGTTGCTGTCCTTTCTTTTCCCTATAATTGCCCTCACCCCAACCCCCCCTGTGTCACCCCCTCAGCCTTCCCCCTCTCACTAGTTGGTTGTGTGTGATTGATTATAAGGTATGGGGTGGCAGCCGGCCAGGCCACAGACCATGCTGTGAACTCAGCCATTAACATGGGAGTCACCGCCTTCAACATTGACAACCTGGGCATTAAAGCTGCGGTGAAGAAGACTGGCAAACAGACGGCTGTGGCCATTCTGCAGGACTACCAGCTACAGGACCCTAACACTAACCAGAAACAAGTGGAGAAACAGGACAAATAGGCCCCATCCAGGAATAAGTTTTATGTCCCAAATGGCACCCTTTTCCCTAAATAGTCACTACTTTGGAAATATAGAGAATAGGGTTTGTTTTGGGACACAGTCAACCCCTAGCCCCATGACACTTACCCCAGTCCTGCCCACAGAGCACTGGTGTAGATATGAGAGGACTGGATAGGTGTGAGCCAAACGGCAAAACTTCTACTTGCCTAGTCTGTCATAGGGAAAGGCTGAGGTACGACCATATTGATTAAACGTGTCCGTTTTCTTTCAGATGATACCCTAGTGCCTAGAGGGTAGAGGCTAGGACATACGTCCCAAATGGCACCCTATTCCCAATGTATAGTGCACAAAGGGAATGAGGTGCTATTTGGGACGCACCCATGTCCTCCTCTCTTTCCTTTAGAGCCTTAATTAACACACCATTTTTATTCTTCTATAAAGAAATCTATAAATTATTTACAATAAATATTTTATATTTACATACTAGTTGACTAATAGCCTATAGATATGTTACCAGGGTTTGATACAACTGGTAAGCACTTCAATCTTTATAATGAATGGTATGACATTATAATGTCATTAATATAATAACTAGGAGGAACATTGTATGTAGGTTGCTAAATGATGTGTGCAAGACACTGGAATAGAATAAGTCGCGTATGTGATACAAATATAAACTGATAACAGGATTCTTTTTTTTTTTTTTTTCAAGACTACTGCTGTTGACCTATTGTAGTAATACTGTAGTAACAGTAGTAGCATTACTGCAGTAGTACTGTAGCCAGCAGCAGCATGCTAACTATGTGCTATAAGAATACATGTTTGGGTTCATTTAATCAATGAAATAATGTTAATGTGTGAATCAAGATGAATCCAAGCATGCACAGGAATACGTGTAGTTTGTATAGCTGTTGAGGGTACTGGATAAGATTGAACAAGGTATACTCTTGTCATATGACTTTGTAATGCAGAGGAAAGAATCAATCCAAACGTAGAAGCAGTGGAGTGTTGAACTGGTTTGAGAATGATCCTTGGCTTGCTTCGTATGCCTTAATAACCAGTTACTACATGCTCTATGCTACTCTAACCAAACAAGGCCACGCTACTTTCATCTTGGTTGTACTTGTTAAAGCTGTGATATTAATTTTCTATGAAAGTACACTTTTTTTCACGTGATGTAAAGAAAGGGATATATTTTTTTTAAACTATGACTCCTGATTATGGCAAAATTACAGCTATAAATACATAAACTGTTTTGGCACAACCTGTACGTATGTGGGAAGTTTTGGAGTGTGTGTTTTAAGATTAGTGTCGCTGTACATGTTATGTTCTCAACATACTGTATTTAACTTGTAATGCTGTCTACCATTCATGATTGACCTTGGGCTGATGTTGATTCAATATGAATTGTCTTCAGTAATATTTCCCCTTAAGGGTTAAGTGAAGGCAGACTGTCTTTCTGGTGTGAATTTGAAATATCATGCAGGCATTGAATGCACACCAGCATTCTTTTCAAAATAATGGCTCTGTGCTTCTGTGGCCCTATGTGATCAAATAATCCCACGGTCCGATGATAAACCAAATATCTGATATGTAATAAAAAGCTATTGAAGAATGAGTTGTATATCATTCGTTTCCTTGTTTTGGATAGAGCATGTCATATGTCTGTCTGTCTACATAATGGAGCATTTTCACACAAACGCCACTCACATTACCTGGCAATCAAATCAAGGTAGTGAAATAGGATCATTTTCAAAAGTTTTGCAGCACGTTATCCAAGTGATTTATCCTGAATGCAAAGGAGCTCATTCGAATTAGTTGGATCACGTTCAATCCAAGTAAGTTTTCTTTAAATTGTTTATGCAATTTCAAATGGAAGCATACATGTTTGTTTTATTAACAAGGAATAATGAGTAGAAAGCCAAGGCCACCATTATTAGGCTGCATTACTCCTCAATCACAATACCATATCACTACTATTATTTGAAGTTTAAGACCTAGTATATTTTGTTCATGATTGACATTTGAGTTGTGTGTTTTTGTCAATTTGTGATCAAGACAGACATGGCTTGGAGCGCTGAAAGCCACCCTGTATCTTCTGATGGGTTCTTGATAAAGAGCAGAGCGAATTTCCTTCTGCTCAAAATGAAATTGTAGGCTACGTATGTCACACACCATCGGTCCATCACTGAGAAGGTTGAGAAGATCCATAGATGCAGTAATCTCATATTTGAGCTTCTCGCTGAAACATACAAGTCGGAATTCATTCTTCAAATGAGACGGAGTTCGATATTTTTTGATTCACAGAATTTAAAGGCCCAGTGCAGTCAAAAATATAAATGCAACATGTAAAGTGTTGGTCCCATGTTTCATGAGCTGAAATAAAAGATCCCAGCATTTTTCTATACTCACAAAAAGCTTATTTCTCTCACATTTTGTACACACATTTGTTTACATCCTTGTTAGTGAAACATTTCTCTTTTGCCAAGATAATACATCCACCTAACAGGTGTGGCATATCAAGAAGCTCATTAAACAGCATGATCATTACACAGGTGCATGTTGTGCTGGGTATAATACAAGGCCATTCTAAAATGTGCAGTTTTGTGACACAACAAAATGCCACAGATGTCTCAAGTTTTGAGGGAGCAGGCCTCCTGAGTGGTGCAGCGGTTTAAGGCACTGCATTGCAGTGCTAGAGGTGTCACTACAGACCCAGGTTCGATCCCAGGCTGTGTGAGAGCCGTCCACTACCGGGAGACCCATGAGATGGCGCACAATTGGCCCAGCATTGTCTGGGTTAAGGGAGGGTTTGACCGGCCGGGATGTCCTTGTCCCATCGCGCTCTAGTGTCACTGACTCATGTCACCAGTTGTATTTGGTGTTTCCTCTGAGACATTGGTGCAGCTGGCGAGCAGTGTGGCTTGGCAGGGTCGTGTTTTGGAAGTCACGCGGCTCTCGACCTTCACCTCTCCCGAGTCCTTACATGAGTTGCAGTGATGGGACAAGACTGTAACTACCAATTGGGAATTCATTTAACATTAATTTCTCTACCATACCTCCTGAGTTAGACAACATTTCAGCTCTCTGTCTCCCTACACCATTACCCCTGAGTTAGACAACATTACAGCTCTCTGTCTCCCTATACCATTACCTCCTCAGTGAGACAACATTACAACTCTCTGTCTCCCTATACCACTACCTCCTGAGTTAAACAACATTACAGCTCACTGTCTCCCTATACCACTACCCCTGAGTTAGACAACATTACAGCTCACTGTCTCCCTATACCACTACCTCCTGAGTTAGACAACATTACAGCTCACTGTCTCCCTATACCACTACCCCTGAGTTAGACAACATTACAGCTCACTGTCTCCCTATACCATTACCCCTGAGTTAGACAACCAATTAGGTCACAACTGTATTTTCCATCTGTCTGCCAAATCATCAATACGGGTACTGTACATAACCTGAGGGTGTTGTTAATGATCTGACAATCAGCTCTGTTCTCTCTCTCTCTCTCTCTCTCTCTCTCTCCCTCTCTCGCTCTCTCTGTGTGTGTACAGCTTTATCATTATTAGATTGTTAGACAGGTTTGGGTTTGGTTGCCCTGTGTTTGTGCATGCAGTATGGTACACAAATTCAGACACTGCTGGACATCCTCCTCAGCACCAGCATACAGATGCCCATGTCTGCTTACCAAATGGAACCAATTCCCTACTGCACTACTTTTGTACAGACCTTTACGCCCTGGTCAAAAGTAGTGCACTATATAGTGAATAGGCTGCCATTACATTTGGGACACCCTCTTGGAATACTCCACTGATTATGGGTGGAGGGGGTCTATAACTCTAACCTACCCTGCATTGTCAAGAGAAAAGGGATTTTGCCACATAAACCTGTATCTATCTATCTGCGTTATCAACAAGAATGTTGCTGAAAATCCTCGTGTCTGTCAGTGCAGTTAGTGCACTGAGGGGCTAGCAGTGTAATGACCGCCTGCACCACGCCCCTTGTTTCAGCGCATCTAGAGGGGAGGAGAGAAGATGAGAGAGGAGGGAGCATTCGCGAGGTGAGATGCTTGGTGCTTCCCTCGGAAGGCCTGCATGTCAATGAGGGACGGCCATCTGGAAATCACTGCTTAAGACACAGAAACCAGCTGCAGCTCTTGCAGCGTACACTTGCTCAATCACAGGGCAACAAAGGGACGGATGCCTTTTCTATCGCTCAGGCCATTATACTACACATATCAGCACTGACACAGTCTATTGGAGAGCTGCTATATGCAATTGCTAAAAAATTGACGCGGTTGACTGCATCAGACTTCAATTAAAGGTAAGCAATTCTTTGCCCAAAGCATATTTTAAGATGCCATAATGTGTTCTTCCGTGTCATTTAACAATAGCTTGAGTTATATTGTCAGAAATGAATATGATCAAAACAAACATTACATTTGATTAGAATCACATTGCCAATTGGGTGGGGGACGAAACTAGAGAGCATGACATGTGCGAGCGTGCTATAGCCTACAATCAGATTTGATGTCCCTCAGAAATAGCTAATTTTCAGTATGTGACAAACTGCCCACAAACAGCAAAATTCTATCTGGCTAGCCAACGTGGCTGTCACGCTGTCACCGGGGAGTTCATTCTGACTACTGCCACCGCTATAGCCTACCTGTCAGACTAGCTAGCTGGTAGCTAACAGAACCGCACCTGCGGCGCTGTCCATTCAGCACCACTGAATGTCGGCCCCGTCCTCAAGAGTTCATGCAGAAATCCAATTGACTCTACTCTCCCCAGTAGGCCTATATGGCATTCAACTAAAACTAAAGAATGGCTTGTTTATTCTGCAAATGAAAATATGCTTGAGGTTTAAATTGTCTCGTCCATAATGTTCCCCTCCCTGATTTGGCTCTTTCTGTGTAACACCACTACAGTAATGGAGCTGGAGCACTTTGACGAGCGGGAGAAAGCCCAGAGAAACACCCGCAGAGGCTCCAGGAACAACGGGCTGCCGAGCCCCACTCACAGTGCCCACTGTAGTCTGTACAGGACCCGGACACTGCAGTCCCTGGCCTCGGAGAAGAAGGCCAAGAAGGTCCGCTTTTACCGCAACGGAGACCGCTACTTCAAAGGGATAGTCTACGCTATTTCCCAGGACAGGTTTCGGTCTATAGACGCCCTGTTAGCCGATCTGACCCGCTCCCTGTCAGATAATGTGAACTTGCCCCAGGGGGTCCGGACCATCTACTCTATTGACGGGACCAAGAAGATATTGGGCATGGAGCAGCTGGAGGAAGGTAAGCTAACCCTTAACCATACCCTAAGGGATGGGATGGGACAGTATTGAGGAGCTAACCCTTAGGGGTGGGATGAGACAGTATTGAGGAGCTAACCCTAATGGGTGGGATAGGACAGTATTGAGGAGCTAACTCTAAGAGGTGGGATGAGACAGTATTGAGGAGCTAACCCTAAGGGGTGGGATGAGACAGTATTGAGGAGCTAACCCTAAGGGATGGGATGGGACAGTATTGAGGAGCTAACCCTTAGGGGTGGGATGAGACAGTATTGAGGAGCTAACCCTAAGGGGTGGGATGAGACAGTATTGAGGAGCTAACCCATAGGGATGGGATGAGACAGTATTGAGGAGCTAACCCATAGGGATGGGATGAGACAGTATTAAAGAGCTAACCCTAAGGGATGGGATGAGACAGTATTGAGGAGCTAACCCTTAGGGGTGGGATGAGACAGTATTGAGGAGCTAAGGCATAGGGATGGGATGAGACAGTATTGAGGAGCTAACCCTTAGGGGTGGGATGAGACAGTATTGAGGAGCTAACCCTAAGGGGTGGGATGAGACACTATTGAGGAGCTAACCCTAAGGGGTGGGACAGTAGAAGTCTAAGATCAAAATAAGTTGTGAATTTGTCCGGGTTTCACCACTGTACAGTGAGTAACTTGCTCCAGTAGGCCTATATAGTAGGCAGATAGGCAAGTATATTTCCAGTAGGTCTGTAAACTCTATAATTGAAATCTCATAGCTGTTTCATTCCGTGGTGAATGCAGTGACGTGAGTCTATGGTTGCTGTGACCACGTAGGCTTATCTCTGTGTGTTGCCTACCTGCAGGAGAGAGCTATGTGTGTGGCTCCATAGAGCCATACAGGAAGCTGGACTACACTAAGAATGTCAACCCCAACTGGTCAGTTGGGGTGAAGACAGCTGCCTCGGCACGTGGCCCCCCCTCCCTGGGCAGTGCCAAGGCTGGGGCCCCGGAGACCAGGGAGAGTAAGGACTTCATCCGGCCCAAACTGGTCACCATCATCCGGAGCGGGGTGAAGCCTCGAAAGGCTGTCCGCATCCTCCTCAACAAAAAGACGGCCCACTCCTTCGAACAGGTCCTCTCTGACATCACAGATGCCATCAAGATGGACTCTGGGGTCGTCAAGAGACTGTACACCGTGGATGGGAAGCTGGTAGGTTATGAATTACTGTTTTATTAGCGAGGTTAATGCCTGGTTCTCATGCTTAGCTTTCCCCACAGACTCAGAGGGATAGGCTATAAGGCAATTAGCAGAGTTAGTAGGTTTCTGGGACTCAGTCTGTTGTGTTTGACATCCTTTATTAACCAAGTCAGTAGGAGTTTCAGGAGCACAGTTTCACTGAGACATTTTCACACATTGACCAATGGATGATCTTTAAATCTTTTTGAAATATAGCCTTTATGACCAGATGACTATATGGTATAAATCCCGTGAACACAGCCCTTTAACACACAGAGTCCTGAACTCAGGATTACTAATCAAATGTCAAATCAAATGTATTTATAAAGCCCTTCTTACATCAGCTGATATCTCAAAGTGCTGTACAGAAACCCAGCCTAAAACCCCAAACAGCAAGAAATGCAGGTGTAGAAGCACGGTGGCTAGGAAAAACTCCCTAGAAAAGCCAAACACATAGGAAGAAACCTAGAGAGGAACCAGGCTATGAGGGCTGGCCAGTCCTCTTCTGGCTGTGCCGGGTGGAGATTATAACAGAACATGGCCAAGATGTTCAAATGTTCATAAATTACCAGCATGGTCAAATAATAGTAATCACAGTGGTTGTCGAGGGTGCAACAGGTCAGCACAGCCAGGTGGAATGGGGACAGCAAGGAGTCATCATGCCAGGTAGTCCTGAGGCATGATCCTAGGGCTCAGGTCCTCCGAGAGAGAGAAAGAAAGAAAGAAAGAAAGAGAGAAAGAGAGAATTAGAGAGAGCATACTTAAATTCACACAGGACACCGGATAAGACGGAAGAAATACTCCAGATAGAACAGACTAACCCTAGCCCCGACACATAAACTACTGCAGCATAAATACTGGAGGCTGAGACAGGAGGGGTCAGGAGACGCTGTGGCCCCATCCAATGATATCCCCGGACAGGGCCAAACAGGCAGGATATAACCCCACCCACTTTGCCAAAGCACAGCCCACACACCACTAGAGGGATATCTTCAACCACCAACTTACCATCCTGAGACAAGGCCGAGTAAAGCTCACAAAGATCTCCGCCACGGCACAGCCCAAGGGGGGGCGCCAACCCAGATAGGAAGACCATGTCAGTGACTCAACCCACTAAAGTGATGCACCCCTCCTAGGGACGGCATGGAAGAGCACCAGTAGGCCAGTGACTCAGCCCCTAGAGAGAGTAAATAGGAGAAGTGAATGAGAAAGATGCAAGCAGAGTTGGGAAACATGTTGTGTAGTTGTGATATGCCTATTAGTAGTCAGTCTCTCCTCTCTTATATAGGTTCTATCAAAGAGAACGCAGATGTAGTTTTCCTTTTTTCTCTCCTGGATGGTTTCTATGGTGATCTGGTTGCCTGGGCTGGTTGCTATGGAACAGCCTATGCGGCAGAGTGGTGCAGTGGGAATGTTGTGTGTGTGGCTCAGTGTTGCAGAACAGTATGTCAGTGCTATTGAAGAAGGCTAGAGAATGGTGCAGGGTACTCGTATGGCCCAGACAGGACCGGAGATAGTAGCTGTATATTCTATCATCAATATCATGCAGATGAAATGCATTCAGGGATTCATCTGTAATGTCTGCGGTTCACCCTGTTCATCCGGTTCAGTTTAACTTCACTGTCTCATTAAATAATTATGATAGAATTAGAATGTATTGACAAGAGTTTTCCAGTCACACACTTCCAGGTCAATATCATTGTTTCTTCAGTTGTTGGTTTATGAGGCCAATATGCTCTCTGTGCTCCTAAGTGAAACTAATAGATTTTAGGGTTGGGCTATAGAGTACAGTTCTATACAGTGGGTATCAGGGTTGGGCTATAGAGTACAGTTCTATACAGTAGGTATCAGGGTTGGGCTATAGAGTACAGTTTTATACAGTGGGTATCAGGGTTGGGCTATAGAGTACAGTTCTATACAGTGGGTATCAGGGTTGGGCTATAGAGTAGAGTTCTATACAGTGGGTATCAGGGTTGGGCTATAGAGTACAGTTCTATACAGTGGGTATCAGGGTTGGGCTATAGAGTACAGTTCTATACAGTGGGTATCAGGGTTGGGCTATAGAGTACAGTTCTATACAGTGGGTATCAGGGTTGGGCTATAGAGTACAGTTCTATACAGTGGGTATCAGGGTTGGGCTATAGAGTACAGTTCTATACAGTAGGTATCAGGGTTGGGCTATAGAGTACAGTTTTATACAGTGGGTATCAGGGTTGGGCTATAGAGTACAGTTCTATACAGTGGGTATCAGGGTTGGGCTATAGAGTACAGTTCTATACAGTGGGTATCAGGGTTGGGCTATAGAGTACAGTTCTATACAGTAGGTATCAGGGTTGGGCTATAGAGTACAGTTCTATACAGTGGGTATCAGGGTTGGGCTATAGAGTACAGTTCTATACAGTGGGTATCAGGGTTGGGCTATAGAGTACAGTTCTATACAGTGGGTATCAGGGTTGGGCTATAGAGTACAGTTCTATACAGTGGGTATCAGGGTTGGGCTATAGAGTACAGTTTTATACAGTGGGTATCAGGGTTGGGCTATAGAGTACAGTTCTATACAGTAGGTATCAGGGTTGGGCTATAGAGTACAGTTCTATACAGTGGGTATCAGGGTTGGGCTATAGAGTACAGTTCTATACAGTAGGTATCAGGGTTGGGCTATAGAGTACAGTTTTATACAGTGGGTATCAGGGTTGGGCTATAGAGTACAGTTCTATACAGTGGGTATCAGGGTTGGGCTATAGAGTACAGTTCTATACAGTGGGTATCAGGGTTGGGCTATAGAGTACAGTTTTATACAGTGGGTATCAGGGTTGGGCTATAGAGTACAGTTTTATACAGTGGGTATCAGGGTTGGGCTATAGAGTAAGTTCTATACAGTGGGTATCAGGGTTGGGCTATAGAGTACAGTTCTATACAGTGGGTATCAGGGTTGGGCTATAGAGTACAGTTTTATACAGTGGGTATCAGGGTTGATCTACTATACTATACAGTGCTTGGCAACTCTGTCTGGCTGTTGTTTCACTGTTAGGTGTGTGTGTGTGTGCCTGTTGACCTTGATTGGGCCTCTCATTGGTGATTGTGAAATCAATCCACACACACACACACACCGGTGTGATGTGGTAGAGATGTCACTGCTGCCTGAGGTTTATTGCCTGTCGATGTTTGGCTTCAGCAGCTCTCGTCTTCTAACATGGATGGACAGATCAGATGATGCTGTTGTGTTATTGCTGTTATGACTGTGTTAATGCTGTTATGACTGTGTTGTTGCTGTTATGACTGTGTTATTGCTGTTATGACTGTGTTATTGCTGTTATGACTGTGTTGTTGCTGTTATGACTGTGTTGTTGCTGTTATGACTGTGTTGTTGCTGTTATGACTGTGTTGTTGCTGTTATGACTGTGTTGTTGCTGATATGACTGTGTTATTGCTGTTATGACTGTGTTATTGCTGTTATGACTGTGTTGTTGCTGTTATGACTGTGTTGTTGCTGTTATGACTGTGTTGTTGCTGTTATGACTGTGTTGTTGCTGTTATGACTGTGTTATTGCTGTTATGACTGTGTTGTTGCTGTTATGACTGTGTTGTTGCTGTCTTATTACTGCACAGTAAAGCAATTCCTTTTACTGGGAAAGGGACTCTGTCGTTGTTTAGACAGTGCCAGACAAGGATCGTGATTCAATCTGATCGCGACTGTCGACAATGTGCGATTTAAAAGCAATTCTA
Organism: Oncorhynchus mykiss; assembly: GCF_057628025.1. Classification (NCBI taxonomy): domain Eukaryota; kingdom Metazoa; phylum Chordata; class Actinopteri; order Salmoniformes; family Salmonidae; genus Oncorhynchus; species Oncorhynchus mykiss. The sequence goes on from NC_143045.1 coordinate 14,734,104, forward strand.
ATTGAGCCGGTCTACATTTACTACGAATGCAATATCTGCAAACGTGGTGACATTGCCTTTAAAAACCTAATTGTTGACAGCGTTTTACAGATTGAATCCTGAATGTTTTCTGAACATCAGCTGTGAAGTTGACCTGTTGACGTGATCTGTCTGGGGTGAAAATACAGGCTGAGAATACTGGACTAATGTAAGCTGAGTGATGAATTGAGCGTTGCTTCATGTAGTGTTGCTAAGTGTCTGACTCCACAGTAACTGTGGGTTAGGGAGCTTCTACAGTACAGTAATGGAGCTATATTGTGCTGACTTGCAGCTCGGAAGCCAGTCATAATTTATCTCCTCCACTGCAGCTGCAGGCTTGTGTCCTAAATGACACCCTATTCCCTAAATAGTGCACTACTTTTAATTTGGGAACAGGGTGCCATTTGCGATGCTGTTGTAGTAATATAGCAGCCTGCTGGAACTCTGCTCTTCATAAACACCCAGTGAAATTTATATACTGGTTATTGGCTCATTTCAGATATCCAGACACATAGTGGTATGATTACTTAGTCTGTTTGATTAGTGTTACAGTACATTAATATTCTGTTACTGATTGCTCCTGTAATCATATTCAACCTGACTATTTGTACCTGTTATTGATATGAATACATTCCCCATCTTGACATACTTTAAATCATTTAAAAGTGCCTTACTTAAGGGCACAACAGATTTTTCACCTAGGCGGCTCCGGGACCTTAACCAGCGACCTTTTGGTTACTAGCCCAACACTCTTAACTGCTAGGCTACCTCCTGCCCTACAGCCTGTCAGTAGCTTGTCTTAGAACAAGTCTGTCTCTGAAACAGCCTGTCTCTATAAAAGCCTGTCTCTGAGTGGGAGGCATTTCATTCCATTGGGAATGTTGTAAGTATGAGTCAGTATTTTTCATGTACATCCATTAGGACTGCATGCTTTACTTTAGGCCTATATGACTGTCTGGGGGAGGGAGGAGAATGCAGGGAGGGTGAAGATGGGGAGGGGGAGGGTGAAGACGGGGGGGGGGAGAGGAGGTGGGGGTCAGGGAGCGAGGAGGAGGGATATGGGTGAGGGGTGAGGAGGTGGGAGAAGTGGGGAGGGGGGTGAGAGGAGAGGGCGAGGTGGGGAAGTTGAGGACGGAGAGGAGGTGGGGAGGAGGGGGTATTTTTTATATATATATTTTTTTTATTAGGATCCCCATTAGCTGTTTCGAAAGCAGCAGATACTCTTCCTGGGTTCCACACAAAACATGAAACATGACATATTACAGAACATTAATAGACAAGAACAGAACTACATCAATTTTAAAAGGCACACGTAGCCTACATATCAAGACATACACAAAAACTGTCTAGGTCATATAGGGGAAAGGCGATGTGCCGTGAGGTGTTGCTTTATCTGTTTTTTGAAACCATGATAATTTGAGCAATATGAGATGTAATGGAGTTCCATGCAATAATGGCTCTACATAATACTGTACGCTTTCTGGATTTTTTTCTGGATTTGGGGACTGTGAAAAGACCCCTAGTGGCATGTCTGGTGGGGTAAGTGTGTGTGTCAGAGCTGTGTGTAAGTTGATTATGCAAACATTTTTACATTTTCAGCGCATTGTTTCTTATAAAAAGAAGAAGTGATGAAGTCAGTCTCTCCTCAACTCTTAGCCAAGAGAGACTGGCATTCATAGTATTTATATCAGCCCTCTGATTACAATGAAGAGCAAGATGTGTCGCTCTGTTCTGGGCCATCTGCAGCTTAACTAGGTCTTTCTTTGCAGCACTCGACCACACAACTGAACAATAATCAAGATAAGACAAAACTAGAGCTTGCAGGACTTGCTTAGTGGAGTGTGGTGTCAAAAACGCAGAGCATTTATTTATTACAGACAGACCTCTCCCCATCTTTACAACCATTGAATCTATATGTTTTGACCATGGAAGTTTACAATCTAAGGTAACACCAAATAATTTAGTCTCCTCAACTTGTTTAACAGTCACACCATTCATTACTAGATTCAGCTGAATCTAGAACTTAGGGAATGATTTGTACCAAATACAATGCTCTTCGTTTTAGAGATGGTCAAAACCAGTTTATTACTGGCCACTCATTCCAAAACAGACTGCAACTCTTTGTCAAGGGTTTCAGTGACTTAATTAGCTGTGGTTGTTGATGCACATATGGTTGAATCATCAGCATGCATGCTTTGTTTAATGCCAGTGGCAGGTCATTGGTAAAAATATTAAATAGTAGAGGACCTAGGAGCTGCCCTGTGGTACACCACACTTTACACGTTTGACATTAGAGAAGATTCCATTAAAGAAAAGTCTCTGAGTTCTATTAGATAGATAGCTCTGAATCCACAATGTGGCAGAGGTTGAAAAGCACTAACACATACATTTTCTCAACAACGGGTTATGGTCAATAATGTCCAAGGCTGCACTGAAATCTAACAGTACAAGCTGCCACAATCTTATTATCAGTTTCTTTCAGCCAATCATCGGTGGAGTACATGTTGAACACCCGTCAATATAAGTCTGTTGTTCATTTGGTTACAGAGAAATGGCATTGTATTTTTTTTAAATCCATTATATTACCAGGTAAGTTTACTGAGAACACATTTCCAGCAACAACCAGGAGAATAGTTACAGGGGAGAGGAGGGGGGTGAATGAGCCAATCATAAACTGGGGATTATTAGGTGGCCGTGATGGTTTGAGGGGCAGATTTGGAATTTAGCCAGGACACCAGGGTTAACACCCCTACTCTTACAATAAGTGCCATGTGATCTTTAACAACCTCAGAGAATCAGGACACCCATTTAATATCCCATCCGAAAGACATTCCTGGGGAATTGGGATATTTTTTTTCTCCAGAGAAAAGAGTGCCTCCTACTGGCCCTCCAACACCAATTCCAGCAGCATCTGGTCTCCCATCCAGGGACTGACCAGGACCAACCCTGCTTAGCTTCATAAGCAAGCCAGCAGTGGTATGCTGCTGGCTATTTGGTCAAACACAATTTTTTCCAACAGTTTGCTAAGAGCTGGCAGCCGGCGGATAGGTCTGCTGTTAGAACCAGTAAAGGCCGCTTTACCACTCTTGGGTAGCGGAATGACTTTGTCTCCCCTCCAGGCCTGAGGACAAATACTTTCCTCTAATCTCAGGTTAAAAATATGACAGATAGGAGTGGCTATAGAGTCAGCTACCATCCTCAGTATCTCTCCATCTAAGTTGTCAATGCCAGGAGGTTTGTCATTATTGATCGATAACAATCATTTCCCCACACTAACTTTACAAAATTCAAACTTACAATGCTTATTCATTTTTAAAATTTGTTTTAATGTATGAGTACGATGGCTCACTGTTCATTGTTGGCATTTCCTGCCTAAGTCTGTCCACTTTGCTAATGAAATAATCATTCAAATATTTGTCAACATCAAATGGTTTTCTGACGAATAAGCCATCTGATTAGATGAAACATGGAGTTGAATTTGTTTTTCTGCCCATAATTTCATTTAAAGTACTCCATTCTTTATATCATTGATCTTGGCTTCATATTACAGTTTTATCTTCTATTTGTTGAGTTTAGTCACAGCATTTTTCAGTTTGCCGTAAGTCAGCTAGTCAGATATGCAGCCAGACTTATTAGCCACTCCTTTTTCCCCATCTCTTTCAACCATACAGTTTTTCAATTCCTCCTCAATCCATGGAGTCTTAACAGTTCTAACAGTTAGGGGGCAGGGCGAGTAGGGAGAGTGGAGGGATACGGAGGAGGGGGTGAGGAGGTGGGAGAAGCGTGGAGTGAGTAGGGGGAGGGATAAAGGGAAAGGGAAGAAGAGAGGATGGGGAGGCAGGGAAGGGGGAGAGACGAGGGGGATACAGGGAAGGGGGAGGGATACAGGGAAGGGGGAGGGATACAGGGAAGGAAGAGAGGAGTGGGTTACAGGGAAGGGGGGAGAGAGGAGTGGGAGGGATATGGGGAGGGAGGACAAAGACTTTCTTCTAGGCTCAGATTAAACGGGGAGGGGGAGGAAGTACAGTTCAGAGAGAGATAGACCCAGTCTGTTAGTCTCTGTACCAGCAACATTTTTCTGCCTCATGATGCCATCTATTTTGAGAAATGCACCAGTCCCTCCTGCAGCAAAACACCCCCACAACATGATGCTGCCACCCCCTGTGCTTCACAGTTGGGATGGTGTTCTTCGGCTTGCAAGCCTCTCCCTTTTTCCTCCAAACATAACGATGGTCATTATGGCCAAACAGTTCTATTTTTTTTTCATCAGACCAGAGGACATTTCTTCAAAAAGTAGGATCTTTGCCCCCATGTGCAGTTGCAAACTGTAGTTTTGGCTTTTTTATGGCGGTTTTAGAGGAGTGGCTTCTTCCTCGCTGAGCGGCCTTTCAGGTTATGTCGATATAGGACTCGTTTTACTGTGGATATAGATACTTTTGTACCTGTTTCCTCCAGCATCTTCACAAGGTCCTTTGCTGTTGTTCTGGGATTAATTAGCACTTTTCGCACCAAAGTACGTTCATCTCTAGGAGACAGAACGCATCTCCTTCCTGAGCGGTATGACGGCTGCGTGGTCCCATGGTGTTTACACTTGCGTACAATTGCGTACTATTGTACCACAAACAACTAGTCTTCACATTACTTTATTATCTTTATTATTGATATGACACAGACCGGTAGCCTGGGTGCCAGACCTGTTTGTGCTGTCATTCCAATCCTTGCCACTCCTTGTCATAGGTCAAACACCATCAGAAGTGTGGCATATGGCAAGGAGTGGCAATGATTCGAATGATAGCACAAACAGGTCTGGTACCCAGGCTACCTGTCTGTGTCATATCAATAATAAATATAATAAAGTCATGTGAAGACTAGTTTGTTTGTGGTATCCTTGTTCCAGGTGACTGACACTGCCTATCTGTCGGTCTGTTCCAGGTGACATGCCTTCAGGACTTCTTTGGTGACGATGACATCTTTATGGCCTGTGGTCCAGAGAAGTTTCGCTACCAAGATGACTTCCTCTTAGATGAGAGTGGTGAGATAATTATGATAACAGTACCATAACATTTCAATTAGAATGTCACGGGAGTAATTAGTGTGTGTGTGTGTGTGTGTATAGGTGTGTGTGTGTGTGTGGTATATCTGACTGTGTGTCCTCTCCCTCCAGAGTGTAGGGTGGTGAAGTCGACGTCATACGGTCGGATCTCCTCTCTGCTGGGACGCTACTCACCCAGAGGAGGAGGCTCACGCCGAAGCTCAGGTTCAGGTATGGCCCTGTGAGTGTGTGTGTTTTTGTGCGTGCGTGCGTGGGTGCATAAGTCACCTGCAGAATCAACATCTGTAGTTTTTCAGCAATGTGTGTTTGCCCTTCTTATCAGCAACCAACTGAATGAGCAGTGTCTTTCACTGACCTCTAACCTCTTGTGTCTGTACTGTAGCCAATGGGACGGCAGGCAGTCAGCTGTCGACTCCTCGCTCAGGGAAGTCCCCCAGCCCCTCTCCCACCAGTCCTGCTAGTCTCCAACGACGCAGGGTAGGACCACCCAATGCTTTACTAATATAATCACAACGCTTTATTAACATAAGTCTATATTCAATCGGATCAAGCGTTAACCGGTTATAGCTGCCACCCACATAGCTAATGTTCTGGGCGGTATTGGAGGTGTAACTGCATTGGAGCTGCTCTTGATCATTGCCACAAAGTCACACCCGTCCCACTCCCATTAGAAGCTCAGAACGAGAAAGTGTAGGCTATAGCCTACAGAAATAATGACGCTGAAACTGAAAATCATTAAACATAATAATGAGGATTTCTATCAGCCTAATCAAGGTGTAGATTACGTCCCACATTCCAGTGTTTGAACTTGTAAACAAGGCTGCATGGGATTTCTCTTAATGTGACTCCATGCAGCCAAGGGCAATGTCGGCTTTAGTTTTCAATTCCGGGAGTCGCTTGTAGATTTGACAGCTCTAACGCAGTTCCACCTCCGACACCGCCAACACCACCGATATGCGGATGTCGGCTAAAAAGGAACTGATTGAACAGAGCCCATAGTATCTTACAGACTGTCTTTAGATAGTCCCCTAGTTATAGTCCCCTATATATAGTCCCCTATAGAGTCCCAAATATATAGTCCCCTATAGATAGTCCCATATATATAATCCCCTACAGAGTCCCCTATATATAGTCCCCTATAGACAGTCTCCTATATATAGTCCCCTATATATAGTCCCATGTAGATAGTCCCCTATAGACAGTCTCCTATATATAGTCCCCTATATATAGTCCCATGTAGATAGTCCCCTATAGATAGTCCCATATATATAGTCCCCTATAGAGTCCCATATATATATAGTCCCCTATAGATAGTCCCCTATAGATAGTCCCATATATATAATCCCCTACAGAGAGTCCCCTATATATAGTCCCCTATAGACAGTCCCCTATATATAGTCCCCTATATATAGTCCCCTATATATAGTCCCATGTAGATAGTCCCCTATAGATAGTTCCATATATATAATCCCCTATAGAGAGTCCCCTATATATTGTCCCATATACAGTTGAAGTTGGAAGTTTACATACACCTTAGCCAAATGCATTTAAACTCAGTTTTCACAATTCCTGACATTTAATCCTAGTAAAAATTCCCTGTCTTAGGTCAGTTTGGATCACCAATTTATTTTAAGAATGTGAAATGTCAGAATAATAGTAGAGAGTATGATTTATTTCAGCTTTTATTTCTTTCATCACATTCCCAGTGGGTCAGAAGTTTACATACACTCAATTAGTATTTGGTAGCTTCGCCTTTAAATTGTTTAACTTGGGACAAATGTTTTGAGTATCCTTCCACAAGCATAAGTTGGGTGAATTTTTGCCCATGCCTCCTGACAGAGCTGGTATAACTGAGTCAGGTTTGTAGGCCTCCTTGCTCACACACACTTTTTCAGTTCTGCCCACAAATTTTCTATAGGATTGAGGTCAGGGCTTTGTGATGGCCACTCCAATACCTTGACTTTGTTGTCCTTAAACCATTTTCCCACAACTTTGGAAGTATGCTTGGGGTCATTGTCCATTTGGAAGACCCATTTGCGACCAAGCTTTATCTTCCTGACTGATGTCTTGAGATGTTGCTTCAATATATCCACAACATTTTCCCCTCTCATGATGCCATCTATTTTGTGAAGTGCACCAGTCCCTCCTGCAGCAAAACACCCCCACAACATGATGCTGCCACCCCCTGTGCTTCACGGTTGGGATGGTGTTCTTTGGCTTGCAAGCCTCCCCATTTTTCCTCCAAACATAACGATGGACATTATGGCCAAACAGTTCTATTTGTTTCATCAGACCAGAGGACATTTCTCCAAAAAGTAGGATCTTTGTCCCCATGTGCAGTTGTAAACCGTAGTCTGTCTTTTTTTATGCCGTTTTTGGAGCAGTGGCTTCTTCATTGCTGAGCGGCTTTTCAGGTTATCTCGATATAGGACTGGTTTTACTGTGGATATAGATACTTTTGTACCTGTTTCCTCCAACATCTTCACAAGGTCCTTTGCTGTTGTTCTGGGATTAATTAACACTTTTCGCACCAAAGTACGTTCATCTCTAGGAGACAGAACGCATCTCCTTCCTGAGCGGTATGACGACTGCATGGTCCCATAGTGTTTATACTTGCGTACTATTGTTTGGAAATTGCTCCCAAGGCTGAACCAGACTTGTGGAGTTCTACAATTGTTTTTCTGAGGTCTTAGCTGATTTCTTTTGATTTTCCTATGATGTCAAGCGAAGAGGCACTGAGTTTGAAGGTAGGCCTTGAAATACATCCACAGGTACAACTCCAATTGACTCAAATTATGTAAATTAGCCATTCTAAAGCCATGACATAATTTTCTGTAATTTTCCAAGCTGTTTAAAGGCACAGTCAACTTAGTGTATGTAAACTTCTGACCCACTGGAATTGTAATACAGTGAATTATAAGTGAAATACTCTGTCTGTAAACAATTTTTGGAGAAATGACTTGTGTCATGCACAAAGTAGATGTCCTAACCGACTTGCCCAAACTATAGTTTGTTAACAAGATATTTGTGGAGTGGTTGAAAAACGAGTTTTAATGACTCCAACCTAAGTGTATGTAAACATCCCTTATAGAGAGCCCCCTATATGTAGTCCCATATATATAGTCCTCTATAGATAGTCCCATATAGATAGTCCCCTATAGATAGTCCCCTATAGATAGTCCCCTGTAGATAGTCCCTTATAGAGAGTCCCCTATATATAATACTCCATTGATAGTCCCGTTTTGAAATTCCCCTATAGATAGTCCCCTATAGATAGTCCCCTATAGATAGTCCCCCAGAGATAGTCTATAGATGCCCTAACTGTCAACATCCATGTGTTCAAAAAGCATTTATGATCTCTCCCTCTCTCAGGGGTCCCAACACAGTGGCTCGTCCCTGTCTCTAGCCTCCACCAAGGTGTGTAGCTCCATGGATGAGGGAGACGGAGCAGGAAGTGAAGGTAGGAGAGAGGAGAGAGGACATACTGCATACATGTTAAAGGGCAGCCTTCCCATTGAGCATGCTCCAGAAGGCATTGGCAGTCTTCCCATTGAGCATGCTCCAGAAGGCATTGGCAGTCTTCCCATTGAGCATGCTCCAGAAGGCATTGGCAGTCTTCCCATTGAGCATGCGCTAGAAGGCATTGGCAGTCTTCCCATTGAGCATGCGCTAGAAGGCATTGGCAGTCTTCCCATTGAGCATGCGCTAGAAGGCATTGGTAGTGTCCCAAATTGCATCCTATTCCCTTTATAGTGCACTGCTTTTGACCAGTGCAGAAAAAAGTCAGTAAACAAAGTAAGTAAAAGTAGTGCACTGTATAGACGATATGGTGCCTATGGGACAGAGACTTAGTCCTAGATTCAATCCATAACGCAGAAGATCAGCACTATAGCGCAACTGACATTTAAAGGCAATGCTCCCACGCTCACGGAAACTGCATTTACGGTAGACGCTGCATTTGTCGGCTATAGCACTGATCTTCCTCGATACAGATTTCATTTAGCCATTATTAGTCTGGGGACTGTGGAGAGGAGAGTGCAGTAGCAAACATGGCCGAACTCTCCTGTTTGCCTGGTTTGATAGCGGAGCTGAACCTGCTGAGTGATGAATGTCCCTCCATCCCTCCGTCCATCGCTGAGAGGTACAAGGTGGGGAGGACTTTAGGTGACGGTACCTTTGCTGTGGTTAAAGAATGTGTGGAGAGATGTACCGGCAGAGAATACGCCCTGAAGATCATCAACAAAGGCAAATGTAGGGGAAAGGTGAGAACTACTCCAATATCAGCCCGGTTATAACGAAAGCTACAGAGTAGTAAGGAATCACAGAGCTCTCTTTTTGTGGGTGTATCTTCGGAACACATGACATTCGCTAATGCCTATCAAGCAGGATGTCAAAGTGAGCTAGTGAGACCCTACCTCTTCCGAATGGTTGTCAATTTGCATAAACATGGGACTTGCTCAGCTCATAGTAGCAGACCGTTAAGTCGCTGAATATTTCCTTGTGTATCCTCCCCCCAATGAAAATGACTGCATGGTCTCCAGTAGTTTGATAGTAGTAGTATTGTTATATTATTATTACCTGTACTACAGTACTATTAAGAATACTATTAATAACTGTAACCTGACCATTCCTTGTTGTTATTCCCCAGGAACACATGATCCAGAACGAGGTGTCCATCCTCCGTCGTGTCAAACACCCCAACATCGTTCTGCTGATCGAGGAAATGGACACCTACAGCGAGCTTTACCTAGTCATGGAGCTGGTCAAGGTGAGTTTGAGGAGAGCGAGAAGAACAGTAGATTTTGGAGACAGGTTTAGTGAGGGATACAGAGAGGAAAGGGCACAGACAGTGGGCTGAGTGGTTCTGAGCTTAGACCCTGGCAAGCTGCTCAAGATGAGCTGTACCTGGTCATGCGTTTCAAAGATTACACCCTGTTAAGGATAGAGTCAAGCAGGTCAGTTCTGTTCATTACAACTCTGCGTGTTGTGAGGTGTAATGTGTGTATCGGTCCACAGGGGGGTGACCTGTTTGATGCCATCACTTCCTCTAGTAAATACACAGAGAGAGATGCTAGTGGGATGCTGTATAACCTGGCCAGTGCCATCAAGTACCTGCACAGCCTCAACATCGTGCACAGAGACATCAAACCTGAGAACCTGCTGGTGAGTGAGTGAGTGAGTGTGTGTGTGTGTGTGTGTGTGTGTGTGTGTGTGTGTGTGTGTGTGTGTGTGTGTGTGTGTGTGTGTGTGTGTGTGTGTGTGTGTGTGTGTGTGTGTGTGTGTGTGTGTGTGTGTGTGTGTGTGTGTGTGTGTGTGTGTGTGTGTGTGTGTGTGTGTGTGTGTGTGTACACATTATGATTTTGTGTGGTTGTTCATTTATGTTTATATCTAGCCGGGATTCAATGCAAGGTGTGTTGAAGTGCGGCACACCATACAATGCACCTTTTAAACGCCTGACGTTCAGGGAGATTGCATTCAGGGGAAATGCTGTGCATGTCGACTCAACCATAGATGACCTTTAAAAGTCTGTAACGCGCCCTCCATTGAATCCCGGCCTATGCTTCACTGTATGTCCCAGGTGTATGAGCATCAGGATGGTAGTAAGTCTCTGAAGTTGGGAGACTTTGGCTTGGCTAGCCTGGTGGATGGACTCCTCTACCTGGTCTGTGGCACCCCCACCTATGTAGCACCTGAGATCATCGCTGAGACAGGGTACGTCTATATGTGACAGGTGTGTGTTGTCCTCTGACAGGTGTGTGTATTGTCATCTAACAGGTGTGTGTGTTGTCCTCTGACAGGTACGGGCTGAAGGTTGATATCTGGGCAGCTGGAGTAATCACATACATCCTGCTGTGTGGCTTCCCTCCCTTCAGTGGGTCAGTACTGCTCTATGATACCTAGCTAGACAATACCATTATAACCCTTCAGTGGGTCAGTACTGCTCTATGATACCTAGCTAGACAATACCATTATAACCCTTCAGTGGGTCAGTACTGCTCTATGATACCTAGCTAGACAATACCATTATAACCCTTCAGTGGGTCAGTACTGCTCTATGATACCTAGCTAGACAATACCATTATAACCCTTCAGTGGGTCAGTACTGCTCTATGATACCTAGCTAGACAATACCATTATAACCCTTCAGTGGGTCAGTACTGCTCTATGATACCTAGCTAGACAATACCATTATAACCCTTCAGTGGGTCAGTACTGCTCTATAATACCTAGCTAGACAATACCATTATAACCCTTCAGTGGGTCAGTACTGCTCTATGTCTGATTTGTCATAGGCTGGGATTCAATCCCAGACATGCTCTAACTCAGCGCACTAGACAACCGACAATAAGCTGTTTCAAGGCATTTACCCATATGTTTGCAGAGATCGCATTCATAGTAAAAGCTTCTGATGTCGGCTGAAGTTTTAGTGTGCTGCTCATAGTATTTCAGTATACCCAGATAGAAAATCACATTATAATACTGATGATAATTACTTACTTTCATGTGTTTGTCCAGGAACAGTGAGGACCAGGAGATTTTGTTGGACCAGATTCTAACGGGACAACTAGACTTCCCTTCCCCGTCCTGGGACAACGTGTCTGTCACTGCTAAGGTTGGTCTATGGTTCTATCCCTGCACTTATTGACAAATGTTTGTACAAAATAAATACAAATAAGCAAGTTTATTTATTGTAGGAGCTGATTACTGGGATGCTGCAGGTGAAGGTGGAACAGAGATACGCAGCTCTGCAGGTTCTGGATCACCCCTGGGTCAATGTGAGTACCTAAAACATACCTCATAGAACATACATATGGTAGGTTCTACTGTGTGTATGTGTGTCTGCGTGTGTGTGTCTGCGTGTCTGCGTGCGTGCCTGTGTGTGTGTTCCTTGACCAGCTCTATCAGAGGTTCTGTCTGTGTTCCAGGATGATGGGCGATTAGTGAACGACCAGCAGCTCTCTGTGGCTGGGAAGATTAAGAAACACTTCAACACTGGTCCTAAAGCCTGCAACACCACTGCTGGAGTGTCTGTTATCACAGTAGGGACACACACACCATCACACCACACCACACTGTTATTATCACAGTAAGGATCCCCCTTAGTCATTCTTAGTCAAGGCTGTGTAGGTGTTTAGGACTGTTCAGAATGTGTACAGCCCAAAACATTAGGTTCTTCACATGTAACCCTAACATCTAATGCATGTCCTCCTCTCTCTCTCTCTCTGCCTCTTTCTCCCCTTCTCCCCCTCTCTCTGCCTCTATCCCTCCTCTCTCGCTCCTGTCTCTGATTCTCTCTATTTGCCCTTCACTCCCCCTGTCTCTCTGCCTCTCTCTCTTTGTCCTCTTTATCCCCCCTTCTCTCTCCCCGTCTCTCTGCCTCTCTCCCTCCTCTCTCTCTTCCTCTCTCTCTGATTCTCTCTATTTGCCCTTCTATCCCCGTCTCTCTGCCTCTCTCTCTTTGTCCTCTTTCTCCCTCCTCTCTCTCCCCTCTCCCTCTCAGACCACCCCTCTTGATAAGGAGCGGCAGAATTTCAGACTAAGACACCAGCAGGATGTGAGGTTGAAGCCCCGCCCCTGCCCCCAACCAACCGGCTTCCCCACCAGTGCCAGCCAAAGCTCTGCCCACAGCTCCAATAACCCTGCCCTCTCTCCCGCTGACTTTACCTCAGAGTCAGAAGATTACTCCCCCAGCCCCTCCCCCACCTCTCCTAGCTCCGCTGACACCGTCCGCTCCCCCACCTCCCCCTTCTAGACCCTGAAGGAAGAGAGAGGGGAGAGGAGGATGGAGGGAGAACGAGGAAGGATAGGGGGCACGTATCCCTGTACTAACACTAGCCCATGTCCCTGTATTCACGACGACACTCTGTCAAGATGCCTGCCAATTACTTAAACATTGATTTTCCATTCCGGCTACAGTGTCAGTTTACCCTAAGATACACTGGGGTCAGAGCCATGCATAGGGGTCAGTTAGGGTGGGGTTAGGGTTAAAGGGTAGAGGTTAGGGTCAAGGTTAAAGGTGTATTCTGGATGGGTTCTGCTCTGGCCCTGAGAGGTTACTAAGGCTGAGAATCTGTATCCGCTTATCTTTTTAAGACACCACACAGACATACAAGAGTTAAGCCTTATTTCAGCAAATACTGAATAATGATCCACTGAGGTCCCCTGGTGTTGGGAAGTGAGTACTGCAGGCCAACCAACCTGCTAACAGGACAGTTTAAACTGCAACACAACTAACCTACAGATCAAAATCTTCCATTTGACTTGACGGGACCTCATACGCCCTAAATAGGGCATCTTAAGTATTTATGTGATTAAACATACATTTTGAAAATAATAACGATAATAATAATGACGTTGGGTCCTTGAAAAGTGCCACATAAACAAAATACCGTGTATTATTATTCATTTTGACAATGTATGCATCAAGTCAGGTATCTATGTGTGTGAAGTTATATTGCACCCAATTCATTACAACGTGTACAGTTCATTGTGTAGAAAAACACTTCCAAGTGGAAAGATCTCAGCTTCCGAGTGTTCAATAAGACTATGATGTATGATGTACCGTGAAGATATAATCTACGTGTGTCTGGAAGGACATGTGGCTACGGTCATGTCCAGTCCACTTTTATTTATCCAACTGTCTAGTGTTCAGCTATTCTCCAGTTCTTGGTGCTGTTGTAGACATAATATACTACACACTTTACAGAGGACCAGAGAGGGGCGCTGGAAGCTATCCAGGCATTCTGCGATACCATATCTATTGGTTGATTGATTGTGTTTTTGTCCATGACTGTTATGCCAGTGTGCCAGTTCATGTACAGTCCTCATGTAATGGACTATGAAAAAGGTTGTGTATTTGGTAGAGTATTAACAGCCATTTTCATGGCTTTTTATTATTGTACAAAATTGGCCTTGTTTCAGTTAATATGTTAATATGTTGATAGTGAAATAATTACCTATTTAAAGTACGATTATTGGCCTGAACACAATGGACCAAGTGCAATTAGGTTCTGGATCTCTTACCAACATTAGACAGCACAGACTTTTTCAAGCTATTGTTAACTATAAACAATCCATACATTGTGAATATATGTCAGAACAGAGGTGCTATGGCAGCGTCTTTCAGTGCTGCCTGAGTTTTCAGCTTGCTGTGTGTGAGCCAGGGGTTGGAACCGGTTCAGTGAACAGAACTGAAAACCGGAAAATCATGCAGTTCAAAACAAGATGCCCAGCACTTCAAGCCTCCTCCTCCACCCTCTCTTCCCACCCACAACATTCTAGTCACATCTCACTCCCTACAATTGTCTGTCCAATGCATGTAAACAACTACAGCTTGCTCGCTCCGTAGCAAGCTACTATATCCGCACTGATTGGTAAAGTAATTTAATGTTGAGTTCAATGTTTTTTTTTTAACTATGATTGCAGAGGTTTAAAAAGGAACAGAAAGGAACAATATAAACTGCTACTAGTTTGGGGGTTCAATCCGGTTCAGAACTTTATTTTGCTGGTCAGATCAATGGAACTGAACAAAAAAAATGGTTTTGTTAAAAACGATGCGATTGGAAAATACTTTTGCTTCCAACCCCTGGTGTAAGCACAGTGAGTTGGCAGGTCTAGAGAGAAGCACAGTGAGTTGGCAGGTCTAGAGAGAGAAGCACAGTGAGTTGGCAGGTCTAGAGAGAGAAGCACAGTGAGTTGGCAGGTCTAGAGAGAGAAGCACAGTGAGTTGGCAGGTTTAGAGAGAGAAGCACAGTGAGTTGGCAGGTCTAGAGAGAGAAGCACAGTGAGTTGGCAGGTCTAGAGAGAGAAGCACAGTGAGTTGGCAGGTCTAGAGAGAGAGAGAGAAGCATAGTGAGTTGGCAGGTCTAGAGAGAGAGAGAAGCACAGTGAGTTGGCAGGTATAGAGAGAGAAGCATAGCGAGTTGACAGGTCTAGAAAGAGATGCACAGTGAGTTGGCAGGTCTAGAGAGAGAGAGAAGCACAGTGAGTTGGCAGGTCTAGAGAGAGAGAGAAGCATAGTGAGTTGACAGGTCTAGAAAGAGAAGCACAGTGAGTTGGCAGGTCTAGAAAGGGAAGCACAGTTAGCTGGCAGGTCAAGAAAGAGAAGAACAGTGAGTTGGCAGGTCTAGAAAGAGAAGCATAGTGAGTTGGCAGGTCTAGAGAGAGAGAGAGAAGCATAGTGAGTTGGCAGGTCTAGAGAGAGAGAGAAGCACAGTGAGTTGGCAGGTCTAAAGAGAGAGAGAAGCATAGCGAGTTGACAGGTCTAGAAAGAGATGCACAGTGAGTTGGAAGGTCTAGAGAGAGAGAGAAGCACAGTGAGTTGGCAGGTCTAGAAAGGGAAACGCAGTGAGTTGGCAGGTCTAGAAAGAGAAAGAAGCATAGTGAGTTGGCAGGTTTAGAAAGAGAGAGAAGCACAGTGAGTTGGCAGGTCTAGAGAGAGAGAGAAGCACAGTGAGTTGGCAGGTCTGGAGAGAGAGAGAAGCATAGTGAGTTGGCAGGTCTAGAAAGAGAAGCACAGTGAGTTGGCAGGTCTAGAAAGAGAAGCACAGTTAGCTGGCAGGTCAAGAAAGAGAAGAACAGTGAGTTGGCAGGTCTAGAAAGAGAAGCACAGTTACCTGGCAGGTCAAGAAAGAGAAGCACAGTGAGTTGGCAGGTCTAGAAAGAGAAGCATAGTGAGTTGGCAGGTCTAGAGAGAGAGAGAGAGAGAGAGAGAGAGAGAGAAGCATAGTGAGTTGGCAGGTCTAGAGAGAAGCACAGTGAGTTGGCAGGTCTAGAGAGAGAAGCACAGTGAGTTGGCAGGTCTAGAGAGAGAAGCACAGTGAGTTGGCAGGTCTAGAGAGAGAAGCACAGTGAGTTGGCAGGTTTAGAGAGAGAAGCACAGTGAGTTGGCAGGTCTAGAGAGAGAAGCACAGTGAGTTGGCAGGTCTAGAGAGAGAAGCACAGTGAGTTGGCAGGTCTAGAGAGAGAGAGAGAAGCATAGTGAGTTGGCAGGTCTAGAGAGAGAGAGAAGCACAGTGAGTTGGCAGGTATAGAGAGAGAAGCATAGCGAGTTGACAGGTCTAGAAAGAGATGCACAGTGAGTTGGCAGGTCTAGAGAGAGAGAGAAGCACAGTGAGTTGGCAGGTCTAGAGAGAGAGAGAAGCATAGTGAGTTGACAGGTCTAGAAAGAGAAGCACAGTGAGTTGGCAGGTCTAGAAAGGGAAGCACAGTTAGCTGGCAGGTCAAGAAAGAGAAGAACAGTGAGTTGGCAGGTCTAGAAAGAGAAGCATAGTGAGTTGGCAGGTCTAGAGAGAGAGAGAGAAGCATAGTGAGTTGGCAGGTCTAGAGAGAGAGAGAAGCACAGTGAGTTGGCAGGTCTAGAGAGAGAGAGAAGCATAGCGAGTTGACAGGTCTAGAAAGAGATGCACAGTGAGTTGGAAGGTCTAGAGAGAGAGAGAAGCACAGTGAGTTGGCAGGTCTAGAAAGGGAAACGCAGTGAGTTGGCAGGTCTAGAAAGAGAAAGAAGCATAGTGAGTTGGCAGGTTTAGAAAGAGAGAGAAGCACAGTGAGTTGGCAGGTCTAGAGAGAGAGAGAAGCACAGTGAGTTGGCAGGTCTGGAGAGAGAGAGAAGCATAGTGAGTTGGCAGGTCTAGAAAGAGAAGCACAGTGAGTTGGCAGGTCTAGAAAGAGAAGCACAGTTAGCTGGCAGGTCAAGAAAGAGAAGAACAGTGAGTTGGCAGGTCTAGAAAGAGAAGCACAGTTACCTGGCAGGTCAAGAAAGAGAAGCACAGTGAGTTGGCAGGTCTAGAAAGAGAAGCATAGTGAGTTGGCAGGTCTAGAGAGAGAGAGAGAGAGAGAGAGAGAGAGAGAAGCATAGTGAGTTGGCAGGTCTAGAGAGAGAGAGAGAAGCACAGTGAGTTGACAGGTCTAGAAAGAGAAGCACAGTGAGTTGGCAGGTCTAGAAAGGGAAACGCAGTGAGTGGGCAGGTCTAGAAAGAGAGAGAAGCATAGTGAGTTGGCAGGTTTAGAGAGAGAGAGAAGCACAGTGAGTTGGCAGGTCTAGAGAGAGAGAGAAGCACAGTGAGTTGTCAGGTCTAGAGAAGCACAGTGAGTTGGCAGATCTAGAAAGGGAAACGCAGTGAGTTGGCAGGTCTAGAAAGAGAGAGAAGCATAGTGAGTTGGCAGGTTTAGAGAGAGAGAGAAGCACAGTGAGTTGGCAGGTCTAGAGAGAGAGAGAGAAGCACAGTGAGTTGGCAGGTCTAGAGAGAAGCACAGTGAGTTGGCAGGTCTAGAAAGAGAAGCACAGTGAGTTGGCAGGTCTAGAAAGAGAAGCACAGTGAGTTGGCAGGTCTAGAGAGAGAAGCACAGTGAGTTGGCAGGTCTAGAGAGAGAGAGAAGCACAGTGAGTTGGCAGGTCTAGAGAGAGAGAGAAGCACAGTGAGTTGGCAGGTCTAGAAAGAGAAGCACAGTGAGTTGGCAGGTATAGAGAGAGAAGCACAGTGAGTTGGCAGGTCTAGAGAGAGAGAGAAGCACAGTGAGTTGGCCGGTCTAGAGAGAGAGAGAAGCACAGTGAGTTGGCAGGTCTAGAGAGAGAGAGAAGCACAGTGAATTGGCAGGTCTAGAGAGAGAGAGAGAAGCACAGTGAGTTGGCAGGTCTAGAAAGAGAAGCACAGTGAGTTGGCAGGTCTAGAAAGGGAAACTCAGTGAGTTGGCAGGTCTAGAAAGAGAGATAAGCATAGTGAGTTGGCAGGTTTAGAGAGAGAGAGAAGCACAGTGAGTTGGCAGGTCTAGAGAGAGAGAGAGAAGCACAGTGAGTTGGCAGGTCTAGAGAGAAGCACAGTGAGTTGGCAGGTCTAGAAAGAGAAGCACAGTGAGTTGGCAGGTCTAGAAAGAGAAGCACAGTGAGTTGGCAGGTCTAGAGAGAGAAGCACAGTGAGTTGGCAGGTCTAGAGAGAGAGAGAAGCTCAGTGAGTTGGCAGGTCTAGAGAAAGAGAGAAGCACAGTGAGTTGGCAGGTCTAGAGAAAGAGAGAAGCACAGTGAGTTGGCAGGTCTAGAGAGAGAGAGAAGCACAGTGAGTTGGCAGGTCTAGAGAAAGAGAGAAGCACAGTGAGTTGGCAGGTCTAGAGAGAGAGAGAAGCACAGTGAGTTGGCAGGTCTAGAGAGAGAGAGAAGCTCAGTGAGTTGGCAGGTCTAGAGAGAGAGAGAAGCACAGTGAGTTGGCTAACTATGTTAGTACCGAGTTTTAATCATAGAAACAGAGGAAGTGAAGTTTATCTATCTGCTGAATGTAATTGTCCAAATTTCTGTTGTGAGAGAATGAAAAAGTACAGATTGAAATTATGTTGCTATGCAAAATATGTATTGATACCCAATGATATGTAAGAATTAGTGACTACATGTGAAGCCAATTTGATCGGGATTCATCACCAGTAGCACATATTTTTTCCTGATGATGGTAGTGAATGGTCATTGTTCCTGTATAGCAACCCTTTAACAGTGGTCATCACCAAGCCAAACCTGTGAATAAACCACTTCCTCAATCTGAGAGCCTGGTCATTGTACTGCGTCGTTCCAGTGGGACTACAATCGGACAATCTGGGATTTACAAACAGCAGCCACAGCCGCAGCAATAACAACATCCAGCCAGTAGATGGCAGTATAGGACAATCTGTACCAGATCTAGAAGGTAGTACTAAAACAACAAACACATGCATGTTGAGTTTCCACTATTGAGATACCTTTTAAGTGCATGGGGTTATATTTGATTTGTTTGTTGTTTAAGATATGAGTAATATACATATAGATATTCTATTGGGGCGGCAGGTAGCCCAGTGGTTAGCGCATTGGACTAGTAACCGGAAGGTTGCAAGATTGAATCTCTGAGCTGACAAGGTCAAAATCCTTCGTTCTGCCCCTGAACAAGGCAGTTAACCCACTGTTCCTAGGCTGCCATTGTAAATAATAATTTGTTCTTAACTGACTTGCCTATAATTATATATGTCAGAATATTGGAAAAACAAACTACTAGTTGTGTTCCAACTGCTATTAACATTTGAAAATTCAGTCGCATAAGAGCTTGCTTTATTTATTGTTATTATAAATACAACAAAAAGGAAAACAATAAAAAATGTTACTGTTCATCAATCTTTATATATTGTCATAAGTTAATGTATAACAGCTCCAAACAAACACAAGGTAAATGCCTCAGACATTGCAATCTACACAAAAAAACAACATGTACATACAAATAACTTGTAAAATCATGATATACTTAAATCAACAAAAATATATTACATACAAATCAACAAAGTATTTTACAAAATTAATCAAAATGTGTTTTTTAAAGCAACAATGTCAACACAAATAAAATGCATTTATTTAGCAAAATCCTCCAAAATCCTCCAAAATCCTCCAAAATCCTCCTTACACAAAGATTTAAGTCAAATATTCAAAATAAACCCAGTATGTCAAATTCATATTGATGGGTGTTATGAACCAAAGCAGTAAAGTAAGATAGATATTCCATCCAGCCACTGTAGCTCTCTGCATGCGGTGTCCCTGGTTTAGCTAGGCTGCTGTCTGTACCATTACAATGGAAACCCAAACTCTTTGCATATTGTGATTTGGTTTTTTCCTTTTCATCTTACTGTCAACTCACACATGTGGCATATTTTACATTGTTGCACTGAAACAAACTTATAATGTTTTCTGTTTATTCAAAATAGTTAAGAATCATTTTGGGATGACGATAGCCTGTGCTTGGTCAGGTTAGCTACATGCCTCTCACTTAGCCTGGCTGTTTGTGCTAACATTCCACTCCTTTCCATTACTTGCAATGCCAAACATCATGTCACGTTTGGCATATAACACGGAGTACAATGAGTGGAATGTTAGTACCAAACAGGTCTGGATTGCAGGCTTTAACAAACTCATGGTATTGCTAGTGATCATCCAGAGTTTCTACAAATGACGTCTCGCACAGTCTTCCTTATCAATCTATTATCTGGAAATACAAACAACGACGACTAAAGAATTCCGTGCTAAATCTGACTAGCCTGTGGTAATGATTTTAAAAGTATATAAAAGTCATTTTAAACCCTTACTTTTGTTGAAATATAAATGCAATAGTTACAGAACAAGAAATGGTACAGAAATCATTACAAGGAGCGTTACTTCCTGCTGATAATGTGAGACGTGATTAAGAAACAAATTACAATGGACACATTTCGCACGATAAGTATAGTTCTGAAACTGCCCTTACAGACATCTAAACACATTATCACATGAACATAGAACAATTTGTCATTTTTGACAAGTACATTGATAGACTACTGTTTTCCTTGATGGGAGACAAACTATCAGCTATTATTACTAACCAACTAAATCTCTGTCCCAAATGGCACGCTAATCCCTTTACAGTGCACGCCTTTTGACCAGGGCCATATGGGTCCTGATCAAACTGATCAAACTATAAACGGAATAGGGTACCATTTGGGAAGCAAACTAAGATTTCATGTGAGAGAGTCATGTCGCGGTTTGGAACAGATAATTATGGTTCAACTGTCAAAATGGAGACTAAATGGAGACGTCTTGTTCTTTTCAAATCTTTTCTGGAAATAAACTCCTTACATCATCCTTATATACAGCAGTTTTTACTTTTTTTCCTAGAAAAGTGTCCCAAGTTTGATATGTATTTGACATACAAATGTTGTATAAATGTTATTAACTGTAGGTTTGTTTATTTGTATTTTTCACAGTTTTAAATATGACCAGTTGAATAAAATCGTACATTGGTTATTTTTTTAATCAGTGTTGAAACTGTCACTGTAGCTCTGTGACTGAGCTCTTCTTCTAAGCTCTTCAGCTGAAGAGATTCTTCTGATACTACTTATATTTGAACCTGTCTGTTTCTAGGCATTATGATATACGGTGGGGTACGGAATTATCGACACCCTCGATAAAGATGAGCAATATTTACTGTATAACTGAAACGTTTCAAATACTGAGCTATGTTGTATGATAAAAAAAATATGTATTTTATTTTATACTAATACAATTGCTCAGAGAAAAGGATTTTGTTTAACAAGTAATATATACTTGTTATTTTTTCAAAAATGTAGGAGTAGGGTTGCAAAGGGAGGGAATTACTGGAAACTTTTGAAGTTTACCAATAACTAACAGAATTTTGGTATCTTTTATGTAATCTATCAGAAGACATCTACTTCAGATTGTCACAGAAGGTCAAAGATCATAACCCCAAGACATGCGTACCTCCCCTGTTATTGGTAATGGTATGATCTTTGACCCTCTGTAACTTTCATCATTATTCACGATTCATTCAGGATTATCTGTAATCATGGTGGTATCCACATTAATTACGAAGAGTTTAGAAACATATTCTATTCTTATTTACAATTAGTGCATCCAAAATGACAGAATACATTATTATCTGAAACACAACCTAAACAAACTGCAAATGCATCCAACAAGTTTGTAGTCACAAGCTTGACGTAATCATTAAGGTCTAGGAACATGGGACCAAATACTAAACTTTTGACTACTGAATTTATAAGAATATTTAGGGATGGCAATCATTTTGAACCCTACCTTTTTGAGAAAAAAATGTTTACTTGTTAAACAAAATATCTTTCTCTACGCAATTGTATTAGTATAAAAAAATATAATTTTGGCACATATCATATAGCTCAGTATTTGAATGATTTATTTTATACAGTCATTATTCAGACCTCACTGTATTACTAACCTGGTTAACAGCTTATGGTTAGTTTGTTAGTTAGTTAACCTGTATGGTTAGTTAGTTAACTTTTAGTTGACCTGTATGGTTAGTTAACACTTAAACAAGTAGTTAGTTAACCCTAGTTAACTTGTATAGGTAGTTAACAGCGGTTAACCTGTATAGTTGGTCAACAGTAGTTAACAGTAGTGTCCATGTTGTCTCTGTAACCCTCAGTATCTGTTCTGGTGCTCGTAGTGCCACCGGTTGAAGTCGATGTTGAACGCCACAATGCTGCCGGATGCCATGCCAGTGATGAGAGTCCTGGGATGGGACACACACAGTACAGTGTATACATACACAATGTACCTCTATATATGACCCATTAATAATTATATTAGCTTATTGTAATTCATTAATTATTTCCCAAACATGAATCTACTTTACTAACATCAAACAATAGGTGTATGTGTTTGCATGTGTGAGTGAGTGTGTGTGTGTGTGGATGTATGTGTGTGTGTGAGGAAAGTGACGCTTGTGTGTATTGCTCCAAGGCAAGTGCGCTTTCAGGACCTTTCACTGCAATTTCGTTGTCTCTATGGCAACTGGTTCTATTTAAAGAAAACAAAGCTCACTGAACTGCGAACGTTCCATTCCCCCAAATGTACCCTGACAAGCATGAAACACACAGGCCCTTTCAGTGTTCTACAGCCTACATACTGCTCTACAACCACACAGACACACAGACACACAGACACACAGACACACAGACACACAGACACACAGACACACAGACACACAGACACACAGACACACAGACACACGCACACAAACACACCATTGATCCTGTATTAGAGGAAACCTGACTAGGAAGACTAACAGGACTAACCTCTGGTCGTGAGAGAGGTCCATGGCGCGGACACCAGCATCACAGCCTGGGTAGATGTAGAGCTGTTTGAAGTCACAGGCCTGCCACACCTCCACCACCCCGTTGTCTCCTCCTGTCACCAGGTTCTGACCGTCACTACTCAGCATAATGGCCTAGGGAGCACATCATAATAATGATATAATAATACATTACATTCAAATAAATACATAATCATAGTGATAATCATAACATCTACCTCAAATGACAGCCTAGGCCCTATGTAGTAAACTACTAGATGTTTAGACCCTAGTCACTATGTAGTACACTAGGTTTGAATATTGCTGTTCATCACTGATTCCTAAACAAATTGACTGAGCTTGAGCAATAAAAAAAATAAAAACAATATATATAGATATATATATCCCTATATGCAAAGTTGGTAGAATCTTATTCAAAATTATTCACAGCTATAATGGCTGGCAAAGGTGCTTCCACCATGGGGTGTGAAGACATATGCAATCAAGATACTTTAATAATATATATATATATATATATATATATATATATATATATATATATATATATATATATATATATATATATATATATATATATTATTATTCATTTGGTGAATGTTCTATAATTCTCTTTCACTTTGAAAATGTGGAGTCGTTTCTGTAGATCAGTAGACCCCCCCCCCTCCCCCACCCACTGAATCCCGTTGTGAAATGTCATTTAAGACTGTAACATGTGAAGACTGTGCAAGGCGTGTGTAGACTTTCACTATGCACAAACTGTATCTGTGGTCTTACCCGTGTTGAGTCGTTGACCTCCATCTGAGCCAGTAATTTCCCGTTGATGCTGAAGTTACAGAAACGTCCTCTCTCGTAGCAGATGATACAGTGGCCCTCGCTGGACACAGATATGAGGCGGGGACACATGCAGTTATCTGGGCCCTCCAGGGCCCGCAGCAGGTCCCCTGTTATAGTGTGGACCAGACACGGACCCTCTGGAGGGGGAGCAAGATAGAGTTACACACGAACACGCACGGATGCATGGACACATGCACACACACTATTCAAGGATGTTACTCAACGTTCCACACCTAACTAAGATATCGATGTACTGTGGCATTACAGTCCTATCAGCCAACTCACATACCATAACTAACCATTACCATCACCTTACCAGAGCCATGTACCACAGCTAATAGCTATGACTATACCCATTGCGATCCTAGCTGAAGAGAGAGATAGTCTGTTCTCAGAGCCAGCTGGTGACAGAAATGCCCAGGAAGCTGATTTCCCAGTTCTGGTTCACATCTTTGACAGTTCTGTATAGTTATGTTTTTTAAATACTGTGACTTCGATTTTATAGTACTTCTTTTCTATAGTGCCTTGGGTGCGAGAAAAGCACTTTATATACAAGATGAATTATTATTATTAGATGGAGATTAAACTGTAGTACTCTACTTTGGACCGTTGGTGGAAAAAGTACCCAATTGTCATACTTGAGTAAAAGTAAAGATACCTTAATAGAAAATGACTCAAGTAAAAGTGAAAGGCAACCAGTAAAATACTACTTGAGTAAAAGTCTAAAAGTATTTGGCTTTAAATATACTTAAGTATCAGAAGTAAATGTAATTTCAAAAATATACTTAAGTATTAAAAGTAAAAGTACAAGCATAAATCATTTCAAATTGCTTATATTAAGCAAACCAGACGGCACAATTATTATTCTTTTTTTAATCGCCAGAGGCACACTACAACGCTCAGACATCATTTCCAAACGAAGCATTTGTGTATAGTGAGTCCTCCAGATCAGAGGCAGTAGGGATGACCAGGGATGTTCCCTTGATAAATACGTGAATTGGACCATTTTCCTGTCCTGCTAATCATTCAAAATGTACTTTTGAGTGTCAGGGAAAATGTATGGAGTAAAAAGTACATTATTTTCTTCAGGAATGTAGTGAAGTAAAAGTAAAAGTAGTCAAAAATATGAATAGTAAAGTAAAGTACAGATACCCCCCAAAAAATGCATAAGTAGTACTTTAAAGTATTTTTACTTAAGTACTTTACACCACTACTTTGGACCAGAGCCCTTGGGTCCTGGTCAAAAGAAGTGCACTACACAGGGAACAGAGAACTCCAGCTGTCTCTGCTGACCTTTGGCTCCACTGATGACCAGTCCCAGCTCAGCACACACAGAGACACACACCACCTCATGGTCATGGCCGGTCAGCACAGCTCGCGGTGCCGGGTAGTCACCTGGAACACAACAGTTGGGTTTTATTAATAACAACACACAACTGCTTGAGATTGTTGCAACAGAGTGCACTTGACTGGAGGATGGACTTATAAGGAGCAACTGAAAGTAATGTAATGAACCAAGAACTGACTGAGTGTATGTGTTGTTATGTTGATAAATAACTGACCACAATCATGATGAGAGTGACTCCCACCCAGCTGCTGCCAGCAAGGTCCTGGTTAATTGTCATTTAAATATTGTGACGACAGATCACCCTCTTCCCCAACTCCCCTCCCCTCACACTGTCCCATGATTGATGACGGCTGGGGGAGAGGTTAAAGAGGGGAGGTCCTGGACACCTGGAGTCTTTCCCCTTCTCATCCTTCTCTCCTCTCCTCCTCTCTACTCCGTTTCACCCCTCTCTCCTCTCATCCTCCTCTCCTCTCCTCCCCGCTACACCCTTTCACCCCTCTCTCCTCTCATCCTTCTCTCCTCTCCTCCCCGCTACTCCCTTTCACCCCTCTCTCCTCTCATCCTCCTCTCTACTCCCTTTCACCCCTCTCTCCTCTCATCCTCCTCTCCTCTCCTCCTCTCTACTCCCTTTCACCCCTCTCTCCTCTCATCCTCCTCTCCTCTCCTCCCCGCTACTCCCTTTCACCCCTCTCTCCTCTCATCCTCCTCTCCTCTCCTCCCCGCTACACCCTTTCACCCCTCTCTCCTCTCATCCTTCTCTCCTCTCCTCCCCTCTACTCCCTTTCACCCCTCTCTCCTCTCCTCTCCTCCCCTCTACTCCCTTTCACCCCTCTCTCCTCTCATCCTCCTCTCCTCTCCTCCCCTCTACTCCCTTTCACCCCTCTCTCCTCTCATCCTCCTCTCCTCTCCTCCCCGCTACTCCCTTTCACCCCTCTCTCCTCTCATCCTCCTCTCCTCTCCTCCCCGCTACACCCTTTCACCCCTCTCTCCTCTCATCCTTCTCTCCTCTCCTCCCCTCTACTCCCTTTCACCCCTCTCTCCTCTCCTCTCCTCCCCTCTACTCCCTTTCACCCCTCTCTCCTCTCATCCTTCTCTCCTCTCATCCTCCTCTCTACTCCCTTTCACCCCTCTCTCCTCTCATCCTTCTCTCCTCTCCTCCCCGCTACTCCCTTTCACCCCTCTCTCCTCTCATCCTTCTCTCCTCTCATCCTCCTCTCCTCTCCTCCCCTCTACTCCCTTTCACCCCTCTCTCCTCTCATCCTTCTCTCCTCTCCTCCCCGCTACTCCCTTTCACCCCTCTCTCCTCTCATCCTTCTCTCCTCTCATCCTTCTCTCCTCTCCTCCCCTCTACTCCCTTTCACCCCTCTCTCCTCTCATCCTCCTCTCTACTCCCTTTCACCCCTCTCTCCTCTCATCCTTCTCTCCTCTCATCCTCCTCTCCTCTCCTCCCCTCTACTCCCTTTCACCCCTCTCTCCTCTCATCCTTCTCTCCTCTCCTCCCCGCTACTCCCTTTCACCCCTCTCTCCTCTCATCCTCCTCTCTACTCCCTTTCACCCCTCTCTCCTCTCATCCTCCTCTCCTCTCCTCCCCTCTACTCCCTTTCACCCCTCTCTCCTCTCATCCTTCTCTCCTCTCCTCCCCGCTACTCCCTTTCACCCCTCTCTCCTCTCATCCTTCTCTCCTCTCCTCCCCTCTACTCCCTTTCACCCCTCTCTCCTCTCACCCCCTCATTCCTCTCACCCCCTCATTCCTCTCCTCTCCCCCTCTCCTCTCATCCCTCTCTCCTCTTACCCCCTCTTTCCTCTCCTCTCCCCCCTCTCTCCTCTCATCCCCCTCTCCTCTCCAGTCCCTTAGAGAGTAGGACCAGAGCAGACATGACAGTCCTAGGACAGCAGTGAGGTGGCTGATGGGACATGTGTCAAAGAAAGCCTCCAGAGAGACCACGGACTCATCCAGCTCACCTGCCCTACAAAAGATTCAATCAGCCAGCACTGAGCCCGCCCCCCGCCCCCCTTCCCCCAACCCCCCTTAGCCAGCCAGGCGACACAAGCACCCCACCCCTACCTCCCCCACACTGCCTCACATTTCAGTGGTATGTGCCGAGCTGGGCCTGAGAGGCAGAGGGGGATTGAGCTGGAAGTTATTTTAATGATCAGGGGCCTCATTTAAATATGTACATTCCTCCCTAAATTCTGGCAGATGTGGAGATTCTGGGATTTGTTTGTGCAACGAATTATTGTGATTTATCAAACTGTCATATGCAAAATATCTGCATGTTTTCATTGCTAAATCAGAGCTATACTATATTTGTGAGCTCTCGAACGTGTGTCACCACTACTCCTGCTCCTCCCCTCCAGCGTCAGACAGTGCCTGTTTACTAACCACCGGTCCGGGCAACCCTTCATTACGCACACCTGGACCTTACCACTTCCCTGATTACTCCCCCTATTTATACTGTAGCACTCAGTTGTTATTTCCCATCAGGCGTTATTGTCTCTGCTTCCATGTTCAGGCGCATTCCTTGTTTTTGTATCGTTATGGGTTCGATTACATTAAACTCCCCAACTGCACCTGCTTCCTGACTCCCTGCGTCTCCATTACAACCCCACCTGCTTCCTGACTCCCTGCTTCTCCATTACAACCCCACCTGCTTCCTGACTCCCTGCGTCTCCATTACAACCCCACCTGCTTCCTGACTCCCTGCGTCTCCATTACAACCCCACCTGCTTCCTGACTCCCTGCGTCTCCATTACAACCCCACCTGCTTCCTGACTCCCTGCGTCTCCATTACAACCCCACCTGCTTCCTGACTCCCTGCGTCTCCATTACAGTGTGTTACAACCCCACCTGCTTCCTGACTCCCTGCGTCTCCATTACAGTGTGTTACAACCCCACCTGCTTCCTGACTCCCTGCATCTCCATTACAGTGTGTTACAACCCCACCTGCTTCCTGACTCCCTGCGTCTCCATTACAGTGTGTTACAACCCCACCTGCTTCCTGACTCCCTGCGTCTCCATTACAGTGTGTTACAACCCCACCTGCTTCCTGACTCCCTGCGTCTCCATTACAACCCCACCTGCTTCCTGACTCCCTGCGTCTCCATTACAACCCCACCTGCTTCCTGACTCCCTGCGTCTCCATTACAACCCCACCTGCTTCCTGACTCCCTGCGTCTCCATTACAGTGTGTTACAACCCCACCTGGTAAACGACCTCCATTCACCTTTTTTAGCGAAATAAACGCCCTCATTTGCTGTATGATTTGGATACGTTGATTTGGATATGCCATGACTCATGACAGTTTCTGAAGGAAGCGCAATGTCAAATACGATCACATTTATGTGGAGGTGTGGGCAGAATGTTTTTTTCTTATTCAGTTACTTTAAAAAAAACTAAAAATGCATCCCGCCTATAGCACCTGCCAAACACTGGCCGTGCATTCTACACGTTTGTAAATGCTGTAGCACACCTTATAGGGAAAAAACATTGTACAATACTTTGTTTATCAATAGACGTTTGTGTTTCTATCTCCTGCCTTGGTATAGGCTCTGAATTTAAAGAGACTATGATATTGCGCTCCTATCGCAAAGCAGTACTGTACCCTACCCCTACTGTTACATTGAAATAGGCTACCGGTCTATTTACTTTCAATCATATTTGGCTATTGAATAAGCAATGGATAAATGGTAGCCTAATATTGGTTGTGTAGCGGAAATAAACCAGTCATGTCAGAAATGGAGATACATGTCCTGTAGTATGATTATGATTTGGGCCTATACAGTTCACATGGAAAGTATTCAGACCCCTTGACTTTTTATACATTTTGTTACGTTACAGCCTTAATCTAAAATGGATTAAATCGTTTTTTCCCCCGCATCAACTTACACACAAAACCCCATTATGACAAAGCCTAGATTTTTTTGCATAACTATAAAATAAATATCACATTTACAGAAGTATTCAGACCCTTAACTCAGTACTTTGTTGAAGCACCTTTGGCAGCGATTACAGCCTTGAGTCTTCTTGGGTATGACACTACAAACTTGCCACACCTGTATTTGTGGAGTTTCTCCCATTCTTCTCTGCAGATTCTCTCAAGCTCTGTCAGGTGGGATGGGGAGCTTGAGATGATCTATCTACAGCTATTTTCAGGCCTCTCCATAGATGTTTGATTCTATTCAAGTCCAGGGTTTGGCTTGGCCACTCAAGGACATTCAGAGACTCGTCCCGAAGCCACTCCTGTGTTGTCTTGGCTGTGTGCTTCGGGTCGCTTTCCTGTTGGGAAGGTGCATCTTCGCCCCAGTCTGAGGTCCTGAGCGCTCTGGAGCAGGTTTTCACCAAGGATCTCTCTGTACTTTGCTCTGTTCATCTTTCCCTCGATCCTGACTAGTCTCCCAGTCCCTACCGCTGAAAAACACCCCCACAGCATGATGCTGCCACCACCATGCTTCACTGTTGGGATGTTGCCAGGTTTCCTCCAGACGTGACGCTTGGCATTCAGGCCAAAGAGTTCAATCTTGGTTTCATCAGAGCAGAGAATCTTGTTTCTCATGGTCTGAGAGTCTTTTGGTGCCTTTTGGCAAACCCCAAGTGGGCTGTTATCTGCCTTTTACTGAGGAGTGGCTTCCATCTGGACACTCTACCATAGAGGCCTGATTGGTGGAGTGCTGCAGAGATAATTGTCCTTCTGGAAGGTTCTCCCATCTCCACAGAGGAACTCTGAAGCTCTGTCAGAGTGACCACTGGGTTCTTGGTGACCTCCCTGACCAAGGTGCTTCTCCTCCGATTGCTCAGTTTGGCCAGGCGGTCAGCTCTAGGAAGAGTCTTGGTTGTTCCAAACTTCTTTCAATTAAGAATGATGGAGGCCACTGTGTTCTTGGGGACCTTCAATGCTGCAGACATTTTTTGGTATCCTTCCCAGATCTGTGCCTCGACAAAATCCTGTCTCGGAGCTCTACGGACAATTCCTTCGACCTCATGGCTTGGTTTTTGCTCTGACATGCACTGTCAACGGTGGGACCTTATATAGACAGGTGGATGCTTTTCCAAATCATGTCCAATCAATTGAATTTACCACAGGTGGACTCCAATCAAGTTGTGTAACATCTCAAGGATGATCACTGGAAACAGGATGCACCTGAGCTCAATGTAGGGTCTCATAGCAAAGGGTCTGAATACTTATGTAAATAAGGTATGTTTTTTTTATTTTTTTTATTTGCATAAATACCTTTTTTCACTTCGTCATTGTGGGGTATTGTGTGTAGATTGATGAGGATTTTAACGTAACAAAATGTAGAAAATGTCAAGGGGTCTGAATGCCTTCCGAATGCACCGTATAATAAAAGTAAAATAAACACATTAGTCTACATGCTGCTATGTGATCTTTCCCATCACGTTCAACACTTATAAATCGCAACCTTCACAGGAAAACTGGTGCGCACAAGGTTTAGAGTCTTTTGTGTGCGCATGCACTTTTGATAAATGACGCCCCAGGTTTTAGGACAGATGCAGGCCGATGTAGTTGCAACACTAGAGGGCACTGTTCTCTCCCTGCTGCGGTTTACAACATCAACATTGTCCAATATAATACTCTCCTAACTTTTCATTTCTACAGCCTCTAGAGCGCTGTGCACTGAAGTCTGACAAAACGTATTCACTTTAATCTTAAAATGTTATCATAACTGATAGTGATTCATTGCTTTATAAATCATACAACTAAAAAGCTAATATAGGTAGCTACTGAAGACTACTATGTGTTTCATCTATAGAAATGAGCAGCTTAAAGGAAAACTGTCTTTTGGTATTAGTCTCATTGGTCCATTGTTAGCATAGTCCCAAAATGTTCTGCTTGTCTGCAATTAAGTTTTCAAGATACAGAATACACAAATCATTCCCATTTGATGTGTTTTACATCACATGATGCTGAGTTTTGCATCATATGAGGATTTCTGTATTTCTGTATATTTATCCTGAAAACTTGATTGCTGATAAGCAAAACATTTTGAGACTGTGTCAACAATGGACTACATATCTGATATCAAACAACCTGGTTTGATTGATAAGGAATATGAATAGTAGAAGTTCTCTCCATAGAAGTAACAGTCCTTTGTTAGGGAAGGTGCACAGTACAGAAAGCGTTGTGTATGTGTATATGTGTGTGTGTGTGTGTGTGTGTGTGTGTGTGTGTGTGTGTGTGTGTGTGTGCGTATGTGCGTATGTGTGTATGTGTGTATGTGTGTGTGTGTGTGTGTGTGTGTGTGTTTGTATGTGTGTGTATGTGTGTGTGTGTGTGTGTGAGTACCATTGGAGTTTTTCCTCATGTAGTACAGTGCCGCGGCCCCAATCTACTAATTGGAACAAACCAATCTGAAATTCTTAATTAGCTTCAGTGAAGATCATGAGAAAACCCTCACCTCAACCACAGCCCCATGTGACCCCAGAACACGCACTTGCACGTACACACACACACCAACACCCACACACTGTTATTGTGTCCAGTCATACAAATGGTGAAGTGGTTGTTTTGAACACAGATAATCAGTGAGTATGAGGAACTAAGTGAGAGGAGCAGCAGAAATCAAATCACACTCTGGAGCTGAATAGCAAGACATCTGGAGTATTTTGACTATAAAGCAACACACACATATAGTTGCATATATAGTAGATGCACCTCCCTGTCAGGGCCGGGGGGCCTGGCCCGCCGTACCTTACCTCCTTACATCCGAGTGAGCAAAACAGCGCCCCTCTGTCTCCATGTCGTAGCCCATGTATCTGATGCTGTCTGGACGAAAGGAGCATGGCATGCTATACTTTACCCGGCCAGACAGCATCAGATACATGGGCTACATTTAGTAAGACAGAGCGGCGCTGTTTCGCTCGCTAGTTTCAGCAGAGAGGAAGAGGCTAAGCGAGAGATTTCACTCTCGCTAACATCTGCCCTGAATAAGCCAAATGCGCTTCCATGGGCATAATATTCAGACCTAAACTTGTAGCCCGCATTCCTGCCTTTGGGACAATAACATGGTTAGGGTGGAGACATGAGCATCTCGTTATTATTTACAGATCTCTGGTTTCAGCCACTTGCAAATTAGAAAGGAAAGTTGGCGGATGCACAGAAAAATGTTCGGATGCTGGATTGCCCTAAAGTAAATTGATATTTTGACAAAATTATATGATTACTCCTGTCTAAATAAAATCATTCAAAAATACTTTACCATAGAG
Source organism: Oncorhynchus mykiss (assembly GCF_057628025.1). Taxonomy (NCBI): domain Eukaryota; kingdom Metazoa; phylum Chordata; class Actinopteri; order Salmoniformes; family Salmonidae; genus Oncorhynchus; species Oncorhynchus mykiss. The sequence continues at coordinate 14,766,200 of NC_143045.1, forward strand.
CATTACGTAGACACAGAGGATCATTAGCTTATTTATTTTTAAATATGGCTATTTGGGAAGCCAGCAAACAGGGCAGCGCGTGGCAATAGGCCTAGATGATTATTGAGTTAAGGCGCTCAGTGAAAAGGATCTAAAATGTGTGAAGATAAGGTGTCTTGAGTGTAATTTTAAGTGTTAAGACAAGAAGCGGAGAGGTGTGTGGTGAAGACACGGGCGTCTCTCTCCAGAATGCATGGGCGTCTCTCTCTCCAGAATGCATGGGCGTCTCTCTCCAGAATGCATGGGGGTCTCTCTCCAGAATGCATGGGCGTCTCTCTCCAGAATGCATGGGCGTCTCTCTCCCCAGAATGCATGGGCGTCTCTCTCTCCAGAATGCACGGGCGTCTCTCTCCAGAATGCACGGGCGTCTCTCTCTCCAGAATGCACGGGGGTCTCTCTCCAGAATGCATGGGCGTCTCTCTCTCCAGAATGCATGGGCGTCTCTCTCTCCAGAATGCATGGGGGTCTCTCTCTCCAGACTGCATGGGCGTCTCTCTCCAGAATGCACGGGCGTCTCTCTCTCCAGAATGCATGGGGGTCTCTCTCCAGAATGCATGGGCGTCTCTCTCCAGAATGCATGGGCGTCTCTCTCCCCAGAATGCATGGGCGTCTCTCTCTCCAGAATGCATGGGCGTCTCTCTCTCTCCAGAATGCATGGGCGTCTCTCTCTCTCCAGAATGCATGGGCGTCTCTCTCCAGAATGCATGGGCGTCTCTCTCTCCAGAATGCATGGGCGTCTCTCTCTCCAGAATGCATGGGCGTCTCTCTCTCCAGAATGCATGGGCGTCTCTCTCTCCAGAATGCATGGGCGTCTCTCTCTCCAGAATGCATGGGCGTCTCTCTCTCCAGAATGCATGGGCGTCTCTCTCTCCAGAATGCATGGGCGTCTCTCTCTCCAGAATGCATGGGCGTCTCTCTCTCCAGAATGCATGGGCGTCTCTCTCCAGAATGCATGGGCGTCTCTCTCTCCAGAATGCATGGGCGTCTCTCTCTCCAGAATGCATGGGCGTCTCTCTCTCCAGAATGCATGGGCGTCTCTCTCTCCAGAATGCATGGGCGTCTCTCTCTCCAGAATGCACGGGCGTCTCTCTCCAGAATGCACGGGCGTCTCTCTCTCCAGAATGCATGGACGTCTCTCTCTCCAGAATGCACAGGCGTCTCTCTCTCCAGAATGCACGGGCGTCTCTCTCTCCAGAATGCACGGGCGTCTCTCTCTCCAGAATGCACGGGCGTCTCTCTCCAGAATGCATAGGCGTCTCTCTCCAGAATGCACGGGCGTCTCTCTCTCCAGAATGCACGGGCGTCTCTCTCTCCAGAATGCATGGGCGTCTCTCTCCAGAATGCACGGGCGTCTCTCTCCAGAATGCACAGGCGTCTCTCTCTCCAGAATGCACGGGCGTCTCTCTCTCCAGAATGCACGGGCGTCTCTCTCTCCAGAATGCACGGGCGTCTCTCTCTCCAGAATGCACAGGCGTCTCTCTCTCCAGAATGCACAGGCCTCTCTCTCTCCAGAATGCACAGGCCTCTCTCTCTCCAGAATGCACGGATGTCTCTCTCTCCAGAATGCACGGGCGTCTCTCTCCAGAATGCATGGGCGTCTCTCTCCAGAATTCACGGGCGTCTCACTCCAGAATGCATGGGCGTCTCTCTCTCCAGAATGCATGGGCGTCTCTCTCCAGAATGCACGGGCGTCTCTCTCCAGAATGCATGGGCGTCTCTCTCTCCAGAATGCACGGGCGTCTCTCTCTCCAGAATGCACGAGCGTCTCTCTCTCCAGAATGCACGGGCGTCTCTCTCTCCAGAATGCACGGGCGTCTCTCTCCAGAATGCACGGGCGTCTCTCTCCAGAATTCACGGGCGTCTCACTCCAGAATGCATGGGCGTCTCTCTCCAGAATGCATGGGCGTCTCTCTCCAGAATGCACGGGCGTCTCTCTCCAGAATGCATGGGCGTCTCTCTCCAGAATGCATGGGCGTCTCTCTCCAGAATGCACGGGCGTCTCTCTCCAGAATGAACGGGCGTCTCTCTCCAGAATGCACGGGCGTCTCTCTCCAGAATGCACGGGCGTCTCTCTCCAGAATGCACGCGCGTGTCTCTCCAGAATGCACGCGCGTCTCTCTCCAGAATGCATGGGCGTCTCTCTCCAGAATGCACGGGCGTCTCACTCCAGAATGCACAGGCGTCTCTCTCTCCAGAATGCACGGGCGTCTCTCTCCAGAATGCACGCGCGTCTCTCTCCAGAATGCACGGGCGTCTCTCTCCAGAATGCATGCACTCAACTCTCCAGAATGTGCTCAGCTGTCTCCTGTCAATTCTTGCACATTGTTCATTGTGTGAATTGTTTTGATTGTTTTTTAAATCAATTTCTTAATGCATATGTAACTAGTAGGCCTAGTACATCTTCTATTAATCCCTGTCATTTGGTTACATACATTTCTGTTAACATGTATTACAGTATTTACCGTTCTCATTCTCAGAGTGGAAACGTTGTTGGCAGAGTTCACAACCTGCTACACTTGTGAGAAACAAGTTTTGGTTTATTAAATAACCAATGGGAATTTTGCCAATTTTTTCATTGTCTTTTGTTTGGACTCCTCCATCTGAACAATGAGCATGTGTGTGGTTTCTCTGTCCTGATAACGTTGAGGGGGAGAACGCCTGAGCACGTAACCTACTGAGTTGACACAATGTTGCACTTAACTAGCTCAAGTCGAGACAGATGGAAAGGGAGGCGGACAGTCAGAGTAGAAAGATTAATGCGATTGAAAAAAAAAACATTTTCATCAGGATATTTTCTACTGTTTTAATTTGTCAGCTTCAGCCGTTTCCATTTGACTCAGTTGATGATGGAAGTTATTGGCCTACTGCTGCTCTAATTTATTTAAGTATGATGTGTCCATATGACAGAGACTGGTGCTCTTGCATTAGTTGCATTTTTACATTTTTATTATTTTCATTCAGACTTTTATGATTAACCAAATGAAAATGATTTTAAAAAACTAAAACGTTATTAATAAAGTGAAAGTGTTCCACGAAAATGTGCATATCAAAATAAAATAACTGGCATGCAGATAGGTAGAGAAATAGTAGGATACATTGTAAGCTTCAACAAACTTGAAACTCACGAGCTACCAATGGTCTTTGTTATAACACACATTAACAACATTTGAAGAAAAGAAAACGGGCCTGCATATAGAAAACAAATGCCTGTCCAACTGATTGGTTCTGGCACCAGCCCTGCTCCTAATCTCTGTCCATTATTCAATACCAGAATGGAAACCAGGAGTTTCACTGCTGATCAAATAATGTTACTTTTAATATAATAATCTACCTTTATAAACCCCAGCTCCACTATGAGGTGGTGTAATTAGTTTGAGCTGAGAGCTTCTTCTCTTTACACAGGGGGCTCCCGAGTGGCGCAACGGTCTAAGGCACGCGCGTCTCTCTCCAGAATGCACGCGCGTCTCTCTCCAGAATGCAAGGGCGTCTCATCGCAGTGTTAGAGGCGTCACTACAGACTCTGGTTCAATTCCAGGCTGTATCACAATCGGCCTTGATTGGGAGTCCCATAGGGCGGTGCACAATTGGCCCAGCATGTTCTGACTTACTGTTGTTGGGGTTGTCTCCTATGATGTGGTGTCGTCCGCTCCAGTACCACAGTAGCAGTGTAGCATCTCTGGACCCTGACACGATGTAGCAGTCTCCCCCGATGTAGCTCTCTGACCTGGCCAGACACGTCACCACGTCCCAGTGGCCAAACACTATCTGGGTCAGCTTACCTGCAGCACAGAGACAGTATTATTACTATGTGTGTAGGCACAGTAGTATTATGGTGCAGTAGTACCATGGTAGTTAGTATTACCTGTCTCAGTAGAGTAGACTCTGAAGCTCTTGTCCCAGAAGCCACAGACCAGGATGTAGCGGTTGTCGGCGGTAACCACAAAGCAGTGTGTGTTGATCTGGATGCTCTGATCAACCAGGTCTGTGATCTGACGCTTGTTATTCCCGGTGTTGTTGGCTACACACACACACAGGGATAACTTAGTTAGAATTCAGTACAATGGTCTGGCCTGGCCTCAGGGTTACACTCACCAATCAGAGGGTCCATCTCTATGGGCAGGTGGTGGGCCTGTTCCAGGGAGTAACCTGGCGCTCCTCTCAAACCTGGAAACACACACACACGTAAACAGTGCATTGCGAAAGTATTCGGCCACCTTGAACTTTGCGACCTTTTGCCACATTTCAGGCTTCAAACATAAAGATATAAAACTGTATTTTTTTGTGAAGAATCAACAACAAGTGGGACACAATCATGAAGTGGAACGACATTTATTGGATATTTCAAACTTTTTTAACAAATCAAAAACTGAAAAATTGGGCGTGCAAAATTATTCAGCCCCCTTAAGTTAATACTTTGTAGCGCCACCTTTTGCTGCGATTACAGCTGTAAGTCGCTTGGGGTATGTCTCTATCAGTTTTGCACATCGAGAGACTGAAATGTTTTCCCATTCCTCCTTGCAAAACAGCTCGAGCTCAGTGAGGTTGGATGGAGAGCATTTGTGAACAGCAGTTTTCAGTTCTTTCCACAGATTCTCGATTGGATTCAGGTCTGGACTTTGACTTGGCCATTCTAACACCTGGATATGTTTATTTTTGAACCATTCCATTGTAGATTTTGCTTTATGTTTTGGATCATTGTCTTGTTGGAAGACAAATCTCCGTCCCAGTCTCAGGTCTTTTGCAGACTCCATCAGGTTTTCTTCCAGAATGGTCCTGTATTTGGCTCCATCCATCTTCCCATCAATTTTAACCATCTTCCCTGTCCCTGCTGAAGAAAAGCAGGCCCAAACCATGATCCTGCCACCACCATGTTTGACAGTGGGGATGGTGTGTTCAGCTGTGTTGCTTTTACGCCAAACATTACGTTTTGCATTGTTGCCAAAAAGTTCAATTTTGGTTTCATCTGACCAGAGCACCTTCTTCCACATGTTTGGTGTGTCTCCCAGGTGGCTTGTGGCAAACTTTAAACTACACTTTTTATGGATATCTTTAAGAAATGGCTTTCTTCTTGCCACTCTTCCATAAAGGCCAGATTTGTGCAATATACTATTATACAATATACTATACAATATAGATTGTTGTCCTATGGACAGAGTCTCCCACCTCAGCTGTAGTTCTCTGCAGTTCATCCAGAGTGATCATGGGCCTCTTGGCTGCATCTCTGATCAGTCTTCTCCTTGTATGAGCTGAAAGTTTAGAGGGACGGCCAGGTCTTGGTAGATTTGCAGTGGTCTGATACTCCTTCCATTTCGATATTATCGCTTGCACAGTGCTCCTTGGGATGTTTAAAGCTTGGGAAATCTTTTTGTATCCAAATCCGGCTTTAAACTTCTTCACAACAGTATCTCGGACCTGCCTGGTGTGTTCCTTGTTCTTCATGATGCTCTCTGCGCTTTTAACGGACCTCTGAGACTATCACAGTGCAGGTGCATTTATACGGAGACTTGATTACACACAGGTGGATTGTATTTATCATCATTAGTCATTTAGGTCAACATTGGATCATTCAGAGATCCTCACTGAACTTCTGGAGAGAGTTTGCTGCACTGAAAGTAAAGGGGCTGAATAATTTTGCACACCCAATTTTTCAGTTTTTGATTTGTTAATTTTTTTTTGAAATATCCAATAAATGTCGTTCCACTTCATGATTGTGTCCCACTTGTTGTTGATTCTTCACAAAAAAATACAGTTTTATATCTTTATGTTTGAAGCCTGAAATGTGGCAAAAAGGTCGTAAAGTTCAAGGGGGCCGAATACTTTCGCAATGCACTGTATATCACGCACACGTGTACACACACACACACACACACACACATACATGCACACACGCACACACACACACGCACACACACCCCTGAGCACCTGCTCCATGGTTAGAGGTTGGTTCATGAAGGTTTCCATGAAGCTTATTGATTTCAGTTCCTGACTGTCAGGCTGAGTAGAGCTATGATCCCCTGGAGAGAGACTGGATGGCAGAAACACAGCAGCATGCTGGGAATATGAAGCCCTTATTATTCTGCTCATTATTGTTGGAACCCAGAACACTTTTCTTCTCTCCAACAGAAAAACATTGGAGCTGCAGCTGTGGTCATTAACGACAGAATGTAAGGCTCCACTCGGGTACTCAACTCGGTGTGTGTGTGTGTGTGATGAGTGTGTGCTCCAGTGACAGATGTGGAAGTGTGAGGAGAATGTGGTGCAGTCGCAGCCTAATTTCCCAGTAAGCTTTGCAGTGACCCTTGACCATGAGGTGAGTTTGGTTTCCGAGAAGTGTGTATGTGTGTGTGTGTGTGTGTGTGTGTGTGTGTTTGCGTTTGCGTTTGTGCGTGCGTATATGTGTATGTGTTTGTGCCCCTGCGTGAGTGTGTGTTCCTTGGAGTGTTGGTGGGTAATGTTGTTCACACATGCCTGAGGACCAATATGTGGAAACACTCAGACTCTCTTCACCTGACCAAGGGGTGTAGCAGAGTGGGTGATATGATGCAGTGCTAAGGCACTGGTCAAATGAAGTGGACTATATAGGAAATCAGGTACAATTAGGGACGCAACCATGAATGACTGTGGAGATGGTGCTGGCTAACTCTACAGACCCAAGCTGTGCACCAGACCCAGGCGGTGCTACAGACCCAGGTGGTGCTACAGACCCAGGCTGTGCTCCAGACCCAGGCTGTGCTACAGACCCAGGCTGTGCTACAGACCCAGGCTGTGCTGTGCTACAGACCCAGGCTGTGCTCCAGACCCAGGCTGTGCTGTGCTCCAGACCCATGCTGTGCTCCAGGCCCAGGCTGTGCTGTGCTCCAGACCCAGGCTGTGCTGTGCTACAAACCCAGGCTTTGCTACAGACCCAGGCCCAGACTGTGCTCCAGACCCAGGCTGTGCTACGACCCAGGCTGTGCTCCAGACCCAGGCTGTGCTACAGACCTGAACAGCTGTAGTGCATATACTTGCCCTGGTTGGTATGGAGGGATTTTACAGGGCCACTGCTGTGGTAGGTAGCACATGTGGTGGAACACGCAATTAGTTTTACAAGAGCATATGTGTTCTGGCCTGAGTGTGTGTGTGTGTGTGTGTGTGTGTGTGTGTGTGTGTGTGTGTGTGTGTGTGTGTGTGTGTGTGTGTGTGTATGTATGTGTGTTCTGGCCTGTGTTTTCTGGCGTCTGTGTGTGTGTAGTCCACTCACCGACGGTGTTGTGCCAGCGGTTGACAGCAAACAGTCGGCTACAGGTGACGGTGACAGCGGCAGGGACAGAGAGGTGTGGCAGGGTGTTGGCTGCTACGTGTGTCACCGGGGAGTTGGAGGGGAACTTCAACACCATGATCACATCCTGCTGCATCTGGTCCTTAAACATCAGAGGACTCTGGGGAAGGAAACACTATTGAGTAGAAGAGAGAAGAAGACAAGGAGTGTGGAGGGTGGAGGATGGCAGGATGGAGGAGGATGAGAGAGAAGGGGACAGAATGGAGAGAGGTAATTAGTGTGGAGGTAAAACAGGGTTCAGACACGGAGGAGCTGCATGTACATGGTGGAGGAGGGAGGAGAGGAGAGGAGAGGAGAGGAGAGGAGAGGAGAGGAGAGGAGAGGAGAGGAGAGGAGAGGAGAGGAGAGGAGAGGAGAGGAGAGGAGAGGAGAGGAGGTTGGGAGAGGGTAGGGAGGAGGACAGGAGGGAGGAGGAGAGGGAAGAGGAAAAGGAGGGAAGAGGAGGGGAGGAGGAGGAAGAGGAGGGGAGGGTGGGAGGAGGAGGAAGAGGAGGACAGGAGGGAGGAGGAGGACAGGAAGGAGGAGAAAGTGAGTGGTAGGGAGGAGAAGGGAGGAGACGGGAGGAGGGGGGGAGGAAGAGGGGGAGAGGAGGAAGAAGGGAGAAGAGCCATACTGTACACATAGGCATACACACAGAAAGACAGACAGGGGTTAGAAACATCAGATGGAGCTGTTATGTCAGATGGTTAGAACATGAAACATCAGGGACAAGGGTTGTCCATCCATGTGCATGTATCTTCACTTGCAAACACGGTCAGGGCAACATTTTCCTAGTGCTAAATCATTTAGATCATTTTTGCACTTTGCACAATTCTTTGACACTACGAAAACGTGGCCCTCAGTTTAGTTGACTATGGGGATAGCAAAAAGGACTTAACCAACAAGACCTCAGACAGCAGCTGACTGCTGTGGTAGAACTGGGCCAGTAGGGGACACACTTTCCTCTGCTCTACACAGCAGACACCAACTGCTCATTCAATGGGAAATCTGTTGGTAGCAGTTATTTTCTGGTAAGGAGTAAGGCGTTGGTATTGTTATGGTTTTGATATTTAATGATGAAACCGCTTGTAAAATGTAAATGTGTTGTCTGTGTTGACTCCTGATGCTTTCATTGCACATTTCTACTTTTTAGTCCTGGTTCTTACAGCCTGCATGAATACAGACATATATGAGAGTTGAAATGTGGAGTGGGTACAAGGAGTGAAGAACATGGTAGAAAAGAGAGCACAGAGAAACCTACTGACAACATCTTCTCTCTCTCACCATGGAGAGATGGGATTACCACATACACCAAAAACACAACATGAATGCAGAGACACACTTTCATGGACACACACGCAAGCACACAGATAGACAGAGACGCAGTGGAAACAATTTTCCCAGCATGCTGTGTGTCTCACCAGGTGCATGGCCGAGCTGCGAGGAGGATGAGGCTCAATGAGCAACTGAGACGGAGTCTGTCCAACAATCAGAATCTGCTGCTCCATCGCCTGAGGAGAGCGGGAGGATAGAGAGAGAGAGCGATAGAGCGGGAGAGAGGAGGGGGAGCAGTGATAGAGGGGAGAGAGAGGGGGAGAGCAGGGGAGAGACAGAGATAGAGAGGGGGAGAGCAGGGGAGAGACAGCGATAGAGAGGGGGAGAGCAGGGGAGAGACAGCGATAGAGAGGGGGAGAGCAGGGGAGAGACAGCGATAGAGAGGGGGAGAGCAGGGGAGAGACAGCGATAGAAAGGGGGAGAGCAGGGGAGAGACAGCAATAGAAAGGGGGAGAGCAGGGGAGAGCAGCAATAGAGAGGGGGAGAGCAGGGGAGAGACAGTGATAGAGAGGGGGAGAGGGTTGACAGAGAGACAGAGAAAGGGGGAGGAGAAAGGGAGGAGAGAATGAACAGAGAGAGAGGGAGACGGAGAGAGGAGAGAGATGAGAGAGAGGAAGAGGAGAGAAAAAGAGAGATACTGCTGTCACTATCAATAATCATCAAAGTGATGGGTCAATGCGTTAGTTGACAATGCAAGCAAATCCTAACTCAGCTGTGCCTCCAAGGAGGGGTGTAGAGGGATGAGAGGAGTGCACTGACAATTCATCTAGGTCCTCCCCTCTCAGCCTGCACTGACAATTCGTCTAGGTCCACCCCTCTCAGCCTGCACTGACAATTCGTCTAGGTCCTCCCCTCTCAGCCTGCACTGACAATTCGTCTAGGTCCACCCCTCTCAGCCTGCACTGACAATTCATCTAGGTCCTCCCCTCTCAGCCTGCACTGACAATTTGTCTAGGTCCTCCCTCCTTTCTCCCCATTTCCTCCCCTCTCAGCCTGCACTGACAATTCGTCTAGGTCCTCCCCCCTTTCTCCCCATTTCCTCCCCTCTCAGCCTGCACTGACAATTCGTCTAGGTTCTCCCCTCTCAGCCTGCACTGACAATTCGTCTAGGTCCTCCCCTCTCAGCCTGCACTGACAATTCATCTAGGTCCTCCCCTCTCAGCCCGCACTGACAATTCGTCTAGGTCCTCCTCTCTCAGCCTGCACTGACAATTCGTCTAGGTCCTCCCCTCTCAGCCTGCACTGACAATTCATCTAGGTCCTCCCCTCTCAGCCCGCACTGACAATTCGTCTAGGTCCTCCCCTCTCAGCCTGCACTGACAATTCGTCTAGGTCCTCCCCTCTCAGCCTGCACTGACAATTCATCTAGGTCCTCCCCTCTCAGCCTGCACTGACAATTCGTCTAGGTCCTCCCCCCTTTCTCCCCTTTCCCTCCCCTCTCAGCCTGCACTGACAATTTGTCTAGGTCCTCCCTCCTTTCTCCCCATTTCCTCCCCTCCCAGCCTGCACTGACAATTCGTCTAGGTCCTCCCACCTTTCTCCCCATTTCCTCCCCTCTCAGCCTGCACTGACAATTCATCTAGGTCCTCCCTCCTTTCTCCCCATTTCCTCCCCTCTCAGCCTGCACTGACAATTCATCTAGGTCCTCCCCTCTCAGCCCGCACTGACAATTAGTCTAGGTCCTCCCCTCTCAGCCTGCACTGACAATTCGTCTAGGTCCTCCCCTCTCAGCCCGCACTGACAATTCGTCTAGGTCCTCCCCTCTCAGCCTGCACTGACAATTCGTCTAGGTCCTCCCCTCTCAGCCTGCACTGACAATTCGTCTAGGTCCTCCCTCCTTTCTCCCCTTTCCCTCCCCTCTCAGCCTGCACTGACAATTCATCTAGGTCCTCCCCCCTTTCTCCCCTTTCCCTCCCTTCTCAGCCTGCACTGACAATTCATCTAGGTCCTCCCTCCTTTCTCCCCATTTCCTCCCCTCTCAGCCTGCACTGACAATTCGTCTAGGTCCTCCCCCCTTTCTCGCCATTTCCTCCCCTCTCAGCCTGCACTGACAATTTGTCTAGGTCCTCCCTCCTTTCTCCCCATTTCCTCCCCTCTCAGCCCGCACTGACAATTCGTCTAGGTCCTCCCCTCTCAGCCTGCACTGACAATTCGTCTAGGTCCACCCTCTCAGCTTGCACTGACAATTCGTCTAGGTCCTCCCCCCCTTTCTCGCCATTTCCTCCCCTCTCAGCCTGCACTGACAATTCGTCTAGGTCCTCCCTCCTTTCTCCCCATTTCCTCTCCTCTCAGCCCGCACTGACAATTCGTCTAGGTCCACCCTCTCAGCTTGCACTGACAATTCGTCTAGCTCCTCCCTCCTTTCCCCCCATTTCCTCCCCTCAGCCTGCACTGACAATTAATCTAGGTCCTCCCCCCTTTCTCCCCTTTCCCTCCCCTCTCAGCCTGCACTGACAATTCATCTAGGTCCTCCCCCCTTTCTCCCCATTTCCTCCCCTCTCAGCCTGCACTGACAATTCATCTAGGTCCTCCCCCCTTTCTCCCCTTTCCCTCCCCTCTCAGCCTGCACTGACAATTCGTCTAGGTCCTCACCCCTTTCTCCCCATTTCCTCCCCTCTCAGCCTGCACTG